>NC_136921.1:110341906-111045589 GCF_949752795.1 Hyperoodon ampullatus
TTATCAAAAACTGTTAAGTGGGAAGAATGAAAGATTATATGAATTTGGTTTTAGAGAAGTCCCTATTGATTCTGGATGGCATTTTTGATAATCTTCCAATAATAATTATCATGCAATGTGACATGTAAGTAGAGTATTGTGTAATAGAAAGAGCAGAGCTTTTTGATCTGAAAAATAAATTGAAAAAACCTTTGAGTTCAAACACTAATTTTGTCCTGCCCATGATCTTGGAGTTAATACCCATGCCATATTTTAGTCATAGTTTCCTTGTGTTAAACTGAGGAAAGTGATATTTACCTCACTTGGTCTCTGTAAGAATTAAAGATGGCATTTATACATCCTTCGCATGATGCCCCTTGTACAATAAACACTCAGTAAACGGTAGCTATTATTAAATCATATTATTTTAAGAAGATAATCTCAATAATCAAATGTAAAAGAGAAACAGTAAAAAGATAACATGAAACTAAACTAAACTGCAGAAAAATTGACTAAACTGCAGAAAAATTGATTCATCCTAAAGGCTGATTTAACACATTATAAACTCTCAAATAATTTACCTCTCTTTTTCTCTACTTCGATTTAACTCATTTCTGATGACTAACTCAGGGTTGATTGATTTCTTTGTCTATTCATTCATGTATTCCTTCATTCATATATTCACTCCTTCATACATTCATTTATTCATTCATTCTATGAATGTTTTAGGAACATAAATAATGCTTTAAGCACTGTGTTAAGGTAAAACAATACAAAAAGGGTTGTTATCAGCAATGAGTTTATAGTTTAAAAGAAGAGACAGCAAAGCAAATATTGTATGTAATCTGGTGTGGTTTCATGTTGTAACAGAGGTGTGTATAGAATTATGTAAAAATAAATCTCAAAGTCTTAATAGAAACTAAAGGTACTGGGAGACTGTGGAAAAAGACACAGAGAAACGATTGAGAAGCTGGTATTTCATTTTTAAAACAGTTTTTAAAAATATCTAGAGCACTAAATGTCTCTTTAGAGGGTGGGTGGAGCCAGATGAAGATGGAGAGATATGTGGGAAACAGATGAAAACTTTTGTATGCTGGGTTAGGAAATGTGAACTTTTAATCAATTGGAGAATAATAATGAGAGGATTTTTCCCAGGAGAGCCACATTTTCAGATATGGATCTCACAAAGTTCACTCTAGCAGCAGAGTGGAAAAGAAACTGAAAGAGAGAGGATATAGCAATACATTACAGAAAAGGAAGTGTAGGTAGAGAGCAGGGTGACAGATTAGAATTGACTCATCCAGTTATGCTCTATGCCTGGTGTGGGACTTG
This sequence comes from Hyperoodon ampullatus, assembly GCF_949752795.1. Classification (NCBI taxonomy): domain Eukaryota; kingdom Metazoa; phylum Chordata; class Mammalia; order Artiodactyla; family Ziphiidae; genus Hyperoodon; species Hyperoodon ampullatus. The sequence goes on from NC_136921.1 coordinate 110,343,218, forward strand.
AAAAAGTCCTCTTGGAGGACTCCATTGGTTCAAAGGTCAAGACAAGACACTATGGTCCCAAGAACCTAATGTTATTCAACATTTTAAATAACATCCATATTGTTTTTTGAAAGGAAAATGTGTGTATGAAGAAAGTAGTGACGTTAACTTGACTGCTGGAGATGAGTAGCTGGATAATTTCGCTCAGTATGAACATACCAATTATACCCTGCTTTTTACCAGAATAACTATACAAAAAGAGCTGGCAAACAGCTTACTTCCATTAAGATGACCAAGCTCTAGGGCTCTGATATGAATAACGTTGACTAAATGATGAAAATATCTAGATAAAAATGAATAATGCTCTCCAGTTAAAATGGCTTAGTGGGAAACTGTAGTATACTGTAGTAATAACCATATTCATCTGATTTCTGGCCATTGTCAATCTCTTCACTCAACACAAATTTGTGGAGCAACTCTGCAAAAACTAGTTGCTGTGAGGAAGACATAAATGAATAAGGCATTGTTTAATGCATGGAATATATTACTATATTAAAATAAAGTTGTTTTTTTAATTTAATTTATTTTATTTTATTTTATTTTTTGTGGTACACGGGCCCCTCACTGTTGTGGCCTCTCCCATTGCGGAGCACAGGCTCCGGACGCACAGGCTCAGTGGCCATGGCTCACGGGCCCTGACGCTCCGCGGCATGTGGGATCTTCCTGGACCGGGGCACAAACCCATGTCCCCTTAATCGGCAGGTGGACTCTCAACCACTGCACCACCAGGGAAGCCCTAAAATTAAGATTTTTAACATTTCTATTTTCCTAAGATGCTGAAATATTCATAAGCCATTCTATAAATTGTTTCTCTAAATACTCACTTCTAGACCATGGATTTTTCCTTCAGAAACATTGGTGCAACATCTAGTGGGAGTCAGAAATTCCCTAAATAGTATATAAAAACATCCTCACCAAATTAGGGTAAAGTGGGAAAAGTAACAATATGATCAATATGATTCAAGATATATGGAAAGACTTTGAACAGAAGGCTGTCACTGTAGGAGGAGGCATAGATTTGAGATTGTTATAGGATATAGATGGGCTGATGAAGAGGGTGAAAGAAAGCTTCAGGAAGATAAGACTTGATGGATGATCAAGAATTCATTAGGATTTCAAGGAAGATGAATTCAGCAAGATGGGACTAAGTCATAAGGGCATGATAAAGGATGTTGCATTCTGGAAATTAATGTAATGTGTTGAACAGTCACTGCCTCTCTGTGTCAGACCTTTGCCAAGGGTGGCATGGATAAGTTGAACATGAAAGAGTATAAAATGGGAAGACATGATGATTCCTTGGTACTGAATGAAACTCCTCAGCTTGATATGCTTGTCTTCAGGAACATAGTGAACAGAGAAAAAAACCTTTCATCTCTAATAACAATATATCTGTTTAGATTGTTTCTTATCAGGCTCTAGGCCTTTAGATTTATATTAATTTATCAAATAAACATCTATAACTGTAGGCTCTCTCTCAAGTAATCTTCAGTCTTGCACCATTAAAAGAATTACAGATTAGTTAGTAAGTTTTCATAAGGTTCCTCTATGTGGGCCAGGTATTGTGGAGATAACACAAATCTAAAAAAATGATTACAGATTTCAAGATGCCATTTCAGCCATTAGCACAGCTTCTTGCACATAAAAGCAACATGGTAAATTTATATTGTACTAAGTTACATATATAGGAGTAGAAAATAAGAATAACATAAGAAACAATAATTCAAGGAGATACATGCTGAATTGGATATAGATGGATATAGTATATATAGTGTAGACTAGATGCATATAGAATAGGTATGAACGTGAATATAGACTACTGGGTTCTTAAGTACTCAATATAACGTTAAGGAGAAAGACTGAAGAAAGGGCAATAGGAGTAAAAAAAGAAAAGGGGGTCATGACCCCACAGAGGCTACTTAAGTTGAGGCCACTGAGAAACATTTGTAGTGGCAATGCTTCTTAGATTTTCTATTACAGTAAAATATTTGGTTGCCATTGATTCACTTGTACTTTCAATATCATGAAATTAGGTTTGAGTTTCAGAAAATATGGCCACAGAGAGGTCCTCAAAGGACCATTTCTTCTGAGGTTCCATAATGAAAACTTAGCAGAAAGATGATTCCTAATAGCCAGAGGCTACTTTCTTCAAGGCCAATCTTCCTTCAACTCCTCAGATTGCTGCAGCCGGTCTCCAACTTATGCATTCACTATAGAATTTCCTGGACGCAAACCCATCTCTATAGATGAAGAAGTGACTCACAGCCTGTCAGGTACTAGATGCACTGCACAGAATAGCAATAAAGTAGTGATACCAAAATCACTAAATCATCTCTTAGCCTCATGTAAATATTAGTTACTTTATTTACTATTCTTCACTGTCAAATTGTCCATTTAGGGGAAAAAACACAATTATTATTATTTTCTTTTTTTGAGTGTGGAGTCCACTTATAACTGAACACAGTACTTAATCTTAAGAAAAAAAATGCCCTTAAATTATAAATCTAAAAAACAGGTAAAAGACACTTTACACTTAAGGCATTCTGACCTATATGGGTTTCCAAGCATAAATATTTTAGGAATGATCATGTAGCTTAAACCAATCGATCATTTTATAAATATAAAATCAAAAAAGAAAAAAATCCTCAGTTTGGCTTTGTAAGTCATATTCTGTGAAACTTCTGAGAATTTACCTCTAAAAATCAAGGAGTTTGGATAAATTAAATTAATATTTAGTATAATCAGCATATAAAAACAAATGAAAACTAATCAATTAGTACTCACTTTTATTCTTTTCAACTAAAAAAGTGGCAAATTAAACTCTATAGGCCTAACTATATTATCTTATCTGCTTTAGTAATGTCTATTAAATAATTTTATGGATGCTAAAATATATTATTAAATGTTTAAATTGATACTTTTAAATATTAAAATGACTACTACTTCTAATAATAACTATGATTATGGTTACAATTTATTAAACACCAACTGCAAATGTTTATGCTCTTCCAGACACTATGGTGACATGTTTATATATATAATTCCATGTTATTGTCTTCAATTTATTTATAAGGAAACTGAAGCTTAGAAAAATTAAGCAATGTACTGGTAAATCTTTGAGCTGAGATTTGAATCCAGGCCTACCTGACTCCTAAGCCAGTACTTTTACTCTACTCTCCTGCCTCTAAAAAACACTTGACTATTCCTTTCTAATAAGAGAGTTGAGTCTTGTGCAATTCCTTATATTCCTCTTATGAACTAAAAATCACCCAGACCAAAGCACAAATCTGATGGCAGGACAAGCCAGGTGGCTTCTCTGACTCAAGTCTACAGAGAGAATTTGAACTCTTGTCTACTTTTTCCCCCAAAGTCTGACACACTCTGGAGCCAGTGGATATGTGAATGGGAAGAACTGTCTACACATCCAACTGCATATGTAAGTCATGCTTCAACGAAGGATGCCTGGTAGAGTTCCTTTCCCCGAGAAGCCTCATTTCTCATTGAATAAAAACAACAATCCCTTTTCCCAAAAGGAGATATGACTGAGACAGAACATGAGGTTGAGATTTTTTTTTCAGTTTTTTCTCACTTTAGTGCCTGAGATATTTCCCCAATAAATCACACATACAGTTCAAATAGGAATTGAATACTCAGCCACAAAAATGAATGAAATAATGCCATGTGCAACATGCATGGACCTAAAGATTATCATACTAAATGAAGTAAGTCAGACAGAGAAAGACAAATATCATACCCTATCACTTATACATGGAATCTTAAAAAATGATAAAAATGAACTTATTTACAAAACAGAAATAGACTCACAGACAGAGAAAACAAACTTATCGTTACCAAAGGGGAAATGGGGGAGGATGGACAAATTAGGAGTTTGAGATAAACATATATACACTATGTATAATATATATATATATATAATAGATTAAGTATATATATATAATAGATTAACTGAATCACTTTGCTGTATACCTGAAACATTGTAAATCAATTAAAATTTATTATACTTCAATTAAAAAAAAAGCACTAAAGACAATTAAGTGAAAGAGAAGATACAGGAGAAGGAGTTAAGATAAGAAAAGAGCAAATAAGGACTTCCTCAGGAAGATATCAAGAAATTTCAGGGCCTCTGGCTATTAGGGACAAAGGAGAAAGGTCCTGGCATGAGAAACAAAGATAGCTCAAGGTATTAGAGTTGGTAATAAACTGAGTGAAAATATTAAGTATTGTATTTTCTGTATTATTTGGCTTATTAAAATGAAATGACAAATTGCTTCTATTTATCAAAAGATCTAAATCAATGCAATCTATATAAAAAAGAATGAATTATAATCACAATAATTATAAGACTCATGTGCTAGGCATTTTATATGTTATTTCATTTAATCTAAAAGGCAGCCTTAAAACATAGGCTGGATTATAATGCTCATTTTATATTTGGAAAAGCTGAACCTTACAAGAGGTTACGTAACTTGTTCAAGGACACACTGTTAGTAAATGACAAAACTGGAATTTGAAGCCAGGCAGTTGGATTCCGCAGACTGAATACTTACTATCCACATTCAATAGTTATAGCAAGTAATGTTATTTTCTATTCTACTCTTCCAAAAAGGCTCTGAACAATCGTAGACAATTTTAAGCACTGTCATAGCAATATGTTAGCTGGGTTCTTAATAAGGAAAATAGCTAATAACTCTCAGGAATACAATTCTACATCAATATCAAGTTAGTTAACCAATAGATGTTAGAGGTCTCTGTGCCCAGTAGTATATAGTCACAATATAATCTCACAGAAAGTATGAATGAATTCAATTCCAAAGTCAATTCCAAGTTGGAAAAACCTAAGAGTCAGGTTTTTCTGAGGACAGGAGTGGTCTCCTGCTGACCTTAAATCCAGGAAGGAAAACTGGTAAGAGTAATATAAATATAACAAATTGTTTCAACAATGGAAATAAATGTTTCCTCAATGCAGCATCAAGAACTAATAGAAAACATAAGGCTTACCTGTGAAAACATGGGTGTACTTTAAAAACATCATGCTAAGTGAAACAACCAGTCACAGAAGGGCAAATACTGCATGATTCCACTTACATGAGGCATCTAAAATAGTCAGATTCATAGAAGCAGAGAGTAGAATGGTGGTTGCCAGGGGCTGGAGGGGGGAGGGATGGGGAGTTGCTTTTCAATGGGTATAAAGTTTCAGTCATGCAAGATGAATAAGTTCTAGAGATCTGCTACACAGCACTGTGCCTGTAGTTAACAACACTTTAGGTATTGTATACCTAAAGTTTTGTCCAGAGGGTAGATCTCATGTTAAGTGCTCTCACCACAATTTTAAAAGAATGGCTTTTACAAATCTAGTATAACTTTGATATGACAAATATATCACAAAGAAAGGAAGAAAAAAAACAAAGTGAGCATAGAGCTTGAGTAATTGCTAAGCAGACATCCATAAAACAAACTATATGTATCAGTATTCCCAGGAGTAATATTGAGTGCAATTTGGGATGCAAGAAGCACAAACAATTACACACCCTTCCATATTATTTAGTGGTGGTGTCCTTGAGGAACTCATACAACTGATAGCTGTCCCATTTATCTACACATATAGGATTGCTTCTGTTGTTTTTTAATCAGAATACTGCCATGTGAGACATAAGAAAAATTCTAAACTCTTTAGGTTCCTTTATTTCAAAAACAAATAAAATACTTACATTATTAACAGAAGAGCATACTGGTTTCGGTCCGTAAAATCTTTGGGAAAGGACAACTGTAAAGGAAGTTCTTTTAAAGAAAGAGCAAAATATTAAAGATGGAGAGTCATTTATATGTAAAACTATAAGGTGCAGAGAAAGATTTTTTTTTAATAACATAGCATGCACAAAACTTTACCATAGTCATCAATATGAAGCGTTTTAATTTCGGACTTTACTATCTTCTTCTTCAGGATAGCTTCCTTCAGCATAGAATTGCTTTCCAATATAAAATATTCTATAAGTCAAAAAGGATAGTGTAAATAATCTCTATGTGTTGATTAAGAAACAGTGTAACACAAATAATTATCCATCATTACCATTTGACAGGCACTGTGTTAGTCACCGATTACTCTCTCATAAATTCTCTCCTGGATTATTACAACAGTTTTCTAATTGAGCTTCTTTATTCCAGTGAAATTGTTTCCAGTTGCCCCTTATACTTGGAATTAGCATTTACGTTTTCAAAATGTAAATCTGATCATGTAAATGTTATGCTTAAGAATATATTTTAAATAATACAAAATTATCTAGCACCCAATGATTTAAAATTCACAATGCCTGAATTCTAATACAAAGTTACCAAGCATGCAAAAAATCAGGAAAATATCACCCATGATGAGTACAAATTTTATTCAGTAGAAAGAACCCAGAAATGACACAGATGCATATAATAGATAATGACATTGAAACAGAGATTATAATTACATTCCATGTGTTAAGTTTAAAAAAAGCCTGAGGATACTAAGGAGAAATATGAAAGATATTTTAAAAACAAACAAGTTAAAATTCTAAAAATAAGAATTGAAAAATTTGAGATACATGAAAACTATAAAATCTAAGAAGAAAAAATACTGGATAGGATTAACAACATATTAGATACTGCAGAAGAAAAGATTAATGAATTCAACAATATAGCAATAGAAAATATTAAAATGGCTTTTTTTAATAAACCCCCCCCCCAAAAAAGAGAGAGAAAACTGACAAAACATGAAGGGAGAGAAATATCAGTAACTTGCTGGAATTTTTATTGCTATATTAAAAATATAGATTTTTTGAGGATTTTTATAGACTAAAAACAGTGAACTTTCTAATCCATAAATATGTATGCATGTATATATCCATTTGAGTCTTTAATTTCTTCCAGAAATGTTTGCTTTCATTTTAGGAGACTGACACATTTCTATCAGATGTATTATTGGATAGTATATAGTATACTGTAGTATATAGTACATAGTTTCAGATGTTACTTTAAGTAGTTATTTTTAAATTTTGCATTGCCTTATAGTATATAAAATAGTTGATTTTTGTACATTAACCTATAGTTGTAATAACCCTGATAAATTCACTCATTATTTCTAATAATATTATGAGTGTGTGTGGATTCCATTTTTTTTAATTTGGTTCTGTTTTGTTTGTATCTTCTGTAAATAAAAGCAGTTTTTTTACCTATATTTCTTTTTCTTGCCTCATTTCACTAAGTCCTCTAACACAATGTTGCAAAGAGGTGGTGAGAGCAGACATTTTTACTTTTTCCCAGTTTTGGGGGAAATGATTGTCTTCAACATTAAGTATGATGTCAGTTGTAGTATTTTTGTACATAGCATTCATCAAGTTAAATCATTTTTTTTTCTTCTGGCCCAGTTATTATTATTACTTTATTATTATTGTTGTTTTTCATTTTTAATCAAATAGTTTTTCTAAATCCTTTGAGTTGTTAAGTTGACAGTATAACATAGTAAGTTGTATTGACTAATTATTGAATATCATAGCAATCATGGATTCCTCAGGTAAACCCCACATGGTCATAATATATTATTCTTTTATAAATTGCTGGATTTTTCTTGCTACTATTTAGTTAAGGAATTTTGCACCAATATTCATGAGAAAAATTGATTTTTTTGTCCTTGTTATGTCTATGTTGAATCTGGAATCTGGTTGATGTTGGCCTTATATTTTCTGAGAGTATATGTGAACTTGGTATTAATATATTAAATGTTGAACAGAATGCACCAGTGAAGCTACTGGAACTGGAATTTACTTTGTGGGAAGAGTATTAACTGTGAATTAAAACTTTTAGTAGATAATGGGATATTTATATATTGTATATCTTCCTGTTTGAATGTTTAGAAATTTTTCTTTTAAGAAATTTACCCATTTTATCTAAGATGTCAAATTTACTGCCCTAAAATTACTTATAGTATTCCATTACTGGCATTCCAATGTCTGTAGAACCTGTTATTAACATCATCTATTTCATTAATGAAAATGACAGTGTACTTTTTCTTTTAAGGGTCTATCTAGAACTTTATCAATTTTATTTATGTTTTCTAAGAAAATATTTTTGGTTTTTAATATGTTTTTCTGTACTGCCAGTCCATTTTCTATATCATTTATTTCTATAATTATCTTTATAATTTCCTTCCTTCAACTTACTTTGGATTAATTTGCTCTTTTTTTCTAGCTTCTTAAGGTGGAATCTTAGATGATTGATTTTAAAGATTTCCTTTTTTATAAAGTAAGAATTTAGAGACATAAACTTATTTCTAATCACAATGTTAGGTATCCCTAAATTTAGATTAGTTGTGTTTTCATTTTCATTTGGCTCAAAATATTTTCCAATTATTTTCCTAAATTCTTCTTTGATCTTTGTGTTATTTAAAGATGCATGTCTGATGGCAACACATTCTTTTTTTTTTTTTTTTGTGGTACGCGGGCCTCTCACCGCTGCGGCCTCTCCCGTTGCGGAGCACAGGCTCCGGACGCGCAGGCTCAGCGGCCATGGCTCACGGGCCCAGCCGCTCTGCGGCATATGGGATCCTCCCAGACTGGGGCACGAACCCGTATCCCCTGCATCGGCAGGCAGACCCTCAACCACTGCGCCACCAGGGAGGCCCGGCAACACATTCTTGTTTCTTTTTTCTTGATTCTTTATTTTGGCTTTACTTTTGAGGGATATTTTCTAAGTTTGTTATTCTATGTTGATAGTTTTGTATTGTTTTGCTTCCCATCAGTATTCTAAAGGTTCTTCTCAATTGCTTTTTTCTGATGAGAAGCCTGCAGTCACTCTTGGCTTTCTTACTATGTATGTAATATGTGGAAGTAATGTCTTTTTATTTTTGTATCCTGCTTGAGGGTTGTTGAGCAAATTTATATTTTTCATCAGATTTGGATTTGGCCATTATTTCATCAAATATTTTTTCCATTTCAACTTTAATTTAAAATATTATAGATATGGATATTGGCCTAAACTATCTTAGGCTCTGTTCATTTCTTTCATTAGTTTTCTCTGCATCTGGAAGTGTCTATAGATAATGTTTCAAGTTCACTAATATTCCTTCTGCAGTGTCTAATTTGCTTTTAGTATTTTTCAGAGAAGTTTTAATTTCACATATTTTAAGTTCTTAAAATATATTCTATTTATCACTACATTCATTTTTTCTTGATAAATTTTAGCATTTTTATAATAGCCAGTTTATTGTATTTGTCAGTGGATTCCATAATTTCCATCATATCTGAATCTGCCTCAATTCACTGGCTTTCTTTTCCTAGTTATGAGTCATATTTTCTAGCTTCTATATGTAGCCAGTAATGTTTTATTGGATTCTGACCACTGTGAGGTTTACATTGTTGAGTTCTGGACATCGTTCTGTCCTTTTATTAATTGCTGGACTTTGTTATAGCAGATGTTTAAGCTATTTGTGGGTCAGCTTAATTATTTGAAAGCTTTAAAAAATATTTTATTTAGTGTGAGTTTGAATGACCTTTGCTCTATGACTTGTTAAGCTCTAATACTAAGGCATGACTCTTCTGGGATCTCTCCTAAACATTCCAGTGTTCTGACTGTTTGGAACTTTAATATATCCCAGCACTGTGTGAGCTCTGGCTTTTCCCAGGCTCAGAGTATCTTCCTACGTATGCTCAGCTAGGTATTTTCAGCAACAGATGCAGGATGATCCCTCATAACCCTATGCAGATTCCTGGTGTCCTCTCTCTCTGTCTCTTCTTGTGCTCCAGTGTTATCCACCTTCCCAACATTCCAGAATCTTCAACCCTTCTGAACGCCAATTTCTGCCTCAACTGTGACTCTGAGATACCTTTATACACTTATTTAATTGTTCCTTTTTACCCTAGAATTCAAAAAATAATTCTAGCCAGAGAGCCAGGACAATTACAACATTCAGCTGACTTTTTTCGCTTCTTTCAGGGATCAGAGGCCTATCGTGACTCTTGTCCCATGCTTGAAAAGTGTTGTGTCATGTATTTTATCCTGTTATTTTTGAAAAAAAATTCTTGTATTTTCTGTTTCACTTTTCTTTTCTTTCTTTTTGCCAAGAGGCCATGTCTACTTTCAGGTACTCCATGGCCAGAATAAGAATATTATTTTAATTGTCAGTGGTTTATCATTGATACTTTATTGTTAATTACAAACTCCTTAAGATGAAACAAAAGGCTTTTATGATCTGGCTCCAGCCTGCCCTATAGCCTATACCTTTGATTTATCTTCAATATTTTGTTCCAGCCACATTGAACAACTTTTATCTTGCAAGTGTAAATAGTTTCATGCCTCATGATTGTGTATTCACATTCTTTCTTCCAGAAATGCTTTCCACTGACTTCCTCTTTTTTTGAACTGTGTCCACTTCTACCAGAGAAATTATCATATTCTATTATAACCATTAAGTTTTCTGATTCTTGCTTTGGACTGTGAATCTGTGTGATATCAGGCACACCAAACCACCTCTCTTGTAAATAACTGTCGTCCTCTATAATACAAATTTGGGAAATTAGATGTTCTCAGAGATTTCTTCTATCTCCCTGATACAAGAAATTTCAGATTATTTAAATAATAGCATATTTTCAAAGAATCTATCCCAAATATTCAATTATAGAAGTTAAAATGTGAATACTTCAACTTTATACACTTTCATTAAGGATTCAGCATTTATAATGTAAGACTTGTCATAAAAATGCACTTAATGCACATAATTGTGGATAAAAGTGTTCTTTTTATATTTAGAAACCAATATCACCTGATATTTAATGACATAGGCAGCAAGTTTTAGAGATTAAAGCCCATTAAATTTTTACCTTTATAACTTACTAGAGAGCATCTTGTTGGATAAATATTTTTAAAAGTGATCAATAGTTTATTGTATTACAGTGACTAGTTAACTGAATAAGTTAATGAATAAATACAGCTAGAGGCAGCAATATGAAAGTAATATACTAATAATTTCTCATGGCTTCTCTTTATTATCAAAAATGAATGGGAAAAAATAAATTACATGAGATAAGAGGTAGTTGAAAATTTTCTACTTCTAAATCAAAGGTATTCATTTGCTCATGGTAAAAAAAAAAAAATCAACCCATGGTCACAGAGAAATAAAATTATATTTAAGGGGAAAAATACAGAAGAAAATAAAGCCATTTTCAAAAGCACACAGAAGTTTCTTCATGATAAATTCAGAAAATATTTTTCAATCATAGTTTTTTGTGAAACATTATGAAGACAAGGTAGTGTTAAGACATGATTTTAATTGTGGGATTGAGGAGGAAAAGAGGATTAAAATGAGAACAGAAAATTAGGAAGAAGGAAGAAAGGGAGAGATGAGAAAATATTAGAGAGGAAGTATAAGGAGGGATGAGAAGGAGGTGCAATGGAGAGAAAGGAAGAAAGGGAAGAGACTAAAAATGAATTAAAGTAAAAGAAATCATATACACACAATTAAGGAGAAAGAAAAAATGAAAATATAAAAAGAGGAAAAGAAAAGATAGCAATATGACACAAAGGACTTCTGAAATACTAAGTAAAATTTTACATATATATATCCTTTCCTAGTCACTGAACATTTTTTAAATTTAACTTTATTTATTTTTTTATACAGCAGGTTCTTATTAGTCATATATTTTATACACATCCGTATATACACGTCAGTCTCAATTTCCCAATTCATCACACCACCCACCCTGAACCCCCGCTGCTTTTCCCCCTTGGTGTCCATACGTTTTTTCTCGACTTCTGTGTCTCAATTTCTCCTCTGCAAACTGGTTCATCTGTATAATTTTCTAGGTTCCACATATATGCATTAATATACGATGTTTGTTTTTCTCTTTCTGACTTACTTCACTCTGTATGACAGTCTCTAGATGCATCCACGTCTCTACAAATGACCCAATTTCGTTCCTTTTTATGGCTGAGTAATATTCCATTGTACATATGTACCACATATTCTTTATCCATTCGACTGCCAACGGGCTTTTAGGTGGCTTCCATGAGCTGGCTATTGTAAATAGGACTGCAATGAACATTGGGGTGCATGTGTCTTTTTGAATTATGGTTTTATCTGCGTATATGCCCAGTAGTGGGATTGCTGGGTCATATGGTAATTCTATTTTTAGTTTTTTAAGGAACCTCCATACTGTTCTCCATAGTGGCTGTATCAATTTACATTCCCACCAACAGTGCAAGAGGGTTCCCTTTCCTCCACACCCTCTCCAGCATTTGTTGTTTGTAGATTTTCTGATGATACCCATTCTAACCGGTGTGAGGTGATACCTCATTGCAGTTTTGATTTGTATTTCTCAACAATTAGTGATGTTGAGCAGCTTTTCATATGTCTGTTGGCCATCTGTATGTCTTCTTAGGAGAAATGTCTATTTACGTCTTCTGCCCATTTTGGGGTTGGGTTGATTGTTTTTTTTTAATACTGAGCTGCATAAGCTGTTTATATATTTTGGAGATTAAGCCTTTGTCCGTTGATTCATTTGCAAATATTTTTTCCCATTCTGAGGGTTGTCTTTTCATCTTGTTTATGGTTTCCTTGGCTGTGCAAAAGCTTTTAAGTTTCATTAGGTCCCATTTATTTATTTTTATTTTTATTTCCATTACTCTAGGAGATGGATCAAAAAAGATCTTGCTGTGATTTATGTCAGAGTGTTCTTCCTATGTTTTCCCCTAAGAGTTTTATAGTGCCCGGTCTTACATTTAGGTCTCTAATATATTTTGAGTTTAGTTTTGTGTATGGTGTTAGGGAGTGTTCTAATTTTATTCTTTTACATGTAGCTGTCCAGTTTTCCCAGCGCCACTTACGGAAGAGACTGTCTTTCCTCCATTGTATATCATTGTCTCCTTTGTCATAGATTAGTTGATGATAGGTGCGTGGGTTTATCTCTGGGCTTTCCATCCTGTTCAATTGGTCTACATTTCTCTTTTTGTGTCAGTACCATATTGTCTTGATTATTGAAGCTTGTACTACAGTCTGAAGTCAGGGAGTCTGATTCCTCCACCTCCGTTTTTTTCCCTCAAGACTGCTTTGGCTATTTGAGGTCGTTTGTGTCTCCATACAAATTTTAAGATTTTCTGTTCTAGTTCTGTAAAAAATGCCATCGGTAATTTGATAGGGATTGCATTGAACCTGTAGATTGCTTTGGGTAGTATAGTCATTTCCACAATATTGATTCTCCCAATCCAAGAACATGGTATATTTCTCCATCTGTTGGTATCATCTTTAATTTCTTTCATCAGTGTCTTACAGTTTTCTGCTTACAGGTCTTTTGTCTCCCTAGGTAGGTTTATTCCTAGGTATTTTATTCTTTTTGTTGCAATGGTAAATGGAAGTGTTTCCTTAATTTCTCTTTCAGATTTTTCATCATTAGTGTATAGGAATGCAAGAGATTTCTGTGCATTAATTTTGTATCCTGCTACTTTACCAAATTCATTGATTAGCTCTAGCAGTTTTCTGGTGGCATCTTTAGGATTCTCCATGTATAGTATCATGTCATCTGCAAACAGTGACAATTTTACTGCTTCTTTTCCAATTTGTATTCCTTTTATTTCTTTTTCTTCTCTGATTGCCATGGCTAGGACTTCCAAAGTTATGTTGAATAATAGTGGAGACAGTGGACATCCTTGTCTTGTTTCTGATCTTAGAGGAATTACTTTCAATTTTTCACCATTGAGAATGATGTTTGCTGTGGGTTTGTCATATATGGCCTGTATTATGTTGAGGTAAGTTCCCTCTATGACCACTTTCTGGAGAGTTTTTATCACAAATGGGTGTTGAATTTTGTCAAAAGCTTTTTCTGCATTTATTGAGAAGATCATATGGTTTTTATTCTTCAATTGGTTAATATGGTGTATCACTGATTGATTTGCATATATTGAAGAATCCTTGCATCCCTTGGATAATCCCACTTGAACATGGTTATTATCCTTTTAATGTGTTGTTGGATTCTGTTTGCTAGTATATTGTTGAGGATTTTTGCATCTATATTCATCAGTGATATTGGTCTGTAATTTTCTATTTTTGTAGTATCTTTGTCTGGTGTTGGTATCAGGGTGATGGTGGCCTCATAGAATGAGATTGTGAGTGTTCCTTCCTCTGCAATTTTTTTGGAAGAGTTTGAGAGGGATGGGTGTTAGCTCTTCTCTAAATGTTTGATAGAATTCAACTGTGAAGCCATCTCATCCTGGGCTTTTGTTTGTTGGAAGATTTTTAATCACAGTTTCAATTTCATTACTTGTGATTGGTCTGTTCATATTTCCTATTTCTTCCTGGTTCAGTCTTGGAAGGGTATACCTTTCTAAGAATTTGTCCATTTCTTCCAGGTTGTCCATTTTATTGGCATAGAGTTGCTTGTAGTAGTCTCTTAGGATGCTTTGTATTTCTGCAGTGTCTGTTGTAACATCCTTTTTCATTTCTAATTTTATTGATTTGAGTCCTCTCCCTCTTTTTCTTGATGAGTCTGGCTAATGGTTTATCAATTTTGTGTTCTTTCTCAAGGAACCAGCTTTTAGTTTTATTGATTCTTGTTATTGTTTTCTTTGTTTCTATTTCATTTATTTCTGCTTTGATCTTTATGATTTCCTTCTTTCTGCTAACTTTGTGTTTTGTTTGTTCTTCTTTCTCTAGTTCCTTTAGGTGTAACGTTAGGTTGTTTAATTGAGATTTTTCTTGTTTCTTGAGGTAGGCTTGTATAGCTATAAACTTCCCTCTTAGAACTGCTTTTGCTGTATCCCATAGGTTTTGCATCAGCATGTTTTCATTGTCATTTGTCTCTAGGTATTTTTTGATTTCCTCTTTGATCTCTTCAGTGATCTCTTGGTTATTTAGTAACGTATTGTTTAGCCTCCATGTGTTTGTGTTTTTTACATTTTTTCCCCTGTAATTGATTTCTAATCTCATAGCGTTGTGGTCAGAAAAGATGCTTGATATGATTTCAATTTTCTTAAATTTACTATGGCTTGATTTGTGACCCAAGATATGATCTATCATGGAAAATGTTCCATGCACACTTGAGAGAAAGTAAAATCTACTGTTTTTGGATGGAACGTCCTAGAAATATCAATTAAATCTATCTGGTCTATTGTGGCATTTAAAGCTTGTGTTTCCTTATTAATTTTCTGTTTGGATGATCTGTTCATTGGAGAAAGTGGAGTGTTGAAGTCCCCTACTATGGGTGTGTTACTGTCGATTTCCCCTTTTATGGCTGTTAGTATTTGCCTTATGTATTGAGGTGCTCCTATGTTGGGTGCATAAATATTTACAATTGTTATATCTTCTTGGATTGATCCCTTGATCATTATGTAGTGTCCTTCTTTGTGTCTTGTAACATTCTTTATTTTTAAAGTCTATTTTATCTGATATGAGTATTGCTACTCCAGCTTTCTTTTGATTTCCATTTGCGTGGAATATCTTTTTCCATCTCCTCACTTTCAGTCTGTATGTGTCCCTAGGTCTGAAGTGGGTCTCTTGTAGACAGCATATATAGGGGTCTTGTCTTTGTATCCATTCAGCAAGCCTGTGTCTTTTGGTTGGAGCATTTAATCTATTCACGTTTAAGGTAATTATCAATATGTATGTTCCTATGACCATTTTCTTAATTGTTTTGGGTTTTTGTAGGTCCTTTTCTTCTCTTGTGTTTCCCACTTAGAGGAGTTCTGTTAGCATTTGTTGTAGAGCTGGTTTGGTGGGGCTGAATTCTCTTAGCTTTTGCTTGTCTGTAAAGCTTTTGATTTCTCCATCGAATCTGGATGAGGTCCTTGCTGGGTAGAGTAATCTTGGTTGTAGGTTCTTCCCTTTCATCACTTTAAGTATAGCATGCCACTCCCTTCTGTCTTGTAGAGTTTCTGCTGAGAAATCAGCTATTAACCTTATCAGAGTTCCCTTGTATGTAATTGTCATTTTTCCCTTGCTGCTTTCAATAATTTTTCTTTGTCTTTAATTTTTGCCAGTTTGATTACAATGTGTCTCACTGTGTTTCTCCTTGGATTTATCCCGTATGGCACTCTCTGTACTTCCTGGACTTGGGTGGCTACTTCCTTTTCCATGTTAGGGAAGTTTTTGACTATAATCTCTTCAAATATTTTCTCAGGTCCTTTCTCTGTCTCTTCTCCTTCTGCGACCCCTATAACGTGAATGTTGTTGTGTTTAATGTTGTCCCAGAGGTCTCTTAGGCTGTCTTCATTTCTTTTCATTCTTTTTTCTTTATTCTGTTCCGCAGCAGTGAATTCCACCATTCTGTCTTCCAGGTCACTTATCCGTTCTTCTGCCTCAGTTATTCTTCTATTGATTCCTTCTAGTGTAGTTTTCATTTCAGTTATTGTATTGTTCATCTTTGTTTTTTTGTTCTTTAATTCTTCTGGGTCTTTGTTAAACATTTCTTGCATCTTCTCGATCTTTGCCTCCATTCTTTTTCTGAGGTCCTGGGTCATCTTCACTATCATTATTCTGAATTCTCTTTCTGGAAGATTGCTTATCTCCATTTCATTTAGTTTTTCTGGGGTTTTATCTTGTTCCTTCATCTGGAACATAGCCCTCTGCCTTTTCATCTTGTCTATCTTTCTGTGAATGTGGTTTTTGTTCCACAGGCTGCAGGATTGTAATTCTTCTTGATTCTGCTGTCTGCCCTCTGGTGGATGAGGCTATCCATGAGGCTTGTGCAAGTTTCCTGATGGCAGAGACTGGTGGTGGGTAGAGCTGGATGTTGCTCTGGTGGGCAGAGCTCAGTAAAACTTTAATCCACTTGTCTGCTAATGGGTGGGGCTGGGTTCCCTTCCTGTTGGTTGTTTGTCCTGAGGTGACCTAACACTGGAGGCTAGCTGGGCTGTTTGTTGGAGCTAATGGTGGACTCCGGGAGGGCTCACACCAAGGAGTACTTCCCAGAACTTCTGCTGCCAGTGTCCTTGTCCTCACAGTGAGGCACAGCCACCCCCTGCCTCTGCAGGAGACCCTCCAACACTAGCAGGTAGGTCTGGTTCAGTCTCCTATGGGGTCACTGCTCCTTCCCCTGGGTGCCAATGCACACACTACTTTGTGTGTGCCCCAGTCCTGTCAAAGTCCTGCATCAAATCCCGCTAGTCTTCAAAGTCTGATTCTCTAGGAATTCCTCCTCCCGTTGCCGGACCCCCAGGTTGGGAAGCCTGACGTGGGTCTCAGTACCTTCACTCCAGTGGGTGGACTTCTGTAGTATAAGTGTTCTCCAGTTTGTGAGTCACCCACCCAGCAGTTATCAGATTTGATTTTATTGTGATTGCGCCCTTCCTACCATTTCACTGAGGCTTCTCCTTTGTCTTTGGATGTGGGGTATCTTTTTCAGTGAGTTCCAATGACTTCCTGTCGATGACTGTTCAGCAGTTAGTTGTGATTCTGGTATTCTCGAAAGAGGGAGTGAGAGCATGTCCTTCTACTCTGCCATCTTGAACCAATCTCGTCACTGAACATCTTAATGAAGGGTTTCTTTTTCATTATAAAGGTAATATATATTCATTATAGAACATAAGGAAAATACTTAAGAAAAAAGAACAAAAAATCAATTGAAAGGCTGCCGGGCAAATACAAGACTTTTACTTTTTGCAAATATTGTCTTCTGGAATTTTAATATGCATTTTCAAATAATTTTGTTTAAGTGGCATAAATATTTGAACTCCTTAATCACTTAGAAATATAGCTTAAACAGTTTTGAAGAATTGACTTTTTAAAACGTATTTTTATTTTTAATCCTAGTGGGGAACTCTATTAGAACTCTATTAGAACAATTTGATGAAATTTTAATAAAGGAGTATTTACAAATATAGGACAAAGGGCAGGGAGGTCATAAGGGGTAGTACCATAACCCAGGGCTTATGGCAAGGGCTAGGCCAGCAGGTCAAGGGGAGAGAGCAGTTACTTGGAGTTGGTTGCATGAAAGATCCACAGTGACCTTCACCCAAGAGTCAGAGCAGCTTAGGTGACTCCACAGGGATAGCACTGGAGAAATACAGACTCCAAATCACTTTTCTGCCTCTCTTCAGTTACCTATAGGATTCACTTTAGCTGGATCCAACTGGCAGCCAAATGGCAGCAGAACTTAAGTCATCAGTACAAACTCCTGCTGGGGTAGAGACCATGGGAGAGAATAACAGTTAAGAGTGGCTCTGAAGAGACAAATGGAAGATATTCAGGGCACAAATCAGTATTCCATTAAAGTTTATTTACAAATCACCCCTTTTATTATTTTTATTATGTTTTTTCACTAGCATCAGTAGCATGGTTATAATTTTCTCTCTTTTTTGATTACTTTATTTCAGATGTCAAGAGAAAAATAACTAAAAAGAAAAAGTATTGGTCTCTTCCTCATGGTGTCTTAAAACATGAATGTGTAAGGTACCAGCTGAAGCAGTAGCACTCAATCCATCACATTATAATTAAATATCTCTTCAGTATAAACTATTAAAAGGAAAAATATAGGGTAAATAGATATAAAAGATTTAATGCTTATGGTTGAGTTATTTTTTTCCAAAAGATTTGCTGTAATTTATATTTCTACCAGCATTTTATGAGAGCCTCATTATATCCTCATTCGCAATGTAAATTTTTTGATGTTATTAATTTGTTAGGAAAAATTACTTGGCAGTGTTTTACTTTGTATTTCTTTGATAACTGGTGGTTTAAAGGTTTTCCATGTTTGTTAAATATTTTCATTTTTCAATATACTTTTCATGCTTTATTCAACTTCGTGTGGCCCCAAAATGAGTTATGACTGATTCATTAGTTTAATGAATATTAACCTGAAGATCCATTAACCCAAAGATTTACTTGCAATCAAATGTAAATTTTATCTCAATAAATAATTGTCTTTTGAAAAGAAAATGAAGCACCTGATCACTGTTCACAGCCCTTTTTGTTTTTCTTGATCCTGAGACTATCAGAATTCACTTATAAATGAGAAAATCAGAAAGATTTCCCTCAGAGGAAAGTGTGTCACGATTTGCAACAAAAGTTATTAGAAAACAACATTGCCTTTTAACAGTAGAATAAAATTAATTAAAGTCAGGTTGGGGATTTTAAAAAATATATCATTTTGGAAGAATATGCAATGTAACACAAATAGTTGCTGTTTATTGAGTGTCTCCTATGTTGCAAATGTATCTCATCCTCACAGAAAATTCATTTGCTATTTTTTTTACAAGGAAATTGATTCAATGAGATTATATCCACAAAAGGTATGTGGTGGACTCACTTTATACACTAATATTTCTATCTGTGAAATTCAACCTTATTTCTATTTTATCAAATAAACTGTATTTGTTATCATTATTGTTGCCATTAGTGTTAATATTCAACAGATTTAATTTGCTTACCATAACTGCTTTAGGATTTACACTAAGAAGAAACTAAAAGATGTGCTAACTGATTTCCAACCACACAGAACTCCATAACTATTTAGGAGTTTTGTCTTTCTCTAGAATAGGCAGGAAGTCTCCATATGGTGGTATTTGAAGAGTATAAAAGGTCTTTCTGTGTCCTCTAAAAATGATATTTGTCATTCAACATTTTACTTTTATGCCTGTCTCTCCTTTAAGTCAAAGCATTTAAGTAAGAGTACTACTTAAACCTAAGTATGTGATGAGACAGACAAAAACACAGTAGAATGAGCTGCCATTGTATGGTAGTGATAATAAACCCTATTCTGGAGTCAGACGATCTTATTTGATTCCTGGCTCTGCCACCTATTATATTAGAGTGACTCTAGCCAAGTTTTTTAACCTCTTTGTGGCTCAGTTCCCTCATCTGTTAAAAGAGGATAATAAAATTAACAACATCGGGGGTGTTCTGAGGAGTAAATATGTTAATAAATATAAGCCTCATTTACTAGATTATGGTAAATCATTAGAGCATGAGAGTGTTGATTAAATAAAGTTTTTAAATGAAAGAAGGAAAAGAAGGATAGATGAAAAGAAGGAAACATGGAGGCAGGAAGCAACCTGCCTATTCATTTTTAAGATCAGCTCAGCCATGTTTGTATTTATACACTCTACTATTAAAGTTCTTAAACACACTGACCTCATCTTACTAGCAATGAACACCCAGTCTCTGTCATATTGCCTGATAAAGTAAGTCCTCACTCAACAGATGATGGACAATTGAATAATTTTTCCCAAAAGTAAATGTGTTGTTCTGGAGGAATAATCTATATGAGGCTCAAGAAAGAATGAGCCAGAATATAAGGGGCCAGTAGGCTGAAATATATCTAAATGAGTCTCATCAATCACTCCTCATTCAATTAAGATACAGTAGATAGCCTATTTCAGGCATATAAGAACCAACTCCAATTGTAACATGGCTCAAACCATTTGCTTTAATGTTTCTCTTACACACACAAGGTCAAGTTGATGGTGCCTATGCTACTTTCCCCAGACTGGGGCCTCCTTTGAAGAAGGCTCTATAGAGTACAACAGTCAGAATAAATAATATAATAATACTAAGGACCAATGCCAACCATGATGCTGTGTTCATGTACTTACTTGCTGGGTTGTCCGTGCCATGTAGGCTGACCACTGGAACCCCTGGACCTAAATTTTAGAAATGTATGTATAAACATTTTAAAGACATCTAAGTAATAACTACTGGAAGATTACATGATAGAGTTCTTTTTTCCAAATATAAGCATTTCATAGTTAAAACATAATGAAACAGAAACCCGATTATTAGATTTCATTCCTTTCTATGGATATTTTATTCAGAGAAGTAAGAATATACGGGGAAAGAAACTATTTGCAGGATTACTGTTACAATTCTCCCTTCTCCAAAATGCCCTATACTTCTATAGTTCTATGGTTTTAGCCAATCTTATGCACTCTACTCTCTTTTTATCTAGTCTTTTATAGAGTTGTCACTGATGTTCAGAAAGTTGATTCACAACCCTCATCCACTCATCCAAGATTAAATTCTATTACCACTTAGCCAAGAAAGAAAGAATGCATGTATATTAGAAGTATTTTGGCACAGTGGTTAAGAATCCACCTGCCAATGCAGGAGACAAGGGTTCAAGCCCTGGTCTGGGAAGATCCCACATGCCACGGAGCAACCAAATCCGTGCACCACAACTACTGAGGCTTCACTCTAGAGCCCGGTTTGCAGGGCAGAAATAGAGACACAGATGTAGAGAACAAACGTATGGACACCAAGGGGGGAAAGTGGTGGGGGTGGTGGCGGTGGTGGGATGAACTGGGAGATGGGGATTGACATGTATATATACATTAATATGCATAAAACAGATAACTAATAAGAACCTGCTGTATAAAAAAATAAATAAAATAAAATTCTAAAATTCTAAAAAATAAAAATAAAAGCAAAAAAAAATTTCACCCACAAGATAAATTAAAACTTGGAACTAATTATATATTACTTTTAAAAATACATTAACTGGAATTGTTAATTATTTCAAATATACTGGATAATTCAAGTGTAACCATAAGATGTTATCTTAAAACTTCACTTCTCTAAGGAACTCTGTCTAGGGGTCTAATGGTTTTTCTCTGGTGTCATCCAACAAGTACTTCTCTTTTTTGATTACTTTATTTCAGATGTCAAGAGAAAAATAACTAAAAAGTATTGGTCTCTTCCTCATGGTGTCTTAAAACACGAATGTGTAAGGTACCAGCTGAAGCAGTAGCACTCAATCCATAACATTATAAGAGGACATCTCCCATTTCATCTCTGGGAAATACAGTATCCTATTAAAGGGACAATGATTCCTATCAGTACAACCTAGAGTTACCATACTACTATGTAAGGCTATAGCATACTGTTACCAGATAGAAGAAATAATTGGGGTGAACATAATTTCTCAAAATTGAAGGGGACTAGACCCTGGGAATTAAATTTCTATAGATCCTAAATTTCTTAACAACCAAGCCATTATTTTAATAAGGAAACTATTGCTTTTCCTAATGTCTAGGTAAATTAGTTTATTATTCTAGCTTGACTTTGCTGATGTAAATATGTTTATTCACTTTTTTAAAAGGTCCATGTCAAACAGCACTTATTGATCATGTGTATGTGCACATATTGACTTACTCCCAATTTCTATCTTTTAAATAAAGTAATGGATACAATTTCTATCTCAATTAACCCCTAATTTATAACTTTTTAACAAAAACTTACATAAACTAAGAATATCAAGTCATACAGCTAGGGTAATCATTACTAATGATAGTAACAGATACTGATCAAATAAAATGAATAAAATAAATTTTATCAGAAATCATCTATTACCTTTACAGAGTAATAAGAAATGTTGATTCATGGGACTAAAACTGGCACCAAAATATGTACATTGTTCTTTCATAAAGTTACATGAAATGCATTGACGATTCAATAATCCTTCAGTAGAAGCACTGGGGAAAGAAAAAGAAAGTTAGAAATGCTACCATTCCAGGTCCTTGAATGTGTGGTATCTATATTTAAATATTGACATAAACAAAGAAGCTACAGCATTACTTAGCTGAGGTTCCTTGTAAATTATGACTTACCATAAAAATGCAAACAAAGTCAATTCCCATTACTAATGTTAAGACATACGCATTTTTCTTCTCTGTAATAAAATTAAAATTATGTACACCTATATGAATGTAATATGTATGTATGCTTACAAAGAAACTGATTTTCACAGGATGCAATATAACATTCTTATTTATATTTTTATAGATATTTCTTTGTAAAGTCTTAAAAGAAATTACCCACAGAGAGAAGCATAAAGTCACCAGCAGTAATATTAGTTGCAAGAACTAATGTTTTCACAAGTCACACACATATAAAAAGCTCATGATTTCCTAAATTCAACATTAGATTTTGATATTAGTGCCAGATTTTTCCCACTAAATAGTTGCACTGAATTTTTGGAAAAGAAAAGCTATTTTTGTATGATAATATATATAATGTTAATGCTCATACATACTTTGAGACATCAAGGAGATAGATAAAGAGAAAAGCACTCATCTCTTTATTTTACAAACAATGGTGCTTAAGGTTAGAGGGGTTGAAATATTAACCCAAAGTTAAATTTCATGTATAGATTCATTTATTTTGTAAATAGAGATTAATTGTAAATTATCTATGCTGCTAAATGAAAACACTGTTGATGATACATTTTTTAAAACTTGGCTGGACAAAATATTCTCAATTTCATTTTGGAACAAAACACATGGTATAGTATAGTATAGTTCACAAAGTCACAGCTTCACATTTGAAACATTTTGGGCTCATATTCTAAAATTTTCCTTTCCTAGTCAAGGTGATTAATATACTAGGCACTTAAACACATTAGCTAGTTTCACCATTATGACAAATCATACCCATTTTTTTTCTTTTAAATTGTGGCATATACGTAATACAACATTCAACATTTTAACCATTTTTCAAGTATATGGTTCAATGTCATTAATTACATTCACAATGTTGCACAACTATCACCACAGAAACTATGAATGTGTGCCAGTCACTATTAGTCACAGCTATTTAGTGACATAACTAGAATTTAAAACCTTTTCTCTCTCTACTCTTCCATATAATTTTTCAGATCCAAGTTTCCTAAAAATTATGTTGGTATCTTCTCATTATTTGGATTATGAAATTACTAAAATAGAGAAAAGCACATTTTGAGACAAAATAATGACACTGAATATGTAGTTGTTCTGACTCTGCAGAAGCATCTAATCCCATAAATTAGATCAACCAATTATTATTTTTATAGCCTGGACAAGACAATGTTTGAGTTTTCTGGGTCAAACACTAAGATTATCTTACAGTCAAGCAAACTGGCACTTGATGAGCCATTTAAAGGGAGATTTATCGGTACTATATTTTCTTTATAACACAGCCCTCTGCACTAGTACAGGTCATAGATATATTGACTTTTGTACTGCTCTGCCTCAGTCACTGGGGACATAAGACAAGCACACAAATCTAAGAACTCACTGTGATTCAAATCACATTTTAGGCTAACAAAGGGAGGAGAGAGAGGATGAGGCAGCTCTACTAGCTGAACTTAGCTGAGTCTAATTTTCTGACACTGTCATTTTTCGTTAAGAGTTTTACAAAATGAGAAAAATAAAACATCAGTCCAGTATTTCCACATCTCTAAAGGATTGTTCTTGACTGCCAATATTAACCACAGAATAAGTTTCAAGAAATATAAGCTACAGGTAACCAAAAAGAGAAAGTGAGCATTACTTTAACCAAGACCACTAAACCAAAATTAGAATCATTCTCTTTAAACAAACAGCTGTTCTTCTTTTGGAAGCCATTAGAATTGAGAACATGTGTTCCAGACTCTAAGAGAAAAAAACAAAGAATGTGAAGATGACATACTGGGATATGTGATAAAAAGGAGAGACTGGCTTCAGATGAAAACAATTTATGCATAAATAAGAGTGTGTGGATGAATTAGAGAGAGTTAAGGTACTTGAAACATGCATTTTTACTCTCAAGGGAAAGTCTAGGCTACTTGGTAAGAATCGTTGGTGACACTTCTTCAAACATGATGAATTTCCACTGAGAATATGCCATGGCAGTTTTAACACTTTAAAAATGGATCTGTGAAATGTAAATTAGAACGTGTATATGAGTCTATAATTGTAAGTTGCTTGCCAGACCAAAAAAAAAAAAAATCATTCTTAGGAAGTCCTGGTGAAAGCTTTCTGAGTGAGGAGACATTTTTAATACTAAATAGGTATGACCTTAACCCCTTTTATGAATATAACTTTTCATCCGGGAAAATTGGACAGATGAAAATAGTCCCCATCCACTTCTTTATTTTAGTAAGCAAGGACCATTCCTGGTTAAATAACAATCAATGGATTATACACATTATGAGGGGCTGGGAGAGAAACTGCCACTTGATCCACTCTACTAAATGTTCACAATGCTTTTATTTTGTTCGGGAATACATAACATGTGTACAATATTAATGCCCTGAAAATATAAATGAGGTGTGGCACAAGAAAAGCCTACTGGGAAAAATATGTAAATGCCTGTGATGTGGGTAGTTGAGAAAAGGAAGCCTCAAAAAAAAAAAAAAAAGATATTTTGAGACTGTAAAAACAAATGAGGGAAAAAATAAAGGAGGAATACGATGGTCTCCATTTCAGTTCCAACTCTTTAGGTTCACAGTGGTCCAGAGCTGAAGGACTGGGCCAAGAGTGTGGGGTTTTGTCATACTGAGTTGGTTGTCTCCTAGCCATACCAAAAATGAAACTTCAGATTTCTCCATCCCATCATTATGCTGTGTAGATGGCCCCTGAGGAATCTACCTGTGCAGGAAGATCCTCTCACATTGCTTACCTGTACAGCTGCCTCCCTCTGGGAGACGACTCGGTGCTCAGAAAGTAACTGCCGATAAAGAAAACAACACAAACATCAGGCACCAATCAATTTTTGCCACACCGAGTTTTCACCTGAATTTTCAAACTGTCAAAGAACAGGCAAGAGCTCTTCTATTATTTAACGGCAGGACTTGATCCATTTGGGAAACGCATATTTTTTTCTTAAAATATTGTCACACTTTCCCATGATCTCTCTCAATCTCTCTGAGTGTGTGTGTGTGTGTGTGTGCGTGTGTCTGTGCAACTGTCTAAGGATCTCTCTGCGTGAAGTATAGGGGGAATCTTAAAGAAAAGGTTGTTCTTTACATGGCCAGGCTACTTGGACTAGGACCATGGTAAACAAAATACAAATCTAGCGGAAAAGATTGCTTTTGACCACAGTGACTTCCAACCTGACTAGAGAACCAAAAACACTCACATTTTTTGCGTCGTTTCATCGTACGCCAGGATCTTTATCACTTCCCAGTTTCCTGATGTCAGATGCCGCACAGTAATTTGCTCACTTTTACTCTGCAAAGAAATAGAATATATTGATTTTCTTCTTATTTAAATAGCATCTCTGGTCAGCACAAAAGTACAAACCGCCTGTGTCACTTCTAATTCTTTAGTTCTCAGCTAATGTTGAGTTTCTAATTTTCAATCTTAAGAATATATCCACATGCGCATAAACATAGATGTAGGTAAGATGGTGCCTTTATTCCTATGCTGTAGGAAAACCGTTCAGAAAAACATCTCCAGGTGAGGATTACGTGTGCATCATCATCTTGACATAGGAAGTCATCTGGGAATTTGGTACAGACACAGGACCTTGTTAACTCTCATCTAAATGATCGACAGCTATGCAGTTTGGAAAGCTTTAAATAAAATATTTCAGGGGGCCGGAGGAAGATGGCGGAAGAGTAAGACGCGGAGATCACCTTCCTCCCCACAGATACATCAGAAATTCATCTACACGTGGAACAACTCCAACAGAACACCTACTGAACGCTGACAGAAGACCTCAGACCCCCCAAAAGGCAAGAAACTCCCCACATACCTGGGTAGGTCAAAAGAAAAAAAGAATAAACAGAGACAATAGGATATGGACGGGACCTGCACCAGTGGGAGGGAGCCGTGAAGGAGGGAAGGTTTCTACACACTACAAGCCCCTTCGAGGGCGGAGACTGCAGGTGGCGGAGGGGGAAAGCTTCGGAGTAGCGGAGGAGAGCACAGCAACAGGGGTGTGGAGGGCAAAGCAGAGAGATTTTGGCACAGAGGATCGGTGCCCTCAGGCACACACCAGCCCGAGAGACTTGTCTGCTCGGCCGCCAGGGCGGGCGGGGCTGGGAGCTGAGGCTCGGGTATCGGCTTTCAGTCGGAGCGCAGGGAGAGGTCTGGGGCTGGCGGCAGGAAGAGACCCTGAAGGGGTTAGTGCTAGCCCGGAGGGAGTCCGGGGAAAGGGTCTGGAGCTACCGGAGAGGCAAGAGACTTTTTTCCCTTTTGTTGCCTGGTGCGCGAGGAGAGGGCATTCCCCTCCCTCCCCTCTGCCTGAGTGAGCCAGAGCCCCCGAATCAGCGGCTCCTTTAAACCCGTCCTGTCTGAGCGAAGAACGGACGCCCTCCGGCGACCTACGCGCAGAGGCGGGGCCAGGTCCAAGGCTGAGACCCGGGAGCTGTGAGAGCAGAGACAGGGAAATCTCTCTGTGCAGCCTCCGAGGCAGCGGATTAAAGCTCCACGGTCCATTTGATGTGACCTGCGTCTGTGGAGTGCATGAATGGACAGCGAATCATCCCAAATTGAGGAAGTGGACCTTGAGGACAAGATTTAAGACTTCCCCCCCCCCTTTTTTTCCCTCTTTTTACAACGAATTATCTCAAATTAAGGAGGTGGACTTAGCAAGATTTCAGACTTTTCGCCCTTTTCCTCTTTTTACAACGAATTATCCCAAATCGAGGAGGTGGACTTGGAGAGCAAGATTTTTGATTTTTCCCCCTGCTCTCTTTTTGTGAATGTGTATGTGTAATCTTCTGTGTAAGATTCTCTCTGTATAGCTTTGCTTCCACCATATGTCCCAGGGTTCTTTCGGTCCGTGTTTTTTTTCAATAATTACTTTTTAATTTTAATAACGCTACTATATTTCATACTTTATTCTATTTTACTTTACCTGCTCTTTCTTTTTTTCCTCCCTTCCCTTCCTCCCTCCCTCCCTCCGCTCCTCCTTTCCTTCTTTCTTTTTCTTTCCTCCATCCCTCCCTCCCTCCCACCCTTCTTCTTTCCA
The DNA here is from genome assembly GCF_949752795.1 of Hyperoodon ampullatus. Taxonomy (NCBI): domain Eukaryota; kingdom Metazoa; phylum Chordata; class Mammalia; order Artiodactyla; family Ziphiidae; genus Hyperoodon; species Hyperoodon ampullatus. Next base: position 110,370,927 of record NC_136921.1, read on the forward strand.
CTTTCTTTTTCTTTCCTTCCTCCCTCCCTCCCTCCCTCCTGTCTTTCTTTCTTTCTTTCCTTCCTCCCTCCCTCCCTCTCTTCTTCCATTCACTCTTCCTTTTGCTTTCATTCCTCCCTCCCTCCCTCCTTTCTTTCCTTTCTTTCCATCCTTCCTCCCTCCCTCCTTTCTTTCTTCCTTACTTCCCTTCTTCCTTTCTTTCAATCTCTCTTTCTTTCTTCTACTAATTATTTCTTTCTACTTTTTCTCACTGTTATTCTGAGCCGGGTGGATGAAAGGCTCTTGGGGCTGCAGCCAGGAGTTAGTGCTGTGCCTCTGAAGTGGGAGAGCCAACTTCAGGACACGGGTCCACAAGAGACCTCCCAGCTCCACATAATATCAAGCAGCGAAAATCTCCCAGGGATCTCCATCTCAACACCAGCACCCAGCTTCAGTCAACGACCAGCAAGCTACAGTGCTGGTCACCCTATGCCAAGCAACTAGCAAGGCAGGAACACAACCCCACCCATTAGCAGAGAGGATACCTAAAAACATAATAAGGCCACAGGCACCCCAAAACACACCACCAGACGTGGACCTGTCCACCAGAAAGACAAGATCGAGCTTCAACCACCAGAACACAGGCATTAGTCCCCCCCACCAGGAAGCCTACACAACCTACTGAAACAACCTTAGCCACGGGGGACAGACACCAAAAACAACGGGAACTACGAATCTGCAGCCTGCAAAAAGGAGACCCCAAACACAGTAACATAAGCAAAATGAGAAAGCAGAAAAACACACAGCAGGTGAAGGGGCAAGATAAAAACCTACCAGACCTAACAAATGAAGAGGTAATAGGCAGTCTACCTGAAAAAGAATTCAGAATAATGATAGTAAAGCTGATCCAAGATTCTATCTCCCAGATCCAAAATCTTGGAAATAGAATAGACAATATGCAAGAAACAGTTAACAAGGACCTAGAAGAACTAAAGATGAATCAAGCATCGATTAAAAACACAATAAATTAAATGAAAAATACTCTAGATGGGATCAATAGCAGAATAACTGAGGCAGAAGAACGGATAAGTGAGGTGGAAGATAAAATAGTGGAAATAACTGATGCAGAGAAAAATAAAGAAAAAAGAATGAAAAGAACAGAGGACAGTCTCAGAGACCTCTGGGACAACATTAAACGCACCAACATTCGAATTATAGGGGTTCCAGAAGAAGAAGAGAAAAAGAAAGGGACTGAGAAAATATTTGAAGAGATTATAGTTGAAAACTTCCCTAATATGGGAAAGGAAATAGTTAATCAAGTCCAGGAGGCACAGAGAGTCCCATACAGAATAAATCCAAGAAGAAATACGCCAAGACACATATTAATCAAACTGTCAAAAATTAAACACAAAGAAATCATATTAAAAGCAGCAAGGGAGGGCCTCCCTGGTGGCGCAGTGGTTGAGAGTCCGCCTGCTGATGCAGGGGATACGGGTTCGTGCCCCGGTCTGGGAGGATCCCATATGCCGCGGAGCGGCTCGGCCCGTCGGCCATGGCTGCTGAGCCTGCGCGTCCGGAGCCTGTGCTCCGCAACGGGAGAGGCCACAACAGTGAGAGGCCTGCGTACCGCAAAAAAAAAAAAAAAAAAAAAAAAAAGCAGCAAGGGAAAAACAACAAATAACACACAAGGGAATCCCCATCAGGTTAACAGCTGATCTCTCAGCAGAAACTCTACAAGCCAGAAGGGAGTGGCAGGACATAATTAAAGTGATGAAGGAGAGAAACCTGCAACCAAGATTACTCTACCCAGCAAGGATCTCATTCAGATTTGATGGAGAAATTAAAACCTTTACAGACAAGCAAAAGCTGAGAGAGTTCAGCACCACCAAACCAGCTTTACAACAAATGCTAAAGGAACTTCTCTAGGCAAGAAACACAACAGAAGGACTATACCTACAATAACGAACCCAAAGCCATTAAGGAAATGGGAATAGGAACATACATATCAATAATTACCTTAAATGTAAATGGACTAAATGCTCCCACCAAAAGACACAGAGTGGCTGAATGGATACAAAAACAAGACCCATATATATGCTGTCTACAAGAGACCCACTTCAGACCTAGAGACACATACAGATTGAAAGTAAGGGGATGGAAAAAGATATTCCATGAAAATGGAAATCAAAAGAAAGCTGGAGTAGCAATTCTTATATCAGACAAAATAGACTTTAAAATAAAGACTATTAGAAGAGACAAAGAAGGACACTACATAACGATAAAGGGATCGATCCAAGAAGAAGATATAACAATTGTAAATATTTATGCACCCAACATAGGAGCACCTCAATACATAAGGCAAATACTAACAGCCATAAAAGGGGAAATCGACAGTAACACAATCATAGTAGGGGACTTTAACACCCCACTTTCACCAATGGACAGATCATCCAAAGTGAAAATAAATAAGGAAACACAAGCTTTAAATGATACATTAAACAAGATGGACTTAATTGATATTTATAGGACATTCCACCCAAAAACAACAGAATACACATTTTTCTCAAGTGCTCATGGAACATTCTCCAGGATAGATCATATCTTGGGTCACAAATCAAGCCTTGGTAAATTTAAGAAAATTGAAATTGTATCAAGTATCTTTTGCGACCACAATGCTATGAGACTAGACATCAATTACAGGAAAAGATCTGTAAAAAATACAAACACATGGAGGCTAAACAATACACTACTCAATAACGAAGTGATCACTGAAGAAATCAAAGAGGAAATTAAAAAATACCTAGAGACAAATGACAATGGAGACACGACGACCCAAAACCTATGGGACGCAGCAAAAGCAGTTCTAAGGGGGAAGTTTATAGCAATACAATCCCACCTTAAGAAACAGGAAACATTTCGAGTAAACAACCTGACCCTGCACCTAAAGCAATTAGAGAAAGAAGAACAAAAAACCCCCAAAGTTAGCAGAAGGAAAGAAATCATAAAGATCAGATCAGAAATAAATGAAAAAGAAATGAAGGAAACGATAGCAAAGATCAACCAAACTAAAAGCTGGTTCTTTGAGAAGATAAACAAAATTGACAAACCATTAGCCAGACTCATCAAGAAAAGAAGGGAGAAGACTCAAATCAATAGAATTAGAAATGAAAAAGGAGAAGTAACAACTGACACTGCAGAAATACAAAAGATCATGAGAGATTACTATAAGCAACTCTATGCCAATAAAATGGACAACCTGGAAGAAATGGACAAATTCTTAGAAATGCACAACCTACCAAGACTGACTCAGGAAGAAATAGAAAATATGAATAGACCAATCACAAGCACTGAAATTGAAACTGTGATTAAAAATCTTCCATCAAACAAAAGCCCAGGACCAGATGGCTTCACAGGCGAATTCTATCAAACATTTAGAGAAGAGCTAACACCCATCCTTCTCAAACTCTTCCAAACAATATCAGAGGAAGGAACACTCCCAAACTCATTCTACGAGGCCACCATCACCTTGATACCAAAACCAGGCAAGGATGTCACAAAGAAAGAAAACTACAGGCCAATATCACTGATGAACATAGATGCAAAAATCCTCAACAAAATACTAGCAAACAGAATCCAACAGCACATTAAAAGGATCATACACCATGATCAAGTGGGGTTTATTCCAGGAATGCAAGGATTCTTCAATATACGCAAATCAATCAATGTGATACACCATATTAACAAGTTGAAGGAGAAAAACCATATGATCATCTCAATAGATGCAGAGAAAGCTTTCGACAAAATTCAACACCCATTTATGATAAAAACCCTGCAGAAAGTAGGCATAGAGGGAACTTTCCTCAACATAATAAAGGCCATATATGACAAACCCACAGCCAACATTGTCCTCAATGGTGAAAAACTGAAACCATTTCCACTAAGATCAGGAACAAGACAAGGCTGCCCACTCTCACCACTCTTATTCAACCTAGTTTTGGAAGTTTTAGCCACAGCAATCAGAGAAGAAAAGGAAATAAAAGGAATCCAAATTGGAAAAGAAGAAGTAAAGCTGTCACTGTTTGCAGATGACATGATACTATACATAGAGAATCCTAAAGATGCTACCGAAAAGCTACTAGAGCTAATCAATGAATTTGGTAAAGTAGCAGGATACAAAATTAATGCACAGAAATCTCTGGCATTCCTGTACACTAATGATGAAAAATCTGAAAATGAAATCAAGAAAACACTCCCATTTACCATTGCAACAAAAAGAATAAAATATCTAGGAATAAACCTACCTAAGGAGACAAAAGACCTGTATGCAGAAAATTATAAGACACTGATGAAAGAAATTAAAGATGATACAAATAGATGGAGAGATATACCATGCTCCTGGATTGGAAGAATCAATATTGTGAAAATGACTCTACTACCCAAAGCAATCTACAGATTCAATGCAATCCCTATCAAACTACCACTGGCATTTTTCACAGAAGTAGAACAAAAAATTTCAAGATTTGTTTGGAAAAACAAAAGACCCCGAATAGCCAAAGCAATCTTGAGAACGAAAAACGGAGCTGGAGGAATCAGGCTGCCTGACTTCAGACTATACTACAAAGCTACAGTAATTAAGACAGTGTGGTACTGGCATAAAAACAGAAAGATAGATCAGTGGATCAGGATAGAAAGCCCAGAGATAAACCCACGCACATATGGCCAACTTATCTTTGATAAAGGAGGCAGGAATGTACAGTGGAGAAAGGACAGCCTCTTCAATAAGTGGTGCTGGGAAAACTGGACAGGGACATGTAAAAGTATGAGGTTAGATCATTCCCTAACACCATACACAAAAATAAGCTCAAAATGGATTAAAGACCTAAATGTAAGGCCAGAAACTATCAAACTCTTAGAGGAAAACATAGGTAGAACACTCTATGACATAAATCACAGCAAGATCCTTTTGGACCCACCTCCTAGAGAAATGGAAATAAAAACAAAGATAAACAAATGGGACCTAATGAAACTTCAAAGCTTTTGCACAGCAAAGGAAACCATAAACAAGACCAAAAGACAACCCTCAGAATGGGAGAAAATATTTGCAAATGAAGCAACTGACAAAGGATTAATCTCCAAAATTTATAAACAGCTCATGCAGCTCAATAGCAAAAAAACAAACAACCCAATCCAAAAATGGGCAGAAGACTTAAATAGGCATTTCTCCAAAGAAGATATACAGACTGCCAACAAACACCTGAAAGAATGCTCAACATCATTAATCATTAGAGAAATGCAAATCAAAACTACAATGAGATATCATCTCACACCAGTCAGAATGGCCATCATCAAGAAATCTAGAAACAATAAATGCTGGAGAGGGTGTGGAGAAAAGGGAACACTCTTGCACTGCTGGTGGGAATGTGAATTGGTACAGCCACTATGGAGAACAGTATGGAGGTTCCTTAAAAAACTAAAAATAGAACTACCATATGACCCAGCAATCCCACTACTAGGCATATACCCTGAGAAAACCATAATTCAAAAAGAGTCAGGTACCAAAATGTTCATTGCTGCTCTATTCACAATAGCCCGGAGCTGGAAACAACCTAAGTGTCCATCATCGGATGAATGGATAAAGAAGATGTGGCACATATATACAATGGAATATTACTCAGCCATAAAAAGAAACGAAACTGAGCTATTTGTAATGAGGTGGATAGACCTAGAGTCTGTCATACAGAGTGAAGTAAGTCAGAAAGAGAAAGACAAATATCGTATGCTAACACATATATATGGAATTTAAAAAAAAAAAAATGTCATGAAGAACCTAGGGGTAAAACGGGAATAAAGACACAGACCTACTTGAGAATGGACTTGAGGATATGGGGAAGGGGAAGGGTAAGCTGTGACAAAGGGAAAGAGAGGCATGGACATATATACACTACCAAACGTAAGGTAGATAGATAGTGGGAAGCAGCCGCAGAGCACAGGGAGATCAGCTCGGTGCTTTGTGACCGCCTGGAGGGGTGGGATGGGGAGGGTGGGAGGGAGGGAGATGCATGAGGGAGGGGATGTGGGAACAGATGTATATGTATGACTGATTCACTTTGTTATAAAGCAGAAACTAATTAAAAAAAAATATTTCAAACAAACTTCATTCCAAATAGATTCTGTTATATTATTTTAAACTTTACAGAGGTGCATTGCTATATGATTTGCTATTTTCACTCAATAATTTATTTCTGAGATCATTAAATATCATCATTATTGATGAGATCATCAATAATTTATTTCTGAGATCACATTGACCCTTGTAGCCATAGTTTATTTTCACTGCTATATGATATTTTATTGTATGTATGAATACAGTACAATTTATTTATTTTTTGACATTTGAGTATTTCCAAATTTTTGCTCTTAAAAACAAGTTGTCTATGAACAGTTTTATTAATGTCTCCCCGTGCATGTGGCAGGATTTTCTTGAGATGAACACATAAATGGGATTTCTTGGTCAAAAGATAAATGTCTCCTACCTAACTCAATAGTGACATTATTTTTCAAAGTTGTGCTGATTTAGAATCTACTAGCAATGTGAGTTTCTGTTGCTCCACATTTTCTCCACTTCCTCACCAACAGTTAATTTCATCAGACTATTTAATTTTTTGTCAAACTAATGAGTGTGAAATTGTATCTCATTCACTTCCTTTATTTTTAAGAAAATATTCAAATCTACAGAAAGGTTAATGCATAGTACATGAATACCCATAAAACCGTTACCTAGATTCACCAAACATTAACATTTTGAATATTTGCCCTCCCCCTTTCTTAATATGCTAAACCATATGAAAGGAAGTTGAAAGCATCAGACTATTCCAGATCTAAATATTTCAGTATACATCTCTCAAAATTAACAGTATTTTCTCATATAAGCAAATTGCATATCACACCTATGAATAACAATATTAATATCATATAAATATATAGTATGTATTCTAATTTCCACACTGCCCTAAGTAACCCCAATATCTCCATATCTATATATCTATATCTATCTTTCTATCTATCTGCATATCTACCTATCTACCTAATTGCTTTGGGTTGTCATCTCTTTAGTCTCTTTTAAAGTAAAAGTTATCCTATCTTTTCTTGAGTTCTACAACATTGACCATTTTGGGGGTGGGGATTGCTGTGGCATGTGGCATGTGGAATTTCCCTGACCAGGGACTGAACCCGTGTCCCCTTCATTGGAAGGGTGGAGTCTTAACCACTGGACCGCCAGGGTAGTCCACACTGACCATTTTTAAGACTCTTGGTCCAGTGGTCTGATACGTAGAGCATTTTTGATTTATCTGATTTTTTTAAATGATATAATTTAGGCTAATATTTTTGGCAAGAATATTATATAGGTGATATTGGATACCTCTTATGCTTCATATTAGGAGACACACCATTACACTTCTTCCCACTCTTAACAATGCTGTTTACAAGGTAACTGATATATGTTCACTGTAAAGTACATTTTGCCCTGTAGTTAAAAGTGGTATGACGCTTGCACATTACATGAATAGCTTTTCCTCCATGAACTTTCCACTCAGTAGTTTTGGTATCCATTCATGACCTTTCCCTGAGCAAATTATCATTTGGAAGTGATTTTCTAACTCTAACATCCATTCTATATTTATTAGGTGGTATTCGTCTGTAAAAAGAACTTTCCCTACTTTTTCCCCCTCACATGTGTTCATTCTCTTTATCTCCCTCTTCCTCATACTATTATAAACATTTTTAACCTGATGTGTTACATTCCATTACTGTTATGTTGTTGTTGTTGTTGTCATTCTTTATGATGCTGAAATTGACAAACTTTGGTTAGTGGGACCCTTTCAAGCTAACCTCTCTATTCTTTGGAAATGATTATGTTAGTTTTAGAGCACTTCCTTGTTTTCTGCACAGTAAGATGTTCTAAGATCACTTCTTATCTCCCATATCCATGATCAATAATTTCTCCAAGGAATATTTTCTACTGGATTATGATATTTAGATATCAAGATCTGGGCTTAGGTGTGCTCATTACTACTCTAATGTTATTAGTTCTGGACCTTTTCAGAGGAGATAGATAGGCAGCCAGACAGATGTCCATATGTTCTCTGTGTGTAGGTGTATGTGTGTGTTCTTAGTCACACCTCAATTAAAATTCATAACAGTTTGATTTACATTTAGGTGCATTATCTTCTCTTAGTATTTCAATTTAAGCTTTGATATCCTCATTCTTTTTATTTTAAAATATGTACATGGTCAAAAATAAAGTATAAATATGTGTATATATACATTGACAGAAGTCTTGATCTCACCCCATTCTCGTCACATTGAAAAAACTTTTCTTCATTTGGTTCTTATTTATCCTTCTTTTCTGGGGGTAGACTTTTATAATTTAAAAATTAATATTTGATTACTAAAAATATAAATGCTAATCTAATTACATATATATGTACAAATTAGAGAGATTGTGGGACGTGCTCTATATCAATTGTTATATAACATCTTTTTAATTCTAAAATAGTTCTGCCTTGTGTGGGTGTACTATACTTCATTCAACTAGCCTCCAATAATGCAAATAATCTATAGTGATTACTATCTCAAATAATGCTTTAGTGATTAACCCTGTGTATATGTTTGTTTGTGGTTTAATGTGTAGGGAAATATCTTCAGGATATATTCCTCCATAGGGAAAGTACCCTTCTGCACATCTACCAGTAATGTATAAGGTTCCTGTTTCCCGATGGACATATAATGACCTACAGAAATGATCCCTGAAAGTACAGTCTTTCCATGAACATGTTACAGAACACGTTGTTCATTGTTTGAATTTTTGCTAATCTGACAAGTGAGAAATGTTGCTGTGGTAGACGCTATGATACACCAACCAGAACTCCCTTCTAGAAGGAAGGACCTACCTCTCCAGTGGTTAGAAGTCCTGCTGGAAGAAGGCCCTCAGCTGTCAGTCTGGGGACGGCCTGAACTGAAGAAAATGGCCTCACCCAAGATCATACCTCTTTTCAACAGCCCTGATCAATATTGGGATATAGAAGCTCTGCCCTCTTGCTCTAACTTGGGACTTCTCCGAAGGGCTCTCCCAGTGCAGAACTCTCTGTGGGCTTAGCTGAAACCTTCATTCAGATGGCTCTGTCACTCAAATTCTTCTGCCCAATGTTGCTTTCTTTTCTTCCTTTCCAGAGTTACTGATCTCCGTAATGCCTGGCCTGCAGGCTAATCTTTCTTTCACAGTTGGCTTGTGACAGGTATATTAGTGTATTTCCATCTTGCATTTCGCTTGGAAGAAAAGTTGAGCATCTATATTTATCTATATATGTACAAATGCTTATATATATACATATAATGTATAATATATAATAAGCCATTTGCATAATTGTTTTATCTGACTCTCTGCTAATGTTTGTCTGTTATCTATTCGATCAGATTTCTTTGTATTCTGGTCTTATTTATTTCTTAAGAGCTCTTTGTGTCTTTATATCCATTTATGTGAGGTATATGCTACAAATATATTCTCCTGGTTTGTCATTTTGTGTTGACATTGGTTATGATAGCATTTTTCCCCAATTTTTTTTTTCTGTTCTTTATAAAATCAAGTTTACCAACGTATTCTTATATTACTTCTAAGTGATGATGCGTAGTTTAAAGGCTTTCTTCAAACTAAGGTTACAAAGAATTTACTGATGTTTTCTCTTAGTACAGGTAAGATTTAATTTTTAAAGTTAGAGCTTTGTCATTTTAGAGTTATGATGGTAGTCTGGAACTACTTTTATCTTTTTCCTAAAGGGATACTGAGTTTTCCTAAAATGATTTTATAAAAACTTTATTTTTTCAGTGGTTTGAAATGCCACCTTTATTATATATGAAATTTTCATATGTACCTGAGTCTATTTCTGTACTGTCTATACTATACATTTATCTCTGTTAAGTCACGTCCCAATACCACACATTTTAGTTATAGATTTTTTTTAACATCCATATTATTTAGGACTCACACCCACTCATTGTTCTTTTTATTAGGATTTCCCTAGATAATACTACATTTTTATTTTCCCAAAGAAGCTTAAAAATAAGCATATCTAGTTCAAGCAAATAAAAACTTACTGGAATATCTTATTGGGATACTACTAATTTTATAATTAATACTGATCTTATGATCTTCAGTTACTTTTTAGAAGAACATAGATATTTTTCCATTTGTTCAAGTCTACTTTATGTCTTTCCAGAATGTTTTAATGTTGTCCTCATATGGGTTTTGTACATTTCATATAATTTCATTTTCATATTTATTACTAAGTATTTTATATTTTGCTGCTATTGTCTAAAGGCCTCTCTCTTCCATTATACCTTCTAATTGGTTATTGTTTGCAAATAATGAAGCTATTGATTTCTGTATGCTAAATAATATTTAGTGCTGTCTCACTAAATGCTTTTTCCAAATCTTACAGCTGGTTGTTTATTCTTGTCTCATTAACTAATACCTCCAAAATCATTTTACATAATAGTGGAGATAGTGCGCATCCTCCCTTGCTCCTGACCTTGATGGGAATGACACCAGATTGGCTTTTGGGCTGAGGTATACATGTTTTATCACTTTAAGAAATTATCCCCAATTCATATATATATATATATATATATATATATATATATATATATATATATATATATATATATGTATATTTGTTTTTTTAACCAGAAATAGGTACTAAATTTTGTAAAAGGCTTTTACAGCAACTACAAAGAAAACCTATTCTACAGACAATTTAAATTTTGTTGGCATTGCCTTTGAAAGTCTAATAAGATTATTTATGAAATCATGTGGGCCTGGTGCTCACTTGTGGTGTAGTTCTTTGATAACATTCTGCTTCTTCTATGTCATTCATCAGTTTAAGCTCTGCATCTCTCCTGGGGACAGTTCTAAGTGTACTTCTTCATGAAATTTTTCATTTCATCTAAATTTTCAAACGAGTTGACACAGAGTTCTGCAAAATATTCTCTTACGATTTATTCAAATGCCTTTTGTTTATTTCCCATTAGCCATAGCCATTTCTAATTTTATACCAGTTTGCTTTCTCCCTCTTTTTCTTTGATTGGATGAGCGTGTGTCTTGTCTCTTGTGTGTGTGTGTGTGTGCACGTGTTTCAAAGGGTAAACATTATTTTTTCACTTATTAGTTCTATCTTTTTCTATTTCTAAACTACTTCATTTCTGCTTCAAATTTAATCATTCCCACTTTACTAATGTATGCTGCATTTTGCTGATAATTTTCTATTTGAGTTGGAAATTCAACTTATTTCATTCTTCCATTTTCATTTTTACAAGTTTGCTAAGTTACGATTTTTATTCTGACAACATATTCTGATATAAAGTGTTGCCATTCTTTTTCTTATTATTATTTTATAAATTTTGGAATTTTGACTTGAATTCTCCAGTAAATTGTTTAATTAGATTTACTTTAAAAACTACTTAGTTGGAAAACCTGTTAAATATATTATTGATTTCTAGGCATATTACTTTGTGATTATAGCATGCTTTTATTTAATTTCTAATTTGTAGAACTTACGGAGCTTTTTAGATGGATGACCTGATGAATGTTCAACTTTTGACAAAGTTCCACCTACATTTGAAACAGATATATAATATCTCTTGTTTAGATGTGTTCAAACATAAATACATAAATACACACATTATATATGCTATATCTATAACCTTACTTAATTTTTTGTCCACTTGACTTAGTTTGAACTGAGAATGAATGGTACAATAAGGTTTCCACATATTAAGTAGTTTCTGGCATTTCTGTTTTATAAAGGTAGCCATCTATCTGGGGCATAGATACAGACAATTGACTATTATATCTTCCTTGTGATTTGTGGCCTTGAACATTATAAAGCATCTTCTTTTGGTGGTCTTAATGCTTTGCAACATGAAAGCAGCCCTTCTTGTTATCAGGATTTTAGCCTTTCTGAATCATTTTGTTTAAGATGTATATTTTGCATAAAAGATTGAACTGGATTCTGTTTCATGAGCCAATCTAAAAAATATTTTTAAAATTTTGGGACATAAGTTAGGCCAATTTACATTTATTGGTATGACTGATACCCTTCTAAAAACTCTATCATATTTTATATGTTTATTTTGAATATTATGTTTAATGAGTTTTTTGTAGGCAGTCTTTTTGTAGTCTGTTTAGTGTTTTGAAATCCAGTGTTAGGTTTTATTTTAACTTTACATGTCATCTTTATATTAATACCTTTAATAATATTTTTCCACCACCACCACCCTCCAAAGATACTCTGTGTTTCTAGAACATTTTTTTGTTGTTCTGGTTTGTCATTGGATTATGGTTTTAAATGTTACCTGTCTTCCAATGTTTTGCTTATCTTCTATAAAAATGCCAATTAAATATCAGGTGGATCTTATTTCCTTGTCTTACCTAACTTAAATCAGATCCCTTCTACTTTATTTCTTTCTATTGGCTGTTTTTATGGGTCTTCTTGCTATCCATTAGTACATTTTCAGAAATATCTATTTACCAGTGGTCATCTTTCAATTAATTATTTCTGTTATTATTTTGTATTATCTTTTCCATTTCCTTCCTGAAATCTGTCACTTTTTGGTTTACAACTTTATTTCTACTTTATGAGGCCTTTTCTAGGTTTTGAATTTCTCACTTGATAATTTTATGTCTACATATGCTTATTTAATGATAATAATTCATTCTTTTTGATAATAATAGTCATTCTTTTTGGAGTATTGTTTATAGAATTCTTCTGCCTCATCATTGTTTTTCTTCAGGAAAAATGTCTTTATGTATTGGAAAAATTTTATTCTAGTTTCTGTTTTCCTCATATAGTAATTTTGTAAATCTATTGCCAACCATATTTTGTTCTTTATAAGTATCTTGGATTTTCCAGGATATAGATGCTTAAGAATGGTGAAGGATTAGGTGACTCCCTTGAATTCTAAAGGAGCAGTGTTTCTAAGGAGTGCTATTAACAGTTCCCTAAGAACTAGTATCCCTAGAAGCACCCTAATGAGACACCATTAGGAGTGGATAATATATTTTTTCTGTAGAATTCTTAATTTCTACCACTAGTTTTCACCTTTTCTTTTACCAACAATATTCTAAAAGATGCCTCTCTCTATCAAGGTTTTTTTCTTGTTTTACTTTCTTGGGTGGTAATTTTTAAAAACTGTCATCTTTGGTTTTGTGCATATTCAAGTTACTTCATTCTGATTCATTTTCGCAATGCTTATTTTTAAAAGAAATGTACTAATTTTCCACTATAGATTATGTTATATTATCTAAACTTTTGATTAATGCCTTTGTCAGCTTAAAGAAGTTCTTTATTTTTAAATTTCTAAGGCTTTTGAATATTTGGTAGAATCCACCTTTAAAAAATTACCTGTGCCTGATTTGAATACATTTTAAGACACTGATTCCATTTCCTCAATATTATGGGACAATTCAGGTTGTCTGTTTCTTAAATCAGACCAGGTATTTCTTTTTTCTAGAATTTATCCATTTCACTCAAGCTTTCAAATTTGTTGACATAGGTTATACATAGCATTTTTAAAAATATTTTAAAATTTGCAGTTACGCCTTCTTCCTATTATTTATACTTTGGGGGCTTGTCCTCTTTTTAAATTAAGTTTGTTATACATTCTAGTGTGAATTTTTTTTTTCAAGGAACCAACTGTTTATTTGGCTAAACCCCTTTATTTTATCTTTACTTTCTATTTCATTAAATTCTACTACTGAGTTTCTCATGTCCTTCTTCTACATTTGAATATATATGTATAAATATAGTATAATTATATTATAAAATAACATATAATAGATTATATAATTTAACCCATGAAAAATGTAAAAATTGTATTTTATTTTCAAACATATGGCTTTTTAAAAGTTATAATTGTTGTTATTCACTTCTAATTCAATTGCATTGTTTTCAGAGAGTGTAATCTATCAGCTAAATAATACTTCAAATGCATTTTTGGTATAAATATATCTAGAATCTAGGATTTTTGATGTGGGGGAGTTTTATTAAATATCTACTTTCTTATACTATTGGAAGCAGAAACTAAAAGGTCATTCCATAATGTATATGTAGTATTAGAATCTTCCTTCAAAAAAAAATAAGTGACTTATTGGTACACATCTGTATTTCAGCATCTTCCTAAACCATCTATTCCTTATTCTTTTTTTTTTTTTTTTTTTTTTTTTTTTTTTTTTTTTTTTTTTTTTTTTTTTTTTTTTTGCGGTATGTGGGCCTCTCACTGTTGTGGCCTCTCCCGTTGCGGAGCACAGGCTCCGGACACGCAGGCTCAATGGCCATGGCTCATGGGCCAAGCCGCTCCGCGGCATGTGGGATCCTCCCAGACCGGGGCACGAACCCGTGTCCCCTGCATCGGCAGGCGGACTCTCAACCACTGCGCCACCAGGGAAGCCCAATTCCTTATTCTTGAAGGGAGCTCTCTAGACTTCTAGCTGCTCAGTGTCAACAACAAGCATGTGACTTCTTTATTTTAACGTCTTCATATGCTGTCTGATGCATTCTGGCACTTTACAAGTACTTGCTGAATAAAAGTATAAATGCAAAGATGAAACCAAATTTCTGAGATTTGAGACAGGCACAGCCTGAAGGCTGGCATGGAGTTCTGAAGTCATATATTTTATTGCCAAATTCCCACAGGACAACAACCCAGTAGAGAGTCCTACTTACTCATTTTCAGATCCTGTTTTGAATGGACCAAGGACAGGACTAAGATCTCAGGTTTTAGTGCATCTTTAGTGCCCAATTTCAAGATTAACAAAATCTCAAAACATTAAAAAGTAAGGTAACTTTGATCAATATTTGTACATATCTGGAGATGCAGTTTGTTCACAGATTTCTAGATTGCTTATACTTTCTGTTTTTCAGAGAATTTTGGGTGTGTGTGTGTGTTTTAAGGACAAAAGAGTGGCTACATTAAAAGTGATCAGAGTAAAAATCCAATGCTTAGAAAAATGTTTGAACACAGTGTACAGAGAATAAAAATTACACATTCAATGATGCATCTCGGATCAAAATATGTTTCTAAATGTAGAAGTAAAAGATTTCTTGTTGGAAGCCATGATAACAACCTCACAACCTTTGGATTTTACTTCAAACATCTGTAATTTCTCTGCTTGCTTTATATCTACCAGAGCAACTCTGGGCTGGGGAATAAGTTTCACTCCATTTTACATGTAATAGCATAGACTATCTTGTATAGTTATATAGTTATAAGACTTGTAAGCTATTTTCTAATAATAGCATATTACGTTTGATCTGGACTCTAGGTAAATAGTCCCAATACCAATCAGAATATGGTAGATGACTATACAGTAAATTCAAAATAAATATCAAGGGACTTGACTAGTCTGTACCTCAATTAATTTTCCATCCACCTTCAGCAGAAATATAATCACAGGAAAGGTATGAAAAAGCAGGAAAGAATAATCATTTTACTTCACAGAAATAATTCTTTCTTTCTGTGCCACCATGATCTCTATTATATTCACTTAGTAGAAGAGAAACACTGATTATGAATATGAAACCATTGTGGAATTTTGACAAGGGCAACATGGCAATATATTTTAAATTGAACTCATATTTCACTTTTAATTTTAGAAGGGCAGCCATAAAACTAGAAATTTCATTCATTTTCAAAAGAGCTGAAAATCTAGGAAATAAAATGTTTTTATTTGGGACCTTAGACCTCAGGCACCTCTCCTTGGATTGGCAGAGATTTTATCTTACTCAGCAAGTTCAATATGAATTTTATGTATCTGTTTATAAGTTGGAAACATATTGGTATCAGTAAAAGTTTAATGATGCATGTGCTTTTCACCTGATTATACACTGTTCATTCAAATTTCTTACAGTAAATTCTGTTTAACTTTTACAGCTTCTAAATAACGGAAATATTGCAGTGCTTAAAAATAGCATGCTTTAATTTACTGTCTATTCATCATGTGAGGTGAACTAATTGTTTTCAGACAATGTCCTAATCAGATACAGCAGTGAAATGTAATGACAAAATTGTACTGGGTTGATTGGGTGATAGAATTGTGGATTGGGGGCATGCTATTTTCTACAGTATTTGTAATGAATAATGGCATTTAAAATTGTTCCAAGTGAAATCATCAGCTTTCATAAGCAAAACGTTGTATTGCTGGATAGAAAAAGTGAATGAATTCACCAATATATATAATTTTTCATTTAACACAGTTTTGGAAGATAACAGGGCAATTACTTATAAATCTGAACCACTTAACATGACTGAAACTCTGCTTATCCCATATTAGAGGGGAAAAAGGCGGCCATGTACTTGACAAAAAACTTTCTCTTGACTGTAACTTACATTGTAAGATATAGGATATTATGGCTCCCAATATGGGAATTCAGGAGGAGTTAGAAGTCTACATAAAGAATTCTATGGGGGAAAAGGGGAGAGGGAAATATCTGAAGTGATCTGAAGTGGTCTGCTGTAAAAAAAGTTTTGCATCATTGTTTGATTCAGAAACTACATAAACTGATATCAATACTGCATACTTCACACTCTACTCAGAAGGAAATTTATTTTAGCTATAAAGATTTTTGGAAGAGCCAGTTTTAATTTTTATTATTATCTTTAATGGAATATATAAAAGTAGATAAACCCTACTCATAAATTTTGCTTTCACATATTCATATAGAAAGTATCTGGAAATATATATATATATATATATATATATATATATATATATATATATATATGGGCTTAGAAATATTTTACCTTTGATTCAGGAATTCTTGTTCTGTTAACTACAACTAAAGAAATAATTCATAATAAAAATAATCTTTATGTATAGTGACATCTATAGTTGCAGTAAATTGCCACGAAATTAAACATTGAACAACAATGGTTAACTAGGTACACCCAGTCAACTAAATATTAATAATCAAAAGAATTGCATTTCAAAATCATTTAGCACTATGGGAAAATTATGCTTTAAAATTTAAATTCAAATAGGATAAAATACTGTACTTTACATAAAATTATAATCATGTTTAAAAGTAGACTGGAGGAACACACAATTTTTTCCTATTTTTTATTTTTTGGAATTATTTTAACAAGCATAAATCTTGTAAATGAGGGGAAAAAACCACTAAAATATTTGTAAGGCCAACCATCAATCTATATATTGAAAATATCCTGAAACACTAATTTTGTAGCCTGGTCTCTAATTAATGTTTTTGTTTACCTACTGATTGTGTAAGAGAAAAAAATGTTTGCAAAAATTTACTAATTTCATTTGGTAAGATACTTCAAATAGATGAATATATTTGCAGTTAATGGGGAAGCTCTCTAATATAGCTAAGCATCAAGTACTGCAAAGGTGGTCTTCCTGACGGCTGCCAAGCTCTCTCTTCCTGTCATTTCTCACTCCCTGGGCACATCAATTTAGGTGGAGTCCTCTGGTGTATCAAGGGAAGGAAGAGGGGGTAAAAAGTCATCACTGGTGCTATGCACTACTGTTTAGACGGTAAATTAGTACACCGTTTTTGGAGGGCCAGTTTCACATTCCATATCAAAACCTAAACAAATACATATATGTACACATATGCTTTGCCCAGGTAACTTTTGACATCTAGAAATATATCTTTGTGGTAAAAACATTTATCTCTGAATCATTTTTGGTATCAAAACTAGAAATAAATATGATGATGAAAATTAATTCATTTTAATACAATATAATATATTTACTAGACAGAATGTTGAATAGCTATTAAAAGCACATTTACAAATAATATTAAATATTAAGAATGCAATTAAATGATGTGAGAAAATGCTCATAAATTACTCTTTAAATGTTACAAATCAATATATATGCTTTGATTGCACACTTTAAGAAAAAGTGATATATTTTTAATGTAAAAAGAAATCGGAAATATATACAACAATTGATTTGCAGTGTGCAAGTCTGGGGTGATGAGATTGTGTTTGATTTTATATACTCTTTTTTCTTACTTTTTGGCTACGACCACCAGTGAAGTCCCTGATTCTATATAATCTTTTGTTTAGTTTACTCAGTTTAGAATTTTACAGATTTTTATATTGTATATATATATATATATATATATATATATATATATATATATATCTCAATATGGTAGTCATAAAAAAATCATAAAAGAGCTTTTTTGTTAGCTATTTAAAAGTTGAGTCAAAGAGATTCAAACTATTTACTAAAATTGTGTGTATGTATAAACTTAAGAATAAATTGTATTTACCTAAGCACTGACCTCTGATTCATTAACAAAGTAAGTTAATTTTAGCCACATTGCCAAAATATCTGTAAATAATCATGCAGTCATGTTTATCTATCAGTGAGGCAAGCCACAAATTCTCTGAACTGTAGCCAGAATAGATCAAAACGTTTTCTACTTCAATGGAAGCTTTGTTATAATCTCCATATGGAAGAGGAACAAAGTAAATACATCTGCTCTATGAAGTTGTTCTTCTGAACATTTCGGAAATAATGAATTAGACTGCATTTCAGACTGGTTTGATTAGGAGACAGAAGGTATTTCTTCCCAAGGCTTGTAAAGAAACTTTTGTTATGTGCATAAATATCTCAATTTCTACATGCCAACATCTTCATCTCCTACCTCTGCTCTGCCAACCCCACACTTTTTAAGAGACAACATTTCTGTTCTTATTTTGTTGAACAGATAATCTCAGAATTATATATATATATATATATGTAGATGTATTATACATCTTTCTCTACCTTTCACTATATCTTATAAATAGTCACAATTTGTATGTAATTTTGAGTACCTGGGTTTTTATACAGCTTCTTGAATATAAATACTGAGATTTAAAAATGCAATAAGGTGTCACCACAGTCAACTGTAAGATTTGGAAAGTTTTATTTATTCTTCTGGCGGAAATATTTCCTGAGTATTTATGATAACAAAGTTTATGATTAGCTAGCAAAAGTTAATCAGGTAAAGCAATTTGCTGGTGAAGCTTCCTCCAGTTCACATAAAAACCAAAATATGTTCCCTTAATATCACCTGCCTGATATAATCATTTAATAGTTGAATACAGAATCACCAAAAATTTTTATTCATATATAAATGCTTTCATTTATTTAAAACGTAAATGAGATCACATTATATATTAGTCTATAACTTATTTTTCCAATTTAATAATATACTATGAAAATTAATCTACATTGCTATTGTGGAGATTATGTATGGTCAAATTATTTATTTCAGCTTTGATTAAAATTAAAATCATGACAATTACTTTAATAGTACAGATCTTGGACAAGGGTTGCCTCTTATGCTACTGACACAGATTTTAAAAATTCAAGGTACTGAGCTGCCCAATGTAAATACATATATGGATAATGGTAAAAATTGGAGAATATGCACAAGACTTGAAGGTTCTAAGAACATAAAGGTAGTCAGGTTGCTTAGGGATCTTTTACCACATTCATATTTATTCTATACTTAGTAAGTATGAAATTGATTCTTGGTTAATTTGTTTATAACACTCTCAAGAAAGATTCCAATTTATCCACTATGTTTTATCTTTATAAATTAACATTTACCTGTGAGACTAGACTGTTTATTTGATTTTTAAGGAAACTCTATTTCTCATGAATATTTTTATTGTCAATTAGATTCAAATTGACTCATTAACCTTGCCATATTTAAATTACTTATTGTGAATTCACTGATTCTATTTATAATTAGGTAAAACTGTATAAACTGGTTAACATTCATTTGAAATGTAGAGGAAAAATAACCTTTTATCCTCTTTTTATCAAAAGGTCCATAAAAACATAACACAGATTTTATCTTTGACAACACATAAGAAATATATTTTATCCTGGTTTTTAAAATCTGCCCTGCATTTCCTTGTGTGGGTATACTACAACTTACTAACTATTCAATTTTTGATGGACATTTAGATTGTTTCAGGTATTTAAAACTTTTATAACACACTGAAAATATTACTTGTACCAAATAGATGATATATGTTTGTTGAATGAAAAATTGTCTCTCGATTTTCCTCAGGTCTTGGACAGTAGGGGTTGGGTACTTTCCATTTATTAAATTCTATATCCCGAGGCCCTCAACTCATAGCTCACTAAATTTTATTGAGTGTTGAAAATGTTTTGTGTACAGCTTGAATTTATGGCTAAGGACGGGGATCCACTTCCTAAAACATCCCTGAGTTGGATATATGGCTGGACTTCACAGGTATTAACTATAGGTGCAGAATACCACACGAAAAGGACTTTCATGAACATGATGGAATGAAACCAAACCACAGAAAGAAGCCAGCACTTACCTGGACGAAGAACATAGCTATGTGGTTATATTCTCCACGGCCCCCTTGCTTAA
Organism: Hyperoodon ampullatus; assembly: GCF_949752795.1. NCBI lineage: Eukaryota > Metazoa > Chordata > Mammalia > Artiodactyla > Ziphiidae > Hyperoodon > Hyperoodon ampullatus. The sequence goes on from NC_136921.1 coordinate 110,391,389, forward strand.
CAGGAACTGTCATAAAGAATTTGCTGCCATCTCTAGAAAACACGGGCTCCTCGTTCTAAAATATAGAAGCGCATGCAACAATCTCAAAAGGGCATTTGAAAATTGTACTTCCAACTATTGCTAATACATGCATGGAATAGACCAATAATTGATTTAAGTTTAGTTTGGCAAATTGTCGAATTATTTAAAAAATAAAAGTATAACAGTATGTTTTAAAGTGAATGCAATGATGCATTGGGCATATGTGTGTGTTTGAGTGATGAGATGGATGGGAAAGTTTCTTGCATACTGGATAGAAATGATTTACAATTAGACTGAAGACACTTTTTAAATTGGTTCAGAAAAGAACTTTCATATCTTCACATATGATATGATTGTGTTTAGAAATTTATCTTTCAAAAATAAAGAAAATGTTAACATCTGCACCAGTTTATCAAAATCATTTTTTTAATTTAGAAAAATTTCTAACACATAATATTTAATACATTTTTCTGAAATCTTTTACTCAACAACTCAAGTTATTGAAGATACATTTCTGATGATGTACACATGAATTTACTGCAAATACAAAAATGAAACAAAATTGGAAAATTGCAAAATTGGAAGGAATCCACTGAAAATAATTTAATTCAAATTTTCCATCCTCACTGCTCACCCCATCACAAACACACAAATACAGATGCCCATTTGATGATTTTTAATTAAACTCTAGTAGCATGTTAAATCAATACAATTGTTTTTTAAAATTAAATGATGGATGATATACATATAGATTGCTTTCTTTTGCTCCAGGGGAAACATTAAGAAAATCGATCTATGTAACAAAACATCGAGTTCTTTCTTTTAGATTAGTGAGAGTGATTATACATATGGTATAGAGAAAGGCTTTGGTATGGTTTCCTCAGTAGGTCTTCAGAATGGCTCACAACTATTTTTAGATGATCTGACCCTCCACTCTCTTCCTGTTCTCCTCCTCCTTCCTTCTCCTGCTTCCTGAATTTTCCTGCTCCAGTGCCTTTGCACTTTTTTTTTACCCTTTGTCTGGCTCTTTCTCATCTCTCTCTCTTTTCCTTCCTCCCTCCTTCCCTCCCTCCCTTCCTTCCTTCCTTTCTTTTTCTGTGGAACTTATTTCTTTTTTAAAAAAATTTTATCGGAGTATAGTTGATTTACAATGTTGTGTTACTTTCTGCTGTACAGCAAATTGAATCAGTTATACATATACATATATCCACTTTTTTAGATTCTTTTCCCATATAGGCCATTACAGAGTATTAAGTGGAGTTCCCTGTGCTATAAACTAGATCCTTACTACTTATTTATTTATATATAGTAATGTGTATATGTCAATTCTAATCTCCCAATTTATCCCTCTCCCTTTCCCCCCTGGAAACCATAAGTTTGTTTTCTACATCTGTGACTCTATTTCTGTTTTGTAAATAAGTTCATTTGTATCCTTTTTTTTAGATTCCATGTATAAGTGATATTATGTGATATGTCTTTTTCTGACTTCACTCAGTATGACGATCTCTAGGTCCATCCATGTTGCTGCAAAAGGATCTTTCTTGATCTCACCTCTTTCTTATATCTGTTATCAGTGACGTGTTTCCTGATTACCCCATATAAAGTGTGATCAGGTAAGCCAGGTCATCCAACTGTGTCTGAATCCCTCATCCCACTTTTGCCTACTGTCTACTTTTTTCAGTACTATCTAATACCAGACATATTTTATGTATGTATACGTTTGTACATGAATGGATATGTGTATATGTGCATAGGTAGGTAGGTAGATAGAGAGATAGGAGGTGTTCCTCTAGAATGTAAGCTCCATTCTTCACTGCTTTGTCTCCAGCACCCAGGACAGTGACTGTCACATAAATTGTACTTAATCATTTACTGAATGAATATGTAAATTAATAACTATTTTAATAATCTCGAGTCTGATTCTAGCTTTATTAGTAATAACATCCCAAGATAGAAACATAAAACTATTATTTTCCTTGTCTACTTCATGGACACTCACGAAAATATAAGATGATATGTGTAATAAATTTAAAACTCTGAGGTAATACAATTCAAGGATGAGAAAATTGCATTACAAGGCATATAATAAATACTGACAAGACACTTGACTGAGTGAATCACATTGTTCAACTATGTTCCATCTCTTGCCCCTGTGGAATATTTCTCTCTTTGCCTTTGCACATGGGGTTTCTTCTGTCTGGCCTAACCTTTCCGGCGTCCTTTTTGTGCTAAATCTTACTCATTTTTTACTTAAACTCAGAACAGAAACCATTTCCAAATTTCCTTAGTTAGAGAGTCTCTTCTAGTTAGGAAATCTCTCCTCAGAGATTCTGAATAGTACTCTGTATTCATCTCTATCACGGCTTTCAATACACTCTATTATATAGTTGACTTCCTTCGCTAGGCAAGTAATAATTAAACTAAGTTTGTAATTTTATTTTTTAGCTTTATTGCCTAGGACACAGTAGGTGACCTTCTTATAATTGAACAGATGAATGCATGTGTACAATGGGCAAAAATATTTGTTACATATATCACTTTATCCACCACATTTTCTCCAAACTATTGGCTTCTCCCTTATTCAACATTTTCCTCCTGTGCTTTGCTCCAAGAATAAATTAGGTATGGGCATATCTGAGCAATGTCCTTTTTATGTTAGTCCCTGTTCCTCCAATTCTGGTACCTTAGAAATAGTTCATTTTAAAGAGTAGATGGGAATTATAATCTCCAACACATTGCTACGTTTAAAAACTTTCACCATTGAACTGTAACTAGTTATAAACATATAGCTCTATGCAGAGCCTTTCCTGGAATCAAATAAAGAAGTAGAGCCAGTCTAACTGTCTACATTTATGACCTTAAGCAAGGCAGTATTTATGGCACACAGGATAATGAGCTGAGAATAACCAAGTCCACCTCTTGGCCAAATTTTTTTTTTTTTTTTTTACATCTTCATTGGAGTATAATTTCTTTACAATGGTGTGGCCAAATGTTTTTTACACTGGTTAGTCCAACTATAAGTCTTTTGAAAGCTAGGGCAAACATGCCCACTGCTCTCTGCTCTTCTCACTATCCAGAAAACAAGCATATGAGTATTACATTAAATTTCTAATTTTCTTGGAAACTTGTTTCATCTCATTATACATTCTCATCCTTTAAATTTCATTGAATTCTAAGCATTTCCTGAAATTCCCTTAGAGTTTTTGGAGAAAAAGTTAACATGACATACTACTCCCTCTGGTTTGTTTATTTTAAAAAGTTTCTATTAGATATTCATAAATTTGGGACTTAAAATGTAGATAACATAATCCCAAAAGAGCATGCATTGTGTTGTTGTATGTTAGACTATTATGAATGTCACTAGCAATCAAAATGGTAGCAAAATAGGTTTAATAACGCAGGCAATTTAGAATAAATCCATATCCATTATGTTATTGTTTTCAATTATTTTTATTTTAAGTATCTAATTTAATTTTGTAAGAGTCCATTATTGGCTAAAAAAACAAGTTATTTTTCCCCTATTTCATTTTGTACATTGACTAAGATTAAATAGTTCATATTGTTACCTATGGATAGATGATAGATGGATGATAGATAAACAGATAGATAATGTAGATAGATAGATAGATGATAGATAGATAGATAGATAGATAGACATGCCTATACTTCGAACAAGCAAAGGTTTAGCCTATTCACAATCCTTCTTACTCTTTTTCTTTATTTGTTCAACAAGTATATATGGATCTCTTCTTATAACCAGACTCCATATTAAGCATTTGTGTTACAGTGGGTAACAAAAAATGAATAACCTTCCTGCTCTTGTGAATGTAGTAAAAAAAATCACAGAACTAACTATATGAGTGCCACATAAAGATTACACTTGACTTTAACTTTTATTGGGGAATGTGATTTGTTTAGGGTGGTTGGAGGAGGTGACTTCTTAACCAGGTGATTTAGGCTGAGGTTTGACAAATGAGCAGCCTTCACATAAGAAAGTAGTTGAGAGGACTCTGTTCAGAAGAAAGAATTCACATAAAGGTCCTGGGAATGTGAGGAGGGCTAATGGAGAAAATGGGAGAAAAGATGGTATGACACAGAGCTGGAAAGGCTTTCAACTTAATTCTTTTTAGACCCTTTAAGGATGTTGGTCTTCATCTGTAGAACAAAGGGGAGATAAAAATTGTTTTAATTGTGAGAGAATATGAGTGTTGTGGGTAGTGACAATCATATACATATTTTGAAAAGATCACTCAGCCAGTCTGTGGTGTGGAGAACAGATTGTCAGGTTCCTAAGGGGAACTCTCAACCCTAAGAGGTTGAGAGTTCACCAGTTAAGGAGGAAATGCAGTGCCTGTAGTTTGATCCTGTATGGCATTTGTGAATTGGAGAAAAGTAAATTGACTTGAGATCTTTGAGAGTAAAATCAAAATAACTTGGTGATGAATAATAACATATGCAGATAAGGATAAGACAATGTTTAAAAATCCCCACTAGGTTTATGATTTTGATAGCTGGATGGATAAATACGTCCTTGACTCCTATGATAAGGAGACAGACTGACTGGAAGAGAGAGGAGTTCAGTTTGAACCTGTGGAGTGTGCAGTTACTTTCATAGATTCAGGAGAAGATGCCAAGCATGAATTTGGATATTTCAGAACTCAGAAGTGAGTTGCCTGGGGCTATACACTTGGTGGTGGTAACTGAAACCACAGATGTATATGACACCCAGGGAGAGAATATAAAATAAAAGAGCACTGTATAGAACAAAACAAATCAAAACCAAACAAGCCAAACAAAATACTTCCTTTTGCAAAAAGTAGTGATGAAATTAGTAGTAAAATGGGTTCAGCTATATTTGAATAATCTATTTGTGCTTCCTTCTGAAATGTCCAGTATGAAAGCGTGTTGTGGAGATGTTTGTTTATTCTTCTGTGATCATCTGGATTCTAGCTTCATTTATATCACAAGCTAGGATTATGAGCTAGGATATATCTAAGGAAAGAAATGTTCACCTGAATAATCTCCACATAACCAATTTATGTGGAGGTTTCATCAATTTTCTGGGTGATTTGAGCAATGCTGATGGTTTGTAGTTTTAATGGGTCACATCTTTTTCTCCTTCTTCTACACAAACATTTACTTATATGAATGGTCCTGAAAATGGATCCTGGTAGTTATTATACAATTTATGTCCTATAAAAAACAGAAGTAATCTTTCCACAAATGATGTCATAGAGCCCAAGTTATAAATATTTTAATGAAAAAGACTCATTTATTCAAACATAACAGAGCCTTAAATTCATACTACTGAAATAACTTTTGAGAAAAAGTTATACATAACAAATGAGTGAACAGAATGGGCATGATGGACGAAATGTGACATAAAGAGACCACCTATACCATACCTGTTTAGATAGCCATGTATCTGATGTCATCTCATATTTCTGAAACAAAACAATGAACTCCATGAAGCATCTAAAGACCAAAGTGAGCACGCATCAATTTAACATTTTTTACACTGTTATCCTATAGGCACTTTTTCCCTTCCTGCAGCTGGTGAAATACCACGAGAGATCACATTGTCATTATTGATTTAAACTGAATGAATAAGTAGAGAATTGGGATGAAATGATATTCTAATTATAGTCTTTTCTTTGGTGAACTCTTTCAGAATTCTCAGTTGTACTTAACCAAAGACAGAAGATCATTTTCCAGCTCCGTTTGATTAGTTCATTCAAACTGTTCTGAACCACTAGACACTGTCTCTTTTCACCTCTAGGCATCATCAGGAAACAAATATTAAGTCCTTCCAAAAAACTGGACAAACAGCCAGGAATAAAATTTAAAAGTGGACATTTTGTCAACATTAGATCCACTCTTACCATAGTCATTTTTTCCCCTTAGGGAAAACAATTAAACATTTGAAATGGCAAAATTTTATGTATGTTTAAAATAATCTTGCATAGGATCAGAACCAAAATTATATTTCAAAAAGCAAAATTAGACAAATTTCATCTCCAGTTGAATATGTGTAGATAAAATAAATTTTAGTAATGCTGTTTACATGTAGTAATTTATGAAATATCTTGTGGTTCTCTGAAAAAAATGACTCTATAATAAAAGTATTAAAATGTAGAGAACTAAATTGTAATATGTTAGAGACTTTACCTCTATGCAAAAGTACTCATTTCAAATTGTAAATAATGATTATTATTTATTTATAGGGTTTTTTTTTTTACCAATTTCCTCTTTTAAAGCCATATTATTATTACATTATAATTAACCATTTTCCATTTTCAGGGTTTTTTTCTTCCAATAGATTTTCTCTATATACAGACATCAGAAAAACATCTAACTAAATCATTCCTTGATTTTCTAGTCACACTTCAGCAATAATCATCCTTGATATCTGTAAAACACAGACACACAAAAAAATATATCAGTGCCACTGCTCATTAGTGTCACTAAGTTTTGTTAGAATCCACGAGGGTCCAAAACTTCACATGCAATTATCTGTCTTATTATTTCTATTATTGTAGAAAGTAAAAATTTTAAACTCCATAAATGGAATAGAAATATAATAGAATATCAATAAGGTATCAATTCAAGAATACGATAGGGTTCCTATATCTTTTCTATTGAAGCACTTTACCTATATAGATTTTCCCTATATAGAGATGACAGGCTTTCTCTAACTAGAATACGTATATGCATGAACAATTTTTAAGTGACTTTGTGATCGTCTCAGTAAGAAACCATCCAGAACACTTTAACAAATAAATGATGAAATCCTGGTCAAACTATAAGCCACCCAGATGAAAAAGGATAATTGAAATAAATTTTCTAATATATGCAAGCTAAATGTAAAGAGTGTCAGCGAAACCCAATAAGTAAATGGCTGATGAATCAACTTTTTTTCATATCTATGCTCATCATTCCAATCACAGATAAATTTTTTCCTCTTTATTTCTATCTTTTACAGACCATTTAAAAATTATGTTTAAAAATACTGAAGTGTAATTTGCATATAGTGAAATGTACAGATCGTAAGTTTATGTGATGAGTTTTGATAAATGTATTTACATCCCATCAAGATATATGACCTTTACACTTCCAAACACATTTCCTCGTGCCCCTTCACAGTTTCCAAAAAGGCAACTACTCTTCCAAACCTTTTTCCATAGATTAGTTTTGCCTGTTTTAGAAATTCAGATAACGGGAATCATGTATTATGTACCCTTTTGTGTAGGGCTTCTTTCACACCACGTTTTTGAGATTCATTCATATTGTTCAGTGTATCAGTATTCTGTTTCTTTTTAAATTGCAGAGTGGAATGTCACTGTATTGATATGCCTCATTTTGTTTATTCATTTCTTGTTAATGGACAGTTGGACAGTTTCCAGTTTTTAGCTATTGTGAATAAAGCTTCTCTAAAAAATACTTTTTTAAAACAAATCCTTTGGTGGAAACAGGTTTTTATTTCTCATGCAAATATCTAGGAATGGAGCTCCTGAGATATATATGCACACACATACATATTTATATATGTGTGTTTAACTTTCTTTGAGACTACAAAATCATTCTTTTAAAGTAAAGTCACACACCCACAAAGAATGAGATTTGCAATTCTCCACATCCTCATCGGCAGTTAAAACTGTCACCTTTTTTGTTGTTGTTTTAATTTTATTCATTTTAATGATATGTAGTGTTACCTCATTATGATTTAATCTATATGAATTTGTTACTTCTTTACAAGTTTCTGTTCACATATTTCGACTTTTTCATTGGGTTGTCTTTTATTATTGAAATGTATATATTTCTTCATCAGATGCACATTTTGAAATATATTTTCTCCCAGTCTGTGGTTAGCTGTTTGATTTCCTAATAAGGTCTTTGATGAGAAGTTTCTAATTTTGATGATGTCTAATTTATTTTTTCTTTTATGATAAATGACTACTTTGTCTATTCAATATAGTGAAGTTATATTCCATCTTTTCCTCTAGAAGATTGACAGTACTAGCTTTTAGATTTAAGGCTGTAGTGTGTCTCAGATTAATTTTAGAATAAGGTATAAGAAATGTCAACCATCATTGTATTTTCCATCCGGTTATTGATTGTTGCAGTGCCATTTCCCCCTATTGAATTGCTTTGGCACCTATGATGAAAATCAATTGATCATATAAATATAGATCTATTTCTGGAAACACTATTCAGTTCAATTGATCTATTTGTGTGTTCTTTTGCCTCCACTACAATCTCTAAGTTTCTGTGGCTTTCTGGTTATTCTTGAAATCATGTAGTGCAACTCTTCCAATTATTATCTTTTTTTTTTTTAGCGTATTGATTTAGCTGGTCAGGCCTTTTGTAGTTCCATATGCATTTTAAAACTATCTTGCCTGTTTCTACCAAAAAAAAAAAAAAGTCTGCTGAGAGTTTAATTCATATTGTATCAAAACTATACTACAATTTGAGTAGAACTGACATCTACAACATGAAGCCTTTCAATTCAGGAATGTGGCTTAGCTTCTTCTTTAGGTCTTCTTTAATGCCTTTCAGCAATGTTTTAGTTTTCAGTATTAGGATTTTGCCACTCTTTGTTAAATTTATTGCTATGTACCTAATGTTTTAAAGATTTTAATAGTATTTTTATTTTCCATCATAATATTACCAATCTTGGAAATATATTTTGTTTCTTCTTAAATCTTTATTTTGAAACAAGTGCAAACTTACAGAGAAGTTAAAAGACCAGTTCAAGAAACATCTGCATATCCTTTAGACATATTCCTCATGTATTTATATTGTGCTCCATTTGCTTTGTTATTATATATCTGTCTCCATGGCTTCTAGACTACTTGAGAGGCTGGTAGAAGTCTCTTTTTTCAAAATCAATTAAAAGTTAGAAATTTATTTTTTTCTAAACAATTTGACAGCAGTTCTGAAGTATTGTATCCATTTACCCTTAAATAATTCAGTGAGCATTTCTTAAGAAAATTGTAGTATCCTATATATTTATATATTTTTTACAGTAAAATGATAAAAATCAGGAAAGGGAAAAAACAATTGAAGTTGGTGCCTTGACTTATGAATTGTCATCTATTCTAGTATTTTGGGTAGATTTCTTACATTTTATTTATACAATAATATCATTTACAAATAAAGATAATTTTACTTCTTCCTTACCAATCATCATGATAGTTATTCTTTGAAAGTTACTCTGATTAGAGTCTCTAATAAGTTTGCTTAACAGAGTTAGAATGTGTATCCTTACCTTATTGTTGATCTTTAGGTGAACAAGGATAATGTTTCACTATTGAGTATAATATTTATTGGTTACTTTGTGGGTATCCTTCATCATATTGGGGATATTACTTCCTATTCATTTATGTTGAAAGGCATCATGAATGATTGTTGAGTTTTGTCAGTTGCTTTTTCTTCATCTATTAAGATAATTGCTTATTTATTTTTCTTTTTTTTTCTGTTGAAACAGTGAATTACATTGATTTTCAATGTAAACTAATCTTAAATTCCAGGGTAAAACCCCATTTAGTCAAGATGCACTATTCTCAATGTTGTCCAGAATGATATGTTAATATGATAAACAATTTTCTGAATGCAATGTTCATAACAAATATCAGTCTAAAATGGTCTCTCTTGTAATGTCCTTGTCTAGTTTTGGTAGCATGATAATGTTACCTTTATAAAAATAAGTTGAGAATTTCTCTTCCTTTTCCACTTTTTAGAGAATGTAGGAATGGTAGAAACTATTCCATTATTCCCCAGTTTTATTGAGATATAATTGACATACAACATAGTATAAGGTGTACAACATAATGATGTGATACATGTATATATTATGAAATGATCACTACAATAAGTTTAGTTAATAGCATCTCATATAGCTAAAAATTTTTCTCCTTGTCATGAGAACTTTCAAGATTTACTCTTTCAGCAATTTTTAAATATATAATACAGTATTTAACTATAGTCATCATGTTGTACATTACTTCCTCAGAACTTATTACCTTATAACTGAAGTTGTACCTTTTAAACACCTTTACCCAATTCTCCCACCCCCACTCCTGACTCTAAAGAGCACAAATCTAATCTTTGTTTCTATAAGTTTGCCTTTTTATATTTCATGTATAAGTGAGATCATACAGTACTTGTCTTTTGCTGTCTGACTTATTTCATTTAGCACACATGCCCTCAGGGTCCATCTATGCTGTCACAAATGGCAAAATTTCCTTTTTAATGGCTGAATAGTATACATTGCATATATATGACATATTTCATTTATCCATTCATCCACTGATGAATACTTAGGTTTTTCCCCATGTTTTGGTTATTATAAGTAATGCTGCAATGACATTGGGGTTGCAAATATCTCTTCAAGATAGTGATTTTATTGCCTTCAGTTATATACCCAGAAGTTGAATTGCTGAATCATATATTAGTTCTGTTTTTAATTTTTTGAGTATCTGCCTTATTGTTTCCCATAGTGGATATACCAATATACATTCCCACCACAAAACACAAGGATTCATTTTTCTCCACCTCCTCACCAACACTTGTTATTTTCTGTCTTTTTGATAACAGCCATTCCAACATGTATGAGGTGATATCTCATTATGGTTTTTATTTGCATTTCCCTAATGATTAGAGGTGTTGGGCCCTTTTCGTATACCATTGGTTATTTGAATATCTTCTTTGAAAAATGTCTACTTTAGGTCATTTGCCCATTTTTTAATTGGATTATTACTTTTTTGATATTGAGGTATATGGGTTCTTTATATATTTTGGATATTAACCCCTTATCAGACATATGATTTGCAGATATTTTCTTCCATTCTGTAGGTTGGTTTTTCATTTTGTTGACTGTTTTTTTGCTGTGCAGAGGCTTTTTAATTTGACATAGTTTACATTTTATTTTGTTGCTTGTGCTTTAGATGTTATATCCAAAAATCCAATCCAAGACCAAAGTCAAGAAAGTTTTCCCCTTTGTTTTCTTCAAGGACTTTTTATGGATTCATGTCTTTTATTTATCTTTAATCCATTTCGATTTAATTTCTGTGAATGGTGTAAATAGGGGTCCAATTTCATTTTTCTGTATGTGGTTATACAGTTTTCCCAGCACCATTTCTTGAAGAGACTGTCCTTTTCCCATTGCATGTTCTTAGCTCCCTTATCAAATAGCAGTTGGATATATATGTGGCAGTTTATTCCTGGGCTCTCTATTATGATCCATGGGTCTATGTGCCTATTTTTATTCTAGTATCATACTGTTTTAATTAACATAGCTTTTTAGCATAGTTTGAAATCTGGGAGTATGATGCCTCCAGTTTTTTCTTTCACATGATTGCTTTTGCTATTCAGGGTTTTTTGTTGCTCCATACAAATTTTAGAATATTTTATTTATTTCTGTAAAAAAATGCCACTGGTATCTGAATTGTATTGCATTAAATCTACAAACATGTTAACAATATTAATTTTTCCAATCCATGAACACAAGACATCTTCCTTCTTTTTCTGTCTTTCTCAATTTTTTTATCAGTGTCCTATAGTTTTCAGTATAGATATCTTTCACCTCCTAAGATAAATTCATTCCTAAATATTTTATTGTTTTGGATTCTATTGTAAATGGGATCATTTTCTTTTATTCTTTTTCAGATAATTTGTTATTATATATAAACAGTACTGATTAATGTACATTGATTTTGCATCCTGCAACTTTACTGAATTCATTGATTAGATCTAATAGTTTTTGGTGGAGTCTTCAGTATTTTCTATGTATAAAATCATATTGTCTGCAAATAGAGGCAATTTTACTTCTTCCTTTCTAATTCTGATGGATTTTATTTCTTTCTCTTATCTGAAAAACTTTCAGTACTATGTTGAATAAGAATGGTGAGAGTGGGCATCCTTGTCTTGTTCCTGATCTTAGAGGAAAAGCTTTTAGCTTTTCACCATTGCATATGAAGTTAGCTATGAGTCTGTCATATATTGACTTTATTGTGTTGCAATATGTTCCCTTTATAGCCACTTTGTTCAGAGTTTTTTTTTTCATAAATGGATGTTGAATTTTGTCAAATGCTTTTTTCTGCATCTATTGAGATGATTTTTATCTTTCATTCTATTAATGTGGTGTATCACATTTATGGACTTGCATATGTTGAATCACCTTTACATCTGAGGGATGAATCCCACTTGGTCATGGTATATGATGCTTTTAATATGCTTCTGAATTCAGTTTGCTTGTATTTTGTTGTGAATTTTTACATTTATATTCACCAGTGATATGGGTCTTAATTTTCTTTTCTTGTAGCATCCTTGTCTGGCTGCAATATCAGAGTAATGCTTGCCACATAAAATGAGTTTGAGAGTGTCCCCTCCTCTTTGACATTTGGGAAGTGTTTGGAAAGGATTGGTGTTAATTCTTTAAATACTTGGTAATTTTCACCAGTGAAGTCATCTGGTCCTGGGCTTTTCTTTGTTGGGAGGATTTTGATTACTGATTCAACCTCTTTAGTAGCAATTGGTCTGTTCAGATTTTCTATTTCTTCATGATTCATTCTTCGTAGGTTTGATGTTCTTAGGAATTTATCCATTTCTTCTTGATTGTCCAATTAGTTGGCATATAATTGTTCATAGTTGTATTCTAAGAACTTTTGTATTTCTGCAATATCTATGTCAGTTGTTATGTTCTCTCTTTCATTTATAATGTTTAAAAACTTTTAGTCCTGTCTCTTTTTTTCTTGGTCAATCTACTTAAGGTTTTCCAATTTTGTTTATATTTTCAAAGAACCAGTTCTTAGTTTTATGAATTGCTTCTATTGTTTTCCAACTCTACATTTCATTTGTTTCTCCTCTAATCTTTATCATTTTCTTCCTTCTGTTAATTTTGGGCTTAATTTGTTCTTCTATTTCTAGTTCCTTGAGATATAGAATTAGGTTGTTTTCTGACATCTTTCTATTTTCTTGATGTATATATTAATAGCTATATACTCTCCTCTTAGACCTTCTTCAAATAATTCCCATATCTTTTGGTATATTGTGTTTCCATTATTGTTTGTCTCAATATACTTTTCTATTTCCCCTTTTATTTTTTATTTGTTTCATTGGTTGTTCAAGAGTGTGTTGTTTACTTTCCATGTATTTCTGAATTCTCCAATTTTCTTCCTGTTATTGATTTCTAGTTTCATACCATTGCAATCAGAAAAAAAACTTAGTATGATTTCAATCTTCAATTTGCTGAGACTTGGTTTGTGGCCTAACATATAATCTATCCTATAAAGAGTTTCATGTGAGCTTGAAAAGAATGTGTATTCTGCTGCTGTTGTGTGGGAGTATTCTATATATGTCTGTTAGCTCCATTTGCTCCACAGTGTTGTTAAAATCAACTATTTCCTTGATTCTCTCTCTGGATGATATACCCATTGCTGAGAGTGGGGTATTGAATTCTCCAACTATTATTGTATTGATGTTTATTTCTTTTTAGTTTTATTAGTATTTACTTTATATATTTATATATGGATGCATAAATATTTACAATTGTTATGTCTTCTTGATGGATTGACCCCTTTATCTTTAAATAATGACCTTTTGTGTCTTTCATTGCCATTTTTTTTGCTTAAAGTCTATATCTTTCTGAAACAAGTATAGCTACCCTGCTTTCCTTTGTTTAACATTTGCTTGAAATATCTTTTTCCATCCTTTTGCTTTCAGTCAATATATGTAGGCAGCATATTACTGGATTTTTAAAAATCCATTCAGCCACTCTATGTCTTTTGACTTGAAAATTTAATCCATTTACATTTAATGTAATTATTAATAGGTAAGGACTTATTATTGTCATTTTGTTCATTTTTTTTTTGGTTTTATGCCTTTACAGATCCACTTGTTCCTTGCTTCTTGTCTTGCTGTCTTCTTTTGTGATTTGATGAAGTTTTGTAGTGGTATGTTTTGACTCCATGAACATAATCTCTTGTATAATTATTATAGGCTTTTCCTTTGCAGTAACCACGAGGCTTACATACGATATCTTAAAATACCCAATTTCAAGCAGATAACTTAGATAGATTTCCATTTCTGTAGGGTCGGTTATTGGAGTTTTATTACTTTCCTTTGGTAGTGTCATGTTTACCTGATATTTTGTGATCCTTGCTTCCTTACTGTGGTATCTGGGCATTTGAGTAAGGGTTCTCCTCTTCTAAACTTTACAGGTTTGCTTTTACAGAGACAGCCCTTCATCAGTCAGGTCAGTTTGGGGTCAGTTGGTAACATCCTTGGGAAGGTGGAGCTTGCTATTGGGGTCTATATTGGGGCAAAACCACTTCCCAAGCTCTGAGGTGTATGTGTGTGGGTGCCACGGACAGGGAACTGTTAGCTAGGACTGGCTTGATTTTCTGCACAAGCATGGTGGTAGGATGGGCTACACTATTTCTCCCATCAGGCTTCCTAGTTGGGTAGGATTGGGTAGTGTAGTAGGAAGGGCTATAAATTAGCTTCCTTATGCAGGGAGGGCAGCAGAATGGGCCCCAAAGACAGCATAGCACATTGTTTGGGGCTCCAAATTAGGCAAAGCTGTACAATGAGTTTCCTGGGCCAAGGGTTTTGCTCTGTAGATGGGCATAGTCACTGGCCCAACTCACTGTTCAAATGCCACTGTAGGTGAGGATGTAGGATGGGTTATGCGGCATCCTGGGTGCTCTGGTTAGGTTTACAGGTTGGGTGGGACTAGAGGCTATATTCAGCACTGAGTGGGCCTAAGAATTAGCTTCCTGCCTGGGTGAGGCCACAGAACAGGATCCAAGAGTGGCAAGGCTCACTGTTTAGAGACTGAATCAGGCTAAGCTGTGTACCAATCTCCCTGGTCAGATGGAGCCATTAGCTTTCGTTCTGCAGGAGGGCAAAGCCACTGGCTGGGTTCACTTCTCACTAAGTGTTACTGGTCTATAGAGCTTCCTGGGTGATCTGGCCAGGCTTCCTGGTCAGACAGTGCTGAGCTGCACTCAGCAGTAGGCAGAGCTATGAACTAGCTTCCTTCTGCAGGGTTGCAGAACAGCTGATTATGCTTCCCATTTGGGGTCCCGAGTCAGGCAGAACTACAAACCTAGTACCCTGGCCAGATGGGGTCACTATCTTGGCTCTACAGGTGGCAAACTTGCTGCTTTGGATTTCTACTTGAGCACCACTGGGAAGATGAACTCTGTCTGCCAAGATCTGAGAGTTGGTTACTATAAGTTCCAGCCCACACTTCTCCATCACGATCTCATCTCCAGTGGACTAATCCTCCAAATTCCCCCCATGAACCTCTGGGGGGGGCTTCCCATGAAAAAACCCACAATTCTAGGGGAGCTAGATGTCCACCTTGGGCTCTCTTTTTTCCTACTGGAGAAACTGTAGGTCCAGAGGGGCCCCTCTCGGTGTGGCACTATGCTGGCCTAGGGGAGGGGCAATGCAATCAGAGTGTAGCCACTATTCTTATCCTTCTAATGGGTTCTTTTCAGTCTCTGTGGTCCAGGGGGATGCTTCACTCTCACTCCCATGCAGGATTTTCACGGTGGTGTCCTGTGTATGGATAGTTGCTTTTTGTCTTCTGAGAGGGACTGAACTCTGGAATGACCTATGTTGCCACCTTGATGACTCATGTGACCTCTTTTATTCCTTACGTCATTAAGGGAATCCATAACTGAAGCCACTGGGTCCTGGAGTTTTTGTTGTGGGAAGATTTGTAATCATTAATTCAATTTCTCTAATTGGTATAGAACTATTCCAGTGTTTTTCCTCTTCAGACACTACTTTTGGTCATTTTTACCTCTCAAATAATTTTTTTTCATATCATATACTTGAGAATTTATTGGCACACAACTCCTTTATTACCATTTAAATATTTATAGGCTCTATAGTGATGTCCCCTCTCATTCTTATTTTTGTTGAGGTATAGTTGATTTACAATATTATATTATTTTCAAGTGTACAACATAGTGATTCAAAATCTTTATAGATTATACTCCATTTAAACTTATTTTAAAATATTGACTATATTCCCTGTGCTGTAAAATATATCCTTATAGCTTATTTATTTTATATATAGTAGCTTGTTCCTCTTAATCCCCTATCCCCACTGATAACCACTAGTTTGTTCTCCATATCTGTGAGTCTGTTTCTGTTTTGTTATATTCATTCATTTGTTTTATGTTTTAGAGTCCACATATAAGTGACAATATACAGTATTTGTCTTTTTCTGTCTGACTTATTTTACTAAGCATAACACGTGCTGGGTCGATCCATATTATTGCAAATGGCAAAATTTCATTCTTTTTTATGGCTGATCAATATTCCATTATGTGTGTGTGTGTGTGTGTGTGTGTGTGTGTGTGTGTACTGCTTCTTCTTTATCCATTCATTTGTTGATGGGCACTTAGGTTGCTTTCATATGTTGGCTATTGTAAATAATGTCACAATGAATATTGTAATGCATGTATCTTTTCAAATTAGTGTTTTTGGGGGTTTTTTTTAGATGTATACCCAGAAGTAGAATTGCTGACTCATAAGGTAGTTCTATTTTTAGTTTTTTGAGGAACCTCCATACTGTTTTCCAAGTGGCTGCAACAATTTACATTTTTACCTACAGTGTACAGGGTTGGCTTTTCTCCACATTCTCCTGAACATTTGTTATTTGTTATCTTTTTGATAATAGCCGTTCTGATAGGTGTGAGGTGACATCTCATTGTGGTTTTGATTTGCATTTCTCTGATGATTAGCGATGTTGAGCACCTTTTCATGTGCCTGTTGGCCATCTGAAGGTCTTCTTTGGGAAAATGTCTATTCAGGTCTTCTGCCCATTTTTTAATTGGGCGTTCTTTTTAAATATTGAGTTGTATGAGCTGTTTATATATTTTGTATATTAATCCCTTATGGGTCATATCATTTGCAAATATTTTCTCCCATTTAGTAGATTATCCTGTGCTTAGCAGAGTGGCATAGTGGAAGTGCGCTGTTGCCCATTTAGTAGATTTTTTCATTTGTCAATAGTTTCCTTTGCTGTGCAAAAGCTTTTAAGTTTGATTAGGTCTCATTTTTAATTTTTGGTTTTATTTCTTTTGCCTTAGGAGACAGATTCAAAAAAAGTATTTCTACAATTTATGTCAAAGAGTGTCCTGTCTATGTTTCCTTCTAGGAGTTTTATGGTTTCAGGTCTTGCATTTAGGTCTTTAATCTATCTTGAATTTATTTTTGTATTGGGCTTGCCAAAAAGTTTATTCAGGTTTTTCCATAACATCTTAGGGAGAAACCCAAATGAAATTTTTGGCCAACCCCAATATATGGTGCGAGGAAATGTTCTAATCTCATTTTTTTATGTGTAGCTGCCCAGTTTTCCCAGCACCACTTATTGATAAGACTGTCTTTTCTCCATTGTATATTCTTGCTTTCTTTGTCACTGATTAATTGACAATAAGTGTATGAGTTTATTTCCAGGATATCTATTGTGTTCCATTGATCTATGTCTGTTTTTGTGCCTATACTGTACTGGTTTGATTATTGTAGTTTTGTAGTACTGTCTGTAGGCAGGGAGTGTGGACCCTCCAGCCCTGTTCTTTCTCAAAATTATTTTGGCTATTCAGAGTCTTTTGTGTTTCCACACAAATTTTAAAATTATTTGTTCTAGTTCTGTAAAAAATGCCATCAGTATATTGATAGGGACCCTTTCCTTCTTGAAATTGGTAGTTTGTGGGGTGTTTTTTCTTCATCAGTACAAATAAGGATTTATCCATTTTATTCATCTTTTAAAGTAATTTTTGCTTTCAGCGATTTTCTCTATAGATTGTCTTGTGTTTTATTAATTTGTGCTTTTCTTTTTATATTTCAATCCTTCTAATTACTTTGAGCTAATTTTATACTTCTTTCTCTAGCTTCATAACTTGGAGATTTGCCATGGATTCAATACCTTTTTCCTTTTCTAATATATGCATTTAAAGATATAAACTTTTTTTTTTTCGGTACGCGGGCCTCTCACTGTTGTGGCCTCTCCCATTGTGGAGCACAGGCTCTGGATGCGCAGGCTCAGCAGCCATGGCTCATGGGCCCAGCCGCTCTGCGGCATGTGGGATCTTCCTGGACCGGGGCGCGAACCCATGTCCCCTGCATCAACAGGTGGACTCTCAACCACTGCGCCACCAGGGAAGCCCTAAACTTCATTTTAAACATCATTTTGCTTCACCCATATATTTGGACCTGCTATGTTTTCATTATGTTTGAACTTAAAACTGTTTTTAATTTCTTTTGTGATTTGTCCTTTAACTTATGAATTACTTAGGAGTATGTTTTTTTAATTTTCCAAATATTTGTCAATTTCCCAAATATATTTTAGTTACTAATTTCTAATTTAATTCTCTTGTAGTCAAACAATATACTCTCCTTGATTTCACTTTTTGCACTTTGAGATTTTTGAATATTCCCCTTGCACTTGTAAAGATTGTTTATTATACAGTTGTTGAGTGAAATTTTTCCTAAATATCAATTTGTTTAAGGTGTTGATAGTATTGTCCAGATCTTTTGTTATCATTACAGATTTCTGATGACTTATTTCATCAAATACATTGAAAACAATATTTAAGTCTCAGTATATTTCTTTCTTCTTTAGTTTTGTCAGCTTTTGGTTAAATATTTAGAAACTTTATTATTAGAAGCATAGGTACTTAGAATTGTTATATCTTCTTAATCAATTCACACTGTATCATTATGAAATTATTCTACTAATATCTCTACTGTATACTACTTTAATTTCCTTAATTACCTTTTTGAAAATTTAAGTACTAGAAATTATTTTATTTTATTCACATATTTACCTTATTTGGCTCTTTTATTTCCTTTGTTTTGATCTGAGTTTTCACCTGATGTCATTTATTTTAGCCTGAATAACTTCATTTCCTGTTACTTATGCAGATCTACTTTGGATGAATTAGCTCAGTTCCAATTTATCTGAAAATATCTTCCTTGGTCTTCATTTTTTAAAGATATTTTCATAGGATGTAGTCCTTTAATAACAACTTCCTTCCATTGCTTTCTGGTTTGCATTGTTTCTGGTGAAACACAGGCTGTAATTCTCATCATTATATTTCCAATATATAATGTGATTTTCTCTCAGGCTACTTTAAATTTCCTCTCTTAATCTTTTGTTTGCATTAATTTATGTACTATGTGTTGACGTATTTTTTTCTTTGTCTTTATTCTGTTTGAGATTTGCTAACTTCTTGGATATATGGATTAATGGTTTTTCATCAAATTTGATTATTTAAGTCATTGTTACATTTTTTAACATTCTTACATTTTACATTTTACATTCTTACACTTTTTTCTGCCCTGGTATCTCAAATTTTGCCTTCTGTATATAAAAATTTACATATATACAAGTTTATATTGTTCTACAGGTATTTAAGGCTTTGCTCTTTCTTTTTTTTTCCCAGCCTTTTCTCCCTCAAGACTTCTGTTTGAATTATTTATATTTCCTTGACTACAACAGTGTCCAATTTGTTGTTAAGCTCATCCAGGCAATTTTTCATTTCAGACAGTGTATTTTTCAGTTTCTGAAATTTCATTTCTCTGTTTTTATAGTTTATATTTAGCTACTGAAACGTCTCATCTGTTTACTAATTATGGCCATCCTTTAATTTGTTAAATAACAAAAATAGCTAAAAGCTTTTTAAATTTTTTTCAGTCTGTTTGTTAATTCCAGTATCTATATCCTTTGTAAGTCTGCTTTTATTTTGGGGGAGGTGGGTGAGTTATGTTTTCTATGTCTCTACATATATAGTATGTTTTAATTGTGTGATTGATATTGTGAATGCTACATTTTTGAGAATGAATTTTTAATTATTTTAAAGAGTAAACTTTGTTCTGGAAGGCAGCTAGTTTACAGGCAGATGAACTGAATTCTTTCAAGTTTTGATTTAAAGATTTATTAGAAAGAGTATAGAATAGTTCTATTCCTAATACATTTTCTTTGTGGGCTCTGAGTTGAATGCTTAGGGTTTTCAGTGAGAGATCTCTATTTTTGCTGTTCATTACTCCAAAGTCTCCAAGTATTGTGCAACTTGCAGATTCTCTATTTGCTTCCCTCTCTGAGGCAGGCCCTTTACTTTCACAGCTAAGCACTGAGATAAAGACTTAAGAGACCTTTACATATATTGCTGAAGTTCTTTTATATATAGCTCCTATCCTGTGGTACTTGTCCTGCAAAATTCAGCCACCACAATAGCCTCAAACTCTGATTCTCCCTGCCTTTTTGGATTAGTGATATACTTGTGCTTCTCTTGGATGCCATCTCCTTGCACTGTGGCCTCAAATGTGTCACCAGTAGGAAGCCATAGCTTCATTTGACCATTTATATTTTGACTGCCTTATTGTCCAATGTCTGAATATAGTTAATATATTTTATAAAGCATTACAGTTGATTACTATAGAGATGCAAGGCTGGTAACATTTACTCCATCTTGTCCAGAAGCGTAAGTTTGAAAATTCTGTTGTTAAATTATTGAGAACACTTTATCAAGTACCAAATATGTAATATAACAATTTAAACTTATTAAAGTATTCCCTTTACTAAGAACCTTAAAATTACACATAGAATCTATTGCAGAGTTTATAAAATATGATTATAGAAATTGAAATACAACCTACTTTCAAAACATAGTTGAAGAACCTTTTTTTTCTACTATTTTTAGATAATTTAAAGACAGAGACACTTATTTTAGAAGACTAATCTGAACTACAGAAAAAACGATGAATTTTTGGAATTGTTTAAAGATGACAGGAAAGAAATATCACATATTCTCAAGTTAATCACTGTCAAAAAGTAGAGAGAAAGCCTACATTTGAGAATGAAACTAACATGGCTTGGACTACCCTTTATACTATATAAGAATTCCTTATTTTAAAGCTTAATTTGTTCTCTTCTGTTTATCATCTATATTTCTTACTTCAAAGTATGGAAGATTTATGAATTAAAGTATACACTCCTAATAGCTTTGGAAGTTAAATATTGAAGTATTTGCACAAAGAATTGTTTAATTTTCATTTGAAAGGTAGCATAAACTATTATATTTTAAGCATAAAGGAAAGTAAATTATACTCACTCTACTACAAGCACCAGTAGTGGTCTCACAGACTGTGAGGATGGAGATGTTCTGAGGTCGATTTAACCATCTGACCACCGTCCTGGTATTGCTTACCCATTTAACCATAGTGATATAGTATTCTCTAGTTTGGAAACAAAATTAAAATTTACATTTAGAGCCAGAGAATGTGTACAGCACCAATAATATACACTTGTTATTTTACATGCAGAATAACTGAAAAACTATAAGGATGTCACATCATGTTAATCTCCATTTATATATATACAAATCTACTTCTTCAAATATTGACATATATAAATACAAATATATGTGTGTGCATATGTATATAAACACATGCACATATACATATATGCATAAATATACAGTAAATTTGAGAATAAATTTGAAAGTGAATGATTTCACAGAAGGAAAAGTTTTGGAAAAAATAAAAATAATCAAGATACTAGACATTTATAAATAATTTTCTATCTATCAGTACAGTGCTAACATATGTGCAAAATAAGAAAAAATTTTCTGTTTTACTTTTTAAAAAATTCATTCAATCATCAATTAAAAGGCAAATCTTATTATTGATTTAATAGTTATTTCTTACGTATGACTTCCATGTTATCTCACTTTATCCATAGGACTTGACTCACAGAGCCATGAATGGTTTGCTTTGGTCTTTTCCCATTGAGGGACAATGGAAATATAAACTTATTCATAATATTTTTTACAATATTATTTTTTAAATCATTTATTTGAAAAAGTTTAAAGCAAAGAAGGAATCAAATGGAAGAATATGAAGGGTTAGTGAATTTTTGGTAAAGTGAGGATGCTAATTAGTGGAGCCTATAATGTCCTCATGATGGTTGTAGATTGGGAAAGCTTATATTTTTCCTTTATAGATTCTATGTCTGGAAATTTACATAATATATCACAACCCCCACAACCCACACATAATAAAATGCAATCATTAATACTGATTCAATTTATGATAAAAAGAAAAAATTTTCCAACAAAATTGCCCAGTTTCAAAATAGATTATTTAGAAATGGCTTGAAAAATGCCATCCATGAATGTTGTCTTAAAATGAATGCATCAGGTTTTTAAGTGACTTTGAAAAAAATCACCTATGAAAGTAAAACCTTGTAATACAAATCACATCTCCTTAGACACATTGAGTTAGACATTCAGCTACCTGAATCTCACATTTCTAACATTATTGAGTAGTTAGTGCTTCCTATCGAAAACCGGTTAGCCCATCAAAGTAAAGATGTCAGAAGGACAAGCATAACTTGTCATACAGTGAATCCTGCCATATCTTCTGCAATAATCTCTTCAAGCTATCCAGCACCTTTCACAACTAGCTGAGTCCCACTTGAAAATTGCCTAGAAACTCAGTGAAATCATAAAATAAAGTTACCTAAATAAAGTTAACAAGGCAACTTTGAATCAAATATGCTACTGGTTTAGGATTGATCTTTGGCCAAATCAATGGGCCCTGTGATTCTTTAAAGATCTGTGTCTTGTTCACTTTCACTGCACTTTGTTTAAACTGATTTATTTGCATTCATTACCATATTGGGCAGTGTGAATATTAAAAAGGGAAAAATACAGGCATTAACTTTTAAGAAATTTACCTAGAAGGTTTAGCATGGAGAAAAATGATAGTGGATACTATAATTAATCAGGAAAAAAGTGCTGAATAGTGATAATATATATTTCTGAGTAATTGGCATAAATGTTGTGCAAAATTGAAGCAAAAAATAATTTGTTTGTTGTAAACAACTGACCAGAGACTGCAAAATCAAGGTGGTAAAAGTTATTGAAAAATCTGGAGAGAACTGACATATAGAAGAATTTCAAACCTGATCAGAAATTTGTCTCATTTAGCTAAAGTGACTAATATTATATTTTGTGCCAAGTGAGATGAATTAATATGAATGGTTTTTAAAATAAATAACAGGAACAACAAACAAAATTTAAATATTCATTTTGAGTATTTTCCTTTCAAAGCGCCCTCAGGTGAAATGTTTTAAGAACATCTTTGTAATGTCTTCCCAGACATTGACATATTATATTAACTATATAAAATGTGAAATCTTGATTTAAAAGAAAATTCATACTTAAAAAACATTAAAATTCAACTGGTGCAAATCTAGTGAATAAATGGTTTTTAAAGAGAACACTAAGTTAGGTATAAAATTAAGTTAAAAATTATTTAGAGTCAAGACACATAATAATCAAACTACCAAAAATTAAATACAAAGACAAAATATTAAAAGAAGCAAGGGAAAAGCAACAAAAAACATACAAGGGAATCCCCAAAAGGTTAACAGCTGATCTTTCAGAAGAAACTCTGCAAACCAGAAGGGAGTGGCAGGAAATATTTAAAGTGATGAAAGGGAAAGAACTACAACCAAGATTATTCTACCCAGCAAAGATCTCATTCATATTCGACAGAGAAATTAAAACCTTTAGAGATAAGCAAAAGCTAATAGAATTCAGCTCCACCAAACCAGCTATACAACAAATGCTAAAGGAATTCCTCTAAGTGGGAAACACAAGAGAAGAAAAGGACCTACAAAAACAAACCCCAAACAGTTAAGAAAATGGTAATAAGAACATACATATTCATAATTATCTTAAACGTGAATGGATTAAATGCTCCAACCAAAAGACACAGGCTTTCTGAATGGATACAAAAACAAGACCCCTATATATGCTGTGTACAAGAGACCCACTTCAGACCTAGGGACACATACAGACTGAAAGTGAGGGGATGGAAAAAGATATTCCATGTAAATGGAAATCAAAAGAAAGCTGGAGTAGCAATACTCATATCAGATAAGATAGACTTTAAAATAAAGAATGTTACAAGAGACAAGAATGTCACAAGATCAATCCAAGAAGAAGATATAACAATTATAAATACATATGCACCCAACGTAGGAGCACCTCAATACATAAGGCAACTGCTAACAGCTCTAAAAGACTAAATCAACAATAACACAATAATAGTGGGGGACGTTAACACCTCACTTACACCAGTGGACAGATCATCCAAACAGAAAATTAATAAGGAAACACAAGTTCTAAATGACACAATAGACCATATAGATTTAATTTATATTTATAGGACATTCCATCCAGAAACAGCAGATTACAGTTTCTTCTCACGTGTGCATGGAACATTCTCCAGGATGGATCATATCTTGGATCACAAATCAAGCTTCAGTAAATTTAAGAAAATTGAAATCATATCAAGCATCTTTTCTAACCACAACGCTATGAGATTAGAAATCAATTACAGGGAAGAAAACGTAAAAAACACAAACATATGGAGGCTAAACAATACGTTACTAAATAACCAAGAGACCACTGAGGAAATCAAAGAGGAAATCAAAAAATACCTAGAGACAAATGACAATGAAAACACAACAATCCAAAACCTATGGGATGCAGCAAAAGCAGTTCTAAGAGGGAAGTGTATAGCAATACAATCTTACCTCCAGAAACAAGAAAAATCTCAAATAAACAATCTAACCTTACACCTAAAGAAACTAGAGAAAGAAGAACAAATTAAAACCAAAGTTAGCAGAAGGAAGGAAATCATAGAGATTAGAGCAGAAATAAATGAAATAGAAACAAAGAAAACAATAGCAAAGATCAATAAAATTAAAAGCTGGTTCTTTGAGAAGATAAGCAAAATTGATAAAACATTAGGGAGACTTATGAAGAAAAAGAGTGAGAGGACTCAAATCAGTAAAATTAGAAATGAAAAAGGAGAAGTTACAACACACACCGCAGAAATACAAAGCATCCTAAGAGACTACTACAAGCAACTCTATGCCACTAAAATGGACAACCTGGAAGAAATGGACAAATTCTTAGAAGAGCACAACCTTCCAAGAGTGAACCAGGAAGAAATAGAAAATATGAACAGAACAGTCACAAGTAATGAAATTGAAACTGTGATTAAAAACCTTCCAACAAACAAAAGCCCAGGAACAGATGGCTTCACAGGTAATTCTATCAATCATTTAGAGAAGAGCTAACACCCATCCTTCTCAAACTCTTCCAAAAAATAGCAAAGGAAGGAACACTCCCAAACTCATTCTATGAGGCCACCATCACCCTGATACCAAAACCAGACAAAGATACTACAAAAAGAGAAAATTACAGACCAATATCACTGATGAATATAGTTGCAAAAATCCTCAAGAAAATACTAGGAAACAGAATCCAACAGGACATTAAAAGGATCACACACCATGATCAAGTGGGATTTATCCCAGGGATGCAAGGATTCTCCAATATACGCAAATCAATCAATGTGATACACCATATTAACAAATTGAAGGATAAAAACTATATGATCATCTCAATAGTTGCAGAGAAAGCTTTTGTCAAAATTCAACACCCATTTATGATAAAAACTCTCCAGAAAGTGGTCATAGAGGGAACCTACCTCAACTTAATAAAGGCCATATATGACCAATGCACAGCAAACATCATTCTCAATGGTGAAAAACTGAAAGCATTTCCTCTAAGATCGGGAACAAGACAAGGATTTCCATTCTCATCACTATTATTCAACATAGCTTTGGAAGTCCTAGCCATGGCAATCAGAGAAGTAAAAGAAATAAAAGGAATCCAAATTGGAAAAGAAGAAGTAAAACTGTCACTGTTTGCATATGACATGATACTATACATGGACAATCCTAAAGATGCCACCAGAAAACTACTAGAGTTAATCAATGAATTTGTTAAAGTTGCCAGATACAAAATTAATGCATAGAAATCTCATGCATTCCTATACACTAATGATGAAAAATCTGAAAGAGAAATTAAGGAAACACTCCCATTTACCACTGCAACAAAAAGAATAAAATACCTAGGAATAAACCTACCTAGGGAGACATAAGACTGGTAGGCAGAAAACTATAAGACACTGATGAAAGAAATTAAAGATGATACCAACAGATGGAGAGATATACCATGTTCTGGGATTGGAAGAATCAATATTGTGAAAATGACTATACTACCCAAAGCAATCTACAGATTCAATGCAACCCCTATCAAATTACCAATGGATTTTTTTACAGAATTAGAACAAAAAAATCTTAAAATTTGTATGGAGACACAAAGGACCCTGAATAGTGAAAGTAGTCTTGAGGGAAAAAAACGGAGGTGGAGGAATCAGACTCCCTGACTTCAGACTATACTACAAAGCTACAGTAATCAGGACAATATGGTACTGGTACAAAAACAGAAATATAGATCAATGGAACAAGATAGAAAGCCCAGAGATAAACCCACACACCAATGGTCAACTAATCTATGATAAAGGAGGTAAGGATATACAATGGAGAAAAGACAGTCTCTTCAATAAGTGGGGCTGGAAAACTGGACACTACATGTAAAAGAATGAAATTAGAACATTCCCTGACACCATACACAAAAATAAATTCAAAATGGATTAGAGACCGAAATGTAAGACCAGACACTATAAAACTCTTAGAGGAAAACATAGGCAGAACACTCTTTGACATAAATCATAGCAAGATCTTTTTTGATCCACCTCCTAGAGTAATGAAAATAAAAACAAAAATAAACAAATGGGACCTAATGAAACTTAAAAGCTTTTGCATACCAAGGAAACCATAAACAAGATGAAAAGACAACCTTCAGAATGGGAGAAAATATTTACAAACGTATCAACGGACAAAGGATTAATCTCCAAAATATATAAACAGCTCATGCAACTCAATATTAAAAAAACAAACAACCCAATCCAAAAATGGGCAGAAGACCTAAATAGACATTTCTCCAAAGAAGACATACAGATGGCCAAGAAGCACATGAAAAGCTCTTCAAAATCACTAATTATTAGAGAAATGCAAATCAAAAGCACAATGAGGTATAACCTCACACCAGTTAGAATGGGCATCACCAGAAAAGTCTACAAACAACAAATGCTGGAGAGGGTGTGGAGAACAGGGAACCCTCTTGCACTGTTGGTGGGAATGTAAATTGATACAGCCACTATGGAGAACAGTATGGAGGTTCCTTAAAAAGTTAAAAATAGAATTACCATATGACCCAGCAATCCCAGTACTGGGCATATACCCAGAGAAAAACGTAATTCAAAAAAGGCACATGCACCCCAATATTCATTGCAGCACTACTAAATTGGGTCGTTTGTAGAGACGTGGATGTACCTAGAGACTGTCATACAAAGTGAAGTAAGTCAGAAGGAGAAAAACAAATACCCTATGCTAACACACGTATGTGGAACCTAGAAAAATGTTACAGATGAACCAGTTTGCAGGGCAGAAATAGAGACACAGATGTAGATAACAAACGTGTGGACACCAAGGGGGGAAAGTGGTGGGGGCATGGTGGTGGTGGTGTGATGAATTGGGAGATTGGGATTGACATGTATACACTGATGTGTATAAAATGTATGACTAATAAGAACCTGCTGTATAAATAAATAAATAAAATAAAGTTCAAAATTTCAAAAAAGAAAAACAAACAAAAATTATTTATAGTCATACCACTTACATTTCTCTTTGATTAAATAATATGATTTTGTGTGTTTGTACATAAAGTATCTCATGTTCATAAACAAAATTTAGTCTTATGTGAGATATCTTAGTACATATATTCATAAGAATGAGAGTTCTCCCCAAAATAGAACTTGTAAAGTCCATTGGGGTAATTTCCAACCATTGAGATTAACATAATAAAGTGTTGGAAATATCCAAAATGAAAGATAAGTAGAACTTGGCACATAAGAAGGGAGGAAAGGTATTTACTAACTAAATTACATCCTGTATTCTTTCTTTGTTCCAAGGTCCTAGGTGCACATCTCCTTATGATTTATAATGACTTGTTCAGTTTGCTTATAAGTATTCAGGGTTCCTCTGAATAAGGAAATAAGGAAGTGCCCTTACCTGAAAATGCCACACTCCTTGGCCTGCCTGCTGCAGATGTGGCTGTCCTCCTGGAACTCCATCTCATGAACACATAAGATCTGGTGTCCCATGACCAGTGGCCAGCGAAAGTGTCCCTTCATTATAACTGGATTTCCTGCTTGTTCCTAGTCTCCATGGCTCTGGATTACCCAGGAAGTCCTCGAGGATCTGGTCCTCTTGAGCCACAGAGACAGAGACAAGCGGGTTAGAGGGATTGCACTCAAGTCAAGAAAGACTTTCTATTAGCTGGGTGGTCTGGCACAAGAGATCCAATTGTTCACAAGGGTATGTGGAATGGAGGCACCAGCATCACCAGCAGACAGGTATATTAGCAGTCAAACCTGTGTTTTCACTGGCTTCCTGTCCAATCACTACTCTTTGTTCACAACAGTCTTTGTGCACATATGGTTACTCTGAACTCACTCTCTTCCAGATAGCCCACAAGTGTATTGTGATGACATTCATGACCAACTCATAGCTAGTGTCCTCCAAAGACCTCTGTTAATATCCATGCTTTATTTGTAAGAAGGGTCACTTCCATCAATACAGATAAATTTATTAATTAGATTTTATTGGAAGGTATAGACATTCACTGGCAGAATAAGAGACACAGACTAGACATACTTCAATTAAATAGGAAGAAAAACCAAGGCAGTTCAAGCCCAGAATGACAGGGGCAATATGACAGTGTCATATCAATGAAACAGGCTGAGAACAATGTGTCAGAAAGGGTGGATGACTAAAGAAAGATTTCTGGTAAGTAGAATGTCAAAGACAGAGAGTGAGGAGAACCTAAAGACAAACCACTGTCTTTATTCTTCAGCCTAGAGATGAATGAACACAGGAGGTAACCACTTCTCCAAAACAATGTGACAAGTCTCTAAATCTGCATGATTCATTATTATAAAAATATTTCCTCTAAAAGTTAACTATGTATTTTTAAGTTGATACCTAAATTCTCCAATAAAGGTACATAGGCTTGCAATACCTATGGGAATACTGTCACTAATAAATATGGGAAAATTGCTACTAATACTGGTACCAACAAACTATTAATTTGTATATTTATAGAGCTAACATTTTCAAAAAATAAAAAGAATTTGTGTTAGCTTAGAATTATTTAAGAATACTGTGGTAAATAAAATTAGGGAGACAGATAAAGGAAAATAAGTTACAGGAGATACCCAGGTGTCACCAAGGGTAAACTCCATGTCCAAAACACACTGATGCAAACAGCTGAAACATGATTCGTTACATAATCTACAATGCACTTGAGAAAAATATAGCAGGTTTTTAGGAAAAGTACAAGTATTACTTAGGTAAACCATAGATGCATGTGTGTGTGTGTGTGTGTGTGTGTGTGTGGAGAAAGAGAGAGAGACAGAGAGATTGAAGGACACACACCACACACACACAAAGACAGGGACAGAAACACAACTAGAAACAGAGACAGAACACTTTTCACATGGCGTCAAATTATTGTGTGTTCTTCTGGACATCTCCAACACATCCCTAAAGTAATAAGAATGATAAATTTTCAGGCAAATATTATCCTTAAATCATGTCTGTTGAATATTCCCCATTTGCCAAATCTATTCTCGAATTTGCCCCTTACCACTCACCCCCAAGGTCTCCAGAGGCTGGACTCTACAACGAGGATCCCTAGCCCAAGAGAGACTTCTGGAGGAACTCAAAGCTTTAGAGGAGAGAGTTCAGGGTGTTTATTCCCAGGACCCACTTCCTATTAGGGCCCGGTTTGGCAATGACTTAATTGTTCTACCTGTGGACAGGCCCTGTTGGTCCATTCTGTTCTTCAGCTACAAGCCTCTTCAGGTTTCCTAAGTGAGTCTGCCCCTTGCTCCCTCAGTGCTGGGGCAGAAAAGGCTTTCTGCTATTGCAGACTCTGTGTTGCTTTCCTGTCCCTTGTGAGTTTCCTTTTAATCCCGTGCGTATCTTTGTTAATAGTCCCTTAATTAACTGCACTTCAATTACCCCTCTTGAGTGTTTTTAATTTCCAGGACACTGACCAATAAATTATAGAAAATGTTATGCTCTTTTAGATCTCAA
Source organism: Hyperoodon ampullatus (assembly GCF_949752795.1). Lineage (NCBI taxonomy): Eukaryota > Metazoa > Chordata > Mammalia > Artiodactyla > Ziphiidae > Hyperoodon > Hyperoodon ampullatus. The sequence continues at coordinate 110,421,579 of NC_136921.1, forward strand.
ATGTCTATCTAACTAGGGAGGGCACAATCGTTTTCTAGCAAATTTCCATATGGCTAAAGTACTAAGTGTTAAATATTATAGATATTGATAATCCTAAAACAAAATCAAGGAAAAGTATGAGTTTAATTTCCATTTGATGTGCAGATAAATGCAGCATTCTTTGATTTGCACCATGGATAGCTCTATTTTGTTCATGTTTGTGTTTGGAGGCCCATCAAAGTAATACCGGTGCTCAGAGAGGTTATATGCAGGTGATAGGAAATTGGACTAAAGCTTTCACCAGGAAAAAATGAGTAAGGAATCATAAAAATGGAATATTCCTGGGGAATAATGAAGAAAACATTCTGAAGTAAATTTTGGTCTTGAGTTTTCCAACAAAAAGAGTAAATCACACACTTTGGTGCACCAAAAGTGCCAACTGTGGTTTCACATGTCACAACTGGCACTTAACTGGCACATAACTACGAGGCAGAAAAAGAAACATGTTACATACATTGTGCAGATAAGGTATTACACGACTCTCCCAAATGTAGACCAAGTTCATTGCTAAACCAACATCCCTGAATTACAGTTAAGAACAGTTAAGAACTTTTTCTTCACAGGATTCTTCCTCATTCTTAGAGGGATCTAGTATACCATTCTATGTACTGGATTTCCAACATCTAAAGATATGTGATATCTTTTCACAATGGGTGACTAATTTGATCACATTGTACCTCAAGTATTAAACAGATATATGCTTAACTAATACTCTAATAATGACAATTGATTCTGTCTTTACAAAGCTTTGTATCTGATGACACTGCTATGTCCTACCTGGTGAATTCATTAGAAAGACTCTTAGGTAACAGCATCAAGGTCAGGAATCACTACCTTCTATTAGAAAGAAACCTGGATATCATAAAATTGACTTCCATTTCAAAGATTTAAAAAACTGATAAAAATGAGAAATTATTATTTTAAGATTAGGGTATTCAGGCTTAGAGAGAGGTATAGTGACTTATCCAAGGTCACACAATAGAGATGTGACTCAAACACTCCAGGTTAGTGCTCTTTATTGTTAATTCAGAGCACTGAACAAACCAGAGTAAAAGATAAGCCTTAAGGATCACATAAAATATTAATAATTTTCATAATTGCTTCATTTGTGTCCAAATCTTTCATGGCTGGTAAACCAAGCTCAGAAGTAGAAGTTTCATCTGATTTACTCAACTGTACTGTATTCTATACATCAATTTTAATGACCCTGTAAGATCTTTCATCACAACCTAGATGAAATGCTCTATAACTTGAGACAGGCTTTACTTCACTTTCTACCTCTGCTACCAACTAATCTTAAGCATACTTTTTCTTTGGGCCCCATCTTTTCCATCAATAATAGGAACAGTTTATATCAGATCATTAATGGGGGTCTTTCCAGTGTAAGTATTCCATATATTTTTAATAACTTTTCAAGTAGGAAAATTTTCTACATGGTAAAGGCTGCACTATCTGTGAAAATCCCAAATATGATGAAATTTTCTCAAATATGTCAATGGAACACTGAATGGAATTTCTACTTGAATCAGTCACCTTGTGATTATTTTTGATGTCATCAAAACAAACTCTAAGCTTAGCCTTATACCATTCAATATAGTATAAAACTATTTTCCTAAATCAGCTGCCTATTCCGTCTCCAGGACTGCTGTAAATTTTCACAGGATTAAAATATTTGAAAGAATCACCTTTGAAGTCTGAGACCACTCTGGATTTCACAATCCACATGGTCATTTGATTAGTTGTTCAAATACTGGAAATTTTGCTAATATTAAAATTATGTTTCTGACCCATAAAATGCGTTTCTTTTCTCCCCACTCAGACTTAAATAAGCAAGATTCTTATGTAGGATATTTCAAAACAAAATCTCATTAAATTTCTCTGCGTGGAAAACAAAGCTAGGGAATCATTGGCAAGTTATAGGGAAAAAGTTGGAAAATTACACACATTTTATGAAGATTATACTCTTTGAAAGAGGACCATTTGAAAACATTGAGTGACTATTTTCAGGAAGAAAATTCAATGGAAAATTATCCTTTGTCCCCATCTCTCTGTCACATCTCCTGCCAAAGAGCTAATTCTTGGTATCAGTATATTTAGTCATTTTGTGGTGCTGGTAATGACCTCAAAACTCTATATGCTTCCTGGGAACAACAAGAGATCCACAATGAGTTCATTCCTGCACTAATGGACGCAACCTCAGTTTTATTTTCAAGTGAATTTGTTGAGCTGATCACATCTCTCTCTAAGTTGCAACAAAATGATAATTGGAGTTAAGAGATCTATCTTCTGGTAAAAGTGAAATTGAAATTACATACCTTGATTTAAAGTTATCAGGTGGCATGAGTTCCAAAGTATGAGTTGGTCCATATAGGTTTACAACATATAATTTGATTGTTGGGTTCACTTGACCTGCCTTTGAGAAAATGAAAGTTGCAATGCAAATACATTATTAGAATATATTGAGAAAGAAAGAAAATGCATTTTTAATAGATCTTTATTGGAGAATAATTGCTTCACAATACTGTGTTGGTTTCTTTTTTTTCTTTTTTCTTTTCTTTTTTTTTTTTTTTTTTTTTTTTTGCGGTACGTGAGCCTCTCACTGTTGTGGCCTCTCCCGTTGTGGAGCACAGGCTCCGGACGCGCAGGCTCAGCGGCCATGGCTCACGGGCCCAGCCGCTCCGCGGTATGTGGGATTTTCCCAGACCGGGGCACGAACCCGTGCCCCCTGCATCGGCAGGCAGACTCTCAGCCACTGCGCCACAAGGGAAGCCCCTGTGTTAGTTTCTGTTGTACAACAAAGTGAATCAGCCATATGCATACATATATCCCCCATCCCCTCCCTCTTGCATCACCCTCCTATCCCACCCCTCTAGGTCATGGCAAAGCACCGAGCTAATCTCACTGTGTGATGCTGCTGCTTCCCACTAGCTATCTATTTTACGTTTGGTATTGTATATATGTCGATGCTACTCTCACTTTGCCCCAGCTTCCCTCCCCCACCCCTCACACCATGTCCTCAAGTCCATTCTCTGTCTACGTCTTTATTCCTGCCCTGCCACTGGTTCATCAGTACCAATTTTTTTTTTTTACATTCTATATATATGAGTAAGTCAGAAAGAGAAAAGAAAATGCATTTTGATTCTTTTACAATTTTGTGTTACAATGGGGAAAAAAGTTTAATTTCTCTGAAGTAGAAATGATTTTAAATTCAACATGATTGCTTTCAATTGTTTTTGTAGATTGCTGCTTCTCTAGCATTTTAGTCAGACAATTAAAGGTGATAGAAAATCACGATGACTTTACTCATTAGGCAATGTTCTGTGTTCTTCCCCTAGAATGGCACCAGAAGGGCTGGCTTTACAAAACAGCTAGTAGATAAAGCAGCTGCTCACACTATAGGATATGAAAAGCAAAGGGAAGAAAGCTTGGCTAATTGAAAAAAAAAAAAAAAGAAGAAGAAAGAAAAAGAAAACCTACCCAATCCCAGTGCCACATGTTTAAAATTCCACAATACCTAATTTCTTCCATGCATTAATCGTCATAGGTTTTCTTTTAAATTATAATGAATACTAAATGAGGTATAAATGTCCCTTGCGATGTGGGCCATGGAGAATGCCCTCACTATGTACCTGGCATGAAGACTAGAAAGACAGTGGTAAGAAAATGTAATCTGAGTTTATTAAATCAAAATTTATGAAATAATAACTACGCTGTATAGCAGTTCATATGTTTCTGGCTCCTACTATGTGTTAAAGCATCACATGAATTATCTTATTATATGTTCCTACTACAGTCCTAAGACTTATTTATAACCATTTTCCAGATGAAAATGGAGAAGCTTAGCAAATTGTGCAGGGTGAAACATCCAGTAACTGAGGGAGCTAGTATTTAACCCCAGGATGCTCTTAACTGCTCTAGATTTGCTTCCGTTCATTCCTAGGCAACGGCCTTCAAACTGTGAACTCTTAGGGAGCAGAAATTGGAACTTATGCCAATATATCTCAAGCATGTAGGATGAATGAATGAAAGAATGTTGATGTGAATAAATAATTAACAGAATCAATTGGCTACTTGTGGCTCAATGTGCTTCTAAACAACACACCAGTATCATTGTGGTGTAGCTGCTTTGTGAAGAGAAGACCATGTGAGATATACAAAAAAGGACACGGAAATTAAAAGCGAGTTGAATTAAAAGACCTGACAAAAATCTAAAGGGAATGATAAAACTGATTTAAAGATACCAAAGAAAGATTCACGTTCAAGGAATTGGTACTGACAAAACCCAGAGTTAAATCAGGAGCAGAAGCAACATAATGCATTCCACCAATTATCAGTAATAGCTCCTCAAGAATGTTTTGTTAAGTTATTAAAAATAACGAACATGGAGGGGAGGGAGGAGGGATGAATAGACAAAGTAACAGGATTTGTGGAGCAGTGAAAAATACTCTGTATTTTTCATTACACATATGTCCAAACCCATAATGCATAACAACAAGATTGAACTGTAATGTAAACTCTGTACTTTGGGTGATTATGATGTGTCAGTGGAGCTTCATCAATTATATCAAACACACAACTCTGATGGGGGGTGCTAAGTGGAAGCTGGGGGTATATGGCACAAATATCTTCCTTCCCCTCAAGTTTGCTATGAATCTTAAACTGCTCTTAAAAAATGAAGTCTTCGGGCTTCCCTGGTGGTGCAGTGGTTGAGAGTCCGCCTGCCGATGCAGGGGACACGGGTTCGTGCCCCGGAAGATCCCACACGCCGCGGAGCGGCTGGGCCCGTGAGCCACGGCCGCTGAGCCTGCGCGTCCAGAGCCTGTGCTCCGCAACGGGAGAGGCCACAGCAGTGAGAGGCCCGCGTGCTGCAAAAAAAAAAAAAAAAAAAAAAAATCTTCATTAAAAAAATGACTAGCACATCTGTGGGAGCGTATCACACACATCAGAAGTTTGATCCAAAGAAAGGAGTCCAGAAAGGCTTTCATTTTAGAAATGCAGTGACTATAAAGAGAGATTATGAAAATGGTTCACATGATTAAGGGCTTCCTGGAAGATAAGCTATGAGCCTGCCTCACAGAGAAGGCTCAGGTGTCAAATTTTGTAAAGCTTTTTATTGCTCTAAAACCCTCCAGTGCTTGGGTTCATCTGTCTTGGGCAATTTAGCCTTCTCCCTCATTTAGGGGGTCCCTTTCACATCACTTTTGTTTTAATTCAATTGCCATGTTTCTCCTTGAAAGTATTGGTCTTTCTCTGTATTTTTTGAGTCTAACCATTTCTCTAGCCTGATCAGGTATGTTAAAATTTAGAGCTGGGGAAGAGTATTTAGTAGTGTCACTCAAAGTGCTTTTTTTAAACCAGCAGCATCAATTAGAACCATAGAAACACAAATTCATGGGCCCCAAATGGACGGACCTATATTCAGACCCAGAATCAGAATCTTTGGTTGTGGACCTAAAAACCCGTGTTGTAAGAGGATTTCCAGATGATTATAATTAGTACGCAAATGTCGCTAAAACACTGAAATATGTGCATATATCTATATATAGATATATACTACTGCTCAGCAGTTATTAAAGGTGAACTTGCATGAAAATCATCCAGAGGGCCTGGAAAGCTGATTAAACCACTGACCACTGAGGCCTACCTCCAGCATTTTTAATGTCTAGATGGGACATGAGAATTCACATTTCTAATAATTTCCCAGATGAGGCTGATATTGCTGGTAAAAGGGCAACATTTTGAGAACTGGTTCAGTTTAATCTATGAATCAGAGAAATCTGGGTTCAGTTTTGACTGTTATTTATTGGATATGGACCATGGACAGGATGTTAAAGATCCCCAAGTATTATTTTATTTGATTCTCAAAAATGAGACATTTCTCTGAGAATATGTCACAGTCAGAAGTTTTGAGCCAAAGTAGATTTCCTTTCAGCGGAAAAAAACATCTCATACTTTTGTTATATGGACTAACAAAAAAGATGATTTTCAGAAGTGCCAAAAAATAGCAATATAGTTAATTATATAATTAATTAACTCATGAATTAAAAAATAATGGTCAGACACTGATTTTTCTAGTGAGTGAAAAACTGTGTTCATATTTTTTATCTTTCAAAAAACTGATTAAAGAAAAAGAGAAATTAAATTAAATTTGATCAATTTTTATGAATTCTTATCAGTGATGCCTAATTTCATGACATACTTTGTCAAAGATATACGCAGTTATTACCACATATTAAGGCAGTTTTTTTCAGGTCTGTAGGACTGTACAGGATCACTGGTATCCCAGTTAGCTTTCACATGAAAACAAATTAAAAGTTGTGTACACACCATGAGTCTAAAAGTCCATGATTGAAGTACAAGATAAAGTTAGAAAGCCATTACTATAACAAAGTATTTTTTGAAAAATGCTAACTAATTTATTATATGAATTTAAAATACTTTCAGATTCAAATAAGAGAAAAGTTTGGAGCCATCATGAAACAAGAGGATCATTGATAAGTGAAAACATAGCCACTTAACATCCGTTTGGTTCAAAGGCAATGCAAATCTGTTATCTCCCTCTGAATTTGTATGAAATTACTGGAACTGAAAGAAAGTAAAGAAATGAAAACATCTAAAAAGAAAGTTGTGTACACCTATGGTCAGTTTTAGACAAAAACCAAACATTAAGCTGTTTCCAAAATTCAGCTGTCTAGCATTCTATAATCTCAATTTGATTTCTTTCCTTGGAGTTTTGAAATTAAGTGCACGTTGCAAGTTCATTTGTACCCTTTAATATTTGAATTGTTTCAATAGTTTGCAAATTAGAGGAGTTCATCTATTCGCTTTTTAACAGTCTAATTTGCTACAAAGACTGCAAACCCATAGAAGCCTTCCTCTATGATTCTGAAACACAAGCCTCAATAATACTTAACCTTATTTTACTGGCAACCAAAGTGTCATTAAACGAGATAATGTTTTAATTAAGAAGATTAACCTGAGTTGCTGAGATAGAACTGTGCATCTTTTTTGTGCTGAATTGCTAATGATAGGGTATTTTATGAATTCTGAATTATGCTGAATTAAGCAAAATACAAATATATTTGTTTAGTGTAAGTATTTCATTAGTAAACCTGACCACTTTGGGTATTTGCTACACTCGTTTTAATCTAGTTTAATTTGAAGAACAATTTAGTGTGAACTCTATGCATTACTTTGATGTCTAAAGCACCACTTTTTGGAAGTTTATTGCATAAGTAAGAACAAATCAAAATAACACATTTGTTAGTGGAAAAACTAACAAACATTTTTTTTAAACCAGAGTAGAAAATAATGAGACTTTGAAAATTCAAGTAATAGACCGAAAATTATTCTGAAATTTATTCTGAGAATAGGAAGAAAACCCAGACCTAGTTTCTTTGAGTCCTGTTGTCTTAAGCACCTGGGCAGATATCTCTACTGACAGCCACCTGAGGACTTGGGATTCTTTCTCTTTGGCCACTATAATATTTGTCTTTATTTTTATTACTCCTCAATGGTAGTCACTAATACACACCCAGGACCTTCATTATGTATTACATACATCACGTATTAGATACATAATTTATTAAATATACAGGCTAAGAATTTTACTCATACAAAGCTGAGTCATTTGTAGTTAATGGAGCAAAGAGAGCCCCATATCTATTTGTTAACTTGACAAGGAGATATTTTGATTCCAGCTACATCTTCTGAGATACAAGTTAACCTCTGGTAGTTTTAGACAGAAAGAGAGAGAGAGACAGAATCAATAAATTTGAGTTATTTCTCTGTTCTCTAAATAACTATGACTTTTATAAAAGGACTTAGCCTTTTAGAAGCTTAGTAGGCCCAACTGTAAAACAGAGGCACTTGTGAAGACGGCCGAATGAAGAAAAAATGTGAAAAGTCTCCCTTAAAATATATAGCATATTATTAGCACACATGATTTACCCATTTAGTAAACAAACATTTTTATTATTTTATGCCTAGCTTTACTATTAAGAAATATTAATTAATTAAATAATAACTTATTAAATAAAAACAAATTGTCTAGGTTTGTCAACCCAGTATCTTCTGACTTACTGCTGACTTATTTAGATTTTCTCAGATGTTTCTGTATGTCCATCTGTTTGCCTCAGTCTTGATAAAATTATAAGGCCTAGGAGTGTCCAAGTTCAAGCCCCAAGAGTTTGTAACTGAGAAGGCAACTCGAAGATGCAGCTATCACATATAGCTCTTCTGTGTGAATCCTAAAATCCCCACTCCTCTTGGAAAATGAATTACAGAAAGTGGTCCCTTCCCTGGGGTTGATTTTATTCCCTTTGTGCAAGGCACACACTGAACAGCTCTGAGTGACTGTCTTGCCCATTGACATGTGCTTTTCACAGTATGGACCCATTCTTCATTTTGTATTTACATTGTCAGGTGAACTTTCATTATTATAAGTAAATCAAATGGGGTGAGAGTATATTTCAAAAATCTTTTAATTTTTTCTCTGGAAAAAAAAAACAAAACAGGTACAGGTATGTTGTACCCGCACAAACTGTCATACATAAAACATGGCTAAATCTACAATTGGAGAAGACATAAGTACTTTTCTTGGAGTACCATACAAATGTCTTGGGAAATATAATTATTTTGTTGTTAGGTCAAATTGCCATTTTTTTCCTGAAGAGCACTGAGTATACGTGCTTTCAGATCTATGTCCAGAGAAGACCCTAAAAATAATATTTCAAAATCATGGAATCTTATTCCTCTCAAACCTGCTGTCTTCCGTAGCTGTCAATCAGTCACTCTGTTACTACAACCTATTGGAAGGAAGATAGGATGGGGAGAAAGACAGCACAGAATCTCCCTGAGGAAACAGGCTTCACAGCCCTGACTCTCGTATTCACTACTTTCCTTCCTCCTGTCCCCACCTTGGATAACATGAGTCTTGTGGATGATAGGAAAATGAGGAAAGTCATCCCCCCCAACCATGCCTTCATTGCAGGAGTAGAAAAATACACGTGATGGGTAATCTTTCCAGGGCTCTGCCCAGTTAAGGTACTGCACAAACTTAAAAGTATAAAACCTATTGTACTTTGGAAACACAAGGTACAACTCACTAAAGAAATGGCTTAATAAAGACTTCTAAATTAAATCAGCAGCCTTCTCTTACCTCACTAAGAGCTAAAAATGTATAAACTTGAATTTTAAAAGTTTTCTATAAGACATCCTTACATGATTAATGCTTGGGGGGGGACTCACTTTTTTTTGTTTTGTAAACATGGGGAAAATAAACTTTAAAGAAAGAGACCTTAAAAAATTAACGATGACATATAAGAGAAAAACCAGTACACTCCAGATGGTTCCACAGCCTGCTTTCAGAGGCCTCACCCAACACTTAAAAATAGTTTTGCTATCTGGGCAGGGTTTCCATAATTGCTTCACTCAATAAAACAATTCCATCTATTCCAGCTATGCCTGGCTCTGGTTCTACCCCAGCATTTGATAAAGTATGTTCCAGAGTATGCTCTGCCAAAATAATACTCGTGCTAATATTAATAATCATAAATTCTCCATGCTTAGTCTATTATTTATTGGTGATTCTTTATGTTTAGTCTATTTTTTGTTTGTTTTTGTGGTACGCGGGCCTCTCACTGTTGTGGCCTCTCCCGTTGCAGAGCACAGGCTCCGGACGCGCAGGCTCAGCGGCCATGGCTCACGGGCCCAGCTGCTCCGCGTGGCATGTGGGATCTTCCCGGACCGGGGCACGAACCCGTGTCCCCTGCATCGGCAGGCGGACTCTCAACCACTGCGCCACCAGGGAAGCCCTAGTCTATTTTTTATTGAGATTATTTATGCTTAGTCTATTCCTTACTAGAGATTCTTTATGCTCAGTCTACTTTTTATAGGAGATTTATAATACACATTAAGAAGCAGTATATTAAGTGCTCTAAGAAATCATCTGAAAAAAAGCTAGATTTTTTTTTTTAACTGAGAATTCCCAACTTATTTGACTGTGGCACTTTTTGCTCCTGTATAATAGCTATTAACAACTCACAGAATATATACCTTGGAGAAACTTTTGCCCTGGGATCAATGCTGCTTCTTATGTTTTCTCACCCTCTTTTCAACTAGGAAGGTGAGGGATAAAGAATGAGAGTATCAAAGTGAAAGAAATACAGCAAAAGTTCCTGCACCCTTGAATCATCTTTAGCTGTTCATACACAAGCACTGCGCACAGACCACTGCAAGCTCTCAAAATGATGACTCTGTTGACTGGTAAGGGGGCTTATTTTATTCTCCAAAGACAACTTGTTCATGAACCGAGAATACTATCAATCAAGTCACTGGCACACAGAGAGGGCGGACAAACAGCACTTCCATTCTACTTACCTTAGGATATGGATACTTCTTTCCTTTGGGATACAAAGCTCCAGTAAAGCGGGGGATAACCATGTGAGGCACCAAGGAATCATTTATCATCAGGAAGGCGAGCCTTTCTCCATCTGGTGACCACCAGTGGGCGATGTGAGAATGCAGAAGTTCCTCTAGAATAAACGAGTGTTATTTGAAAACAACTGTAGATGTGGGTTCAGTGACCCACAAACATCTGTCCTTGAGATCTTCATTGTACATAAATACCTTCTATACAGTGTGGTGGATTTTATCAACTTCATGAAGAATTCTTTATTTCTGAGCTACCCTTTTAATCCCAAGAAAAGAAGATGCAAAGAAAGGAAAGAATAAAGCAGTGAAGTCAGGATTTCATGGATTGTCAACAATGTGAACAGAGGAGATGAAAGCACTATCAGAGTAAAAAGAACGAGAACAATAATTGAAGACTGAAACGTGGCATAAAACCATATTCGTGTCGTTATTCATTCATATCTGCATTCAGTCATATTTCCATCCTGTCATCATCAAACAAGTGGAATACCTACTAGATTCGTTAAACTATTCTAAGCTCTAAGGAAATAAAATTTTAAAAATAGACTGGATATCTTTCATGTGACCCCAGGTCCACTATCCACTTTTCTACACCTGGTTTCTGGCCCAGGAAATTAACCTGTATGAACTATATCAAAAGGGCTCCCATGCTCTCTAGAGCATGGCCACTATGGCACTTTGGCAAGAGGTTAGAAGACGGAGAGTAAAGTCAGAGTATGTATTCCCTTGGCTCTGTCCTGAAGTGTCACCTGAGGCTTGCTGAGTGCTTTAAATGATCTCATTACTCCGATCAATGCAGCCTCATCTACACAATTTTCTCCTTTTGTATCGGATAATGGCTCACTTCTATCATCATAGGGGTGCACACTGCCTGGCTGCTACTAGTCTGGATTATAGTTCTGTCATTTATGGATCCCCTACACCTTCACCTCTGTAAATTATCTTTTTGTAAATAAATAGTTTTCAAATTATTGAATGTGCTAACTCTTTTCCTTTTAAGACCCTAACATAATACCAGCAGTAGACTCAGAAAGGACACCTTCAAAATTAGGTTTTGAGATTAGGTTGGAGATCTTTGATGTAATAATAACCTTTCTGGGGGGAATTGGGAGCATAGATAATCCATAGCAAGGGATGGAATCATGAATAATCAATTGTCACTGGTGATGACATAGAATAAAATGCAGCTAGAGAGGAAAAGTGTTTGGAGGACAAGTGATTGTGACACTCAGTTGCTACAAAAATGAAAATGATACAGATTATAAGTGAAGTTCTTATGAGACCTCAGAGGGATTACATAGGAATAAACAGAAATTGAAATCATGACAACTAAATTAGGAAAACACAAAAGGTCACCATGGCAACTTTGGAGTCCCTCTCTTCTCTAGCTGAAGAGCAGATGTGGCTGAGGTCCGAGAGAACATAGACAGTGTTGCAGAGGTGCAACACAAATTAGGGTCTCAACTTCACTTGTGTTTTAAAGCTAAGACAGCAATATTGGTAGAGAAGTATTGGGAGCCTGACAAATAGGCTAAGGATGCTTGGGTAGATGTGTGCAGTACACTTACTGCTTTCTGGACCAGTCTCATAAATAACACATTCTATAGTGAAATGTCGGCTGAAGATTTTGAATCTCAAAATTTCCACAAGTCTTCTTGCTGACTGAGGCAACCTCTATACAAGGGAGCTAGACCTTCTCTGCATAAAGGCAGAGTGAAAGAGTAATTCCTGTAAATTTTAAGAGGCTGCATCCCTAGGGATAAGGTTAGAGATATAGTAGCTTGGGATACACTGGGATATCTATTAAAAAGTGAGAAAATTTGTTGGGATTATATTTATTTAAAAGTAAAGGGGGCCTGTACTCTGGATTTTGAAGAACACCATAAACTACATTCACATGTGCTGACCTGTTTTATTCCCAGGGAACCTCTAAAACTGCCAGTTCTGAGAAGAACCTGAGCAAGAGAGGGCTGTGCAGCAAATCAAGGCCATGGTCCAATCTTTCCTACCATCTTCACCCTGTGACCCAGCAGATATGATGGTAATCCAAGTGTCCTTCCCAAACAGAGATGTTGTGTGAAGCTTCTGGCAATCACCATATGACAATCAGAGCACAGGTATTATAAGCTTTAGGGAAAGGCCATTTTCTCCTGTGCCGATAAATATTCCCCAATTCAAAAGCAGCTCTCTACTGAGCTATGGTAGAAATAATTAGCCTGACCATGGGATACCAAGTGACTATGCAACCCAAACTGTCCATCATGAACTGACTCTTGTCTGATTCACTGACCATAAAACTAAACACATACAGCTATATTCCACTATAAGAAAGAAGTGGTTTATATGGAACTGGACTAGAACATATAAGTGAACTGCCCATCGTATTGCATCCCCTGCTTTATCCTTTCTCCTTCATTTCATGTCGATGCCTATGCCTCTGATATCCTGACATAAGCTGGCAGAGGAGGAGTAAATGTAGGCCTGGTTTATGGGCAGGTTTGTGTGATGTACTTGAACACACTGGAACTGGACAGGCTCTGCACTATAATCTTACCCAGGAGTGGCATCAAAAGACTATAATAGACATAAATCTTCCCAGTTGGAAGACTTTTAAACAAGATATTTAGTTTTCTACTTCTTGCGGAAGGAGAATTGGCTTGAAGCATAGGTCCATCCAGACTCATGCACAGTAACTAATAAATGGCCACCTGATCAGGGATATGGAAAAGTAAAATCACAGAATTAGTGACAGGAAGTCTAGGGAAAATACATGCATGGACTTGTCAGGAGGGGTAAAAATGAAAAAAATTGAAGATATTAGTGTCCTGCTTAATGTCCACCAGAGCACATCCATAGCAGAGGAGGCTCTCAATGACCAGATGGACAGTATGACCACCAAGCGCATGCCAGTTTGTCTCTGGATGCCAATGATATTGATTATTACTCAACTCTTGACATGGCATTATTTCCCAGCTGGCCCAGCTGACTACCTCGTGACAGGTGGATTGCATGGTAACTCTTCCATCAAGAAAGGGTAGAATTTTGCCATAACAGAAATCGATATATATTCTAGATATGGACATGTCTTTGCTGCCTGCAGTCCTATCAGCACTGCTGTTCATGGACTTACAGAATAACTTATCCATTACCGCAATAACCCACACTATGTCACCTCCAAACAGCAAATATTTTACAGCAAAAGGACTCAGAATGGCATTCACTGATTTCATCATGCTCCCCACTAGCCAGGCTTGATAGAAGAGTAAAATAGTCTGCTGAACCTTGATTTAGGCACTATTTTTTTGACAACATCCTTGAAGTTGGGATGTTATCCTCCAGATATTAGTGTCCTGCTTAATGTCCACCAGAGCACGTCCATAGCAGAGGAGCCTCTGTGTCGGCCTGCATAACTAGGAAGCACAGATCTAGGAGCTGAGGGGTGGAAGTGTAGTGTTCTCTTTCACTATCACATCAATAATCCACTGGACACAACACTCTGTTTCTTATCCTTATGACAATGGGCTTGGTGGGTGTAGAAGTCCTAATACCTAAGGGAGGATTGCCTCCAATAAGGAAAATAGTCACAATTCTGTTCCTCTGAATTAGAAGCTGAAATTTTTCCCTGACCATTTTGGGCTCAGTGTGACTGGAAAAATAAACTGACAGAAAACATAGTCACTGTGTTGGGTCAATGATTTATATCATCTGCCAGGAAGAAAATGTGCCTTTACTATATAAAGAAGGAAAAGGAAGAAGATATTTGGAATTTAGCAGATTCACAAATACCCTTTTGTTTAATTCCATCTCATTTTCCAATTCCACATTTCTACATGCCAATTTCCATTTCAATGGAAAACTAAAATGGTAGCAACCTAATTAAAAGAGGAAGCAAAGGAATAAGATTTGGCAGGAATAAAGTTTTGGTTTGATGCACCAGGTGAATGACCTATCTAGTCAAAATGCTGACTGAAGGTAAATGGAAAAAGGAATGAATAGTTCAGGAAAGGAGCTATGACTACCAATTAAGGCCATATGATAAGTTATTTATTTTCTTAATGGGGTCATTTTCCCCCAAACCTTATATGAAAAACACAAATATTGGCTGTCAATTTCAGACAGGTATATAACTGGACTAATATCACTCTACAATGAAATGGTAGCAGATGAGACTTTGTGTGCTCCTCTTCTGGGGCCACAAACTTTTCATTTGAATAATAAGAACATTCCCATGGTGTCTGAGTTTAAAAACTCAAAGTGTGGCCAATATGAAACCAGGCAAATCAAATAAAGAGAAAAAAGTTAGTGCATGGTATTTATTTTGTTGGTTTCCACCTATGGAAATCATGTGGGTTTGGCTGTCTTCTTCAACCAAAACTCACTACTTCTAATACTGTGAAAACTCCAGGGCTCCCTCCTTCTAGGCCTTAGTAACACCTGTCCACCTTCCGTCTTCAGGTATTAACGGCTAAACCATTACTAGCCACAGGTTGTATATTCCTTGTATTTTACAAGTGGCCCTTCATAAATAAAGCTGAATACTATTTTGAATGTGCCATTTTTTTTCCAGTAGTGATCCTGACCCTGATTTATTCAAGTAACTTAAAATTCAGGTGAGGAGACATGAGTGAGCCACGTAACACTGAAGAAAAAACATGCTGCCAATGGAGTGCGTGTAAACTCTAAGTCTTATAAGACCTGTAGGTACAGAGAGATCAGATTGCGTTGCCCCAAATCAACACTCAGGGTTTCTAAGAAGCAGGTTCTATCCTGGGTGCTGAAGTATGCGTGCACAAGTACTTCCCAAGAATAAGAATGGCCCCAATTTGAGGGCACCATTCAATAGAAACTGGATATCATCTACTTTTATTTATTTTAGAGTGATTTAGGCCTAAAGTTGTTCCTCACAAAAATGATAAAATAGCAAAGTAGTATATACAAAGAGTTATGTGACTTCCTTCAGGTAAAAAAAAAAAAAAGCTACCCGAATAGAAAGTAGATAAATAAAAGAATCTTTAACATGCATTTGCTTAAAAGTCCTCTTGAACAAGGCACACGTTCTTTAATTGCAACTAATAGGGACTTTTACTCATGGATTGAAACTTCCTGTAATTATATTATCTACAAACAATGTATTTTTACAAATTGCATTCCATTCCATTTCAATGTAGGCTTCGCTCTTCAATGTCTTTATTACACTGATTTAGAAAATCTCACTGCAGAGCAGATGGAGTTCTCAACACATGTGGTTTTATATCACAGACACTTAAAAATACAGCCTCAACACAAAGCAGTCACAGAAAACTAACTCATATACAACCATTGTGTTCAGATTACCAAGCAATTCCAAAAAGTAAGCTGATTTTATCCATTTGTAGTTTATCAACTTAGATAGCATTTTCTGAGGATCTACTGTCAGCCCTGGGTTTTGGTTGATTTTTTTCCCCTTATTGCTTGTATCTGTCAACTTTCTTGAAAGAATTGTCTATGTTCATAACCTTCTCACTTCCCATTTACAGCTCCATCCACTGCAGGCTTGCTTCTGGCACCAACTGACTGATTTTGTTCTTGTCAAATTCTGGTAGCAAATCAAACAGTAACTTTGGAATCCTTAGCTTGTTTGACCTCCTGAGACTTAGCATTGTTGTTTATCATCCTATCTTCCTCTGGCTTCCATGGCTGCATCTCTAATCTTTTTTTCTTTTATATGTCACAGTTCAGTTTTACTGGGATTTAGTAAGTACTCAGTGAATGTTTGTTGAATCAATGAATGGATGAATGTGACTTCCTGTGTCTATGAGAAGGCACAAAAAAAAGTGAAGACAGGCATTTTGCATTATTCTCACCCAATAACAAAAAAGCAACAATCCCAATTTGTTGATAAGCATATTATTTATCTTGTAATTTTCTTCTCCCACCTCTTTATTCTTGTCGTTCTTAAAGCTCAATGCAAAAACCATTTCTTCTATAAACCACCCTATATTTCCGTAACGCATCAGGATTAATTCTATTTATACATATATTTAATATGATGACATGTAGTTCTATTTATATTTCTATTTACCATGCTCCAAATGGTTCATTATATAATAGCTGTTTACAGTTTTTCACTCCATTAAGTTGGAAATACCCAAAACATAGAAACCCATATTTCTCATGGTATTGCTGTCAGATAATGTCTGACAAATATATGTGCTCAATAACTGTTAGATTGAATTTCAAAGAAGGATTCCTTTAAAATATGAGATTCTAAAATATATTTATAAATCTTTTAGGCATGTCAGTTCCATTATTCAAATAATTGAAAGTGATAGTCATTTTTTGTTTCTATTTAATAGATTCAATACTTCATGGAGATTTTCAAAGTTGTAAACTTGGCAGCTGTGAACTTTACCTTTTTTAAACAAAATATTGATCTGATATTTTGTTAAGTTACCACGTTAAATATGCCAATTTATATGAATAAGATTTGAGGTGCTTTGTGTAAATTATATTTAAAATGTTTCGTTTTGAGCACAATGTTTTATTTTTCTTCTGAACTTCACCAACTCTTTTTTTTTTTTTTTTTTTTTTTTTTTGGGCCACTCTGCATGACTTGTGGGATCTTAGTTCCCAGACCAGGGATTTAACCCAGGCCCTTGGCAGTGACAGCATGGAGTGCTAACCATTGGACCACCAGGGAATTCCCCATGAACTTCACCAACTCTTTAAAACACATTATTTTAATTAATTAATTATTTATTTATTTATTTATTTATTTGCGGTACGCGGGCCTCTCACTGTTGCAGCCTCTCCCGTCGCAGAGCACAGGCTCCGGATGCACAGGCTCAGCAGCCATGGCTCACGGGCCCAGCCGCTCTGCGGCATGTGGGATCTTCCCGGACCGGGGCACGAACCTGCGTCACCTGCATCGGCAGGCGGACTCCCAACCACTGAGCCACCCGGGAAGCCCCACATTATATTTTATTTGCTTTTACTTTCCTTAGGAATTGAGTAATACTAGAAATAGAAACAATTACACTTTTAAAAGACTTTTAAAGACTCCACATTAGTGACTGTGGTTGGGAGCAATAGGCACACTCACAGATTGGCCTGGCCCTTAACGCACTTAAAATTTGCAATAAAAACATTTTATTATCTTTTATGTGACTCTTCTAATCTTTTCCTATGATAATTATAGAAGGTAAATTTCAATTTAGAAAAAGTAAGTGGAAATGTTACATGTTCCTTCTTGGCTTTCCTACACATGCTAATTCATATTATAATTGATTCCTGCAAAGTAATAAAAAGAAAACTCTACACTAGAGTATCACATATATACTGTTGAAGATCATATGCATTTCTAATAGGTAGTACTGCCTTTTTATGAGTATACTGAAGGAAAAGAGAAGGTATGGATTCTGGGAGGTGTTGACACATTGGACAAGCAAAGTGATAGTAAGTGATTAAAGCCCGTGTGGGACTTTTGAACCATAGGTTGGGGATGCCAAGCAAAATGCTGAGGGAAAATCAATGATGTATGAATTATCTAAATCCCTCTGCCAAACCTTAACACTTATTCCCTTCGTAAGGTCCCTTCTCTTGGAATTGAAGCAAGAATTGAGGTAAGTCCATGGAGAGTAGGGTTCAGAGTCTTTGGCTGATGAAACAGACCAGGGAAATCTAACACCTTAGGTCCATAATGCATGTCATCCCTTAGGGAAGAGTGAAAGGCCCTGCACCGTAACAGGTGGAGTAGCCCAGGACGAAGCACTGACTTTGAAGACACACATTCAAGTGTCAGCTCTACCCTCGTGAACGCTGAGGTCATGTCCAAGTCACCTATCATCCCTGAATCATGGTTTCTTCAGTAAGTGATTAGATATACTAGCACTGTAAGAATTAACTCACATAGCATATCTGGAATTTCCTAGTATACCTAGAACATATGAGCCCAAAGGATTGAATTTAATTTGAATGGCAAAACCCATAATTTTTCCATTTCCCCTTTTTGGAAAGTATCAGACTTACAGTGTCATCCCCAAAACAAAAGTTTCTGTTACCCATTTGTCCTGCTTATCCCTCAACACACTGTTCAGTTTCAGCCCCAATATATAGGTTTTTATTCTCTAATTAAGATAACCTTATTTCCCAAAGAGTGATCTTTAATTTCTCTCCTTATAATTTCCTCAAATATGTAATTCCATAAACTGTATGAAGCCTTCCCTAGAGGACAGAGGCCCAAATCTTGATCAGTGTCAAGTCAGTACATTCTACATTGGGTTTACCACTAGTTGACTCAAAATTTCTTGAATGTTAAGGATCACATTTTGTCACCCAATGTAGCATACTAGCACACCGTGAAGCACCAATATTCCCGCTAAATTATTCCTCTCCTCCCTGAGTCTACTGTTCCTTCTGATGTCTATTCACTGTGTCTGCCACCACTATTTACTAGTGATCCAAAGCAGAAGCCAAAGAATCATTCTTGACTTCTTCAATCCATCTCATCCATTTAAACACTAAGATCTACCTATTTTACTGCCTCATCAATTTTAGAATCTTCCCTCCTTCTTCCTGCTTTAACCCTAGTCATTATCTCTTGACAGAACATAGAAAAAGCCTTATAGCTGCTCATTGGTTCTTTTCACTATTCAATTCCAGCTTTACACTCTAGCCAAAATGATCTATTTATGTGGAAGATCTAATCTTGACACTTCCTTTCCTGAAAAGCTGTATTAGTTTCCCCATTTCATAGTGGAAAAATAATTGAAATCCCAGATAATTTTTAGGGTTACTGCCTCTTGGTTCTTGTTGCCTTCCTTTTCTCAAATTTTATGCCTCAATAATACCAAGCTGATTTTAGTTCCCTGGGCACACACTATGCTATTTAACCCTTCTATGCTTCTTCAAGCTTTTAACTATTGCTTGGATTTTTCCTTCCTGGTTTCTTCTTCTGTGTTAAACTTCTTATTCTTTGAGGCTCAGCTCAGAGGCTTTCTCCATTAAGAAAATATTTACAAATCCCTAAAATGGGCTAAGTCTGACTCCTTTGTTTTTTCATAGAATCCTGTGTTTACTGTGATTTATTACTTAGTACACTGCATTGGCATGGTTTCTTCATCTTTCAGGGTCTCCTACAGTACCAAAAATATTTTGAAGATAAAAGGTGTGTCTTTCCTAGATCCTCTAGGTAAGAGGTGGCTAATTCTTACTACCTAGATTCTCAGAACTACCAAGGTTTCAAGTTTGTTCCTCACCTGTTTTTTCAATTCATTGGGGTGTCTCAGGCCCCTCTAATAATCCATCATTTTGAAATAAGAAAGCCAGAGTCAGTTTTTGACACTCTCAACCAAAGAACCCTACTAATCTGTTTGTGCATTTCATTTTGTAAAATTTCATAGTATAATTATCACTGATATTTCCACAGTAGGTTCCCCTACTCCTCAGAATAAACTGTGGCTTTTACTATTCGATGTTAGCTTATACACAAAATACATTATAAATATAAATACACATGTACACATATATGTGTAAATCTTGAGGGCTACAATATAGTTCCACCCAGCAACATTTTCCTTTTAATGTAAAGTCCTGAGAGCAGAACTTTGTTTTGTTTCCTGATGTATCTCAGCACTTAGACAAGTACTTGGAACATAGTAGGTCTTCAATAATATCTGTCAAATGAGAGCATGAATGAATGAAATGAATGAATGAATAAACTAAATGATTTACTTTCTTACATAATTAAAAGTAGCAACTCTGAGCTAGAAAGATTACATTTGCCAGTACTGCTCAAGAGTAAAATTTATTCTCTGGAAGATTCTTACTTTATAATTTCTAATTTAATAGACTAACTTAGTTTAAATTTTGATGTATTTTGCCAAGATCAGTTGTAGAGTCTGAATCGTAGGTTTTAAACTCACACTTTGAGTTTTTCCTAGGCAATCTGTACCTATAACTAGCTGATAATTGGTACATGATAAAATTGGATAGAGGTTTTCATCACCTGATTCCTTCCTATAGTCTCAGCTATTATGAAAACTTGATTCAACAGTTATTATAAATAACTTTTTAGGTAGGTTTTATTAAATATTTTGGTCCCTATACATGGCTTTTAAAATGTAACAGAATGTTCTTAATGGAAATGAATAATAATTAAGTGGCTTTCATGCACTTTTTGAATAGCAAAGGATTTTGTTTATTCTTTCCCAGAGTCAGAAAAATTCAGCATCTACTTCCAGAGTGATGTAAGATGATTATTCACTTTCATTAGTTAAGCATCACCAAAAATAAGATGTATTTAGCATGAACAAAATGTGTATATGTGTGTGTATATATGTGAGATATATATATATATATATCTCAAACATGGAATTATATAAGTAGATGTAAATCATAACCAGTCAAAACATGAGCAGATGCAAAGATATGAAAGCATGAAGGCAATTTTGAGAGGAAATGAGAGGAAGAAATAGTGCTATAAGTATTGTTATAATTGAACAGATTTTTCTTATATATTTTGTATAAAAATATATCATTTGTATTCTTTTGAAACTAAATCTATTCACTCACCTTCATACAACCAGTCAGCAATTCCATTAAAAATAATTCCTTCTTTTCCAGAAGATGTCAGTCGCAATGAACTACTCTTTATATCAGGTTGATAGTAGATATTATTTTCAAAAATATAAATCTGGATCAGGAAACATGTAAAACAAACAAACCAAAAAACCAAAAATATTAGGAAGCCTTTTTTAAAACTTTCATTTTATAGAATAAGAGCTGAAGAGCTAAGTGTTTTATTATTTGCCTGCTTTCAATTTTTTTTATTTAATGTATATTTTTTATTGCTTTCAATTATTAATGGCTATTTCTTTCTCTATCATATAATATCCAGTTATCATTTAGAAATTACATGGTACTAGCTATTGAAGCTTTTAAATCCATATATTCAACAACAATGTTTCATCTACTCAACAATCTTTTTCTCATACCACAACATTGGTTTGGGTTTGAGATAACATTCTGTAGGCTTAAGAGACTGACAAGTGTACTAGATGCCATTTTAGTAACAGCAAACAACTCGAAAAACCTCAATTTGGGGTCTTTTACCAAAAAATGCATTGGTGATCAATAAAATAATCTTTAGAGAATGTCTCTGATTCTCTGCAGCTCAACTCAAAGATCCACTAATGAAAGGAAACACTGGCAAAACTCCTTCAGATTGATAAGTGGAACACACCTCCCTATGCCTCAGTCTTCCTTGGTAATTCTTTCCTAAATAGCATAGCAGTAATAATAACCTTGTGCTTGAGGATTCAAGAAAGAGTTTCAATATGAATACATTACAGAGTCTTACAAAATAATATCAACATCATCATCAGCAACAACAATAGTCCCAATACAGGAACAGCAGTAGAAATTAAACAGTGTCTGTCCACAAAAAAATGAACTATCTTTAATAGAGATAATTCAGGATAAAATTATTTATAATTCACTTTGAAATGCCAAACATTTCAAACTGTTGGTCTGTGTGATATAACTGTCACAGAGCCATGTTTCATCCACTTGTTGCAGGGAGTAGAATATTGTTCAATGAAAGCCAAATTGCTATTTAGAGTGACATTCTACTAAGAAGGTGAAAGATGGCCTAGTGCCCATGTGTTCCAGCATGCTATAGGATCACTGCACAAAAGCAGATAGAGCAAACACAAGAACTTCTGAAATAATTGTCTGATTAATTATGAGGTCCTAGATTTTAAACCTTGATGTGCACAATAATGAAGGCAATCTTAATATCCAGAACATTTGATTGATATTCTACTTTGATTCTGGTGATTTGGCAAGCACTTAACAGTGAGTGTATCTAGTTAACCATTCCACTACTACGTGCTGTTTATATTAGAGGTGAGGATGACAATAAGAATAAGAATTGTTGGGGGTGGAGATTAAAAAAGATATAATAGGTGTTTAAACATGTGTTTATAATCAGGCAGCCTAAATTTAAAATTCAGGTAACTTGGATAATTTGTTTAACCTTTCTACATCTCAATCCTCTCTTTTATAAGATGTGGATGTCTCACACCTACTTTAGAGATCTGATGTGAAGAATAAATGAGATGATGAATTTAGAACATGTAACACATGTGGCTATTGCTAGGAGCAGGGCTGACTTCACGCAAGATAATCTGGTTCAAAAATCTTACACTTTTTGCAGGTGCTACAGAATCTAAATCAAAACAAAACCTCTACAGCTTCAGCCAATGTGTAAATTATTCCAAACTATTGACTATTAGGTTGATTATATTATGTCGACTATATATTAGGAATAGTTAGTAGAATAGTAATAGTAGTAGGGGTAGTAGGGGGTGGTATTAACAAATGATATTCATTGCTTTCACTTCATTTAGAAAGTTTTCAAGTGATAAGAATATAGGAAATAAACTTATTATTGAAAATATGCAGGTCCCACTTAGGCAAAAGTTTGAGAACTATATCTCAGGTATCTTAAAACTGGATGGAAGTTTTTTTTTATGACTTTCACAACCCCTCATAACTGAGAAATAATATTAGCTTTATGGTAGCCATTTAAAGCTTAAACTTTATGTGTTTTGTATACTACCTCCTTTTGCCTTTCACAAACAGTATATGAAATAGGCACACAAAATCGGCTTTACTTGGAGGGAATCCTCTTTTTGTACCATAATCTTCTATTAGGACTTGTAAGTAAATAGAAATTCAGATCATCCACACTTATGCTATATAAGCACATGGGACTATTATCAAAAGTAAGGGTAACTTGAGACTTCCCTGGTGGTCCAGTGGTAAATAATCCACCTTCCAATGCAGGGCAGCTGGGTTCGACCCCTGGTCAGGGAATTAAGATCCCACATCCCACAGAGCAACTAAGCCCACGTGCCACAACTACTGAGCTTGAGTGCCTCAACTAGATAGACTGCGTGCTGCAACTACAGAGCCCATCCACCCTGGAGCCTGCATGCCACAACTAGAGAAGAGAAAACCACACACCACAACTAGAGAGAAGCCCACGCACTGCAACGAAAGATCCCACATGCCTCAGTGAAGATTCCCCATGCCGCAACGAAGACCCAACACAGCCAAAAATAAATAAATAAATAATAAATCTTTTTAAAAAACTAAAAAGGGTTACTTAACCCAATGTAATATTGTTCCAAATCCTCAGCTTTTTGAAGGGAACAAACTCTAAGTCAAAACAATTAATAAAACCTCCACGATTTCAGCAGATGTATAAATGGTTTTGGATACCAAAACCATTGACCAGTAATTACATTTGTATTTGAAGAACAGATTGGATGATGTTCAAAATCCACATGAAACTGACATCTGTTTCAATGTAAAAGAACAAGGAATATGGAATCAGAATTTTAATGCCATTTGCTGAAATCTGTAATATCAGGGGATATCCACAAGATCTTTTTTTCTGTGGACAAAAAATTAGTGGCTGCCTTTATGAAAATATACATTTATAGTCTTTTAAACCCTTTTAAATTACCACAGTATTTCCTTGAATTACATTAGCTTCAAATAATAGTCACAAACTCTCACCACTACTTTAGTAATATAGGAGCTGCAAATATTCCCAGGTACTATCTTGGCACACTGATGAAATTAAGCTGGATCCAAAGGGCAATGATCAAGGGCTACGACTAGATTTAAATCACATTGAAAATACGACAAACATTAATGCCATTTATCCTAATGTTACTGATTAAACTGTCATAATATTTTTGATGCCATCAATCAATTCCTTCAATGAGCTATCTAAACAGTATAACAAATAGAAATGGATAGCAATTTGACCATTTAATTTTTCAGCTAATAGAGCAAGCTGACTACCCAGTTTTTCAAAATCCATGGTCTTAGTACACTTATAAAATAATTCCAAATTGGTAAAGTCACAACAAACGCAACAGGAAGACAGCTGAAATACTACATGCTGTGACAAACTGAGAAATATGTAGTAAATGACCCAGGAAATTATTCTATCAATGTGTTAATTGATATTACTCATTACCAGTGATTAAACACAATATGTGTCATTGCTGTGCAGGAGGCTTTAAGAGCCAATTTTCAACTTTCTGCCTTCTCTTCCCCTGGTGCAACTCCAGTAATGCTTAAGATGATGGATGCCCCAGCAGCCAGGATTGCTGGGTGAAGAGGTATGGAACAAACTCCTTCCCCAGCCCCAGCCAACTTGTGATGGACATATGGCAATAAATGAACATTTGAGGTTAAAAGTCATTAGGATTATAGGTTTGAGAGCAATTACAATGTAAATTACCCTACCGTGACTGATTTAACCAGAGACAATGCCTAATACAAACTTATAAGAGCAGACTCTTATGAACTTTCAGCCAGTTTAATTGAAAAAGAACATCAGAATAAAACAGAAATATAATTAAATGTTAGATCTATTTTAGCTGAAATATTACTGAAAAGCTATTCCACCTTCACTGATTTGAGTGATTTTTATGATAATTTTAAATTAGAAAACTACAAATCATTCAAAAATCCCCATATGTTGTAATGGGGTAAGAGAATCTACAAAGTCACAGCCAAGTTGGGATAGTATTTGGGCTGCCTTCTACTGTGGCTTGCTTTCTGGGAAAAAGTTGTAATTAAGAAACTATCCCAGATAACATATATTACTGGCAGGGATGTGGTGAAAGGGGTCCTTTCCTATGTTGATTGTGAAAATATAAAATGTGATAAGCATATTGAAAAGCAATATGGCAACTGAAAACAAAACATATTCCATTTCATCAGCAATCCCAAATCTGGGACCTTGTCTTGTAAGAAAAACAAAACAATAACAGAAAACCATCAATATGTACAGAATGATGAAGAATGATATTTATTTCTGCAGTGTTTATGATGGCCAAAAAGAAGAGGCAAAGTGAAAACCCATCAAAGTGCTTGCCTGGATGGATTATGATCCATCCACATCAGGTAGTAACACTCGGGCTTTGAAGAGAATAAATTAGTGTTACATGAGTTGACCTGGAGGTGTTTCACTGAGATAGTGTCAAGTGACAAAAGGCACAAAACAAGAAAATTATTTCAGCATGAATCCATTTTTGTGCACCAGACAATGACAATACTAATACAAACGTACACTAGCAGGGATCTCACCAACAGATATACATTGAATGTTGTCTTTTTTTTTTTTTTTTTTTTTTTTTTTGCGGTACGCGGGCCTCTCACCGTTGTGGCCTCTCCCATTGCAGAGCACAGGCTCCGGATGTGCAGGCTCAGCGGCCGTGGCCCATGGGCCCAGCCACTCCGCGGCATGTGGGGTCTTCCCGGACCGGGGCACGAACCTGTGTCCCCTGCATCAGCAGGCGGACTCTCAACCACTGCACCACCAGGGAAGCCCTGAATGCTGTCTTTTGGTACTCAGCCCCACACCTGCCCCCCCAACCCCCCATAGTCTTCTATTACTGTGTCATCAGAAACCTGAAATCTACAATTCTAAGATTCCTTTGCAAACTAGTCTTCTCAGCTTCTTTGCTTGATGGGTTCTAGTTACTTTCTTCAAATATGAAAACCTGCTAGTTAGGAACTGGAAGACATTTAACCTTTGGCAGTGGCTTTTGCATGCCAGCTTCAACAATAGTGACTAAGTAGCAGTATATATATATAGTTTCATACCCTTCAAATCTATGCAGTTCTTATCTTTCAACCTGCCCTAATAGATGTGAACATTCAGATAACCATATCCTTGCTTCTTTTGGCTCCTGGACCACTAACCATACTCCAACTTCATCATACTTCCTGATCCAATAGTGGCTCCAAAATTTGTGTGGAATCTTTGCCTTTTGCTTTACCAGGAACAGATTTTAATTTTTAATTATTCCAGCTTATCAATTTCTTAAATAATTTATATTAAACTAAATATATGTTAATAAAGTGAATTTCATGTAATATTACTTTGGAAATAAATCACACAAAAAAGATTTTGCAGTGATTTAGCATCATTATTAGATTCAGATGTTATCATTTTTCAATAAATAAGAAAATTTTATCATATGGGCAGTATTAAAGCATATAATTATGTACATAATACTTTTTTATCAATAAGCCACCTTGAACTCCATCACATACATAAGACATTTAAATATTTTTTTAAAAAATAAAAATGTTTGAAATATTTAAGCCATATTCCATTAATGGATATGATTCCATTGGATTTGAAGTAAAATTTTCCCTTTTAAGCAATATGCTACATTTCAGTCTAGGAAACACTTGGAGGAATTATTCTTTAAAGACTTTAAGTATAAACTTATAAATAAAAGGTCCTTATTTTGATTTATATAACAGATTCTTTTGGTAACACGAAAGAATATAAACAGACAAAAATTCAGAGCATTTTGATTTTACAATTAGAATGGCTAAAGTGAAAATGAGAGCCAATAATAATGTTGCCAAGGATGTAAAGCAACTGGAACTTTCATCTCTTCTGGTGGGAGAGTGAATTGGTACAATCACTTTGTAAATATATGTAACAGTTTTTACCAAAACAGAACATGTGCATAACGGTAAAACTCAGCAACTCCATCCAAGGAAATGTATATGGATATATATCCATAACAAAAATGTATATGGATATACATCCAATATATGTATATGGGAACCCAATATATCAAGGAACATATATGAGAATGCTCATAGCAGTGCTATCTGTAATAGTCAACAATGGTGTTGCAAGTTATGATAATAATTACCCTTGGTGGGGAACAGTGCTAGTGAAACTGAGCAGGACACTGTGGGGCCCTCCTGGGTATAAAAGCCCTTCTGTGTCCCCAGTTTCTTGTTTGTAGAAAAAAGGCTTTAGTCTCCTAGGATTTCCCTGAGTTACAAAGAACAGGCTCAAGCAGTTAATAATTAGGGAAGTGAGGGAATGAAGAAACAAAGGAAAAGCAGTCAAGAAACAATAGTTTAGGGATAAAAGAGAGTCCTAGTTCCTTCTTAAGGAATACACATAATAATCTGACACATATCTTTGAGTTGTTATGCAAAAACTAAGATCCCCACCCAGGTGGAAGATGGTAACTGTATGCTGACCACAAGCACATCGAACCAAGACTGGTTGGAACCAGAAGGTTGATGATTAAGGTCCCTGAAAAATCACCCTGTTACCTCACCACCAACCAATCAGAAGAAATTTCACGAGCTGCAACCCTCACTCCAAATGTTGCCTTTAAAAGCCCTTCCCTGAAAGCTATCAGGGAGTTTGGGTCTTTTGAGCATGAACTACCCATTCTCCTTGCTTGGCATCTTGCAAATAAATGCTGTACTTGCCTTCACCACAACCCAGTGTCAGTAGATTAGCTTTGCTGTGCGGTGGGTGAGCAAACCCAAGTTTGGTTTGGTAGCACCAGTAAAGAGCAAAGCAGGGGTCTTCTGGTATATGAATGATGCTCTGTTTCTACTCTGGGCACTGTGAAAATGGGATTGTTCACAAGAATCAGTTCTGCATATTTGCTGCATTATGTTAACTTAAAGAAAAAGGAAAACATTATGCAGAATTTTATCAGTAATCATAACTCATTGAAAATGGTACCTTAAAGATTATCAATATTTTACTGAAAGCCACAGTATATCATTGAACTTTAAAAAAATTTTGTTTCTTTAATTTGCCAGTGTGTAATAAATTCTGAGAGCCCATTTATGTAATGCAAAGTAAAGCTATGAGCACAAGTTAAATAGTTTGATTACCTCTGACATTTTAGATTTGAATAAATCTGTCTGTGGGTTATAGAGTACTGCTTTCATTTCTCTATAGAACCATCCCCGGGATAGAATAACTCACTCAAATCATTCATGTCACCTTTGCACTAGTACCTGACATTCTAGAGATAGAATCACTATCGGAGAACTCTCATCCCTTGACATTTGCAATTATTCATATCAGGAAGCCCTTTCAAAGAGTTCTTATTTCTTAAAAGCTTTACAGAACATTATGCATTCCCAAAGAAGTGAAATATATCCTTTTGTCTTAAATTCATAATTATGTAAGTCACTCCCCAAATCCAAAGCCCTTTTATCCATTTTTTTTTTAAGGAGAAAAATGGATACCAGATAAAAGCAAGCAAACAGATCATTGAAAACCAACTCCAATCAATGAAATGTAACAACAGACTATCCCTTGGCTGTGTCATTCCCTAAACCTCAATTAGGGTAAGAGAAAACTTTATGATAAATTGATCATTTTGATAATTGAAAGATCAATTAAAAATACCTATGAGCCCCAAGAAATAAACTGCAACACACTGAAGACAATCAACATTATTATATTATTTAAAAAAAAAACTTTAATGTGCTGATTTATATGTGTCCGAATGCTAGAGGATGGTATTGTCTAGTCATTGTGTATCCATTTCTTCCTCTACCCCACTTTCTTCTTTTTCGTTGTTCCTTCACCACTCCATCTCTTGTCTTATTACCCTTTTTTCTAGTCCTTTATCATTAACCAAATAGGTATCTGGACTGTTTACAGTCTAGATGCTCTGCTAAGTTTTGGGGATATAGGGACGAGATCTTACAATCTAATGCTGCATTCCAATACAAGCACACACAAATTAATGTAGATGTGGCCAGTAAAGAAAAACAAAACCAATGTATGACGATATTAATTTAGCAGGACATGTTACTGCCCAACATGTGTCATAGCAGTAGAACTTGAAATGGGAAACAAAAATAAAAGCAAAAGTGTAGAAAATGGGATTTCTATCAAAGAGACATGGGATCTAATCCTCGCAGTGCTCTTTGTGAGACTGATGTAGCTGCCAGTTGCAGTATCCTAATCACAGATTCCTGTGGCATTGTAATCAAATTTTCCTAAACAAATCCTATGCTCAACAATGCCTGACCCTTCCTGGATCTTGTTCATTTTCCAGTCCTGGAATTCCAACTTTCTCATTGGTTCTGAGAGCTTTCAGAAATCTATTTAATGAATTCATTTTCAGTTGAAATGAACGTGAATCCATGTCTCTCGCTTACTTCCAGGAATCCTAATTACCAGGTGACACGCGGCAGCTTAACCTTCAAAGCCTCATGGGTAAGAAAGCCCTTCACTGTCAATTATGTTGGGAGCAAGCTAAATTAACCCCTGTTTCTTTCCAGCTTTCATCCATCCCAGGATTAGCAAAAAGCATGGTGCATATGCACTTTATTCTCTGATGCTAAAACAATTTGATTTTACATTTGTATTGTAACTCCTTGTATTTCAAATGGAGACTCCAAAATTTTAAAAAGAGATTCCATGACTGAGGATTGAGGGAGATTGGAAGCATAATTCTCATAAGCTTATCAATGTGTCTGTGCCTAATGCTTTCCAGTTTATGGACATGTTGATAAGAAAACAAATTGAAAAATGCAGAAGGTGGAACCAGCCTTGGCTATCTCCCATGCACATTTTACCCACAGCTCTAGACTCTTTATTCCACTTCAGGCAATTTCAAGGCATCCCTGGGTACAAATGAAAAATACAGGCTGTTTTTTTCAATACAAGAATATCCAAACATTTTATACTGTATCCTCCCCAAATACTGGATATCAGTAAAATAATCATAAAAAATCCAACTTAGTAATGAAATGTCTTATGCCTAGAATTAATTTGCTTATTCTAGTTAATGTTCTTATAAAGTTAAATTTAATTGAGGTAATGATCAACTGAGGATGAGAGTCATTTAAATTCAAGCATAACTTGAAATGCAGGACAAAAAGCACTTGAAATACTTCCTTGTTGTCTCCTTCTTCTTTTTCTCCATGTGAGAGTCTACAGAAATGATTATTCCTTGTGCTTCAGTTATCTGTCTGCTACAATGGGGTATAACTAAACCCTATCTCTGATGTATGTGTAACTGTAACACAATATACCCTAATAACTTTTTATTTTGTGGGTGAAAGAATGTAAGAGGATGTTTGAAAGAGTCATTTCTGATTTTTAGTAATTCATGTTTGGTGTTTGCAGTAGTTTACTCACTGCTTCACTCTCTTCAGTTCTCCTCACTTGCATCCATCCAATAAAATGACAAAACAGGCCCTTTCTGTCATGTCATTATGCTTCCAGGGACAAGATAAGCTTTTTTTTTTAAGAGACTTAAAACTAGTTAGAAGATAGTCTAAGTTTTCAAAGGAAAAGTGATTTTCGAAAATATTCAATTTGGATAACATAAAGAGAAGTAAAAGAAATCAGTGAACAATCTTAAGTGAGGAGCCAAACTTGGCTATGTTCACCCCTATGTTCTTGTTTAGTTCTGGGACATAAAGTGTAATTATCAGGATAATTTTGACTGGATAAACGTTTGAGGACCAATTTTTAATATAATTACCTTCATTCTATTTTTCATACTATAGTACATTAGATGCAGATATCTACACTTTGAGAAAGTTCGCTTTATGCCACTTCACTTTTACGAAAGACCTATTACATTACTTCCTATTTTTGCTAACCGAAAGAAATCCAAAGAGGACTTTTGTTTTAACAAAACACAGCAAAAAGCTCAAGTAGCATTCAGCCTTTGTTTTGCAGCAAGGGCATTACAAAGGCAGTGCACACTGTGATCAGTGAGAGTAGCACCACCAAGCTCCTTCCCTGGGAACTACACGTAGCATGTGAGAGTCAAGCCACCATAGCTCTAAACGGTCTGTGAGCATCTGTGCTTTATCTCGGTTTATTTTGTG
This sequence comes from Hyperoodon ampullatus, assembly GCF_949752795.1. Taxonomy (NCBI): domain Eukaryota; kingdom Metazoa; phylum Chordata; class Mammalia; order Artiodactyla; family Ziphiidae; genus Hyperoodon; species Hyperoodon ampullatus. The sequence goes on from NC_136921.1 coordinate 110,452,761, forward strand.
AATCCATTATAAAGATGTGTCCTCTGGTAACTGCTTCTTCATTTATGCCAATCTGGATCCTAAATAGGAGTTTCATAAGAACACTCTACTTGCGGATAGTAGGGGAAGCTTGTAGCGACCAAAATCTTTTAAAATTCATCTTCAATAACAGCAACTTTTTTCTAACAAGTAGAATTGAAGATTCATGCCACGGTCATTTGTTTTTTACTTGGCTATAAATATGTAATTCTTTTACGTCCTTCATTCCTTCTCAAACTTTTATTTCTCTTTTAACCATTAAAACAATATAATAACATCAAATATTTTTTAAAGATTAAATTACCTATTATACTGCTACTCTAAACAAGGAGTTATTTTTTACTTCAGTATATCTCCTTGATACCTTTGTCCCTGGTGAGGTTTCATATTGTAGCACAGGTGAAATCTCATTTTATATGACCATTGCTGATATACAGTTCATACATATGTGCGTGTGTGTGTATTTTGTCATTTTTTTCTCTATTTTGGAAGTTTCTGATATGCTTTACTTTCTATATGCTGTGTTAAAAGCAATCAAGTTTGTTCTTTAGACTTTGTTTTGTTATTCATAATAATTTTGAAAATTTATTTTATTTAAAATATAAGACATGCTCAAGAAAAAATATTAAATTAAATAATATGAAAAATCTCTCTCAAACGCCAGTTCTCTCCCAGGGGACAACTACTCTTAATGTCTTGTGAATTCTGTAAATATTTAAATTTTATATATATATATATATTTATATATATATATATACACACACACACACACATATATATAGTTGTTTTGCTTATTTAAACAATGAGAGCATACTGATTAATTATATTGACTTTTATTAGTGGATGGAATTGCATATCTGCACATGTAGAAGAATCATACTAATTTTAATGGCTTTTTAATATTTTATTATTTTAGGCACCTTAATATATTTTATTAGTCTCATAATGATGACTTAAATTGTTTCTATTCTTTTATTCTGCTTTTTAAATTGTAAATAACATTCAAGTGAATTTTCTTTTTATGTGTTTGGATCTATGTGCAATATATCCACAGGATAAATTCTATATTTAGAATTGCTAGATATATAGAACTATATTTCTTATTGGATATATTCGTAGCCCAATAAGAATGTGTGTGTGTAGTTTATGTTTATTTTTGATTTCTAATTTAATACCTTTGTGGTCTAAGAACATATTCTGTTTGATTCCCGTTCTTCTATACTTATTGAGGCTTGTTTTATGACCCAGTGCGAGCACTTAAAAATGCCCTGTATTCTGTAATTTTTGGGTATAGTGTTCTGTACATGTCAATTATGTCATGTTGATTGATTGTGTCGATCAAATCTTTTATATCCTCACTGATTTTCTGTATAGTTGTTCTATCTTTAACCGGAAGACAAGTGTTGACAATACCAGCTAAAATTGTCAATTTGTCTATTTCTCTGAGTTTCTGAAATCTACTAAAGTATATATTTGCTTTCAATCTTTTCCTGGCTCTGGAGAATTATTACTTCAAGTCTCTTAGAGACTATAGTTTAGGCTGTGGTCGATTCAAAATATCATAAAATATAGAGATTCTTTTCACATGTTCAGTTTCTTTGTTGTTCTTAAGAAGGAGAGCAAGGGGAGAGCTCCTCTGCCACAGCATGTAAAGGATGCCTGGAGTTATTTCTGACATGAGGAATCTTGACATTAATGCAGAGCACAGTTTCTCTCAGAGAGTTCTCTTCATGCCGTTTACTAAAAAACAGTAAATCACTAGAATACTGAACTTTTCCTAATTGGAATCTTTATACCTCAGGGGTTGTGTAGCATGGGTCACATCTTACAATAAACACTACTATAATCTTATTTTTAAAGTTTTTATTTAGACCGTTGAAGGACTATGACTTGACAGCACTGTAGGATAACCCTGTATGGTTAAAAGTAAGAATAACAGATATGCAAAAGCTTAGCTTCAATGAAACAGAAAGAGTCTAATATTTAGAAACCTTCACTGATCATCATCTATGTTGTTACTCCATTCAAATGGTGTGCTTAGCAGGAACTGTCCAAAGTATTCAGTACATTGGATTATGTATGATCCAGATTTATAGTTTAAAAATGTGCAATCCTAGAATCTCTCTGGCTCTTACTCCACAATATGTTATTTAATTCAATGTTAGGAACAGCATGAGACAAGAAGTGCTGCAGAAATTGCTATTTATGTTGGAAAACAAACAAATAGGGAAAAAGATATAGCTGTTGCATTTACCTCATTATTACTAAATAACTCAAAATTGCTTAAATATAAGTTAAGGGCAATATAGAGAGTTTTATTACAGTGAGTTTTTATGGTAATTCTTTCTAGTACAAGTCTGCTAACACATTTTATATTTCTAGTTTGCTTTATTATCTTTTCACATTTGGAAATAATAGTAACTTATAGTTTTCTGTTATTAAAAGTATAAACAGGGGCTTCCCTGGTGGCGCAGTGGTTGAGAATCTGCCTGCCGATGCAGGGGACGCGGGTTCGTGCTCCGGTCCGGGAGGATCCCATATGCCGCGGAGCGGCTGGGCCCGTGAGCCATGGCCGCTGAGCCTGCACGTCCGGAGCCTGTGCTCCGCAATGGGAGAGGCCACAGCAGTGAGAGGCCCGCGTATCGCAAAAATAAAAAAAAAGTATAAACAAAAGAATTAAAGCATGTGACTGCATACAAGTCTCCTCTATTTCTTTTCATGTTGAGAGCTTCCTTATAGTCAGAGGGATGCCTTTAAATAAAGGTCCAAATCTTGCACCAGTATATAACTCCAAAACTCAACTTGCTGGTTACTTCCTCTAGGAAACTGCTCCATCACCTCAGAGAGGATTCCCCCTGCAAGGTGAGGTCCATGTTGTAGGTGTTCCCAAAGGTGAGTATTCTCACCTTTAAGTCTATTTTCTGTGAATTCCTGGAATAGACATTGTGCCTTTTATACCCGTAATAAGTAACAAGTTCATAAGACCTAGTTAGAAGTTCTATAAAATTTTATATTTCATGCTGGATTAAACCAAATGAAGCACTTTAAATCAGGATAAAGACTACCACCTCCCCCCAGAAGAGATAAGTACATTTCTGACATTCCATCATTAAAACTGGTACTTTATATGACAGTATTGGTTTCCATTTGATTTTTCTAAATGTTGAATAAAACATTACAAACATAGCATAGGAAAAAGGCATTCTCAAATAGCATACAGTGAATTGATTTTCTTTTCTTGCTTTTTAATTATTAATATTATTATTATTACTAGATAAAAGCTTGGCAATATTTCTAATCACTCTCTAGATCTAAATCTAGGTCAGGGCTGGCCTCACTTAGAAACTGTCAGCAACTAAGTATCTTCCATTTGCATATGCTGGCACAGGTTACAACATCTTCTCTAAGCAGCTTCTCTTTTATCATTTTCAATGGAAAACCCATGCCTGTTAACTCCATAGTTCAATATACAGTTATACATGCCATCAGAATTACAGAATTTGAGCTCCTGCATTCAGAGAGTTTGTTTACAGTCCAAGGCAATCATCAAAGTCAACACATACTTATCAAGTGACTTCTGATAAGGCCTGTGCAAAGCCTTTAAAAGCAATACGAGTATAGCTAACAGTATGCAAATTGCTCAATTTTCTCCTTACATTGAAATAAGCAACACTTAATTGGAGGGAAATAATCTGAAATGTGTGCTTATAAAGGATAGTAATTTCATTTTCCATTTCTTTTGGAAATCTGAATTTGGTAGAAAAGTCATACATATGCTGTTTAAATAATTACAAGACATTAAGATTTATATTGCACAGCAAGGCAAATTAATTTTCTTTTAAATTGTACACTGTAATTGCATATTTTTTCTTTACACATGTACACTTATACTGTTACCATATTTTACTTATATGAGAATGTATTTCCTGTCACATTTGCCTACATGATATACTAATGTAAATATACACCTGAATGCAATGCAAATGTATCAGTCAAAATGGTTGAGATATTTTAAGGGTATTTTTGTTAAATCCAAACATAGTTATCCTATTATGGTTCATCAGTTATCCCCAGTCAAAATATTGATTATAGAAAACATATTAGCTTCTTGATATTGATTTTCCTGATTCCAAACTTGAAGTGACACCCATTAGACCTTAGGTGCGTCTAATACTAGAATATAGTAAGAAGGATTGCTTTTATTATTTCCTGGAGCTAAAAATGCAATCATTAGATTTTGTCCTGGGTAAAATGAAAAAGTAAACTTGTTTTCATTTATCACCACTAATGAAAATAAATGGAGTTTTTAAAAAGGTGCAAATTCATTTATACGAGAAAAGGTCATCATGACAAACACTTGAGGATGTTATGGTATAAATTTTCTGGCAGTTTTCCTGCACCAATGTACTACCTAGGAATGAGCACCACACCACACACACCACAGTGAAGAACTGACTTGAAATAGACCTTGACTCTCAATGGCTGCTCTTCTTTATTTACTTCTATGTCACCTCTGGTATGTTGGTATGCTAGGACTCTAAACCCCAGACTTTCGTTCCAAATGTACATGACACCAGCAGCAGGGAGTGAATGTGTGTGCGTATGACTATGTGTGTGTGTAGTGTGTGTATGAGTATGCACATGTATATCTTATATTTGCAAATGCTTATCATGTATTTCTTGCATACATCTTAATGACAATTAAAATGATTACTTTTATACTGGAGAAAAACATACTTAATGGCACATGAAGCAAAATCATATTGATTTTTAGTAGGGGACATGAGATTTCAGCAACATGTTTGAAAAATGCTACCTTAAACATCTGCTTTTAAATGAAGAAGGGTTAAAGTCACCCTGGAAAAGTCAATAAAATTGTTCAAATGTTTACATTAATTAATGAAATAAATTAATTAGTTAAATTTTCATTAAATCTTAATGAAAACTTAAGCAGTTAAACCAAAGAAATTGAAACTCTCCTAGAGGCAATGAACCATTGCTAATCACTTAAGATTTTAATACAATTTTAAGGTAAATCTCTAGTAAGTAAAAATGTAGGTGATAGGAAAGTTTGATAATTTTTAGTTGTATTTGGAGAATTACCTAAACATTACGTTCTTCAAAAATATAGATAATAAAATGTAGAAAAGTGATTTCTCTAAACACCTAAATTGTGATAAATTAAGTAACACACTGGATATTTTTAAAGCTTTATGCCATTGGAAGAATGGGTATGGTGATTTTATTTTATCCTGAATAGACTATAAAAATACTAGCAATATCAAAGAAGGAGTCTACCTTATGTTAAGTGTTCTTATCGCGTAAAAAATTATGTAAACATCTTTTGGAGGTGATGGATTTGTTTATGCCATTGCAGGTGCTGATGGTTTCATGGGTGTATACTTATTTTCATCTCAAGTTTTATACATTAAATATGTACAGTCCTTTGTATGTATTCAATGCAAAGTACAGCCTTTTGTATGTGTCAATCTTTTATTTGTACTCAATAAAGTGGTTTAAATAAATTAAGAGTCTAAAATGAGATTATTTTCAAAAATATGTAAAAATATACATATAATATATGCATAATTTAATTTACTTGAATAAGTATTTATGAGAAAATTTTTATTGTTGGACTGCAAACAAATTTTAGATCTCAGTTTAAAACTTGATGTGTTCATCTCTTAAATATATTGTTATTTATCAAATCAGTTCTAGATTATACTAATGGCCTCTAAACCTAGCTCTCTGCCTTTAGACTCAGTTACCTACACTCTATTTTAAACTTTCCTGCCAGACCTGTCTTTTCAGGAATGATTTCTTTTCATATTATGCCATCCTCAAAACCTTCTTTGGCATCCCATTATCCATGGAAACAACAGTTAGCCTTTCATTAATTTCTTATTAAATCTACATTTTGCCTTGTGCTAAGATGAATTTTATGAAGAAGGAAGGGGGAGGAAGATGAGGGGAAGACAGAGGCAGGGAGAGAGAGAGAGAGAAAAGGAGACAGAGAGAAAGAGAGAGAGAGGAGAAGGACATTTAGCATATTCTTTCTTCTGTCTGCTCTGGAAAAGACTACAGGTCAGTGGTGGAAGACAGCAATGTAAATAAATAATATAAAATACTGTAAAAATTTGAAATAAAATAGAACAATATTAGAATCTTGAGAAGTAAGCAATTCACTTAGATGTAGAAATGCTGGGGAAAAATTACCAGAGAAGAGGAGGGAAAGTATTTGACAAAGAGTTCTGACGAAAAGAAAACAATGGGTATAGAAAGGGAAATCACTCGGAGCACAGAGCAGCCCTGTGTCACCCTCTGGAAATTACAGAGTTTGGTTCAGGTAGAAAAACATCTGTGCTGTGTTCTGTGATGAAGTGTCAGGAGTCAGATGATGTGACACCTTAGTCACATCTTGTGTGTCACATCAATGACATTGTGTGTCATCTCAGTGACATTTCATAACCTTGTGGGAGCTGCTAAGGATCTGCACTGTTAACCATATCTTTGCAGGTGTGAATTAGAATGTCTAGCAATTGAAGGAGGGACGTTAGAAAATAAGCTGCAAAAATTTTTAGGGGAAAGATGATGAAATTCTGAATTAATTATGTTATTACATGAAAGGACAAGTGGGAATCAAATTAATACCTATCATTTACTGAGTGCTTACTATGCTGTGATGGCTAATTTTATGTGTAAATTTGGCTGAGTTATGGTGCCTGACTGTTTGTCAAATACTAGTCTGGCTGTGAAAGCAGTTTGCAGATATGATTAACATTTACAATCAGTTCATTTTAAGTAAGGAATAATGTGGTTGGTCTTTATCCAATGAGTTGAAGGCCTCAGGACTGCAGCTCAAGACTGTGATATTAAATCTTATCAGAGTTTCCAGCCAGCCGGACTGCGCCCATAATTGTTTGAGGCAGGTTCTCAATCTCTCTCTCTGAATACTCATATACATATATAGCTATATACATTATTAATACTGTTTACTGGAAAATCTTGACTTGTGCACATTACCTATCTCATTTAAACCTCAAGCAAAACTGGGAGTAGTTATGATTTTCTTTCATTTTTAAAATGAGCAAGTTTAAGCTTAAAGCTTTCAACCTTCCATAAGTCACAAAACAAAAAACAGAATCTGAGCTTGAATTGAGTTTTTTCTGATTCTAGAGAGTGTATTTTAATCAGTGAAATATTTTTTCCTTCTTATGCTCAGACTTCATCTGATTTTCAGAAGCTTTCAATTCTTACGGTAATATTATAGATAAGGTATATTTAACTTTTATATATGAATTTATGTGAATTCATACAATTATATGACTTTTCAAATGTTCTACAATGAGTGATTTTAACTTTTATAAGATGAAGTTATTTTGGAAAGAAAAAGGCTACGCCCTCTTAAACCAGAATTCTTTTCAATTGATTGACTAACATATTTCTTCCTGCTTCAGTATCCACCATTTCTTTTTATAAAACATTTGCTACAGCTGAAGTGGTCTACTCACTGCCTTCTCTAAATAATACATGCTGTATTGTGTCAGGTTTTTTTCCCACAAATTTGGCCACAACCAAACTGTTTTCCCCTACACCTAGTGTTACTAAAAAATTCTCCATCCTTTGAATTCTAACTCAGACCCTCTTTATCTATAAATTAGGCCCAATCTCTTACCTTTCTTCTCTATAGCCAGGGATTTATTTTACAGCAAATAAAATTAGGGAGTGAGAATTAAGGATGAAAAAATCAATTGTTCTTAGTTTATAAACACTACAGGACTCATTAACTTAATGCAAAACTAAAGTATTGCAGTGGCTCATCTCTGGTATAATCATATTGCTGACTTTTGCTGATGGCTTCAAATAGTGACAAAGTCTGTCATATTCACATGAAATGGACCGTTAGCCATTTGCAGAGATATGCCCTTTAATTATATTGAATTTATGTTTACTTGCACAAAAAATAACCTCAAGAAGAATGGAACTTATCCCCAAATTTTCCCAAATGACTTTGGAAAATGCCATTACAAAGAACTTAGGCTTATTTCTCAAAAAAACTAGTAAAACACCAAAATTACTGAAGAAGTTAAAATTCAAGTGACACATTTTTTAATCTTTTTAAAACAGTAAAAATTAACACCTCTAAAATGCTATATGCTAGATACTTTTCAAAATGCTTTGTATTTATACATTAAATACCAGAATAGCATTATTAGTAAAGCACTGCTATTGTCACCATTTTAAAGATAAGAAAACTAAGGCATGTAGAGATTAAGTAATAGTCTCAAAATCAACAGCTAGTAAGTAATGGATGAGGATTCAATCACCTGCAAAATGACCCCCATGAGAGGATCTATGATTTTTGTAAATTTTTAGTATTTTTATGGTTTTCTCAAATATATTAAAGAATAAGGAATCAATAACAAATAGGAATCATTAAAGAAAATGCATACAACTAATACTAATTCCTTTAGGGTATAAAGTTTATTCTGGCACAGGTGTAGGTTGCTCTCAGGCTTGGAGAAAAAGAGTCATTTAAAACTAATCAAAGTTTTACACATTTTTCCTAAGGACTCTCCAGTGACACAAACATGAAGTTATTTTGGGTTTCTGTGTTCTAACATTCTGTGCGTTTAGAATTTGCCTCCGGCCTAATGGACCAGCTCTCTTGTTGACAGCAGCAGAGTGAAGCAGTAAGACTACAGCACCTGCCCACTTCCTGGTGCCCACTCACCACTGTCCATCAATACACTGATCCTTGACTTCTCTGAATCAGACCTGCATCTTCATATCTAGCATATCTTATGCAGCTTCTGCGGCCACGCTTCAGGAATATCATAATGGAATGGATCTAGAGACAGTCCTACATAGGTATATTAAATACATTGTTTTAAATGCCTAAAATAGACACAGGATAAATGCAGATATACTGTCTATAATCTATGGTATTTGAACCATTGCAATATTTTTTCATTTTAAATTACTGGCTTGTTTTCTTCATAATAATTTAATCAATTATTCAACCATTTAGTGTGGATAAGGCAGTGAATACACTGTGTTATACAGGATTTCTTTATAAAATGTAACCATAAAGATGCTCAAGAAGCTTCAGGTCTAATGTCTGGCAACTTTGTATATGTTTCTCTCAATGTTATTGGTAAACCTTTAAGGTTTAAATAATCCCAGTTAAATATAGAATATAATATTTAGAAGTATATAGAATGTAATATGAGGGAGGTCAAAAAGCACAGTCAAATGCTTTCATTTTACTACTGATGAAAATGAGGTGCCGAGAGGAAAAATGATTTGGCCAAAGTCACATAACCAACCACTGGCCAAGACTCTATCTCAGGTATATTCACGTCCAGAATATTTCAGGGTCCAGAAGTTTTTTAATGAAAAGATGCATTGTTTAGTTATAGTACATTATTCCACAGCCTTATTGTCATGTGAAATATCTGTTTCATCAATTAGCTTAAGAAAGTATTTCTTAGATTTATAAAATGGAATAAAACTAATAATATGCACTTTGTTAAGGAAAATATTTATATTTCCTAAATTATCGTAATGAAATGATGGTCATGGGAAATTAAAAAACATACCTCAACCCACTCAGCTGTTACTGAAGCAGCAATTCTAAGTAAATACAAGCAAACAAACAAAACTAGAGCTAGAGGATTCTAACTTCTGTTAAAGGTTAGGGTGAGGGTTGGTTGATCAGAATTATTACAGGCAAATAAGATGAACATATTGATAAGAATATGAAGAATTTCAATTTACTAAAAGACATATTTAACATTTATCCCTCCTCATTCTTAAAAGCATAGTTCAAATTATATAATGTAAAACCTACAGAACACTAAAGAAAAAGACCATATATCCACCATCACTACTAAGGAGTTAAAGTCTTATGTACTTTAACTTATTTAACTTTAACTTATGTATTATGTAAAACATAATTATGTATTAAGATAGACCGAATAGGCACATATAAAACACTGTACCTATCGCAGGGAAAACATTTATAAAAGTTTATATTAAACCATTAATCAAGTCTTATCATTTTCTAAGTGACTATTACAAAGATCTGTTTTTGAACTTTACAAATTAGTTTCAAAACCAATGTCACATTTTTGTAAATTTAAAAACAAACATCAAAATAATGCACCTGAAATAAGAATATGCAATATTTTTTTTAAATATTCTAACTAAATACTATTAAAAAATATTACTATCAAATTGTTGGATGAAGATTAAGCAACATTTAGAGAAAATTCTATAGTCTTCCATGTTTTATTGGCAAAGAAAAAGAGAACACTAATATTATACTAGAAAGGATCAAATAAATTTAAAATTTGGCTTTTTGAGAAGACAAATGTGAAATTTATAAATATCAACCAAAGTTGATCATGAAAATAAAATACTTATAAATAATATTAGGAAACAAGAAAAAATACAGCAACACATGCTGAGATGAAAAGAACACTAAGAAGTTATAAAAATATTACACTAAAAATTTGAAAATTAGGTGAAATGGACTTTTAGAAATGCATAAATTACCAAAACTTATTCAAAAATAAATCTAAACCTTGCTGTTACAATCATAATAGAATACATTTTTTAAAATCTTCCCACAAAAAAAGAAACTACCTCACCATAACTAGGCACATTCATAGGGTAACTAGTGCAAGAAGAATTTAATAAATTAGGAAGCAGAAAAATTGGAATAGAAGAAGCAATAATGTCATTATTAACAAATAATAGTCTGGAAAAACTAGGTGTTCGTGAGGAAATGGGACAAAGGGGATTCTCACATTGTTGCTAGTAAGCATATAAACACACAAACAATCTAGAAATCAGTTTGGCCATGTGAAGTACTTTTGAGCATGCTCAAGCCATACAAGCAAGCAATACCACTTCCGGAGCAATTTTCCCTTAAAGTCTATATCCAGGCACCCATGAGACACAAGAATATCGTGAAGCTCAAACTGCTTTTATACATCAATCATTCTCTTTTTGAGTTTGTGATAATTCCAAAATATATGAGAAAAAAGTCTTAAGAGAACATTGTCAAGTGTAGACTTCCGTCTTAAATTTTTGCCATGAACAGTGCTTTAAGAATAAATAAAACATTATGTAACAGAAATTTTACAGAACTAGGCCTTAGTATTCTTGGATCTCTTCTGGGTTTCATTATTAACTAGCAGTTTAATCACACGTTATAAACTTTTTTCTTTATAATTAATTGATAACATTATACTGGTATTATCTGATATATTCTTCAATTAAAATACTAGATAAAAGATATTAAGGTAAATTAAAATCATCCAGTATAATAGGACAATTTTTACGAGTGGCTTCTGTAAGCATTTTCCATAGGGCCCTGGCTGACAGTACTCAGTGCATACCAATGTCTGTGCTTACCAGTTGCTGTCCTTGGACGCCCCAGGCCGCGTACTGCAAGATGGAGTCCTCTACTTCTGGAGGATTTAACTCCCAAACTTCCCTTGAAAAAAGGTAAATATTTTTACATGAACAAATTGACACCTACACCAACAATTTAGTTGGACAGTGCTCATGGAAACCAGAAAACCAAAGAACTTACCTAGTGTGTATATTATAAATCACATATGAAGCAGTATACGAATAATGAAAAATCTGAAAAAAAAAAAAAAAGAAGCATTATAGACCCTAGTTTGGAATAAAAGTTCCATCTTAATGGGTATATATGTTTTTGATAAAATCCAGGAAATCTAAAATTGGTTTTAGAGAGAATTCAAAATGTGAAATATTCTAGTTCTGGAGTTTATTACCCTTTCTGAGCCTTACTGTAATAACTTCCTAATCCTTCTTTCTACCATCAATCCCATTCCTTATTCAATCCACTCTATATTTAATATGATTCTGAATATTTTGCTAACTTGTTTAAAATATTCAGTGATTCCTCACTGCCTATAAAATAAAGTTCAAACCACTTCAATGATATCAAGGGTTTTGGTATTTTGGGTCCTACACGTTTTCCCACCCTTATCATCCACTACTTCCTTTCACCTAGTCTATACTTCAATTACCTTAAACAAATTCCCTCTGTATATCCTGAGTATCCTGAGTATCTCTCTCTCTCTCTCTCTTTTTCTTTTTTTTAGGACATCCTACCCTCACTCAGGTGAAAATTGCCCCTCCTTCCATTATAGCCTCTGCATAGCCTTCAGTAGAAATCTGTCTCACAGTTTACTTTCAACTCTTAGGACAATTCTCACCCTGTAATGTAAGCTAGATAAATATTTTAAGTACTTGTTTCTTTTTCCCACTAAAATGTTGTCAGGTCCAGGTGTGTATTACCTTTGCATCCTCCACATTACCTTATATGGTGTCATGTTTGCATGCAACATGCAATCAATATTTGTTGAGTAATGATTCTGATCGGGAAAAACTCTTGCAGCTTAAAGTGTTTGTGGAGACAAAATGGGGAAACACCCCAATCATTTCATAGAAATAGTTGAAAATTATATGTTAAATAGTTGGTTGCAAGTATGTATCTTCAAGAGACTTAGTGCCATCTTATAAAGAGCCTTGTTTCTTTTTTTTTTTTTTTTTTTTCCGTACGTGGGCCTCTCACTGTTGTGGCCTCTCCCGTGGCAGAGCACAGGCTCCGGACGCGCAGTCTCAGCAGCCATGGCTCACGGGCCCAGCCGCTCCGCGGCATGTGGGATCCTCCCAGACCGGGGCACGAACCCGTGTCCCCTGCATCGGCAGGCGGACTCTCAACCACTGCACCACTGGGGAGGCCCGAGCCTTGTTTCTTTTTAAAGGGCATCTTCCCAAGGATCACAGCATCCATGATGGAGTGACATTAAGGAACATAGTGGATGATGCAAAGATATCCCTATATTTTGGTTCTTACTAATTAAAGATGGTGGAATAGTAGAATACAGAGGAATGAGGAAAATTGCAAAAGACGGGTTAGGGAAAGAGATGATAAGTATGTGACATTTCAATGAAATTCTTTTGCTCTAAGCTATGTGGATCTAGTGAAGAAAATTTTTTCCATCTAGCTATATTTAGTTATTATTTGCAAGATTTACAGAACTTATGTTGATACTTCCATTTATCAGCATGCAATTATAAAAGTTTCTTTTATTCCTGTAGTGGATGTACGTTGCACAAATATAATACTGTCAATTGAAACTCCCTAGAAGTCAAATTGTTACTTCTCACTGCAATAGCTTCAATTAAACATGATTGGCTACATATTCTGTAAAGCAATACTAGTGTTCTCTCTTTGCATTGGAATTACAATCCTTCCCCCATTTGTTATAATATTGTGTTTTACAATGAAGCTTTATTCCCCCATTTCTTTTGGAATAACTATTAAATCTGAGATTGCCTTCACTATAGAGTCATAGAAGTGAAAATAACTTCTCCTGGTGTCTATTTTGGCTTTCATATTGTGTTCTATAAAATTCCATATTTGACTACAAATTTTAAATCTTGAATTTACTACTATAGCTGACAAAGAGGTGAGAAATGTGACCACCTCTATAAACATTTTTTTTCAACTCAGAAAGTTCTGCTGCCAAAGCAAACTGCCAAGTGAGCGCTTGGTCTTCAAAGCAGACAAATGTGTCAATGATGTTATGGGTAAAAAGAAACTATTCATCCCATCTGTTAATCACCTAACACACTGTACCTGAAGTCTAGGCTCACATCCATCTTGAGAGTTCCTGTGCACAACTGTTTTAGTCAAAGCAAGCCAAAATAACCACTGAGACAAAACTGGATGGATATAACCATTGAATTTTGGTCTCTATCATATTTATATAATATAGAATTATAGAGGTTGCTGGCTCTTCTCAATGTATGAATCCAAAGAACTTAGACGGTCTCCCAATGAGGGGATTTAGAGAGAGGCATATATAAATCCACTTTCTGCTTTGTAGTTCTTAGCCTAATACAGCATTTGTTTCTCTCAGCTGGTATGCTGAGATGGAAGATCACAATAAAGAATTTAACCTCACAGATACAGAGAACAAACTAGTGGTTGCCAGAGGGAGGAGGGTCAGAGATGAACAAAACAGGTGAAAGGGATTAAGAGATACAAACTACCAGTTATAAAATAAGTCACAGGGATGTAATGTACAGCACAGGGAATATAGTTAATAATATTGTATGTGCATAAACTATAAAAATATTGAATCACTATGTTGTATACCTGAAACTAATATAATATTGCAAGTCAACTATACTTTAATTTAAAAAAAGTTAATCCTGCCTAACCTGCAAACACATGGCAAACAAGTTGCAGAGATTTAGCCTCAACTATAGGTTCCTTACAAAGCCATCAGCTTGCCATTTACAGGTAATTAGAACCTAGCCCTTTTTTCTTAGCTTAGAACTCTTTCCACTAAATCCACTGTCCCTTGGTGTGTGTGTGTGTGTGTGTGTGTGTGTGTAAGTGTGTGTACTCCCAGAAGATCTCAAATACTTTGTAATTTTCCATAATTAAAATTGCATTGTATGTCCACCACGGAATATAAAGAGTATAAGGTAGGAGAGATTTTCAACAGGGTTAGAGGTAGACATTTCTTTATGTTTGTTTGCATAGTGTTGCAGATTTTGAAAGGGGGAGTTTTCAAGGAGAATTAGACTTAGCTTTACTGAACATCTGTATTGAGGCACATTGGGCTAAATTCAGTCTGTGTTAATCTGCATCTCTCGCTTTCCTTCCTTGTATAGCATTTCTATTCTTTTTTAACACTCCTCATTTCCTTTTATCCTATGTTCCCCTTCTACATTGGCTAGGTAGGTCTTGTTTTACGATGAGAGGATAAAATTGGAGTCCCTAATGTTAGAAACAGTCTTTTTCCTATAATGATTGGCTGTTGCAGAATGAGAGCCGAACTGAACATTTGATGAGATCCTTGGGGACAAAGACATTTCACAGTCAAAAATTACATATTCATCCCATCTCTGCAAATGATGTTCCACTGCTTGTTACAGAGCATGAATAGTTATGGCAAAGGTAGTGGGTGTGGGACAAAATTGAGATATACTATGTCAAAACGTGATCGGTGCTTACTCCTGAAAGCTGGACTTCAGATGACATTCAGTCTCATGATGTCAAAATGTATTGGGAGGTACAGAAGGCATCATAAGATCCTGCAAACCAATCTGATCTCCACCACCTCTACCTTACTTTAGGACACTATAAGAGGCTGATTACGAAATATTAATCACCATGAGTGGTATAACTGATTATCATTATTTGCTATAGTTGTGCTCTATAAGTCATCGTAAACACTGAAATAGCAAACACTGAATGATTGCTCCTGGGAGAAATATAGGGTTAGGTTCCTGGGGGTCTCTGGTTACATTTTCATCAACCAATCAATACATACCATCTTTTCACGTGTTTTTTTATGTGAAGAAACTGTATCTAACACTAAATATTGTTGATTCATTAGCATTGAGCTCATGGCCAACAGTATTGTAACTCATGCCTGAATGAAGCTTACCTAGCACATGTACTTTCTCTGTAAAGCACATCACAGCCTTTCTGCACCTAATAACACTGGACAGCACTTCAGCACTATGCTTGGGAACATTTTAAACAGCAAAATCATCAACAAAAAGCACAAACATTTTTGAAAAAGTAGCACTAAAAGACCACGAAAAGGACACTAATTTACAGTATGAAAGCTGGAACAAGAAGGCCTTGCATCACCTTTTTTTATCTCAGCCGGGAAAGTGTGCATCAGGCAACACAGATGTTCTGCTGTTCTGAACATGTTTGTGAATGACTGACAACATGCAGCAAGTATGGACCTTGAAGTTACAAATACAATTTAGAAAATAGGCACGTTTGCAATTCCAGAATCTTTAAAAAACGAAGACTACCTGTACACATAACACAGACATAGCATGAGATATTACTGGAAGAAAGAAAAAAAAACAGGCATATTTAAGGAAGGCCTGCCAGAACTTAAACACAAGAAACATATAGAAGTTACCCATAGTGGTGGTGTTCATGTTCTGCAAATGAAAACTAGCTACATCTATTCAGTTATCAAATGTCTGTTAAGTAATCTTTTTGACACAGGCACTACACTAGGTACTATTCCAAAAGAAAATTTTTATGGGGATAAAACTCATTTTTAAAATAGAGTAAAATACAAAAGAGTATCAATTGATAATTTTTATGTACTCCTATATGTTGTCTATCTGTCAGTTTATAAACATGTGTTGAATACTAATTATATGCAAGCTTATAAGTTAAGTACCTTGCCAAATGCAAAGACTGTAATAAACATGACCCCTGCCCCCAAAGAGCTCTTGATTCATTTGGGGTGACAAAGTTGGGAAATATTATATTAGTATAAAGGGCTGCAGTTGCAGGTCTTGGTTAAATTAGAACTTGCAGATTATAAACCATAAGCTTTCCAAGAAGCAATTTATTAATCTGTTTCAAGCTTGCAATCATAGGGAAGATAACAGTTGACTTTGGCATTGAAGGAACTAATATAATTATTGAATTGAGTATTTACTATCTACTGGACTCTGCTGAGTGCTCAACATATATCATTTATGTTTAAATCGACCTCAGGAAGTAGAAACTGTAATTCATAATTCATGTGATAGGCTCTGGAAGCACTGAAAGTTTAAGCAGGAGACAGAGCCACAAATTGAGCCTATGTCTGTCTGATTACAACCCATATTATGACTTAATCTCTCTGTACTCTCTCTCTCTCAGGGAGCTGGGACAGGAAGCATGACTCCAGCTTTGCAAAAGAGTTATTTCTGAAAGACCTTTAAAGTTACCACCCAAAGATTTATGGACACGAGTAGGCATGAATTAATTGTGATTATCACAGTTAAGAGATTTCATTGAAAGATGATCTAATATATCAAATTAAAAATGTAAATCCCCTTCTCCTTTAGCTTTTTCACATTATTTTCTTGGAATATCATTTATTGCCTAAGACATCTATGGTGATTCATGTCAAGGAGAGTTACACTTACAAGAAAAAAGAACAGGGTGCCTTAGTAATTTATGCTTAAAACAGAGGCTTAAATCTCTGGGTGCCGAACTTTTCTGCACTGCAGTTAAACTGCCAAATTGAAATAAGTAGCATACTTTTTCATGGCCTTGAAGATATTTAAAATAGGATTATGGATTTACCATTGACTCACAAACAGGAAAACTAAACTATGAGGAAGCAGGTCTCTGAATAAATAGTATTTATGGAAAAATGGCAGTGAGAGAAAAGACAATGTAGGCAAAAGGGTGTTTGTTTCTCTTGGAAGTAAGTGGTATAATGATGCCAAGTTTGTTCTAGGAAATGGAATACCTTTCACGATGAGTAAGTAGTGGTTCTGTTGTTGGAAATTTTTATCTTTATTATGCAGTGAAAACCTAGACCATCAGGTAGAATACTCTAATGTAGTAAATACGGTTCACAAAATTACAAGTTGCAGCTCCACAAAAATCCTTTTAAGACATTGTATTAAAAAAGGTTTTGTGAATATTGTGAACAACAGGTATTGGTAGAAAGGGAAAATAAATATGGGAGGGAATTTAAGGTATAAGTAATATTTGTCAGTATTTTAGTCTGTTTTCTTTAATCTTTAAGATTGACATATACACACTACTATATATATAATATAGATAACTAATAAGAACCTACTGTAGAGCACAGGGAACTCTACTCAATATTCGGTACTGACCTATATGGGAAAAGAATCTAAAAATGAGTGGATATATGTATATGTATAATTGATTTACTTTGCTGTACAGCAGAAACTGACACAACATTGTAAATCAACTATACTCCAATAAAAATTAATTTTAAAAACTTACATATGTTGATAAGATCATTACTGACAGGTTTTACCATTTATGTCAGTGTTTCTGGGGATGGACACACCCCAGAGTTCCCTACTCCGACATTTTCACTGATGTCATCCCCCTTGATCCTCAATTTGAAAGTGAATACAAATGTTTTCTATGTTTTCTTCTTTAAGAAGTTAAATAAAGGACCCTGTCTACAAAAATAAATAAATAAATACTATCCATGCAGGATACACAATTGGTAAAACCATGATTGGAACCAAGATCTTACACATTCCAAACATGCAAGCATTGTTTTAATGTGTTATCACATGGAAGAACCATGTAAGATTCTTTCACTGTATCACCATTATGGTAAGTGGCAGACATAGTAAAATTCTCAAGATGGTGAGACTAAATATAAATGATGCTAGAGAAGATAAAGTTTAAATGTTGTTTAATTCAGCTCTAAATTTGGTGAAATCTATATAAAACAAATAAAAATAAATTTGCTAATTAAAAAAAAAAGACTATCTGCCACAAACTCAATTTAGTCATTCTGTTAACCTATAGGCATCATGATGCCATCATCACACAGGATATATAGTAATATTTTGACTTTTTCTTACTTTATTTGAGTCTAGCAGGCTTCCCATTTGGAAAAGATAGGATATTGTTTTGTTTGTTTTTAGTATTCATAGTGTATTCACTCTGAGTTGAAATACGATACTGTTGGCATACTGTGAAAGTGAACAACCTAATAAGAAATTATATAAGGTAAACACGGTTTCATTGAAAACATTTATTTTATTTAAGAAAATGGATGGCTAATGACTCAAGTCTTAAAAGCAGATGACAAAAATTACCTGGGCATCATTTTTCAATTTTGTGTAGGATTATTGTGTCCAGGATAAAATCCAATGACTTGCAAAGTAAAAGCAGCCAGCATAAGAATATACTTTATTATACAAGAGATCATTGAGTGAGAGGAATAAATCATTTTCTGATATATTTCCTGTTAAATACACTAACTGATCATTATATAAAAACCTCCTAGAACTGCTCTCAGAATTTAGTTCATGAGATGTTGTCTATAATACAAAATTTCATTCCAAAAAAGCTCCCTAGCATCAGTTTTTTAATTATTCATATTTAACATGTAATTTTCACCATAATATACTGCTGACTAAAGTACCAACCTCATTGACAGTGCCATCCTTTGTAATAAAATATTTTCACATACCAGACCATTCTGTATTAATTAATGCAAATAAGCTACTTTCACACCAACTGGCATTAAACTATTTCCTATGTCCCAATATTAAAAATATCTGGTTTGATAACCTGAATAGCACTTAAGGGTCTACTGCTGACAGTAGTGCAAGTAGGCTTTCAATTTGCACTGCAATAAACTTAAACATCATCTAACTACCCATACAGTAGATTTCTCTATAGCATGTCAATGAAGAAATAAATATATTATTGCAATAGGACAGTGTGAGAGACAAAAATCTCAAACTGTTTCTACTGAGTACTAGAACTTGAAAGACAAGGATTAAAAATTATTGATTCAACAATATTTGAAGGTATTTGCAGGCCCTTGTTGACGGAAACCAAGTATGTAACTCAGGAAAGTAGTCATTTCATTCCCCAGCAATTTTGATGAAAAGGTTCTTTCTTTATTTCAATGGGATCAAGTCCTAGCTTCTGTTTTCTTGAGCAGGTTACTTAAAAATTTTACTTTACTGATCAGGAAAATGGAGAAAGCAAGATATATCCAATTGTTGCCTAATAAAGATTATAAAACAAACCATAAGGAAATTATTTAGTTATCACATGAGGCTAAGCCAAAACTCAAATCAAAACCAGGAAAACTCAAATCTATTGTAATTGAAATTTTAAAATTTCTTTAATAAAAGTCTTACTATCAAGCAGGAAAGGAAAACAACCATAAAATTAATTGTATGCGGAGATCGAGGGAAGATGCCGGAAGAGTAAGACGCGGAGATCACCTTCCTCCCCACAGATACATCAGAAATTCATCTACACGTGGAACAACTCCAACAGAGCACCTACTGAACGCTGACAGAAGACCTCAGACCCCCCAAAAGGCAAGAAACTCCCCACATACCTGGGTAGGTCAAAAGAAAAAAAGAATAAACAGAGACAATAGGATATGGACGGGACCTGCACCAGTGGGAGGGAGCCGTGAAGGAGGGAAGGTTTCTACACACTACAAGCCCCTTCGCGGGCGGAGACTGCAGGTGGCGGAGGGGGAAGCTTCGGAGTAGCGGAGGAGAGCACAGCAACAGGGGTGCGGAGGGCAAAGCGGAGAGATTTTGGCACAGAGGATCGGTGCCCTCAGGCACACACCAGCCCGAGAGGCTTGTCTGCTCGGCCGCCGGGGCGGGCGGGGCTGGGAGCTGAGGCTCGGGTATCGGCTTTCAGTCGGAGCGCAGGGAGAGGACTGGGGCTGGTGGCAGGAAGAGAGCCTGAAGGGGTTAGTGCTAGCCCGGAGGGAGTCCGGGGAAAGGGTCTGGAGCTACCGGAGAGGCAAGAGACTTTTTTCCCCTTTTGTTGCCAGGTGCGCGAGGAGAGGGCATTCCCCTCCCTCCCCTCTGCCTGAGTGAGCCAGAGCCCCCGAATCAGCGGCTCCTTTAAACCCGTCCTGTCTGAGCGAAGAACGGACGCCCTCTGGCGACCTACGTGCAGAGGGGGGGCCAGGTCCAAGGCTGAGACCCGGGAGTTGTGAGAGCAGAGACAGGGAAATCTCTCTGTGCAGCCTCGGAGGCAGCGGATTAAAGCTCCACGGTCCATTTGATGTGCCCTGCGTCTGTGGAGTGCATCAATGGACAGCGAATCATCCCAAATTGAGGAAGTGGACTTTGAGGACAAGATTTAAGACTTTCCCCCCTTTTTCCTCTTTTTACAATGAATTATCCCAAATTAAGGAGGTGGACTTAGCAAGATTTCAGACTTCTCGCCCTTTTCCTCTTTTTACAACGAATTATCCCAAATCGAGGAGGTGGACTTGGAGAGCAAGATTTTTGATTTTTCCCCCTGCTCTCTTTTTGTGAATGTGTATGTGTAATCTTCTGTGTAAGATTCTCTCTGTATAGCTTTGCTTCCACCATATGTCCCAGGGTTCTATCGGTCCGTGTTTTTTTTCAATAATTACTTTTTAATTTTAATAATGCTACTATATTTCATACTTTATTCTATTTTACTTTACCTGCTCTTTCTTTTTCTCCTACCTTCCCTTCCTCCCTCCCTCCCTCTGCTCCTCCTTTCCTTCTTTCTTTTTCTTTCCTCCCTCCCTCTCTCCCACCCTTCTTCTTTCCACTATCTTTTTCTTTCCTTCCTCCCTCCCTCCCTCCTGTCTTTCTTTCTTTCTTTCCTTCCTCCCTCCCTCCCTCCCTTCTTCTTTCCACTATCTTTTTCTTTCCTTCCTCCCTCCCTCCCTCCTGTCTTTCTTTCTTTCTTTCCTTCCTCCCTCCCTCCCTCCCTTCTTCCATTCACTCTTCCTTTTGCTTTCATTCCTCCCTCCCTCCCTCCTTTCTTTCCTTCTTTCTTTCCATCCTTCCTCGCTCCCTCCCTCCTTTCTTTCTTTCTTCCTTCCTTCCTTCCTTTCTTCCCTTCTTCCTTTCTTTCCCTCTATCTTTCTTTCTTCTACTAATTCTTTCTTTCTACTTTTTCTCCCTGTTATTCTGAGCCAGGTGGATGAAAGGCTCTTGGTGCTGCAGCCAGGAGTCAGTGCTGTGCCTCTGAAGTGGGAGAGCCAACTTCAGGACATGGGTCCACAAGAGACCTCCCAGCTCCACATAATATCAAGCAGCGAAAATCTCCCAGGGATCTCCATCTCAACACCAGCACCCAGCTTCAGTCAACGACCAGCAAGCTACAGTGCTGGTCACCCTATGCCAAGCAACTAGCAAGGCAGGAACACAACCCCACCCATTAGCAGAGAGGATACCTAAAAACATAATAAGGCCACAGGCACCCCAAAACACACCACCGGACGTGGACCTGTCCACCAAAAAGACAAGATCGAGCCTAAACCACCAGAACACAGGCATTAGTCCCCCCCAACAGGAAGCCTACACAACCTACTGA
This sequence comes from Hyperoodon ampullatus, assembly GCF_949752795.1. NCBI lineage: Eukaryota > Metazoa > Chordata > Mammalia > Artiodactyla > Ziphiidae > Hyperoodon > Hyperoodon ampullatus. The sequence goes on from NC_136921.1 coordinate 110,474,719, forward strand.
AACAACCTTAGCCACGGGGGACAGACACCAAAAACAACGGGAACTACGAATCTGCAGCCTGCAAAAAGGAGACCCCAAACACAGTAACATAAGCAAAATGAGAAAGCAGAAAAACACACAGCAGGTGAAGGGGCAAGATAAAAACCTACCAGACCTAACAAATGAAGAGGTAATAGGCAGTCTACCTGAAAAAGAATTCAGAGTAATGATAGTAAAGCTGATCCAAGATTCTATTTCCAAGATCCAAAATCTTGGAAATAGAATAGACAATATGCAAGAAACAGTTAACAAGGACCTAGAAGAACTAAAGATGAATCAAGCATCGATTAAAAACACAATAAATTAAATGAAAAATACTCTAGATGGGATCAATAGCAGAATAACTGAGGCAGAAGAACGGATAAGTGAGGTGGAAGATAAAATAGTGGAAATAACTGATGCAGAGCAAAATAAAGAAAAAAGAATGAAAAGAATAGAGGACAGTCTCAGAGACCTCTGGGACAACATTAAACGCACCAACATTCGAATTATAGGGGTTCCAGAAGAAGAAGAGAAAAAGAAAGGGACTGAGAAAATATTTGAAGAGATTATAGTTGAAAACTTCCCTAATATGGGAAAGGAAATAGTTAATCAAGTCCAGGAGGCACAGAGAGTCCCATACAGAATAAATCCAAGGAGAAATACGCCAAGACACATATTAATCAAACTGTCAAAAATTAAACACAAAGAAATCATATTAAAAGCAGCAAGGGAAAAACAACAAATAACACACAAGGGAATCCCCATCAGGTTAACAGCTGATCTCTCAGCAGAAACTCTACAAGTCAGAAGGGAGTGGCAGGACATAATTAAAGTGATGAAGGAGACAAACCTGCAACCAAGATTACTCTACCCAGCAAGGATCTCATTCAGATTTGATGGAGAAATTAAAACGTTTACAGACAAGCAAAAGCTGAGAGAGTTCAGCACCACCAAAGCAGCTTTACAAGAAATGCTAAAGGAACTTCTCTAGGCAAGAAACACAACAGAAGGAATATACCTACAATAACGAACCCAAAGCAATTAAGGAAATGGGAATAGAAACATACATATCAATAATTACCTTAAATGTAAATGGACTAAATGCTCCCACCAAAAGACACAGAGTGGCTGAATGGATACAAAAACAAGACCCATATATATGCTGTCTACAAGAGACCCACTTCAGACCTAGAGACACATACAGATTGAAAGTAAGGGGATGGAAAAAGATATTCCATGAAAATGGAAATCAAAAGAAAGCTGGAGTAGCAATTCTTATATTAGACAAAATAGACTTTAAAATAAAGACTATTAGAAGAGACAAAGAAGGACACTACATAACGATAAAGGGATCGATCCAAGAAGAAGATATAACAATTGTAAATATTTATGCACCCAACATAGGAGCACCTCAATACATAAGGCAAATACTAACAGCCATAAAAGGGGAAATCGACAGTAACACAATCATAGTAGGGGACTTTAACACCCCACTTTCACCAAAGGACAGATCATCCAAAATGAAAATAAATAAGGAAACACAAGCTTTAAATGATACATTAAACAAGATGGACTTAGTTGGTATTTATAGGACATTCCATCCAAAAACAACAGAATACACATTTTTCTCAAGTACTCATGGAACATTCTCCAGGATAGATCATATCTTGGGTCACAAATCAAGCCTTGGTAAATTTAAGAAAATTGAAATTGTATCAAGTATCTTTTCCGACCACAATGCTATGAGACTAGACATCAATTACAGGAAAAGATCTGTAAAAAATACAAACACATGGAGGCTAAACAATACACTACTCAATAACGAAGTGATCACTGAAGAAATCAAAGAGGAAATTAAAAAATACCTAGAAACAAATGACAGTGGAGACACGACGACCCAAAACCTATGGGATGCAGCAAAAGCAGTTCTAAGGGGGAAGTTTATAGCAATACAATCCCACCTTAAGAAACAGGAAACATTTCGAGTAAACAACCTGACCCTGCACCTAAAGCAATTAGAGAAAGAAGAACAAAAAATCCCCAAAGTTAGCAGAAGGAAAGAAATCATAAAGATCAGATCAGAAATAAATGAAAAAGAAATGAAGGAAACGATAGCAAAGATCAACCAAACTAAAAGCTGGTTCTTTGAGAAGATAAACAAAATTGACAAAGCATTAGCCAGACTCATCAAGAAAAGAAGGGAGAAGACTCAAATCAATAGAATTAGAAATGAAAAAGGAGAAGTAACAACTGACACTGCAGAAATACAAAAGATCATGAGAGATTACTATAAGCAACTCTATGCCAATAGAATGGACAACCTGGAAGAAATGGACAAATTCTTAGAAATGCACAACCTACCAAGACTGACTCAGGAAGAAATAGAAAATATGAATAGACCAATCACAAGCACTGAAATTGAAACTGTGATTAAAAATGTTCCATCAAACAAAAGCCCAGGACCAGATGGCTTCACAGGCGAATACTATCAAACATTTAGAGAAGAGTTAACACCCATCCTTCTCAAACTCTTCCAAACAATATCAGAGGAAGGAACACTCCCAAACTCATTCTACGAGGCCACCATCACCTTGATACCAAAACCAGGCAAGGATGTCACAAAGAAAGAAAACTACAGGCCAATATCACTGATGAACATAGATGCAAAAATCCTCAACAAAATACTAGCAAACAGAATCCAACAGCACATTAAAAGGATCATACACCATGATCAAGTGGGCTTTATTCCAGGAATGCAAGGATTCTTCAATATACAGAAATCAATCAATGTGATACACCATATTAACAAGTTGAAGGAGAAAAACCATATGATCATCTCAATAGATGCAGAGAAAGCTTTCGACAAAATTCAACACCCATTTATGATAAAAACCCTGCAGAAAGTAGGCATAGAGGGAACTTTCCTCAACATAATAAAGGCCATATATGACAAACCCACAGCCAACATTGTCCTCAATGGTGAAAAACTGAAACCATTTCCACTAAGATCAGGAACAAGACAAGGCTGCCCACTCTCACCACTCTTATTCAACCTAGTTTTGGAAGTTTTAGCCACAGCAATCAGGGAAGAAAAGGAAATAAAAGGAATCCAAATTGGAAAAGAAGAAGTAAAGCTGTCACTGTTTGCAGATGACATGATACTATACATAGAGAATCCTAAAGATGCTACCGAAAAACTACTAGAGCTAATCAATGAATTTGGTAAAGTTGCAGGATACAAAATTAATGCACAGAAATCTCTGGCATTCCTGTACACTAATGATGAAAAATCTGAAAATGAAATCAAGAAAACACTCCCATTTACCATTGCAACAAAAAGAATAAAATATCTAGGAATAAACCTACCTAAGGAGACAAAAGACCTGTATGCAGAAAATTATAAGACACTGATGAAAGAAATTAAAGATGATACAAATAGATGGAGAGATATACCATGCTCCTGGATTGGAAGAATCAATATTGTGAAAATGACTCTACTACCCAAAGCAATCTACAGATTCAATGTAATCCCTATCAAACTACCACTGGCATTTTTCACAGAACTAGAACAAAAAATTTCAAAATTTGTTTGGAAAAACAAAAGACCCCGAATAGCCAAAGCAATCTTGAGAACGAAAAACAGAGCTGGAGGAATCAGGCTCCCTGACTTCAGACTATACTACAAAGCTACAGTAATTAAGACACTGTGGTACTGGCATAAAAACAGAAAGATAGATCAGTGGATCAGGATAGAAAGCCCAGAGATAAACCCACACACATATGGCCAACTTATCTTTGATAAAGGAGGCAGGAATATACAGTGGAGAAAGGACAGCCTCTTCAATAAGTGGTTATGGGAAAACTGGACAGGGACATGTAAAAGTATGAGATTAGATCATTCCCTAACACCATACACAAAAATAAGCTCAAAATGGATTAAAGACCTAAATGTAAGGCCAGAAACTATCAAACTCTTAGAGGAAAACATAGGTAGAACACTCTATGACATAAATCACAGCAAGATCCTTTTGGACCCACCTCCTAGAGAAATGGAAATAAAAACAAAGATAAACAAATGGGACCTAATGAAACTTCAAAGCTTTTGCACAGCAAAGGAAACCATAAACAAGACCAAAAGACAACCCTCAGAATGGGAGAAAATATTTGCAAATGAAGCAACTGACAAAGGATTAATCTCCAAAATTTATAAGCAGCTCATGCAGCTCAATAGCAAAAAAACAAACAACCCAATCCAAAAATGGGCAGAAGACTTAAATAGACATTTCTCCAAAGAAGATATACAGACTGCCAACAAACACATAAAAGAATGCTGAACATCATTAATCATTAGAGAAATGCAAATCAAAACTACAATGAGATATCATCTCACACCTGTCAGAATGGCCATCATCAAGAAATCTAGAAACAATAAATGCTGGAGAGGGTGTGGAGAAAAGGGAACACTCTTGCACTGCTGGTGGGAATGTGAATTGGTACAGCCACTATGGAGAACAGTATGGAGGTTCCTTAAAAAACTAAAATAGAACTACCATATGACCCAGCAATCCCACTACTAGGCATATACCCTGAGAAAACCATAATTCAAAAAGAGACATGTACCAAAATGTTCATTGCAGCTCTATTCACAATAGCCCGGAGCTGGAAACAACCTAAGTGTCCATCATCGGATGAATGGATAAAGAAGATGTGGCACATATATACAATGGAATATTACTCAGCCATAAAAAGAAACAAAACTGAGCTATTTGTAATGAGGTGGATAGACCTAGAGTCTGTCATACAGAGTGAAGTAAGTCAGAAAGAGAAAGACAAATACCGTATGCTAACACATATATATGGAATTAAAAAAAAAATGTCATGAAGAACCTAGGGGTAAAACGGGAATAAAGATACAGACCTACTTGAGAATGGACTTGAGGATATGGGGAGGGGGAATGGTAAGCTGTGACAAAGGGAAAGAGAGGCATGGACATATATACACTACCAAACGTAAGGTAGATAGATAGTGGGAAGCAGAGGAGATCAGCTCGGTGCTTTGTGGCCGCCTGGAGGGGTGGGATGGGGAGGGTGGGAGGGAGGGAGATGCATGAGGGAAGGGATGTGGGAACAGATGTGTATGACTGATTCACTTTGTTATAAAGCAGAAACTAATGAAAAAAAATTAATTGTATGCAGTTTTATTAGTTACTTTCTGCAACACTATCCCCCATAAATAATTAAGACTCATTTGTGTTTAATAATTTTAAAATATTAGAGAAAATATTCTTTTCAAATTTTCAAATTTCTTTTTTCAAATTTCAAATTTTCTTTTCAAAAATTATAAAAATTTAATTTTCAAGAATATATGATAATTTATGTAATTATTTACATATTAATAGCTATTTAGGTTGAGATTTTTCACATATGCAAAATACTGAGATTATTTTCATTGCATATTTACACATAACCTTAGGATATATTCCCAGAAGTAAAATTTGTAGATCTGAAGATACGCACATTTTACATTTTGCTCATACTACCAAATCATTTTCTAGAAAGATTAGAAACAATTCATAGTGTTGTGCTATGTGCTACATAAGTATCTTATTTTTTCTTTAATGCCACAATAAAATAATGTTACCCATTGTGCTGATTTGAATTGTTTGAATGGCAAAAATGAAAACAAACATCATTATTTAGACTTGCAGTCTAATTATGATTAAGCCTGAATATTTTGTCATAAGCTCTTAATGCTCTGTACTTCTTCATTTGTTACTTATCTATCAATGTCTTTTCTATGGCATTGTTCATCTTTACCTTGTTGATATCTAAAAGCTCTTTTTATGTTACAAAATGCAAATGTATTTTCATGAATGCAATAAATATTTTACCCAACTAAAGTTTGCCTTTTCTCTTTCCCTGTGTGTGTTTTCTACAGAGAAATTTTAAATCTTTATGTGATTATTTCTAAAAGCTATTTACTATTTCAGACCCTAGAAGGGTGCCAAGAGAAGCTTCACTAACTCAACATTTTAAACTTTAAACAATATTCTTTCTAGTACTTCTCAAGTCTATGATCTCTTCAATCCACCTAAAATTATTTTTTGTTTAAGGGGTGAAGTATAAATTCAGTTTTGTTTTTTTCTTCCCCAAATAACCAGGCAGTTCTCCAATATAATTGATTTGTAATTTATCTTTTTATTTAATGTACCTCCTAAATTCCTTATATAACTTTGACCTTTTTTTCTGACTAGAATCACTATAATACAACTTTAAAATACATTTTAACATCCGAGAAGGTTAGCTCATTTCAGCTTTTTTATGACATATACACACTCTAAATCCTGCCTACTTAAGTGCAGGTTTAGTCTTTTGATTAAATTCTAGTTAAACCAAGAGGAGGATTAATTATTGTCAAATAAAATTTTATTGTTTATTGCTTTCAAAAAACTCTTGAGTCCATTTCTTAAAAGATATTTTTATTGGTCATGAACATAATTTACTTGTTAATGTTTTCATTTAATGTCTTCTATCATCATAAGCATGCAGAGTAGTGAAATAGTGAAGACTGCGGGTTGGGTGCTAAAGTGTCTGTGTGAATTGTTTGTTTGGCTCAACATTTACTGCGCAAGCTTGAGTAAGTGACATAACTCTGCCTGTTTCCTAGTGATGGAAACATCTGCAAGAAAAATCAATGATTTTCTTTTAAAGGATGGGAAGTTATAGGATAGAAAGCCCAGAAATAAACCCATGCACCAATTGTCATTTAATCTATGACAAAAGAGGCAAGAATATACAATGGAGAAAAGAGTCTCTTCAATAAGTGGTGCTGGGAAAACTGGACAGCTACATGTAAAAAAATGAAATTACAACATTCTCTAACACCATACACAAAAATAAACTCAAAATTAATCAAAAACCTAAATGTAAGGTCGGACACTATAAAACTCTTAGAGGAAAATATAAGCAGAAGACTCTTTGACATAAATCGCAGCAATATCTTTTTGGATTTTTCTCCTAGAGTAATTAAAATAAAAACAAAAATAAACAAATGGGACCTAATTAAACTTAAAAGCTTTTGCACAGTAAAGGAAACCATAAACAACACAAAAAGACAAGCCACAGAATGGGAGGAAATATTTGCCAACAAAGTGACCGACAAGGTTAAGTTTAATCTCCAAAATATACAAACAGCTCATGCAGATCAATGTCAAAGAAATAATCCAATCAATAAATGGGTGGAAGATCTAAATAAATAGACATTTCTCCAAAGAAGACATACAGATGGCCAAAAAATACATGAAAAGATGTTCAACATCACTAATTATCAGAAAAATGCAAATCAAAACCCCAAGGTATCACCTCACACCAGTCAGAATGGCCATCATTAAAAGTCTACAAACAATAAATGCTGGAGAGGGTGTGGAGAAAAGGGTACCCTCCTATACTGTTGGTAGGAATGTAAATTGATACAACCACTATGGAGAACAGTATGGAGGTTCCTTAAAAAACTAAAAACAGAACTACCATGTGATCCAGCAATCTCACTCCTAGGCATATAGCCAGAGAAAACCACCATCCAAAAATATATATGCATTGACAGAGGAATAGATAAAGAAGATGTGGTACATTTCTACAATGAAATACTACTTAGCCATAAATAAAGAATGAAATGATGCCATCTGCAACAACATGGATGGACCTAGAGATTATCACAGTAAGTGAAGTAAGTAAGTCAGATAAAGACAAATATTATATGATATCACTCATATGTGGAATCTAACTTTGAAAAATGATACAAATGAACTTATTTACAAAACAGAAACAGACTCACAGATTTCAAAAACAAATTTATGGTTACCAAAGAGGAAACATGGCAGGGAGAGATAAATTAGGAGCTGGGGATTAACGTATATATGCTACTACAGATAAAATAGATAACCAACAAGGACCAACTGTATAGCACAGGGAACTCTACTCAATATTCTGTAATAACCTATATGGGTAAAGAATCTGAAAAAGAATGAATATATGTATATCTATAACTGAATCACTTTGCTGTACACCTGAAACTAACACAATACTGTAAATCAACTATACTCCAATAAAACTTTTTTTAAAAATAAAGGATGGGAAGTTACTGAAGATGTTAATGGAGAAGAACTCTTATCAAACGTAAAGGTTATAGGTTGAAAATATTTGAGAATAACTAACCCTGGGATAAAAATATATGCAGACATCCATAAAAAATTAATGTGTTTTTATATGCTGCTTATGAAAAATGACCTGAATTCTAAGCTGATAGGAAATATTTATTTTTCAAAGGAAACAGAAACTGAGACAAAACTTTACAGAACAATTCCTCTAATGGTGACAATAATATCTGAAGAAAGTTGTCATCCCACATAGCAAAGGTAATGCTCCACTGACTTTCAACATAAAATCCCTCTGACCCCTCTATTTGTAAGATTTTTGATGTCATGAAAATCAAATATCTAAAGAACTGACTTTCAATCTCAATCACTTCATGTGTATTCATCTGGACTGGCAAGTGGCCCATGCCAATCTGATTATTACTAAGAGCAGAACTTTCTTCCTGAAGGGGCCAAATCTTTAGCCCTTAAGGTCAACCAAACCAACTGAGCCTTGAAAATGCCACACAGATCATCCAGAAACCATCAGGTAGAGTAGGTACCGGAGCCTAAGTTTCAAGAACAGACCTTTTCTCCCTCTTAGAAAGCTACATGCTGTAAGTATGTAATATTTGCAAAGGGGAGACAGTACATATGATTTACACCAAAAATCAGAAGATCAGGGCAAATTGTTAAAAAATGAACTATGTGGGTCTGTTTTCTTCACTTCTGTGGCCACTTTTGCTTGATTCCAGAAGCCCAGTGTTGCACTTTGACTAATTAGTATCTTAATAATCCAAATTATCCTTCCCATCTCCCCTTTTAAAATAAAATGTATTCTGATGTTCTTTAAATTTTCTGAATCATAAAAATCATTAGAAGAATTTTATAAAATTATGAATTCCAGGAAATCACCTAGGAGAGACCTTGAAATCTGCATTTTACTGTGTGCCTCCAGTCATCATTTTTGTCAGGCAGGTTTGGGAAATGCTGTTCTGCTCTATGAAAATTCCCATTGTTTACAGCCAAGGTGATTGAATAGAAAAATGAGAGGCTGTAGAAGTTTCATTATAAAACATGAGAAAAGGGCTTCAGAGTCAGTGTTCTTCCCTAATGTGAAATTAATCATCCTGTTCACTTTAGACCACATTAAAGAAGTTATTCTTATAAGCAAATGTAGAAAGTTTTAAAATCACCTCCCAGTGCTGTATTGTGAGCAGAATCTATTGATAGAAGTACACAGGTATCAAATACCATTCCTGGTTCAAAGAAAGAAGAAGCCAGGCTCAGGGTAATAAATACTTGACAGCAGGTATTACACACTGAGCTGTGTAAGGAAAATGACCCCTTTAAGTAACATTGAGGAAGGTGCTGTATTTTCCTTAACTTAAGAATTATTCCTCATTGAGGCTTTGAACTTCTGAATTAGATATAAGAGCCCACATGTGAGAAAACAATCACAGTTTTGACTAGGATTATGAGAATATAGCACGGGGAATTCAAGAAAGTATCAGAAGATATTGGACAAGTAGATGACAAAAAATTGGACAAAAGAAATATAATTTTCTCAATGACGTGGTTAAGGGAACTGATGTGTTATTGGAATTTATGCTCAGCAGCCTACTACATTTAAATTCCAGTGAGCTGCATTTTGGACAGGGGGAGCTTTAGGTCCCATATCTGGAAAATAAGAATGATAAGGCGACCTACCTTGTAGGCTTGTTGTGTAGATTAACTGAGATAATGGTTGTGAAGTCCTTAGTATATCTTAAGTATTCAATAACCATTATTATTATTGTTCTTGCTGCTGCTGTTATTATTAGGATATCATGCTTGAAATAATTATATGATTAATTATTTAGAGCCTTTATTACACATTGCCAATTAACTTAGTCATTGTAAACTACATTTATTTTTATAAATTTATTTTTATTTACTTATTTATTTTTGGCTGCATTGGGTCTTCGCTGCTGTGCACGGGCTTTCTCTAGTTGCAGAGAGTGGGGGTTACTCTTCGTTGCGGTGTGTGGGCTTCTCATTGCAGTGGCTTCTCTTGTTGTGGAGCATGGGCTCTAGGTGTGCAGGCTTCAGTAGTTGTGGCTCGCGGGCTCTAGAGTGCAAGCTCAGTAGTTGTGGCACACGGACTTAGTTGCTCTGCAGCATGTGGGATCTTCCCGGACCAGGGCTCAAACCTATGTCCCCTGAATTGGCAGGTAGATTCTTAAACACTGCACCAGGAGTCCATACATTGTTTTTTAATTATACAGTTTTCAGGTACCTCAATTATCTAGATAGTCTTAAACACATTTTGACTCCTTAAACTCTTACAATATTATGGTAGTTGGAAGAGATCAGAATGATGGAGTGGGATGATGTGGAACTCACCTCCCACCACGAATGCATCAAAAATGCATCTACCGGGCTTCCCTGGTGGTGCAATGGTTGAGAGTCCGCCTGCTGATGCAGGGGACACGGGTTCGTGCCCCGGTCTGGGAAGATCCCACATGCCGCAGAGCGGCTGGGCCCGTGAGCCATGGCCGCTGAGCCTGCGCATCCGGAGCCTGTTCCTCGCAACGGGAGAGGCCACAACGGTGAGAGGCCTGCGTACCGCAAAAACAACAACAACAACAACAACAACAACAAACATCTACCTATGGAACCATTCTCACTGAAAACTAACTGGAGACTGGCAGAAAGACTCCTATACACCAAGGTTGTAAGAAGGATCCACACACAGTCTGGGAGGAAGGGAAGAGGAGCAATCAGGGTGAGACCTGTGCTCCTGCAAGGGGACACAGAAGAGGAGGGGGATTACATGAGCAGGAGGGCTGTAAAAAATCTAGACTTCACTCGTGAAGAGCAAGTGCACACTTGCTTACTCCCAAAACCGGGGGGAGAAAGCAGATTGAAATAGTACAGGACTGTGGCAGGCTTCCTGCAACTACCCTGGTGCACACTCCAGCCTGAGTAGAGTACCACTCTGGTCCTGGTTGCTTCACAATGCAGCTCCACACTAGGGTGAGGGATGCAAGGGTAAGGGGACTGCTCAGTTGTGAGGGACAGAGCCAGCCCAGAAACAGAACAGCATCTGAATAGGGTGTGGACAGTCATTACTAGCAGCCACTGAAGCAGCACATCAGAAGCAGCAGGGAACTCTGACTAGGAGCAGGACTGCTACAGCCCATGCCCACACCCATTCCAAGGGTCTGCTCCAGGCCCTCTTGCTACAGCACTAATTCCCTCTGGGGCAAACGTGCCAGTGCTGGAAAAAGGGAGAGCACACACTTAGAGGGAACAGAACCAGACTGACCTGCCCCTCAGGGCTTCTGCTTCAGCAACCTGTGACCCAACCCTGCCCCTGATAGAGCAGTGATGGCCATGAAGCATAGGGGAGGCCCCAACTCACACCTGGCTCTGGATCTAGCTCCTCCATCTCAGGCCCCACCTCCTACCAAGGTGATAGCACACCTTGGGTTAAAACATAACTTGTGCTCATGTTGTATCTCTCTCTCCCACCAAAGTCACCAGGCACACACAGACTGTATGAGAAGGCTCCCAAGCATGGACACCCCTTCAAGACCACAAAAGCTAACTCTTTCACCAAATTTAATAGAGACAGAGAAAGTTAAACAAAATGAGATGACAGAGGGATTTGTTTCAATAGAAAAAGAGAAAACCCCAGAAAAAACAACTGTGAAACAGAAATAAATAATTTATCAGATAAATAGTTCAAAGCATTAGTAATAAAAATGCAAACTAAATCAGGGAAAATAATAGATGGACACAGTGAGAATTTTAACAAGGAACTAGAAAATATAAAAAATAACCAATTGGAACTGAAGAATACAATAACTAAAAGGAAAAACACACTAGAAAGAATTAATAGCAGACTTGGTGATACAGAAGAAAACATAAATAATCTGAAAGATGTAATAATGGAAATCACCCAATCAAAAAAACAAAAAGAAAAACAAATTAGAAAAGAAATGAGAATAGTTTATAACTGTTTATAAACAGTTATAAACATCAAATAACATCAAATGTACCAAGATTTGCATTATAAGGGTGCCACTAGGAGAAGAGAGAAAGGGGTTGATGAAATTATGGCTGAAAACTTCCTGAACCTGAAGAAGGAAACAGATATCAAGGTACACGAGGCATAGAGGTTAACAAACAAAATGAACCCAAACAGACCCATACCAAGACTTGTCATAATTAAAATGGAAAAAGTTAAAGTTAAAGAGAGAATTCTAAAGGCAGCAAGAGAAAAAAAGAGTCACATACAGGGGGACCCGCATAAGGCTAGCAGCTGATTTTTCTGCAGAAACTTTGAAGAGAGTGACATGATATATTTAAAACATTGAAAGGGAAAACCCTGCAACCTAGGTACTTTACTCAGCAAGATTTTCATTAAGAATTGAAGGAGAGATAAATAACTTCTTAAACAAGCAAAAACTAAAAGAGTTCATGGATACTAAACTCACCCTAAAATAAATGTTAAAGGGTCTTATCTAAGTGGAAAAGAAAAGGCAACAAGAAGTAAGTATCTAAAGGAAAGGAAAAGAAAATCCCTCTAGTAAAGGCAAATGCATAGCAAAGGTTGAAGATCAACCAGTTAAATAAGCTAGTATTAAAAATTTTTTAGTTGAATTTTTTAATTGAAAATTAAAAAACAAAAAAATTGTAAAATCAATAAAACTATAATAAATAGTATTGGGATAAATATGAAGATGTAAAATATGACATCAAAAACACATAATGTGGGGGAGGGAAGTAAAAAATCTTGATCTTTTAGATTGTGCCTGAACTTAAATGACTACCAGTTTAAACAGGTAGATATAGTTATAGGTTAACATATATAAACCCCATGGTAACCACAAATCTAAAACCTGCAACAGATATACAAAAACAAAGATAAAGGGACACAGGCATACCACTACAAAGTCACTAAACCACATGGAAAAATACTAAAAGAAGAAAAAAAGAACAGAGAAGAATTACAAAAAACAAACAAACATAAACAGAAAATAAGTAATAAAATGGCAATAAGTAGATACCTATCAATAATCACTTAAAACATCAGTGGACTATGATCAATAATGTTAATAAAGCTATAATCAGATCAAAAACAAAATTAAAAAATGACAAAATTAGAAATATTAGAAATAATTCCTTGAAAGATACAACACCACAGACTTTTGCTAAATATTAAATAGGTAACTTAAATAGTCCCTCATGTGTTAAAGAAATTAAATTAATAGCCAATCAACATTTGAAGCAAAGAAAACTATAGGTCCAGATGGCTTCACTGGTACTTTATTAAGCATGTAGTGAAGGATGAACATTATATCAACACACACTTTACTAGACTATAGGAGAAGAAAGAATACTTCCTAACTCATTTTATAAGGCCAGTATTATCCTAATATCAAAACCAGATGAAAGCATTAATATATGTATATATATATATATAATTGATCAATATTCTTTGCGAACACAGATGCAAAACTCCTCAAAAATTTCTAGGAAATCCAATACCAGATAAAAGGAGAATATATTATGACCAATTGGAATTTATTCTAGATGTAAGACTGATTCAGTATTTGAAAATAAATTATTATAGTACTTCACATTACCAATGACCAAATAAGAATGGCATTATATATTAATAGATGCAGGAAAATCTTTTGGCATTTAATATCCAGTCATGATTAAAAACTCTGAGCAACCATAACTAGAAGGAAACACCTCAATGGGATAAATAGTATTAACAAAAACATAAAGCTAATGTTACACTTTATGGTAAAAGATTAAACACACAAGGCAAGGATTTACATTCCCACCACTCTTATTGAACATCATACTGGAATTCCTATTCAGTGCAAGAAAATGAAATAAAATACATATGTATTGGAAAGGAAAAAAAAATGTTTCTATCCTCAGCTGACATAATTGTGTGTGTAGGAAATCCAAGAAATCTACAGTATTTTTTAGAATTGATAAATGAGTATAGTAATGTCAAAGAATACAACGTCAGCATAGAAAAATGAGTCCAAAAGTAATATACTAGCAATGAACAAATGGGAATTAAATTCCAAAAAGTAGTGCCATTTATAATAGTGTCAAAAATGATTAAATACTTAAATATAAATATTTTTAAAATATGTGCAGGGTCAAAACTACCAAACACTGATGAGAAAAGAGAAGAAGACCTAAGTATATTGCCATACATGGTATTCAAGGGTTGGAACACTCTGTATACTTAAGATGTCAAGTCTCCCAAAACTGATTTCTGCATCTAACACTATTCCACTTCAAATTCCAGCAAAAAATATACTGACAGACTGATTCTAAAATGTATACAGAAGGGCAAACAAAACAAGACAAAAGAGGAAATCCAAAACAATTTTTAAAAAGAACAAAATTGGAGGACTCACACAATTATTTTCTTATAAAGCTACAGTAATCAAAACAATGTGATGTTAAATAAATGATAACTCACAAAATAAGATAAAGTTCAGAAATAGACATAGATATAAATATACATATATATTCATTGCTTTCCTAACCAAGCCTTCTCTCCATTCAACACAGAAAGGAAAATCAAACTTTTAACAAACTGTGCTGAAATAATTGAATATCCATATGCAAAACAATAAACCTTTATCCACATTTTGCATTATATATTAGAATTGACCAGAAGTGAATCATAGACATCAATGTATAACCTAGAATTTCTAGAAGGAAATAATACTGAATAAAAATCTTTGTGAGTTTTGGTTAGGCAAAATTTCCTACAAACAAAGCCAAAAGCACCATGCATAAATGAAAAAAAGCTAAATTGGGTTTCACAAAAAATAAGAATGATTTTCAAAACAATCACATATCAAAATGAAATGGTTAACCACAGACTTGAAGAAAATATTTGCAAATCACTTATGATAAAAGACCTGCATCCAAAAGAAATAAAGAACTTATAATTAAACAATAACAATCCCCTCCCCCACCAATAATGAGGAAAGATTTCAACAAGTATATATCTAAAGAAGATATATGGATAGCAATTAAGGACATGAAAAAATTTTCAAGATGATAAGTCATTAAGAAAATTCAAATACCACTACACACTTAATTAGAATGGCAATATATTAACAGTACTGAAGGTACAAATTGGTGATTATATGAAGCCACTGGGAGTTTCAAACATTTCTGATGGGACTGTAAAGTGATAGTTCAGAAAATAGTTTCACAGTCTCTTATAAAGGTAGATGTATGCTTACCATACGAGTCAGCAATTCCTACTCTTAAGTATTTATCAAAGTGAAATTTAAACCTATGTTCACACAAAAACTTGAGTCTCGGTGTTTATACTACTTTCTGAGATAATTATCAACAGCTTGAAACCACACAAATGTCCTTCAACTGTGGAATGAATAAATTGTGGTATATCAATATAGTCAAATACTATTTAGCAATAAAAAAGGAACAAACTCCTGACACACACAGCAGCGTGCATGAAGCACAAATGCATAATGCAAATTAAAAGTAACTAGATTTAAAAGGCTACATACTGTATGAACCCATTTATATGACATTCTAGAAAATGTAAAACTATGGAGAAAAAAAACAAATCAATAGTTGCCATGGGCTGGAATTAAAGAGAAGGATTGAATACAGAGTGATGTGGGATAATTTTTAGTGTGATGGCACTATTCTATACCTTGATTGTGGTGGTGGTTCCATGACTAATGGGCAGTTGTTAAAACTTGCAGATCTGAACAGTAAAAAGATTGAATTTTCTTGTATTTTAATGTATAGTGAGCTATTTGTCATTAGAGATAAAGCCAGATACACAAGATGAATAAAAGAAAAGGGTATTTTAAGAAGGCTCTCAATCCATTAATACACAATCAAGTATAATTTTCTGTAATTAAGTTGTCTTATTCTTTCTACATTGCAAGATATGATTTTGTAAAGGAAGGAAGATTTGGCTTTTTATTTTACCATATTTCAATAAATCCAAGATGTGCATTTTTTTCACATTTTAACATCCTTGAAATTAAGATGACTGATATAAAGGGAACATCATAATTGAATAGCTTACTGGAACACAAAATAATGCTACATCTTTCAATTGATGATATCTCAGATTCAATGAAATTCAGTAATTATGCTTCTTTAGCAAACAAGTTTTGGTAAAGGGAAGTATACCTTTGTCAAAAGGGTGAAAGGCTAAAATGCTGTGACTGCTATGCTTTGCTGACCTTCATCCCACAAGACACTACTAATTACTTCATGGCAACTGCTAAATGGAAGAACACAATCAGTATGAGATTGAGACACTTAGTATAACATTGGAGTATTTAAAGCAAGATCCCAAGGAATTGTAAGTTAAAAATGAAAACTAATTTCTAAGTAAGTGCTTAGGTCAGCATGGTCAATAGAACCTTCTGAAATGATGGACGTGTTCAGTCTGCACTGGCCACAAACCACATGTGAATATAGAGTACTCGAAATATGGCTAGTGCAACTGAGGAATTAAACATGTAACTTTATAACGTTAATTTAAATTTAAATGTCCACATGTAACTAGTAGCCTTGTATTGCACAGTGCAGGCTTAGCCATTGGGTTGGAGTATTTTTTAGATTAGGATAGAATGACCAAGCAGTTGGTGGCCCTACTACACAGCTCCGAAAGTAAAAGTGCTGCTTTGGTCTCCATGGTCTCCTACCTCATCAACCTACTTGGGATAAGAGAGAAACAATTAAGAAGGTGATAAGCACAGGAGACAGCCCAGAAGTAAGAATACCGACCATTTCTCCTTTCTCACATCTTACAAGTTTCCTGATTTTTCGTGAAATTAAGCGTTTACTTTCCTAGCAGAGAAATCTCTACTAACCTCGATTTTATTTATTTAATTTTTCTCAATGTGCTGGTATAAATAAAATTGTGAGATACAGAATAGGCATTATCATTAGTTATATTTTTTAAATACACAATAACTAATGATGAGAATAAGATTTGGGACTATAACCCAGATCCA
Organism: Hyperoodon ampullatus; assembly: GCF_949752795.1. Classification (NCBI taxonomy): domain Eukaryota; kingdom Metazoa; phylum Chordata; class Mammalia; order Artiodactyla; family Ziphiidae; genus Hyperoodon; species Hyperoodon ampullatus. Next base: position 110,491,916 of record NC_136921.1, read on the forward strand.
TACTAAGATTGAACATAGGTTAAAATCTTTCTTGCTGATAAAATAAAAATTTTTCATCAGTATTCAACAATATTTTATATCACTTTTGATTATTCTACTTTGTCATTTTCCAGTATATTTTGGTGCTTTTATATATTATATATATATATTATATAATATTCTATAAGTATATAATATATATTATATAATATTCTATAAGTATATAATATATATATTATATATTATATACTTGTATATATTATATACAAGTTTTACAAATAAAAATGTTTTCCAGTATAAAATAATTAGTAAATTCAGATTATTTCCAAAGCGTCTTCACATGTTTAAAATGTAAGAAGTAGATATTAATTTGAATCCCAGTAAAACTTAAGGACTTTACCAAGCTTAACTTAAATGTCTTATGTACATACCATCATCAGCATAATGTGTGCATGTATATAAATGCATACATGTAAGTGTTATATGAGATATATCAGGGCTATTTCATATGATTATGTAGCTTGTTCTCAATACAAAACGACCCAGCTGAAGAGACAAGAGGGGACTGAAACCCAATCTAAATCCTGGTTATCTTCTTGGTCGGAGCTGTGTCCTACCAGAGGAAAAAGCACCTTTTTTCACCATACAACTTGCTCAGCCCTAGACAAACAGTGTGCTCATGGATGCAAGTGCTCAGAAGGGACAACTTTTCACAACTTGTCTACGTGGAGAGAGAGCACATTGTTAAACACAAAGATGCAGTAGTCCTGACATGTTCCTAGGCATGCTCCATGTATCATGCTATGTCACATATCTTTAGGTCTCCATTGTCTGAATAAAGGCTTAAGGAAGGCTTTACCAGAATTCTTGATTACAAGTAACAGAATTGCATTTTAGCTAAGTAAAGGAAATTGCATATAGTAGAAATGTATTATGGATCTCATAGAATAGTTGGGAGGACTTAAAAAAAAACAGGGTGGAGGCTAAGTTTCTAGGAATATTAGGTGAAACTACACAATGAAACTGACTGGGGGTGGTGGTGGGATGAATTGGGAGATTGGGATTGACATGTATACACTAATATGTATAAAATAGATAACTAATAAGAACCTGCTGTATAAAAAATTAAAATAAAATTGAAAAATAAATAAATAAAATTTGGCATTTTAACCACAAAAAAAAAGAAACTGACTAGTGATAAAAAAAGAAACATTGATGCTGCATGGAGCCTACGGAAAACTTCCACCTCTTCACCCCACAAAAACCACTTCAGTGCTAGGAACATGACTTGTAACAACTGACACAAATGAAAGCCAAACACTGCGGTGACCACCAACCTTGCAAAACTTAGAAACACCAAAGAGAGCCTTCTTCCTCATACTGATCAATTCCAAATTAAAGTTCAGTTGGTTGGCAGTCTAGGTTACATGCCTACATCCTGACTCTAGGAGATTTCCATGTTGAGAACACAGAAATATGGTAACTAAAGAAAGGCTAATCAAAAGATGTTGGAAAACCAACTGAATTATGTTACCTAGTACAAAGCCAATTAGAAATACACATTTCATGTAAAAAATAAAACAAAATTAGAGTCTATAGCAAATGAATCATCAACTGATTGCATACATTTCTTGTTATGATTATTCTTGACTTTCATACGATGACATAGAAAACTCATGTTTTTAAATAACTGTCTCAGAACTCTTGTTGGCCCAATAATTAGTCAAGAAATTGGTCTATAACTGTGGTACAAAAATAATATTATTATTTATAGGGTACATTTTATTAGTTCCAAATAGACATAAAGACTCTCATAGTTAAAACAAAGTAAAGCAGAACAGAACAAAACATACACCTCCATAAAATGCAACTATAAAAATAAAACATGAAAACAAGATACAAACAAGCAGACAGAGAAAATGAAGAAAATGAAAGGAAGACATAAGAACAAGAATTATAGTGGGACCTGGGATAAGATGGTAATTTGGCTCTTGGACTTTAAATAGATTGAAGAGTTGTTTTACAAGGAAATTAGGTTATATATACAAGCAATCTGAATTGTTAGGCCTCAAATACTCTATTATCACTAAAGAAATCCCCATTTTCCAGAGGCATTTGTATAATAAACTTTTGGACCCAGAAAGGACTTTATAATTTATTTAGTCTAAGCAACTCATTTTATATACAAATATTTGAATTATTATTATTCTGTAATGACTATAGAAATGGTCACAGAGATGTGAAAATTAAGGCAAGCACTTGACAAACAATTCACCTTGATGGTGCTATACACTGAGGAGGTGAAAGAGAAAAAAAAATACAATTATTATAGTTGGTTTTCATGACCTAGAAATCTGTAATGTAGTAATGAACATAAGAAGCAGACATCTGGAGTACAGAATGATGTAAGAAACACAGAATTAAGCGGTATAGTGAAAGGTGTTGATTCGGAGAAAAACAAGATTAATATAGGCTACAGAAAGCAGAGAGAGCCTCATGGAACTACTGCTCCAGGACCATCCTCCAAATAGGCCTCTAAAGTAAACTCCTCATTTCTCCTTGAACACTTTTCTCTTTCTGGGATAGCTTTCTCTTTGGTCTGATTCTTTCCTTGCAGTTTTGAACAACTCATCATGAAATTTCAGTTTTGTTTTATTTTTTTTCTCACTTTCTGTTTTTATCTTTGGTGGTACATTCAAAAATTCCAATATATACTGTTCCAGTTTTGATTTATCTTCCAAAATTATTTTTTGACCCTCAGAGCATATTAATAAGGAGATTTTTCCTTAAGTGTCATATGATATCTCCAAAATTAAAAAAAAATAACTATAATCTATAAAATGTCTATTATGTCAAATTCCATATTCATCTTGGAACTTTTATTAGAACCCTCTCTGTATTATCAGAGTTGGTTCTCACAAAACTCCAAGAGATGAGCACAATCATTCCCATTTTACAGGTCAGGTTATGATTTACTTATGTTTATCTATCTAGTGAGTAGAAGCATAAGTGTTCTGATTCTAAAACCCTTGTGTTTTTTCCTAAGACCAATATAGCATAAATTTCAATCTAGCTTGGAAGCATCGGAGCCACCCAACAAAATGATGTTAAAATTTGCACATTGTCTTGTTTCCCAAGTAGTCTCTTAACAGTTTTCCTGACTTCTTGAAATTTCTCCAACTTCAAAGGGGCATTCTTGCAGGGAAGAAACAAACAAACTTCTGTCTGATCGCTGTGGCTAAGACTTCCAATACTATGTTAAAAAAAAATAAAACACTTCTGAATAAAAAATCTTTCTTTGGGCTTCCCTGGAGGCGCAGTGGTTAAGAGTCCGCCTGCCAATGCAGGGGACATGGGTTCATGCCCTGGTCCGGGAGGATCCCACATGCCGCGGAGCGGCTGGGCCTGTGAGCCATGGCCGCTGAGCCTGCGTGTCCGGAGCCTGTGCTCCGCAACGGGAGAGGCCACAGCAGTGAGAGGTCCGCGTACCGCAAAAAAAAAAAAAAAAAAAAAAAAAATCTTTCTTTAATTCCCCTTTACATAATGAGTGTTCTTTAAACACAGCATATTCTTACCTCTGCAGGTGGAGTCTGTGGCCTGGACCCCATACACAGAAAGGCCCTGTGCTTGGTTTTCAACATCTTGAAATTTTAACAGTTAGATCTCTGAATTTGTGTTTTATAATGGAATTACTTTGGGACAGCAGAGCATGCATGTGAGCAAAGGAGATATGCACAATAGAAATGTCTGCCATTGCTTGCCATTGCATTCGTATACAGTATCTATGACGTCCCATATGCACAAAATTCTGGTAAACTCACAATGTGTGGTAGTTCAGTGATACTCAAATTGAGTGTGTGTCACGTCTACAACTGAGTAGGCAGGGATGCTAAGAGCCCCAAGAGGCCACACTCTCTGTTTAAACCAGAACTTAGCTGAATAAAGAAACATGAAATGACCAAGGAACCATATGATATTATTTTTATGTGTGTTACTTCCCTACGTTAGTCAACTGCTTAAGCTGAAAATGATATCACTGAAGGAAGCAGAAGGAGGAAAAGCCATAATTCCTTTCCCTTTGATGTTCTGTCTTACACATCTTTAAGCCAAAGGTGGAGATTGTTAGCGGAATATATGCTTGTCAAAAAGTGAAATAAAAACAGCTAAATTCAGTTTGTTCAGTTTGTTTCCACTGTCAAGTAAGAAAGAAATACTTTTGCATATACAAGCTAAGAAATATGAAATGTGTAGTTTCGGTCCTACATATAAGATAAGAACTAATATTTTCATTTACAATCGGCATTGCACAATATAAGGACAAATGCTGAAATCCATGCTGATAATTAAATTTTAATTTTTCTTTATTTAGAATGACATTAAATTGCAAACAATAATAATAAAACCCCCAACACCTTGACAAGTTGAGAGAAAGAGACCATGGAGTAAAGAAAAAAAAGTTTTGGGGGCTTCCCTCGTGGCGCAGTGGTTGGGAGCCCGCCTGCCGGTGCAGGGGGTGCGGGTTTGTGCCCCGGTCCGGGAAGATCCCACATGCCGCGGAGCGGCTGGGCCCGTGAGCCATGGCCGCTGAGCCTGCGCATCTGGAGCCTGTGCTCCGCAGCGGGAGAGGCCACAGCAGTGAGAGGCCCGCGTACTGCAAAAACAAAAAAACAAAAAAGAACCAAAAAGACAATCCTTAAGTAGTTGCCAGTTACAAACTGGCAGTGATATATGGACAATGCCCAGCACAGTGACTGTTACATAGCAGGGCTTCAATAAATGAAGGCTATTATAAAATGCAAGGACAACCTATTTCTTAAACTAACCTCCATGCCATGGATTTATAGCCTTAGATGACATAATGACTAATCCATCTGTGGCTTGTTTGTGAGTACAAAGTGGCAAAACTAGAAATGAAGACATACAAAAAATAAATTCTTGAAATGACTCATTGCTTTTAGCACTTAGGATATGGTTAATTAATAAAGAGCCAAAACAGAAAGAAATTTGCCTGGGGCTGGTACAACTGACGAATGAATGAACACTGATGAATTCTTTCTTGCAACAGTTACTGACTGAATTTCTTATGTCAAGCAGACAGACTCAATATCCTTGGATATTTCTCTGTGTAGTACACATAAACAATTTATCTTATTACTATTATAAGTATTATATTATTATTAAGGCCATAGCCTTGAACTTATGTGCATGCTATGGAAATACTGTCTCAATATCAAGTTCATAGACATTTTGGAAAAAAAAAAAGTGGTTAAAACGAACCACCAACTTTTGACTAAATCAACAAAACTAATGCTAATTTTATTTCCTCTCATAATGAAGCCTTAGGGCTGAACTGCAGCTTTTGAGAGATACATATTAAAGTGGACTCTTTGCATTTTGGAGCTAATTGGAAATAGATTTAATCCTCAATTATGTTTTGTAAATCACTTTCAGTGTAGAAAAAAAGAAAAAGCACTTTATGAGAGATGAAATGTGGAGTCTGAGGAAAACAGAGTTCTGGTCCCAAGTTTGCTCAAGGGTCACTATATGACCTAGGACAATTCCTCCTATCTGGTTCTTAATGCTTGCATAGTTTATTTATAAAATGGGAGGTTGGGCAAGCTTACTTTCACGTTTAATATTCCCAGCAACTTTCATTTACTCTGTGACTCCACATGAGGGAGATTAGTAATGTTTTTTGTTTGTTTTGTTTGTTTGTTTTTGCAGAGCTTTTAGACTATCCCATGTTATAAATAAAGGAGTATTCAAAGACAAAAGCCATTTTTTTTGATAAATGGAAATTTGCCTTCTTCAGTTATCTTTTAGATTCAGTTCCTATAGATCTAAAAGATTTGTTGCACCCAAGTTAACTGACAAGGTCATAACTTTGCAAACATCACATTTATTTGATTCAATCAGCATCAATTACGCCCTATAAACACTGTAGAATCCTTTCACCTTGAGTGTGGTCAGGACTTGTAAATATTGGGTTGGCCAAAAAGTGCCTTCGGTTTTTAGGTAAAAATAAAAGACACATTTTTCCTTTTCACCAAGAACTTTATTGAACAACGTATTCATCCTTCTGTTCCACTACCTTCTACCATTTTTCAGGCAACTTCATAATTCCATTTTCCCAAAACTTTTTATCTTTTTGAGCAAAGAACTGTTCCAGATGCCTTTTACAGTCTTCCAGGGAGCTGAAATTTTTTCCATTAAGAAAATTTTAAAGACAGAAATAAATGGAAATCTGAAGGTGCAGTGTCTGGTGAATACAGTGGATGAATCAGAACTTCCCAGCCAAGCTGTAACAGGTTTTGCCTGGTCATCAAAGAAACGTGCGGTCTGGCATTATCCTGATGGAAGATTATGCGTTTTCTGTTGACTAGTTCTGGACACTTTTCATCGAGTGCTGCTTTCAGTTGGTCTAATCGGGAGCAGCATTTGTTGGAATGAGTCGTTTGGTTTTCCAGAAGGAGCTCAAAATAGCCTTCCAATCCCACCATATACGCAACATCACCTTCTTTGGATGAAGACAGGCCTTTGGTGTGGTTGGTGGTGGTTCATTTTGCTTGCCCCACGATCTCCTCCATTCCACATTATTGTACAGTATCCACTTTTCATCAGCCATCACAATTTGTTTTAAAAACAGAACGTTTTCATTACGTTTCAGTAGAGAATCACATGTGGAAATATGATCAAGGAGGGTTTTTTTTGCTTAACTTATGTGGAACCCAAATATCAAAGCGATGAACATAACCAAGCTGGTGCAAATGGTTTTCAGCGTTTGATTTGGATATTCTGAATATGTCAGCTATCTTCCAAGTGGGATAACGTTGATTGTTCTCAATTAATGTCTCGATTTGATCGCTTCAACTGGACTACCGGACTGTGGAGCATCGTCCAGCGAGAAATCTCCAGCATGAAACTTTGCAAACCACTTTTGACGTGTTCGATCAGTCATGGCATCTTCTCCATACACTGCACAAATCTTTTTCTGCGTTTCAGTTGCATTTTTACCTTCCTTGAAATACAAAGCTGGCTACATAAAAATTCACCAATTTTGATGTCTTTTTTTTTAATGCACGCTAATATGACAGCTGTCACATACAATCTAACGAAATTGTTTCAAATGCAGTTAAAGACAGCTAAGTGCTACTAGAGCCATCTTACAGCAAAAACCGAACGAACATTTTGGCCAACCCAATATAACAACGTATTCACAAATATAACGGGATTTCATTCACATGAGTATGAGAGTATGCTATGTACATGGAAAAGGTGAAGGGATTTTGCAGATGTTATTAAGCCCCAATTAAGTTGCCTTGAAATTAATTAAAAGCGAGATTTCCCTGGGTGGGCTTCACCTAATCAGGTGGGCCCTTTAAAACTGGGACTGGGGGCTTCCCTGGTGGTGCAGTGGTTGAGAGTCCGCCTGCCGATGCAGGGGACACGGGTTCGTGCCCCGGTCCAGAAAGGTCCCACATGCCGAGGAGCGGCTGGGCCCGTGAGCCATGGTCACTGAGCCTGCGTGTCCAGGGCCTGTGCTCCACAACGGGAGAGGCCACAACAGTGAGAGGCCCGCATACCGCAAAAAAAAAAAAAAAAAAAAAAAAAAACTGGGACTGGAATTCAGAGGCAGGAGTAGGAGCAGCAGATAATTCTCCCACTGACCTTGAAGAAGCAAAATGTCACGTTCTGTAGAGAGTCACGTGAGAGGGAATGGCAGGCAGACTCTAAAAAGCAGGCTGACTGGGGCTGCACGCTGCAATTCTACAGCCTCAAGAAACTCAATTCTGCCAATAACCAACAAACTTGGAAGATGACCCCAAGTGTCAAATGAGACTGCAGCTCTGGCTGACACCTCGATTGCACCCTGGTGAGACCCTGAGCAGATGACCCAGCTAAGCCATGCCTAGATCCCTGATGCATGTAAACTGTGAGATAATAAATGTGTGTTGTTTTAAGTTGCTGGAAAAAAAAGAGTCATTCGTTTTATTGTCTTGGTATAATACAATTTAGATACCACACATAATGCCTTAAATATTGAAAGATAGAAGAGCAGCCTGAACTTATGCTCTATTGAGATCTACTGAAGAGAGTTCTCTTCAAACACACTAGGCATAAATATTTAAATTCTCCAGGAGAATTTAATACTATTTATTTCTAGTAACCATTAATGTGGAAAGAACATAAAGCACCTAATGTAAATGAAAACATTCCTATCATCTAAAAAATCTTGTGATCATATAACTTCCATGCATTTAGATTGCTCAAAAACATTTTTAAAAACACAAGAACTTCTAAAAGTAATAATTAATGTACACTCACATCATTAATTGAAGTTCAAAAGAAGTCTTTTAGAAAGGGTGGTTGAGAATTCAAGGCAGAACATAATGGAGGAAAAAGCAGAGCAAATGGACCAGATTGAGAGAAAGGAGAGAGTAATGAAGACTAAAAGGAGAAAAAAATTCTATATAAGCAAAGATACAGATTAAATAATGTCTTGAAAAAAGCTAGAGGAAATAACTTTTCATAAGTTAAAAGAAATATACCCTTGTTGAGATTCACATACTACAACAAACACTGAATTTGATATATGATTTTGAAATGGTTGGTTTTAAAGTCATGAGAAGTTTGTTTCACCATTATTGTCACCATCTATTAATTAGGTTTGCATGTAAGCCTTTTGGGAAAATCTATTGTTGCCATTATTCCCTCTTTATCTACTTTTAGGTTTATACAATATTTTTTAATAAACAAAAGAGGTTTACCTTAAATTTATTTCTGATACATAATAGGAAGCCAATAGGAGCAAATAATGTTAATTTAATTTTAGGATAGGCAAATTTATAATTTAACATGGTTCTGCCATTATTATCATAGAAATATGGTCATGAAAAATTATGTGAAAAAAACATTTCATAAATTTTTTTATAGAATGATTACATGTCTATAAGATAAATAAATAAGCATGTAAACATTTTAGTTGTGTTTTTATATATTTTATGTATGTTCTTAAGGAATATATGCCAAATATAATGGTGATTTTCTTCAACTCGTGGCATTTCAGTTAATTTTTAATTTCTTCTTTACCATATTCTATATTATCTGAACTTTAAATATGAACACCTTTAACTGTATAAAGTACTTTTTAAAAAATATTGAGATGAAAACTTGCTGAAGAATAAATCCCTAACTAGAATTTATCATTTTCCTCGCTCATACCCACAGATTTATCTTTCTTCTTTTTTATGCAAAAATACAAGAAAAAGGGAAACAAAGTTCTTTCATATCTTCAGAGCTATATGTCTAATATTAGTAGTATTTCAAAGCAGCTGCAGCCTCTGGTTTTTTATTCCCCCAGAATTTTTTTTTTAAAAGAGTAAGCTCCAAATTTTAAACTTGAGACTTAATAAAAAGCAATACAAATATGAACAGTATCTTGCAATGCATCACAGTCTTACTGACTCTCCCACAGCAATTAATACCCGTCACCAACTCTTCATCTTTCAGTCTTCTCTCCCAGTCATCCCCTAGAAACTTGTCTTGAATAAAGAACTAATTATCTGAAAACTAGAATCAGGAAAAGTATTGAGCATGACCAACCTCTTAATAGTTTGTACATTTATTTATTCTGCTATTGATTTAAGTAAGGGGTTAGAATTTGAAAGAAAATAACCAAAGGAAGAAGAGAACAAGGATCCATATGACTTGCTATGTACCTGAACCACTCACTCAGTAGAGGCATCTAGAAGGAAACACACAATGGAGTAGACAAGATAAATAAATATCGTGGATGAGCAAGCACAAACTGTGACTTTCACAGATTCAAAATTTATATAGTATGATTTAATGTTTACATCATTTGTTGGAAAACGTTTTCTAAAGGACTTGGTATAGTCTGATTAAAACAAAAGATGTTTTATTCTGATACACGTACACTATTTGCAAGTGCTTTTTAACATGTAGCACACAAAGAGTACATGTTATGGGTGTACTGAGTTGGTGTTGCTGCAAACTTGAGTCCCAGAATCTCAGTGAGAACTTTCAACTGTGCTTATTTGGCCAAATACTTTTAATTAAAGATGCCTACAGAAGTTATGTATTTGGGACACTGTAACTATTACAAAACGGCAATATATAATTTAGTAAAAGGGATAATGAGATCCAAATTTCAAGTTGAGGGCATTTATCTCCAGTTGAATGCATTTACAAAACAACCACAAAGTCCTATAAAAACATTAATTGCCCTCCAAATATTTACTCATAGATAATATTTACAAAGAAATCCTGAAAAGCACAAGAGAAACCAGAGAACAAATGTAGACTTTTTAAAAATTATAAAAGTCAGGCTGAATTCTATAAAGAAATCCAATCAAAAGGTTAAAGTTGTGGGCATTAATGTCGGGAGACAGAATTCTCTACTCCTGATAATTACTCTAATGAGTGTATCTGCTTTGTCATCTTGTCTATGCTAACATTTATTGCACCTCTTTTGCCTTCTGCTGTACTGATGGTGACAGATAGGCTGCACATGGGGATTGAAGATATTGATTGGTTTATCAACAATAAAGTCGTTATCCTGCTTCATAACGGGCAACCACACAAGGGATTCATTTTTATTTAATGTAGGAAGAAGCATATTGAATTTCCTTATGACAAGATTATTTAAAGCAAATAATTTAATTTTCATGCTTTTTGTGATGGAAGCAACAACCCCTACCCTCAAACAATGATTTTATAGACTATTCCGTTTGCTTAGGAAATCAGTGCCAATTTGGTACATTTCTTGATCTTCTTGTTTTTGTATCCTTTGATACTTCTCTTTTCAAAGACTTTCCCCAGATAATAATTAAGAAAAAGAATTAAGCTTTGTGCTTATTTTCATCCAATGTGTTTATCTATTGACATTCTAGTAGAGGGGAATTTTAATAAGGTTTCTATCTCCCCTCACATTTAAAATAGCAAAGGCAATTTGCTTTGATTTTTTATTTTTACTATTGGGGTTGTAGGCCTTCATTTGGGTATATTTAGAATTTATTTTTTATATTTGCTTTTATTAATAAAAGATTATAAACTGCTTATGATGAACCTAACACTGTGCAGGGTATGGGGCAAGCAGACCGATGGAACTCAATCCTAGACTTACGGAAATCAAATCAATTGAGTAGTCTGATATGTAAATAATTCTTATATAATTAGATACAATATAAAAGCAACATACTGGAGAGCTTAATGAGTTTTAAAATTTTATTATTAATAAAAGGATTTTTAGAAAAGCCATTTTGATATTTTGCTGAGTGGATTTGGTATTCAGACGAAATTAAAATTGTTCTTATTAAGTGGGTGACCTTGAGCAAGTCACTCAATCTCTTTAAGCTATAATTTCCACAACAAACTGTGAATAACGGAACCAAGGTTTGTTGTAAGCATTAAATGAAATAAGGTAGTTAAGGCATTCTTTAAAGGGCTTGGCCAGAAATAATCAGTAAAAGAGAGCTATCATCACCACCACCTTCCTCTTCTTTCCCATTATATTGTCATTCCCATTATTGTCACTCCCATCATAAACTCTCTTTTCAAGGAATAGGGCTCATCAGTTGAAAAAGGGAAAATAGAGTCATTTAGGCAAGAGAAGGATATAAGTGGCTAATTATAGATAGAATTCAATGTATACAGAGGGAACAGTGGTAAGAAATGAGTCTGAAAATGAAAAGTAAGGCAAATGTTAGGAGAATCTATGGTATACAAAGGAGTTTGAATTCCATTTAGACAGTGGGGATTCCCTAAGACATTCTTAAGCATGTGGATGGCAATTAGATTCATAGTTTTAAAAGCAAACTACTGGCACTAATGAGGATAGATTGAAATAGGGTACAACCAGAGAAGCTACAGTTTGATATTTCTTCTGTGTAGTCATCATTTGTTAATCCAAGAATACTTTTAAAATTATTTTTTCAACTTGAATTAGACAAATTCTACTTCATGTTTTGTCCAACTGTCTGATTCCTAAAACCCATATCTATATCTATATATAGATATATAGATATATATAGATATATAGATATCTCAATTATTTGAGATATGTGGATATACCCTTTGCCATCATTTCACTTGCTCTGTTTTTCCTAAATTGTCTTCTCTTTGGACCTTCTTTTGTACTTTGTCCTTTCAATTACCTGTTACAATGTTCTAAATTTAGCATACCCACCTCCAAGGGATGATATTTCAATTAATCACTGAATAAGTATTTACTGTGTGTGAAGTATGGACCAGACTCCATTCTCACTCGTGTTTCCATTTGTAAAACATAATTATAACCTTCATTTTGAGAATTCACTTTTAAGTGATTCTACAAACATTTGCCTCCTTTGAAATTTACTGTGATGGTTAATTTTGTGTGTCAACTTGACTGGGCCATGGGTGCTCAGACCTTTGGTTAAACATTAGTTTGACTGTGTCTGCAAGGGTGTTTCCGGAAGAGATCCGCGTTTGAATCAACAGACTGAGTAAAGCAGATTGCCCACCTCAGTGTGGGTGAACCTCATCCAATCCATCGAAGGCCTGAATAGAACAAAAGGCAGAATAAGAAAGAAGTTGATATCTCTGCCTGACTGTTCTCAAACTGGGACACTGCTCTTCTCCTGCCTTTTGATTCAGGCTAGGACTAGAACTTAAACCACTGGCTTTCCTAGTACTCAGACCTTTGGACTTGGACTAGAACTATACCATAGGCTTCCTTGGATCTTGAGCTTGGAGACTGCAGTTGTTGGACTTCTCAGGGTCCATACAATTTACTTATAATGAATCTCTTTTTTTCTCTCTCTCTCAATCTCTCCTCTCTCTCATATATTTATATGATATACACATACATATATTCACATGTATGAATATGACTAACACATGAATAATAGAAAAAAGCAATATCTGTTTCCAGCTATTGCTTGCTTACTGTATGTCAGGCCCTCTGCTATATATTTCATTTACCAAATGATAATTTACTTGGTTCTCAGTTTCTTCTTCTGTAAAATGGGTACAATAATTGTACATAAATAATAACTTTATTGGGATTGTTTAAAAGCATTAATTTGTATAAAGCACCTGCAAGAGTGCCTGGCATATACTCAATTAATATTAGCTATTTTTGTTATTCATTATATCCTCACAATACTCCCCCCTTTATATTATAGCTGATAAAATCAGGCTTCAAAGATGAAAATTAAATTGTCCAACATCACAAAGTCAATTACAGGGTCTAGATTTGAATTCACATGTCTGAGCATTAGGACATGCTCTTAACCTATAGATGTCACTGAAGTGATGCACTCCAGATAGGCTTTGAGAAAGGATCATTACTTTTTATAGCTAGAGAAACCCTAAACTCTGATTCAGTTCAACACTGTTAGCTTGAAGAATTGAGTATGACACTATTTGTCGATGGAAGTTTGAAAATTTGTGAAATTTGAAAAAGCTGTTCAACCATGAAAGTTATCTGCTCATCCTCTTTACAGCAAAATTTTCAGTATAAGTGGAGGCTAGAGAATATGTTTCAAGGAATATGCCATTTCTCTCTTTTACTAATCCCTTCATAGTGTGATCAAAGTTGATGTAGAGATATATCTCTCTCCACACTGGAAGACAGTATTGCATTACCCATGGATCATCCCCGTCATATTCATCCTTCTTATCTTGTTATAGGTGGGCAACATTTTGGTCTCTAGGATAGCCATTTTTTAAAAAATCAGCCAGTTTCTCTCTCTCTTTCCAATTCTTTGACTTGAAAATGAAAATTACTTTTCTTCCTCTAATTGCTTAATAAAAATTAATTAACTTTTTATTTGGGTGAACCATTTTAGAAGATAATTCAGAGTGGAAAGGGAAAAGAGGACAACAGGAGGAATGGAAGTTCCCAGTTATATTCTAAGAAAGCTTAGAATGGGACACCCTACCTTTCATTTTCAGGATCATTAATTTTCTTCCAATTTACCAACTAGAAAGACTAATTTAGATGTCAACTTTATTATACAAATAGGGTTGAGTGAACCAGTACTGTTTTGTTGGCTTGTTTGTTTTTTTCTCTTTTTTATATAAACTTGTAGTTTCCATTCATTCCTTCTTTAAAAAAAAAGTTTTATCCCTGTTTACTACTAGGTGATGGAGGGACACAGAGATAGACAAGACTCAGATCCTTCTCTCAACTTTCGAATTATCTGTAAGATAAAAAGAAAAAGAAAACCATGAAAATACTTTACAAAACTGGATGAATTTGCTCAGTGGTGACACAGTACAATGGATGGTGGAATAGGGCTCACTGTCAGGGGCTTTGGGAAGGTCTGAGGAGGAGGGGATACTTGAGGTGAGTCTCATAAAATGAGTAGGAGTTCTTCCTTTCCTTCTTCTTTTTCTTCTTCTTTTTTAAGTGCTGCTAGAAGTAGAAGTCCATGGCCAAAAGCAGGACACCCAGGGGAGCAGGGAGTGTGTGAGGATGACTCTAGATCAGCATTGCTAGAGCAGGAGTCACCATGGGAAGAAGAGAGAGATGAGGCTGGGGGGCAAGTAGGGGCAATGATGCAAAGGATCAGTGTGCTACTCTAAGAAAAAAATAATTCTGAAAACAATACAAAGATGCCCTATTTTTTTTTCAGCAGATGGGTTATAAGCCAAAATATATGAGACAGCAAGAGGGAGGAGATATGGGGATATATGTATATGTATAGCTAATTCACTTTGTCATAAAGCAGAAACTAACACACCATTGTAAAGCAATTATACTCCAATAAAGATGTTAAAAAATATATACACATATGAGACAGAGCAATCGCTTTGGCAGAAATATGTAGAATGGATTAAAAAGAGAAACTATAGTCACAATCAGGCTGATAAATAAACACTTTGATTATTTAAAAAAACAATAAAAATACGATTATCCTTATGGGATGCCATATGCCTTATCCCCTCACCACCCTTCACCAGCATGCACCTTTGTCATGACACATATTTTTCAAGATCGAGGAGATAAAAGTTGTCACGTCAAAAAAAGTTACTCAGTGAAAACTTTAAGATGTTCCCTGAAATAATCACATTAATAGGAAAGCTTTTGGCAGCACATGGATTCAAGCTGAAGTGAATAAAAGGCACTTTAGAGTATCAAATACTTTTGAATAAAACAGCCCAGTGACAGAAATTCTAACTGGTTAAAATCTTTGGTTCAAAATCTACTCTTAAAGTGAGGGCATCAAAGAGGAAGTTGAGTATCATTTATAATATAGAAATTATTTGTGCCAGCAAATTAGTACATGCCGCATGAAAATATCACACACTGCTTTTTAGTCTTTGCTTTCTGCCAACAAATCAGAAGTTCGTTGAATTTATACATTTGACATGCTATAAACAAAAATATGTTTTAGTTCTCCCATAATGGAGGAAATGTGATATTTGACAGATGACATTAGCAGCAGCCAGCATTTTTTGTCAGGTATTAAAGGTGCAAACAAAGTCTCTGGCTGGTTAGAAGCCAATGTGTAGGAAAAAGAATGGAAGTATATTTAGTTCTCATTATTTGAACTAATATGAATAACTAAAGAATATGTACTCTGAAAATATGAGGCACATTTCCATTCAAATTAAATAGTATACGGCATAAAACATAGCACATGGTAATTAAAAATCCATGTCATGAGAGAATGTAAAGTTTAATTGAATTCTCTCCTTTTTTACCATTGAAAGCAGAACACTGTTGATGCCAAAGTTTATTTTAAAGTAGTCTAAAAGCAACATCTTATTTTAAAAGGTAATATAAAAAAATGAGAAAATTAAGAAGACACTGATCAATGACTTCCCCAAAAAATCATGTTCCTATATAAGGAGTATTTTGAAGGAGGAATAAAGATTTAAATACAAAAATATGAATATAGCAAATTTTAAGCTGTGGTTTCTAAAATGCCTTTTGTGAAATTAATATTATGCAGGAAATATAATATTCTCCATAATAAACTCCCTTCTTACTTTGTTGATTGTCACTTAATTCTGTCAAAGTCCATTATAATCCTTTTGATTGTTAATGAACTCTGAAAAAGTTACATAAGAATAGCTCCTCTCTGGGGCTTCCCTGGTGGCGCAGTGGTTGAGAGTCCGCCTGCCAATGCAGGGGACACGGGTTCGTGCCCCGGTCCGGGAAAATCCCACATGCCGCCGAGTGGCTGGGCCCGTGAGCCATGGCCGCTGGGCCTGCGCGGCCGGAGCCTGTGCTCCGCAACGGAAGAGGCCACAACAGTGAGAGGCGGCCCGCGTACCGCAAAAAAAAAAAAAGAATATCTCCTCTCACTTATACTGAATGTTTGACTCAAACACTCTGGCCATTTATAAGCATTAATTCACTAAGGCTTCCAAGGAAACATACATTAGTATTCTTATTCTTACTGTTGCACTGTTTCCTCTCTTCTCTCCCCATGCTGCTGAATTCTTTCTAGGTTTTACTGTTTTTTTTCCCACTAATGTTGGAAAGATACATTTTTAGGAGAATAATCATAATAACATGGGCTCATCTATGTCAGTACCTCTGCCTGGTCTTAATTACTGCTTTGCTATCCAGCTGGGTTGGTGTGTCTACCCCATTTATCCATTAAATTTGGCTCATTCTACCTTTGCTAGGTGCTAAGAAAACAAAGATGAATAGTAAGGATTATCAGTGTGATTTCAATTATTCTTTGCTTTCCAACTGGGTTGGAATCTCTACTCCATTAATCTGTGAACTCTCACCTCACTGTACCTTTGCTTTTATAAGTTCTCCTATAGGTTCTCCCCTCCCTTGGTAAAACTGATGTAAATTAGTTAGGACATCCTAGGCTTCACCAAGTTCTACTGGATTCATTTTAAATAAAGGAATCATAAATGCTCACCATACTTCCCGCTCTGGTGGATCCTTCTTACGATCCCTTAGTGGGCTATTGCTTTCATTTATCTTGGTAAGCTAGACTGGGGGAGGGAGGTCCCTTGCTATCACTCTGGCCATACAAAGTAACAGAATAAAATAAGTTCTTCCTTCTTAGCATAGGACAGAAGTGATGAGAGTTTTCACTGGGTATATTTAGTCACGTCCTCATCCAAATTATCACAGTCCTGTGTTTATTAAATTTTTATCATGTATTATTTCTAACACAGCATTTGTCCTGTTATATTTTAATTATCTGTACTCCCTATAGCAAAGATTTTGCTTTGTATAATACTATATCTGAAGTCCCTATCACAGTACCTGGCTCCTAAATTATTATCCGTTAAAAGAACTAATGAATGCGTGTAATAATTGTATAGCTGCTCAGAGTGGTTTAGAAAACTTCCCCCCATGTGCCAGTATTTCATCCTCAACTGCCTACTTCTGTACCTTAAATTCTGGGATTAGAAGTGCATTTCTATGAGTAATGCATGTCAAATCAGTTCTACCCATGAGAGGGGTGGTCTTCCTCCTCTGACTGCTCCACACCAAAGAAAGAAAAGGTCCTGATGTGCCTTCAAATTCTATGTTGCCTTCTTTCTTCTTTCTGTCCATGCTTCTGAAGCCCATAAAGACTGTAAATATATAAATAAATCTCTAGTCTCCAGAGTGAAGTGAATGGTTTTCCTTTATCTCAATTTGATGGGAATAACTTCTTATGGCTACTATAAAAGGAATGTATCTTACTTCCTATTCATGACCTACTGCTTTTGATTAGTTTATACACAGTGATCTCCCTCATCTGTTGAGACTGATCCAGGAGCAAGCAGTGTGCACACAGTGGCAGAAAAAAAAATACATTAGGAAGAGATTTTACAGAATTCTGAAAATGCTAGATCTGAAAGGAACTTAGTAATGGTACAATTCAACATCTTCAATTTAGAGAGGAGGAAATTGAGGTTAAAGTGTTTCAGCTTTCTCAAAACTTGCTTGAAAACAATTTCTAAACTGCCAAAGTGAAATATTTTGATAATAAGATTCTCTCAGAAGATCTAAGAACATTTTAAAGTGATGTCAAACAAAATCTTTCATTATAGCCACCTACATGATATTCTCTTACCACGATATTAGCTGAGGTAGACAAAGGAAATATCTAAATGTATGTTAAATACACGCACACATAAAAACCACAAGCAGACACATTCTCACCCTGTGTCTTAATGGTATTGCATCTTACATCCCATGTATAGGACACTGGTGTTGCAGCACAACTAACAGTGCAGATGGAATTGACTGAATTGTCACAGATCTCCTGAGAATCAATTTTATTTTTTGTTTGTAGATTTTCGTTCCTTTATCTGTTAATTTTACTAATGTATTATAAATCTCCCATTTGTTAAGTCCTCAATCCTTTTCTTACCAAGAGTAGGCTGTGTTGCCATTCACAGTGCTAATAGCCCCATTTTAATGATGTTTAAGGATCTAAATAGAATGTGCTATTTTGTCTGACTTTCTTGGTTTTCACGAGCATTTTAGACCAGGGAGCAGTGTGCCACAGTCTGATCTCCATTACTTTCAGACAGAAGCAGGACCAGTATAGTAACTGACTTATAATAAGTACTAAATAAAATCATAAATAGGAAGACAGAAAGAGAGCAGAGTGTGTGTGTGTGTGTGTGTGTGTGTGTGTGTGTGTGTGTGTGTGGTGGGAAAGGAAATATCTATGCTTATCAGTTATTAGTCAGGGTTATAGGTTATATATTTGGTCCATTTAACAAAAGCCAACCATTGTGGCTTAACATGGTCAGGTTCTTCTATCTTTCCTGACTCTGAAAGCTATACTGTGCCTTTTGTCCCAGTAATTATTGCCTCATGATCATGACATGGATGCTCCAGTTTTACCTTAATATTTTATGTAGGAAAAAGAAAAAAGGAGGTAGAAAGAATTGGCAAATCTTTCCTAGAAATCCCCAATAGATTTCTACTTATATAATATAGAAACAGAGTCTGTCATATGGTGAACCTTTTTGCAAGGGAGACTGGAAACTTAAAGATTTTATTTTATTTTATTTTTAAAATTAGACATATAGGGCTTCCCTGGTGGCGCAGTGGTTGAGAGTCCGCCTGCCGATGCAGGGGACACGGGTTCGTGCCCCGGTCCAGGAGGATCCCACATGCCGCGGAGCGGCTGGGCCCGTGAGCCATGGCCGCTGAGCCTGCGCGTCCGGAGCCTGTGCTCTGCAACGGGAGAGGCCACAACAGTGAGAGGCCCCCGTACCGCAAAAAAAAAAAAAAAAAAAAAAAAAAAAAGACATATAACCATTCCGAATTATATGAAGATTTTTATAGTAAGGAATAAAGGCATATGACATGTATTATATATAGGTGAGTTTCGTTTTCCCCAATTTCAGGTAAATTGTTTCTCCTTCATAACAAATTTTTACATGATGAAAATGAAGAGTTTAGACTAAACAAAGGATTGTAAACCCATATGACTACAGAGTCCAGACAGATGATGTAAAAAGAAAGTGGCTGAGAGGGATTGTGAAACTCTGGGGATCAAGGACGCACCTGAAAGGGGAAGTAACTTCTCAGCTCCACCTGATTATAGTCATGAAGAATGTGCATCAAATCTACTAAATTTTCCAAATAAATTGAAAATTACCATCTTTGTGTCAAAACTCACCATTTTCATTTTTTTGGTGAGTATTATTTACACAAACTGCATTAAATTATGAGGACTTATACTGGCTGCCAAACTCAACCCCACATAACCACTCCTAGTCAATAAATAGCTAAACCAAGAATATGTTTCTTTCCTGTAGGTTAGACACAGTAAAGATTTTGTAATTTATGTGACGGTTAACCACAGTTGGTTTACAGTGTGGAACTGGATTTAGAAATGTTGAGTGTATTGCAGAGCATCAGAATCAACTGACCTGGTTGGCCAGTTAGGTGCTGATGATTTGTGACTATGGCACAGACAGGAGAACACCAGCAAAGAAGAGCACAAGAACTATGTGAAGAATCTTTAAATAGATTTCTAATGCATTTTTTCACCAAATATTCCAAACTGGAGTGTTCAGAAGATGATTTGCCTTGTCCAAAGCTAACTATGACCAGGTACAAAATAACTGACTAAGCCCATCAGTGTCTGGTACATAGCAGGAACTCATAAGTATTTCTAAAAGTGCACTGGATATATACATATGCTATGAAGAGTACAAGTAATTCTTGTAACTTAAAAAGGACAAAGGGGACTTCCCTGGTGGCGCAGTGGTTAAGAATCCGCCTGCCAATGTAGAGAACACAGGTTCGAGCCCTGCTCCGGGAAGATCCCACATGCCTCAGAGCAACTAAGCCCGTGCGCCACAACTACTGGGCCTGTGCTCTAGAACCCACGAGCCACAGCTACTGAGTCCATGTGCCACAACTACTGAAGCCTGCACACCTAGAGCCTGTGCTCCGCAACAGTAGAAGCCACTGAAATGAGAAGCCCACACACCACAATGAAGAGTAGCCCCTGCTCGCCACAACCAGAGAAAGCCCACATGCAGCAACGAAGACCCAACGCAGCCAAAAATATAAATAATATAAATAACTAAATAAGTTTTTAAAAAGGACCTTGGAGAATAATTTTATTGATATAATTTCATACATATTGTCCTATATTCTAAGTCAGACACCTTACCTTTTGTATTAAGGTATGATATCATGGTTCCATCTTTATTCCCCTTTTTAAATCTTTGGGCAAAACATGTATTTTACAATTTGCACAGGTAGACCCTTTGAGGCTTCCATTTTACTGTCTCTCTGCAAATTTTCATGCTACTACTGTTCTTTATTAGCAATCATATTAACTATAAAATACAATGAATTGATTCTTTAAATTCTCTATGCAGTCAAAGTAGCCAGTGTCACAGTGGAGTGCCTTGAGCAATTAAGAAGAAAAATTATGCTGACCATAACTTTGAACTACAGTGATGAATTGTACGTATTGTAACAGCTTATATGAGACTAGCCCACTATGGCCATCAATTTCACTGCATACCAAGGTCACACTTGCTCTTCCTACCTTTTTTTCAGATAATTTTGATGCTAGGGCCAAGACTGACTTTAACTGCTAAGTCAGAGGAAATGAAGTAAGTTGAGTTTATTCGTTCATTTTTTTTCTTAATGTATGTTAAATAATTTAAATGACTTCATATTTCATGGGATATTACATACCATCTTTTGATTCTTAATTGCAATCTATGAATAGGCTTTCTCAAGTGACAGATACAGTCAATACAATAACTGAATGAATAACCAAATAAATATTTGGACAGTTATGTAAACTTTTCTCAATAGTATATTTTAAACCCATAACAGAAATACGTCTGTATTAGCCAGTGTGCTCCAGAAAAACGGAACCAGCCAAATGTTGATAAAAAACACGTTGGTTTTATCAACATCCTGTTGATGACATATTTATTTAAGGAATTGGCTCACATGATTGTAGAAGCTTGCCAAGTCCAAAATCTGATGGGGTAGGCTGGCCCTCTGGGGACTCAGAGAAGAGATGCAGTTGGAGTCCAAAGGCAGTCAGCTGGCAGAATTTCTTCTTGCTCAGAGGAGGTCAGTCTTTGTTCTATCAGGCCTTTGAGGTCCACCTACATCATGGCGAGCACTCTACCTTCTCAAAGTCCACTGATTAAACTCATGCAAAAAATCACCTTCACAAAAACATCCAGAATAATGTTTGACCATATATCTGGGCACAATGGCCCAGCCAAGTTAACCTGTAAAATTAAACATCACAGTGTCTTATCTGTTAAACATCATCAAATGGTATTTATGAGGCATTACCTCATTTCTACTTAAATGTGTGCCCATCTTGAGAACAAAAACTATATTTTGATTAGAGTTATAATAATATAACATGCAAATACCATATTTATAATTATTTTATCTAACAATCAAAAAGCCAATGACTTGGAAACTAATGCTCTATTCATCCTTTCTCTGTGTGCTGCAGAGGATTATTTTTAAGTGATCAGCTTAAATTCTGCATGAGCTTTCTGCTCATTACTCCAGGTGCCTAAGGGAGAAGTTGGTTCCAAGGCCAACTAGTATGCTCTATTTCATTATTTCAGACCCTGTGGCTGAAATGCATAATGTTTCATGAGACTATGATATATAGAATGGCATAAAAAAAAGGTTTTCATTGGGGCCACTTGTATCCCATAATTTCCCTGAATCTGGCCAGTTACTGAGCTATGACATATAAGTTAGTCCCTCCCATTTGTTTATTCATTTATTTATAATGACAGACATTTATATGACAGACACTCTTCTAGGAATTAGGGATACATGACAAAGGCATCAGCATTATTGAGCTTACACTTTAGTAGCAGGAAGCTAATAATGAACCTATGAACTAGTAAGCAAATAAATTTAGATAGTGGTAAGTACTATGAAGAAAATAAAAGAGGACAATGGGGGCTTCCCTGGTGGCACAGTGGTTGAGAGTCCACCTGCCGATGCAGGGGACGCACGGGTTCGTGCCCCGGTCCGGGAAGATCCCACATGCTGTGGAGTGGCTGGGCCCATGAGCCATGGCCGCTGAGCCTGCGCGTCCGGAGCCTGTGCTCTGCAGCGGGAGAGGCCACAACAGTGAGAGGCCCGCGTACCGCAAAAAAAAAAAAAAAAAAAAAAAAAAGAGGACAATGGGAGACAGAAGGAGTTTAGGCCAATTGGTTTAGGGTGGTTTAAGGTTTCTCTGAAAGGGCAACACTTGTACAAAATGGGAAGAGCAAAGATGAAGGTAGGAATGAGCTGGGCACATTTGACGTTAGGAAAGCAAGTTTGTGATGCTGGAATGTAGAGAACTAAAGGGACACTGGTAGGAGATGTGACCTGGAAAAACAGGTAAGGACCAATCACGTATGGCCTTGAAGCCATGGCAAAACTTGTACTCATTGCAAGGGAATGATAGGCTCTAAATTACTCTGAATAGACAATGGAGTCTTGAGGAAGCAGACAGGACAAAAGGAGATCATTTAGGATACTATTAGTGAGCCGATGAGCCATGATGCTTGGGCTAGTAGAGCTAGTAAAAAGCATCCAGATTTGGAACCAATGAAATTGTTGCTGATGTAAGAGTGCTTTCCTATATGCTGTATGTACATCATAAAATATATATGACTTTACATATTTTCAAAGATATTCTACATTTTTTATCTTGTTATTCTTAGCAGGAATTCTGCAAGATGCAGAAGAAAGAGAGTTTTACCATCATTTGGTGAATGGAGAGTAACAGAACAAAATTAAGGTTGAGGGACTTGAACTTTGTAGTTTATGGATTAACGGTGTATAACATCCCCATGTAAAGACAAACCCCTGCAAAAGTATCTTTCACGTAGAAGAATTATCTAACTCCCAAGGCAACTCAAACAATCAGATGAGCTCTGATTGTTAAAAGCTACCCAGAAAACTAGTAGTTCTTGTAAAGCTTCCCAGCAGAGTCTAAATTAGAATACAGGGATTCCAGGTCACATTTCAGCTGCCACAGCCAGGCTCACCTCTAAGGCTGCAATCTGATTCCACAGGTTTCTTGCTCACACTCACCTATTCCTTCAAAAATATCAATACAAATAATTCAGCCAAAGTGAGTCCACAGTACGGCTCTCAAAAAGATAGGTAAAGAAAGTTAGGTTTTGCATATTAACTGTACAATTAATATCATTTAAAGAAGCCAGATTTTTTTTAGAAGAAGAAATGTGAATGCTCCATGTGCTAACGACACACAGATAGGACATAAGTCATATGCAGGACTTTTTCATTGTATGTGGTGGGTTCACAGACAGGGAGGAGAAGATGGAACAGGAAACAGGACAAGTGTGAAGTTCTTTTCTTGGGAGGCGTTTTTCAGACCCTTCCTTTGTCTATTAGTTGTTTGCTCGTTTTGGGAGCGGTTGAGGCATCTGAGCCTCTAGGATTTTTCTTAGAAATCCACATAGACTTAGCTTAATTGGAGAACAATATTTCTCGTTCTTCCTGGAGGGGTCTCACACATGTTTGTTTAGCAAGAAGGTATGTAATTCAGCAAGCCTGACCTTTTTACCACATTAAACAGCTCAAGGATACTCTTTGGAGCCAAACAGATCTAAATTAGAATATGGACTCGATCACTTATTAGATATGTGACACAAAGAATTTATTTGCCATCTCTAGCCTCAATTTTTCTCTTCCCACAAAAACAGAAGTATCTCTTTTATTAGTTAGCTTTTTAAAAATTTAATATTTTTCTCTGTCTCTATTTAAGTCACTGGTCTCAAAGAGGAAATACAGCAGTGCCTCTAAAGGACCTGGCACATGTCTGGGATGAATTAGCCACTCTGCAATTGTTTCCAAACTACACTGCCCAGAAGAAATATCTAAGAATCTTGCTAAAAAGACAAATTCTTGAATCCAAACCCCAGAGAATTCTGATTCCTAGGTCTACAAGGAAGTTCCAGATATCTACATTTTTAACAAATACTACAAAATTTCTGAAATTAATTTCCTGCTAATTATATTTGGAGAAAAAAAAGAAAACTGCAGCAAATTTGACCTTCATTTATCTATGACCTCTCATCAGCTCAGAGGTAAGTCTCACTCTCCTTTGGCTCCTAGCACAAATCATCTCATCCTTGACCTTTTACATACTAGCATGACATAAAACATAAGGATAGAAGTTGTCTGTCTGGATGCTTTTCTTTCCTGTCTGCTCTCTTTTGGGTGATAGATTCTTTGTATATAACACCTGACTTATTTCCCTGTAACTATTATTGGTCTCTTTCTTGCTAGTTTACCTACTGTTTTAGACTCCTAATCATCCTAAATTACATGGACATCATCAGCTTCTTACTAGAGTTGTTTTATCCTGTTAATACTGGGTACTGCATTTGTAAAATACCCTTTTCCTTATGGCTCCAGTTAGAGATGACGGAAGAGGAACATTTGTTAGATATGGAAGGTAGAAGAGAAACAGAAGCCACCACTTTCTGAAGGTTATCTTAGGGAAGACACATTGATGGATAGACACAGAGGTACATGGCATATCCCAGCTTATTCTCCTTCTCCTCTTTGAAGCCAGAGCCTCTTTCCAGGTGCTGGTCCTGCTGACCAATGGCAGCCTCAGACCTATCACTGGGCACATGGCTGTGGACCCACAGAGGTGGTAGCTCCCCAAAGAAACATTTTCTTATAGATTTTGCCTTAAGTGCCCTCTTTAGAGTTCCACTTTGGTGGTAGACATGTTCGGTTTCTTCCATTTGTCTGCAAGCTCTTACCTATGTACCTGGGCCAGTGCTTTAGACAAATCTGTTAGTGATTCTCTTTGTAATCCTCTTATTCCCCATTAAAGACTTTCACCTCATCCGCTGCTCCCACCTTTATGTGGAGTGTGATTCTTATAATAAACCCCTATGCGCACAATGATTTAAGTAGCACTGATTTGTTGTCGGAAATCAGATGAACCCACACACTAAACCAGCTCAACTCTAAGTCCAGACCCTTCACGTTTTACAGTCCAGAGGGGGACATCAAAGGAAAACTCCACAGGACAACTGAAACCTAACATATGTTTAAAAGTAGGGTACCAGGTTATTTTGAGTGACCTACAGGGAAAAATACATAGAATCCTTCAGGCATTCCTATTGTATTCCTAGAAATCAATATTGATATTTTAGTCACTGAACTTTTACCTGACATTTTGGCCTAGAATTCAAGAATTAAAAGAGGAAAAGCCGAACTCTCTCTCCTGGACTTCTGCTTTACATGTACTTGTATCTGCCCTTAGAGATAAATGCCAAGTCTCATGTGTTAATCTTCTTACTGCATGGTTGGCCATCACCGAAAGAGTTCAGCCTTCCAGACTGCAATCACATATAACATCACCAGAATTAAATCACCCATTACCAACCCTTCAAGCACAGTCTTAGTAAATGTACACTTAGAATTCTGAGTAAGTTTTGACTAAACAAGAAATGTGCAATCAACTGATAGACTTCAGTCTCATGATACTTTTCTTTCCAAAGAATCGCAAAGCAGCACCCATTAAAATTAGGCAGAATCACAGATGCATATGAAACTGCATATAGCAGAGATTTTCACAAGGCTTATTCAGTGGAAGAGTAATCTCTGAATTCCAAAGATTTTATTAACTTTCAGATTCTCTTCTATATCCTATACTTAAATGTAACATGGAATCAGATTTCTGGATATTATTCTACACGCCACCCTCTTACTTTACACAATTTGAAGCCTTCACTCTTAAATTACATTTTTGAATTATCCCAATTGAATGCCATATATGCAGTGGTCATACGTATTATACTAGAGATCACACACTCTATTCAGGCTTAACTGGACTTCACACAAATTTGGTTTGACTGGCATCATCACCATTCCTGTCAAATGGTGAGAGCTATGTCTAGACCTGACTTAGGTAAGTAACCCCCGTCCGTCGAGAAAGGGAAATTTAATCAGTCTTATGCCTATGAAACATGTTCTATTTCTGGTCTAGTAAATTCAATAATATTTTCAGTCTTAGTTCTCATAAAGTAACATTTATTCATAATTTGGAGCTGCTGAGTTTCTTCAGCTGTTAGAAATCCTCTCCCAATAATATACTGCATTGGCTTTCTAAACTCCCCCATGTGTATAAGGGCATTGTTGCCCAGTCTTCCTCTATCACTTGCATTGCATTTGTCATGT
Source organism: Hyperoodon ampullatus (assembly GCF_949752795.1). NCBI lineage: Eukaryota > Metazoa > Chordata > Mammalia > Artiodactyla > Ziphiidae > Hyperoodon > Hyperoodon ampullatus. Next base: position 110,518,563 of record NC_136921.1, read on the forward strand.
TTCTCGAGGTTCTATTCTGTTTTTCTCCTCTAGTTTTGAGTGTTTGTACCTTATGTTTATCCTTTCAGTAGTTGTCCTAATTTAACTTAAAAAGGATAATTAAGTTACCCACTTTCCACACCATGCAAGGACTATCATATACTTTACTCATGTTCCTGTAGGCAATTTTGTCATCAGAGTTGTTTTTTTTTTATGTTCTAAGCAGATTTTTTTCTCTTCACATAATTTCAAATTATTATTGTCTTATACAGTCATCATTTGTTTAGCTTTAACCACATATTTACCAACATAATTGCTCATAATTTCTTCTTGCATCTTTACCTTTCCATATTGTATGATTTTCCTCCTGCCTAAATTAAACCTTTAGAATTTCTTTTATTAAAGAGACTTTTCTTTTGGCTTATCTCAGCCTGTATGCTTAAAAATATCTTTTTTTCACCCATACTCATGCAAGATGTATTACTGGGTATAGAACTATAAGCTCACTGAAAATATTATTCCACTATTTTGGGGTTTCTCTTGGTTGTTGGTGAGAGGTCTGTTTAATTAATTACCCATCTACTGTAGTCTTTCATTCCTCCGGAATCTTGTAAGATCCCATTTTCTTTTGAATTTTGCAGTTTTTTTATGATATCTATGACATGGGAATAGAAATCTGTCTCCCTCCTTATGTTATTTCTTGATAATGATCGATCTGTTTTTCACATTTAGGTATAATGTAAGTTAATTATGATTTTTTATTTTCAGATTTTTCAAACTTGAAAGAAAATTGAAAGAACACTATAATAAAGACCTGAATACTACTAACTTAGATTCACAGACTCATAAGATCTTGCTATATCTGCTTCATCTCTATTTCTACACACACACACACACACACACACACACACACACAGAGCTGTTTTGTCAAGCAATGTAAAGTAGATTGCATACATCATGATATTTCAGCATGTCTCTGTCAAGAACATATGACCACAAAACCATACCATGCCCAAGAAAAATCAAGCTTAAGATTATCCAACACAGAACCTATATTTAAATTTCACCAGTAGTCATATAAACATTATATATGTATATATATAATTTAATACATGATACAAATTCATATATTATATTAGATTGTTATGCCATTTTAGTCTTCTCTCATTTAGAATGACTGATATGATTTCCCCTATTCTTCTCATACTGAATCCTTTGGAAATTCCAGACCAGTTGTCCTGCAAAACACATTATTCTATTGAAAAAGAGCCCTCCACCAGCTTTATTCTTTCTTCTGTAACTCTTGTATCACTATGGGCACTTGCATGGATTTTTTTTTTACATGCTATTCTACATTTTTCTTACTGATGCTATATATTACTAACTAAGTCAATACATTCCCTATACACAATACCTGTACCCTCTCTTACCCTATTAATCTTTGAGCATCAGACTCACCTGTCTTTCCTGTTCAGACCTGAAACCAGCCATTTCTTTAAGTTTCCCAGTTTTTAATATGCATGTGGTGAACAGTATTGAAAAATCATGATCTGGGCATTAGATGCACAAAAAGATATCATCATGTCCTTTAACCAAGAGAAGAATATATTATTAGAACACAGAACAGTTAGATTGATTCAAGATGGATGAATATGTGCTTGTGCTTGAAGGACATATCAAGTATATGTATGTGGGGTATGTGTGTGTGCGTGTGTGTGTGTGTAATGTGGTTATAAGCAAGACTTTTTAATAAAACCCAATACTACAGTGTTTTTCTACACTATCCTGTTCCATGTTTATATCTCCTATCTCCCAACAATATCTATATATTTATCCATTTGTTTTTTTCCTACATTACAGACACAGCATAGTTTCAGAATGACCACACCAAGGCAAATACCAACAACAAACTTACCAAAAAAGTTCATATTTGTGCAATGGTTTTGGACTTCATAATACATACATCTTTCTAAGTATGTGATTTATGAATAACATTATGACAAATAAATATTTTACATAGTTACTATATTCATTAGTCAATTAATTAAATATTTATGAAAAAGTTAATTAAATTAATTATTTTCTTAGTGTGGTAGTTATTAATTGGATATTCAGGTAGCTCATTTATTTCTATTTAGTTAAATTAATTTTTTCATTCTTTTATATATAATTTCATTTTTTGAATATACAAAATATTTTTATAATTCAAACATCAAACTCTATTAAGAGGGAACTGCAGAGCAGCCACACTCCCATTCCTATTTCCGCTCTCTCATTTTCATCTACTCCTTATAGATAACTATTTTCATTAGTTTCTATTTAGTATTCCTTTGCTTCTTTTTGCCAAAAAAGTATAAACAGATAGATAGACACCTCAGGAAAGAGAGAATCAACTGTTCTTACTTCCCCTTATTTGTTATATAAAAGTTAATATTCTATAATCATTCTTTTTTTAAACATATTTATTAGAGTATAATTACTTTACAATGGTGTATTAGTTACTGCTTTATAACAAAATGAACCAGCTATACATATACATATATCCCCATTTCTCCTCCCTCTTGTGTCTCCCTCCCACCCTCCTTATCCCACCCTTCTAGGTGACCACAAAGCACCGAGCTGATCTCCCTGTGCCATGTGGCTGCTTCCCACTAGCTATCTATTTTACATTTGGTAGTGTATATATGTCCATGCCACTCTCTCACTTTGTCCCAGCTTACCCTTCCCCCTCCCTGTGTCCTCAAGTCCATTCTCTACATCTGAGTCTTTATTCCTGTCTGACCCCTAGGTTCTTCAGAACCTTTTTTTTTTTAGATTCCATATATGTGTTAGCATAAGGTATTTGTTTTTCTCTTTCTTACTTCACTCTGTATGACAGTCTCTAGGTCCATCCACCTCACTACAAATAACTCAGTTTCATTTCTTTTTATGGCTGAGTAATATTGCATTGTATATATGTGCCACATCTTCTTTATCCATTCATCTGTCGATGGACACTTCGGTTGCTTCCATATCCTGGCTATTGTAAATAGTGCCGCAATGAACATTGTGGTACATGACTCTGTGAATTATGGTTTTCTCAGGGTATATGCCCAGTAGTGGGATTGCTGGGTCGTGTGGTATTTCTACTTTTAATTTTTTAAGGAACCTCCATACTGTTCTCCATAGTGGCTGTATCAATTCACATTCCCACCAACAGTGCAAGAGGTTTTACTTTTCTCCACACCCTCTACAGCATTTATTGTTTGTAGATTTTTTGATGATGGCCATTCTGACCAGTGTGAGGTGATACCTCATTGTAGTTTTGATTTGCATTTCTCTAATGATTAGTGGTGTTGAGCATCTTCCCATGTGTTTGTAGGCAATCTGTATATCTTCTTTGGAGAAATGTCTATTTAGATCTTCTGTCCATTTTTGGATTGGGTTGTTTGTTTTCTGATATTGAGCTGCATGAGCTGCTTGTATATTTTGGAGATTAATCCTTGTCAGTTTCTTCATTTTCAAAAATTTTCTCCCATTCTGAGGGCTGTCTTTTCATCTTGTTTATGGTTTCCTTTGCTGTGCAAAGGAAGAACACTCAAATCAATAGAATTAGAAATGAAAAAGGAGAAGTAACAACTGACACTGCAGAAATACAAAGGATCATGAAAGATTACTACAAGCAACTATATGCCAATAAAATGGACAACCTGGAAGAAATGGACAAATTCTTAGAAGAGCACAACCTTCCGAGACCAGGAAGAAATAGAAAATATAAACAGACCAATCATAAGCACTGAAATTGAAAATATGATTAAAAATCATCCAATAAACAAAAGCCCAGGACCAGATGGCTTCACAGGTGACTTCTATCAAACATTTAGAGAAGAGCTAACACCTATTTTTCTCAAACTCTTCCAAAATATAGCAGAGGGAGGAACACTCCCAAACTCATTCTACGAGGCCACCATTGCCCTGATATCAAAACTAGGCAAATATGTCATAAAGAAAGAAAACTACATGCCAATATCACTGATGAACATAGATGTAAAAGTCCTCAACAAAATACTAGCAAACAGAATCCAACAGCACATTAAAAGGATCATACACCATGATCAACTGGGGTTTATCCCAGGAATGCAAGGATTCTTCAATATACGCAAATCAATCAATGTGATACACCATATTAACAAACTGAAGGAGAAAAACCATATGATAATCTCAATAGATGCAGTAAAAGCTTTCGACTAAATTCGACACCCATTTATGATAAACCCTCCAGAGGGAGGCATAGAGGGAACTTACCTCAACATAATGAAGGCCATATGTGACAAACCCACAGACAACATCATTCTCAATGGTGAAAAACTGAAACCATCTCCACTGAGATCAGGAACAAGACAAGGTCGCCCACTCTCACCACTATTATTCAACATAGGTTTGGAAGTTTTAGCCACAGCAATCGGAGAAGAAAAAGAAATAAAAGGAATCCAAATTGGAAAAGAAGTAAAACTGTCACTGTTTACAGATGACATGGTACTATACATAGAGAATCCTAAAGATGCTACCAGAAAATTATTAGAGCTAATCAATGAATTTGGTAAAATAGCAGGATACAAAATTAATGCACAGAAATCTCTTGCATTCCTGTACACTAATGATTTCAAATCTGAAAGAGAAATTAAGGAAACACTCCCATTTACTACTGCAGCAAAAAGAATAAAATACCTAGGAATAAACCTGCCTAAGGAGACAAAAGACCTATATGCAGAAAACTATAAGACACTGATGAAAGAAATTAAAGATGATACAAACAGATGGAGAGATATACCATGTTCTCGATTGGAAGAATCAACATTGTGAAAATGACTATACTACCCAAATCAATCTACAGATTCAATGCAATCCTTATCAAACTACCAATGGCATTTTTCACAGAACTAGAAAAAATTTCACAATTTGTATGGAAACACAAAAGACCCCAAATAGCCAAAGCAATCTTGAGAAAGAAAAGCGGAGCTGGAGAAAACAGCCTCTCTGATTTCAGACTATACTACAACACTACAGTAATCGAGAGAGTATGGTACTGGCACAGAAACAGAAATATAGATCAATGGAACAGGATAGAAAGCCCAGAGATAAACCCACACACATATGGTCACCTTATCTCTGATAATGGAGGCAAGAATATACAATGGAGAAAAGACAGCCTCTTCAATAAGTGGTGCTGGGAAAATTGGACAGCTACATGTAAAAGAATGAAATTAGAACACTCCTTAACACCATACACAAAAAGAAACTCAAAATGGATTAAAGACCTAAATGTAAGGCCAGACACTATAAAACTCTTAAAGGAAAACATAGGCAGAACACTCTATGACATAAATCACAGGAAGATCCTTTTGGACCCACCTCCTAGAGAAATAGAAATAAAAACAAAAATAAACAAATGGGAGCTAATGAAACTTATAATCATTCTTTATACTATGTACCCTAGAAATCACACCAGTTCATAGAAAACTACTTCATCTTTTTTACAGAAAAATATTATTTCATTGAGTGGTTGTACATAAATTATTCAACCAGCACCTTGGGTTGTTTCCAGTCTTTTCAAGTTACAACTAATGCTCAGATTCAGAACCTTGAATATACATTGCTTTCACATGTGGAGGACTCTCTTCATGGTACATTCACAGACTGGGGGTTGTTGGAGTGAAGTGGTTTTGTTAGTTATTTTCAGTTATATAATTTTGTATTAGATTTTCCAATCTACATGACTGCCCCTAATATCTTAATCCTTTTATCAACAGCTGCCACCAACCACTTAACTTTTCTTGAATATATTAGCATTTATCTTTATCCCTCAGTGTGGAGTGACTACAACTGAATATAACACTCTAAGAATCAAGTCCAAATTTGAGTAGGGCAACAGTCTCCATTGTTGCAGATACTTTTTAATCTATTTGAGGTAATTATAATTATATTGAACTCTTTGGGGCACATGCATCTCCTTATCACATAATTTTACAGTCATTTTAAACCCCTAAGTATTTTCTACACTCACCCTTTCCATTTCATAGACTTTTTGTAACATTGTAGGTTTGATCCAAATAAATTTTTCCAATTTATTAATTTTTAATATTATCTAATAAATTAGATTTATCATACCTCTGTCAATATGATATGGTCATCATTCGGTTATCCAACATACTATCAATCCCCTCCAGCCTAAGGTAGTGACAAAGTGACACAACTTTTACACAAACTCTGACAAAATAAGGCAGATGAATTTTGCTTCAAGGCACTAATAATGTTTTCACCAAATAAAAAAAGAGTTGTTCTAACGGATGTTTCTTCATTTGTTAGACCAATTTTTGTATTGGTAGTTATATATACTGCATGCCAACTATCTACTTGGTATCTCACAATAAACTGAGATAAGTATCGTTAACTCTCCTGATTATACAAAAGAGGAAACTTGAGTTACAAAGGAAGGCAGTTATTTGTTCCAAGTACACAGGTGCTAAATGGCAGTGTGAGTAACTGAGCTTGAGTTCCACACAGTCCAGAATTATAATTGGCTGCACACAGCAGAACTTTAGGTGCTCTCATAGGTTACTTGCTATCTGCACTTCTAATCCTGATAAACTGAGGCTTCTTGACAGTGCTTGCTTTTGCTTTCTGGAAGCTTGTTTCTAAAGGATTTGACCAAAAAAATTGGCAAGGGAATTATGACAGTATTTTTGAGACTTATCCAGTCATGAATTGGTCAAAGAAGGAAAATATTAGAAAGAATAAAAAGGGATGAAAAGATATTCTTAGCTTTTGAGAACCAAACACTTTACTCTGAAAAATTTATCTAAGTCAATTTAATGAAAAGGTAAGAAATAACTCTTTTAAAAGTGTTAGGGCTCAAGGAAGAATAGTCTATTATATTATCTTTCCTTGAACTTTCTTCTCTATGATTCCAAGGTGTTTTAGAAAAACTCATATGAAAGACAGGTATTTAATAAAGGAAAAACTTAACTTCAAAGACCCTTTGAATGAGGCATTACCATAACTAATTTACAGGCCTAATATCTACGCAAGGGAAAGTTTCAAGATCTAAAAGGGTCACCTCGTACTAGGAAACCAAAGTTGAGTGTGTGATCTCATTTTGCTTCCTGGAGCTTGTATGAATCTTTTCCATCTTCAACTCAATTCCTGAACAGCAAAGTTCTAATCTTTTTTCTGAGAAAATGTTTCAGGAAGCCATACCTCCTGTAAAATGCTCTGTCAAACTCAAAGGTGATCTTGGGAAATTGAGAAATCCTGCAAGAGATCTGCAATTTACATATTAAAGTTTCTGAGATATTATAAGGAAAAAGAAATCTGTTCTTCAGACACAAAGATATTGTACCAGAGATTTTTTTTTTCCTCTCACAACACTGAGAAATATTTTCATGCTTTGGGGAATACTGTTCTAACAGTTCCTTCCACTAATCCTTATCCACTTTCATTCCCATCTTCCCTCACACCCTTGTCACCACTGTACCTCATCACTTCCACCCTGTAAAAGGCAGTCTTTACATAAATTGTGAGCTCCGTTAGGGCAGAGATATTGTCCATCCTTCCTGCAATATCTCCAGAATCTAACACAGCTACAGGCATATAGTAAGACTTAAATAAGTATATGAAATAAATGAATATTTGAATGAATATATGTGAATGAGTACATAGAAACTTAACATCAACCACAAGTTCACAAGTATATCCAAAGTCATTTCAATCTTCCTCTCCATATACAATTAGATACACTTGTATCTCTATATGGCATTAATCACCCTGATGTATGGAAATCCACTTGTAAATGAAACATAGTTAAGGATGTGAATTTTTTATTTGATAAAGTAGGGGTTGGCAAACTTCTTCTGTAAAGGTCCAGATAATAAATGTTTTAAACCTTGCAGATTATATATTCTGTTGCAACTACTCAACTTTGCCATTATACTGCAGAAACAGCCATAGGAAGTAAGAATAAATGAATGGGTGAGGCTGTGTTCCAAGAAATTTTTATTTATCCAAACAGGCAGAGATACTCAATATCACTAGTCACCCACTAAAATGCCTTTTGGGGGGTTGTTTCTGAGAGACTTGACAAAATCTCTCAAAGAGATTATGAAAGTATTTTTGATACTTTTATACAGCCACGAATTGCTCAAGGTAGGAAAACATTAGAAAGAAAAAAAAGCCATAAAAGATATTCCTAACTTTTGAGAACCAAACACTAAAATACATTTTAAAAAGTTGGACAATGGGAACATATGATAACTGATTCACTTTGTTATAAAGCAGAAACTAACACACCATTGTAAAGCAATTATACTCCAATAAAGATGTAAAAAAAAAAAAGTTGGACAAGTCTTGGCAGGGATATGAAGAAATTGGAACACTCAAACATTGCTGGTGGGAATGTAGAATGGTACAGCCACTTTGGAAAACAGTCTGACAGTTTCTCAAAAGGTGAAACAGAGTTAACACATGACTCAGCAATTACACTCCTAGGTAGAATTCTAAAAAGAGAAATGAAAATGTATTTCCAAAATAAACAAACAAAAATGTGTGCATAAATAGCAGCATTAATGGTCAAAAGTGAAAACAACTCAAATTTCCATGAACAGATGAATGAATAAATAAAATATGGTATACCCATGCAATGGAATATTATTAGACAATAAGAAGGAATGAAGTATTTATACATGCTACAACACATATGGACCTCAAAAACATTATACCAAGTGAAAGAAGAAGACACAAATGACCACATATTATAAAATGCCATTTATATGAAATATGTAGAATAGTCAAATATATGGAGACATAAAGTAGGTGAGTAGTTGTCTATGGATGGGGCCTGGCTGAGGGGGTGGACAGTGGAAGGAATGGGGAATGATTACTAATGTATTCAAGGTTTCTTCTGGGGGGATGATGAAAATGTTCTAAAATTAGATTATGGAGATGGATACCCAGGTCTGTAAATAGACTAAAACCTATTGAATTGTATATTTTAAATGAGTCAACTTTATGGCATGTAAATCATACCTAAATAAAGCTGTTAAAAACACACTTTTTAGAAAGTGGCAGAGTGTTTCCAACCCCTTTTCTAATTGATTCATAATGCTTCTTTGTACAAGAGAAATAATTCAATTTGCCAAAATCTGGGTTATGCATGATCTTTCAGTATTTCAGTAAAATACCCATGTATTTAACGAGAATGCATACTTGCATGAACATGAAAGTCAATGAAAAGGTTTTGGTCTACTTTTCAGGCAAACCACAGGCATGAATTCAGGAAACTATCTGGATGCAAATAAAATACACCCCCCTGAGACAAGCTGGGACCTGGGACCCTTTGCTGCAGTGCTGCTTGCACCTGGACACACCTCTCCTTGAGCAACAAAATACAAAGAAACTGTATGGGACTAAAAATAACTGCGTGCATGTGCAGTTGAGACAAATTCTGGACAAAAAATACAAAGAGGCCAAAAAAACCCAACTGCCACTTTTGAAGAGCCTGGAGCAAAAGCAGGGAACTGAGCATGCCCCCTGCACACAACACCACATAAGGGGTGGGCAAAACACCTAAGCCACCACTCCGTCCGGACCCCTGGACACACCCCTACCCTGTATAGGGAACAAGCTTGCCCCCCACTCAGGGAGCAAGCAAGCAAGGGAAACTGTTTGTTCTCACTCCCCCCTGCTGCAGCAGGGGCCCCAATAAAGCCTTGCTTGAATTTCTTGTCTGGCCTCTAGTCAATTTCTATTGATTGGGGAAGGCCAAGAACCCTGGTCGGTGACACTACTGACCTTTGACAATGAAGCAATTGGTTTAACTGTTAACCTCAATTAGCCACTCCCCTGATTCTCATTGTATACTTCCTTGCTTGGGTCTTTCTTGTGATTTTCTGGAGTGGCCTCTAGATTCTAAGCATGAAAGACTCTGACTGATTGGTTAATTGAGGCAGTCTCCAGGACTTGGCACTGTACCTTTCAAAAACTTCTGTTCTTAATAAATGTACATTGAAACCAGGGAAGTAAAAGGTGCAGAGCGTTTAGAACTAGAAAGATTCTAATGTAGTTTAAAACTTCTAGGATCCTGACCTTTGACATGTGGCTGGTGCCATCTGAGTCTCAGTCAGCAAAATAAAATGGAATGATAAAGAATGTTTCTACCCAACTCACAAAATACATGCGAAAGATCTGTGTGAACTCTAAAAAAAAAGTGCCATATAAATATCCAGTATAATGATTGCTGTGACTATTTTGCATAGATGTGCCTTTGTTCATTTGTCTTTGTACCTTTCAGCTTAAGTGAGGTGTATGAGTTTACACATATATAAATAAAATAAATAAATGTAAGGGTAATTATAGACTCATCTGAATGTGGCTGGGAAATCCAATTATAGGGAAATATTCAGTCACATTTAGATTATAATTATATCTAGATTGTGAGCTGCTAAAGGCAGGTGTTCTATAATCTTTGTAATCACATTGCTAGAATTATGCTTGGCATTTGGTTGGTGTTTCATAAACGTTTCCTGAACAATCTGCCCACTTATATTATTAAAATAAGTGTATTAAAAAGCATGATTCAAGTAAGAATTCTTGGAAGAAGAGGCTCAAGCCTCATAGTAGCAAGGATTTTAATCTGGAAACCATGGACCCCAGGATAAGCTACAGGGGTTGTTAGCCCTGAAATTATATGCAAATATCTGTGTTTATGTGCTTATTTGCATTTTGCTGGGTCCATGGTTTGATCAGATTCCCAAAGTGGCCTATGGCTACCCACAGTATTAAGAATTATTTTACCAAACTATTGTAACTCCTTCAACATCAAGATAAAAAATACAACGTGCTTGCAGTTTAGGGAATTCATCTTTTCCTTTTCTGATGCCAATTACAACATAAAGACTAAACGCATGAAAAGTAATCACTACACACTGACTGAATGATAATAGGTCATGCTATACTCCACATATAAAGAAGAAGCTTTTATATTCAACACCTACTGGGACATTTTTTTTCCTGCAGTGGAAATGGATTTTTCTTCAGTTGACTTGATGATCAACGGGTTATATTTGCAGGCAGCTAGTCTGGAATGACTTAGACAAAGGATTCAGGAGAGGAATTAATTCATGTTCCTACAACACAAGGACATTTGACATAACCACCTTTATAAAAGCCCCATGCACTCATTTAATGGTAGGAGTAATTGTTTGGTTCCTTTATTAGGGCTTCCTTTGTGAGATATTTTTGAAAATGATCCCAGTCCCTTTAAATCAGTATTTCTCAAAAAGTGTTCTGTGTTACACCAGTTCCAGGCAACGTTAATAGGTATTATGAAAACACATTTAACATTTCCTAAACGTGACTGTCCTTGGAATCCTTGAGAGTCAGTTATTTTTGTATTATACTTTGAAAGCACTGCTTTAACTCAAAGGTGAGGAATGCAAAATAATTTACAGGTCATCCAAGAAAGTTAAAATTAATTTGCCCTTAATAGAGATAAGAAATTTAATGAAAGTCTTCTTAATGCCAAAATGGAAAAAAATAACAAACAAAAAAAATTCTGACAGTTAAAGAAATCACTCTGTCTTAGAGGTATTCATTATCTTTGGCAATGATCTTTTTTTCTTTAGAATAAACTTTATAGAGTATAAAGGAAAATATCTCAAAACAAATAGAATATATTCTCTTTTCTTCTAAAGAAGGCCAAGGCCATAAATACTAAAGGTGTAAAGGAATATGAAAAAAATATCTATGCATGCTCAAGAGCCAATTCAGGGAAAAAATATGAGTCAGTTGATCTCTAGTGCTTACCAAGCCACCTCAAGTAGATGGCACTCCATATGGTGCTAAGTTCACTTAAGGAATCATGCTGAGATTGTGAATATACCCTCAGAATTATTTTTTCCATCCTGCAATTTACATTTTAGATTATATATTATAGAATTCCATTACAGAAATGTTCCTTACATGTTTAAAACCCCTGTTTTACCATCCAGGAAGCTTACAACCTACAGAAATAGAAAGACAAGTCAATGAAAAAATAATGTATCTCTAAAATGAATGGGGCTCATCTTCCCTTTTTTCCTACTTAAAAATGTCCCATGTCAACTGCATATCAATAAGCATTGCCTGTTTATTATCAAAGGCAAATAAAACATCATGCACTTGAAGATTTATAGCTAGAAATAATTACTATTATTAAAAATGTAATATTTTATAATAGAAGACTAGTTGCAGTATTTATGCTTATTTCCATTTCTTTTGAACACTGACATTTAAGTTTTTTAAAAAGGCCCAAATTTTTTTAAGAAGTGTTGGAAATTGTATCTAAAATAGTGTAAAAGTTAATTGTTACTCTATAATCCAAAAAGAGATGTTTGAGCACTATAGTTCTGTGCATTTTTTTTTTTTTTTTTTTTTTTTTTTTGCATTTGGTGTTTGGACTGGGAAAGATTGGGATTAAATACAAGAAAGGATTTCATGTCGTATATCAGTGTTGTTGCCATCTCTTTACACTAAATGCTAACCATGTCATTTTGAAATATAAAGGGCAAATTATGTTTTCAGAATGGGCTTTATATCTCTGGAGGTGTTTATGATTTGTATTATTTGGAAAATTTTCCTCTTATAAGAAATGACCCTTATAGAATCAGTTGACCATACTTTCCAATTTTTGCCTGCTCTACTGGTGCAATTATAAATAGAACTTTCCTTATTCTGAAAAAGTGACTTGACTTGGACAATAAATTATATGGCCACTCTACCCTAATACCATATTTTCCATAGAAATTATCTAAATAACTGGGCAGAGCTCTGATTACACTATAAGTTTCTGGAAGAGAAGACATTATTGATCATTACTGTATATGAAGAAATAAAAAAATTTTAAATGCATACTCTTAAGCCAATGTATAGAAAATTATGACTCTCTAAGCAGTCCAAAAGTATCAACTCAACCAGAATTGCTAATACAGACAGGTAAAAATTATGGTTTCTCCATAAAATATGACAAACTTTCTGTCTAGTTGACAGTGTTTTGCAGGTTTCTTTTCTAACCATAACATTTTACCTTTAGTTTCTTTTATGTTTCTGGGTGACCATGTAAGATATTTTAATCTGAAAAGAGTGACAGGCTAATGTTCTATAAATCCTACTCCATACTTCCAGTAGGGGAACTAAAAGTCGGTAGCTACAAGTTTCTGATGGACTGTCATACCTCTTTAAAAACATCGTTATGTATGCTAAGACTTAAACATAACATTATTCTTTTGAATATAAAATATGTGTGGGTTTGCATGCAGAAAGCAAAGAGATAAAGTGGAAAGGTGGCTAGTTCAGCACATAATGGATGACTAGATTCCAAGTTCGAACCTGGCCCTGTGCTCTGCTTGGGAAGCAAGGACTTGATTTTCAGGTAGTAAAATTCTCCTGCCATTTTCCTGGAGGACAGCTGATGTAAATCAATGGCAGTGAGCAAAGATTTCAGGAGGTGAGAATGCCCATCAGTAAAGCAGCAGTGGCATCACATTCCAATATGCTCTTTATGAAATGCAAAGCTACTTCACTTGGAGGGCAAAACTGAACAGATGGAATAAATCTTTCTTAATTTATGTTTATTAAGAATATATCTTCAACTCTGGAGCCCATTTCAATATCTTTTACAAATTTTACAATTTATGCATTTATCTATTCCATCAAAAAGTAACCAACTCTCAGGTATCCATTCCCTCTGTTGCTGGAAACCAAAGTTAGAATGAAGTCCTATCTTCAGTGAGTTTATTGAAGAAAACAGAAAAGGAAATGACTGAACTCAAATGACTACATGTGTTTTGATAGACATTCACACAGAATAAAGCAGGTGTCACTAGCAAAGCCCATTCACAATTCCTGGGGAATAAAAATAGAATCTGGGTGATAAAATAAAGTCTAACCTTTTTTCCCCCTTGTGCTCAGTCTAGTTTCACTTGCTCATACGGTGTCATGTGCAGACGCCTCACACTCAGAACTTCAGACCAGAGTTCCTGGTACGAAATGACACCTCAGCTCCCAGACCATGTTAGGAAGTGCTACACACGACGCTGCAATTCAAGATGGTGGGGGCAGGCCGTGTGCAGAGATGCTGCGATGTGGAGCATGAGTAACACGCATGGGCCCAACACGCAAGAACTCTGCCCAGACGCGCAGGCTCAGTGGCCATGGCTCACAGGCCCAGCTGCTACTCGGCATGTGGGATCTTCCCGGACAGGGGCACGAACCCATGTCCCCTGCATCGGCAGGGAGACTCTCAGCCACTGCGCCACCAGGTAAGCCTCTGGGTATTGATCTTTTATGAAAAGGATGAGTGCACTGTAGGAAGATATGAAGTGCAGGCAATGCCATGCTAAGAACATTAGACTTTTTATTATAGAGAATGGGGGCACGTGAAGTATTCTAAGCAGGGAGCTAATATGTCCAGACCTGAATTTTAGAACGATAAATGGTATGAGTGATTGAAAGACAAGTGAGCAGGGCTGCAATACAGGTATTTAATCTAGTCTTGGGAAGGCAACTTAATGTAGGTGATATCTGAGCTAAAGTTCAAAGAATGAACAGGAGCTAATCAGACAAAAAAGTCATTACAGAGAGAAGGAAGAATATTAGAGGAGCAGAAACATTAAAATTTATGATATAGCATAAAGGTAGTGGTAGAAAATTATGAGAAATAGAACTGTAGGAAAAAGTACACCCCCAAACAAGAATATTAATTCCATATATCTCTCACCTCTATTTAATTAACACTTGCTACTTTTTTCTAATTGTACAGTCAAACAATTCTCTAGTATAATCTCCATTTAGATTCTCTCTGGAAAGAGAAAGGAATAGAAATTCAGGATGAAATTTCTAATTCCATGTTAAATAATTGACTCCATTTTTCCAGATCATTAGGTTTGGCATTAATTTTCTTAATCCCTGTAAATAATTGCAATAACCTTAAAGAGATATGCTTTCCCAAGGAGAAGCAGTGGTTTCCAGATTTTTGTTTAATATTATATATGTTGCACCACCCTTTCCTTTAACAATTACTCTTCTGCTTGAGTTTATATTTTCATAAATAACTACAACAATTTGAGAATACATTTACTTTGTAATGCTGTGATCACATAAGTGGAATTTGTATTCACCTAGTCTATGGAGTCACATGTGACGCAACTTATAACTCCATGCCATTCTAGAATTTATAATCAGTCAATCAGATAAGATAAATAATTTTTTTCCCAAAATATGCACTTTTATTTTATAGAAGTAAAAGTCTGAAATGAAAAAAGAAATGTGCATTCGTATGTATGTGTGTATGTACATGCACATGTTTAAAATGGACTGAGTTAATATAGTAATTGGCCAGCAAATTTTCAGATATAATACAAATATAACCAGTTCTATAACTATAATCTTACTACTAAATATTTGTTTACTTTCACATTGCTTTCTTGGTAGTTTTATAAATTTCAGTATCTGTTAACTTTTTTTCAAATTTGGTTTGTTCCTTTTCACAGAGGAAAGAAAAAATTTGAAATTTTTGCTCTCATTTTTCCTCATTTGCTTAACATCAGAGTTATTTAATTTTACTTTAAAATTTTCTGATCCTGACATGTTCTTAATTCCTCCTTTACAATTTTATTTATCCCTGATTTTCCCCAGCCATTTTTGGGGTTATTCTCCACCCTGATGGCTCTTAGCCATTTTTTAAAATTTTTACAAGGGGAAGTGGCATAGGGGAGGGATGAATTAGGAGTTTGGGATCAGCAGATACAAACTACTATATATAAAACAGATAAGCCGCAAGGTCCTACTGTATAACACATGGAACTATATTCAATATCCTGTAATCAACCATAATGGAAAAGAATATGAAAAAGAATACGTATACATATATATATATATATATATATATATATGTATAACTGAATCACTTTGCTGTGCACAAGAAACTAACACAACATTGTAAAACAACTGTACTTCAATTAAAAGAAAAAAAAGAAAAAAATTTACACACCCAATAGTTTATCACTTCTTAGAACCACTGATGAGTTGGAAAGCACTTCTCTAATAGAGATAGATAATACAAGCCCCCAGGAGGGGGGAAACATTCTCATTATCTCACTTTTTTTTCTCAACTAGATTCCATTTGCTTAAGAATCTGTGGACAAAAAGATTACCCACTCATTGAGCTGGACAACACTGAGCACTTGGAGAGTGTTTGGCTAGAGATGAAGCAACTCAAGTGAACAAGCATCTTATTTGTGATGACTCCTGGAATTACAGCAGGTATCATGTAAGCTTCACTGGTCACAATCCAACAAAATATATGTTTTTAATGTGCATATATTTGTTCTGAATTGCAATAATTTTAAATAGATTATCTCTTTACTCTGTCTTTGCCTTTGTGCATATATGATATTTATACTTAAGAAAGGGGGTAGGGGCCTCCCTGGTGGCGCAGTGGTTGAGAGTCCGCCTGCCGATGCAGGGGATGCGGGTTCGTGCCCCGGTCCGGGAGGATCCCATATGCCGCGGAGCGGCTGGGCCCGTGAGCCATGGCCGCTGAGCCTGCGCGTCCGGAGCCTGTGCTCCGCAACGGGAGAGGCCACAACAGTGAGAGGCCCGCATACTGCAAAAAAAAAAAAAAAAAAAGAAAGGGGGTAGAAAATTTTATATAGGGAATTGTAAAGCTATTTGACTAGTCCACATAATAATTTAATATTTATTATCCACTCAAATATTATTTTATACTTATATAACTGCTACCCAGGTACCAAAAAAATCTCCTACCTTATCTCCCTCAAAAGATGGTCTCTGTCCTCACCGTGTGAGACTTGCAGTCTGGTTGCCTAGTGCCATTAAAGCAAGTCACTTAACCTCTCCAAGAGAGAATTCCTTTCCCTATAGAATTGTGGAGTTCAGAGAAATTTTCAATCAACAGTCAGGCTACTGTCAGGAGGTACCTGGAAATGTGCAGGATTGATTTACGCAGTCTGAGTAACTGGGTGCCTGAACGACACTAGACAGCGGGTCCGACCGCGTACATACACAGCTCCACCCAGTGAAGAACTATCCCATCTAAACTCTCTCAGCAACTTTTTTAAGAGACGTAAGCTGAGAACTGATCTCTAAAGTTATATTCAATTCTAAAATTGCATAAGGGATAAGTTTTTACACTGATGATGGTAGACCTTTCAGTTTTCTGCTCATCCCCTTTGGCCCTGACCATTTCAGTGCAGGCCCTGAATCCCATCTGATAATACCTTTGTTACTCTGCTCCAAGCATCTCTTGGGCCTCCCCTTCGGCAGTCCACAGAAGTGGTTGGTAATGAATGTCTCTGGGATAGCCTTTAAATCAAGGATTGAATCCACACTTCTCCCTCCTGTGGGCAAGCGTGGTGATGTCTCTGAAGTGTGTTGTTCTAATATCATTTCCCAGAGCTTCTCAGAGGGTTAAACTCCAGGTGCCCGGAGTCGAAGATGCTTGACTATATACCCTTTACCCTTTCCTTCCCAGTCCTACTTTCTCACTGGGATTTCTTAAGATAGCCTCCCAGTAATCTACTTCTACTGAAATCCATGCCTATGTCTGCTTTTGTGGGAGTCCAAATTGAGACAATTATGTATTAGCTGTAAGTATTAAAGAGGCTCAGAGAAGGGATGTGTCTTAGCAGTATTTGTTCGAACTGTCAGGAATGGAATCACTGAAAATGGAGGCTTATGTTAGGGATCTGAAGTGGAAAAAGGAGAGGAGAACAATGGAATATTGAGTCAGCTCTATGCAGACTATGACTTTGAATCCCAGTGCAGATTTTACACCGCGGAGGGGCAGTAGCTATATTAGATAAGCAAGTAGAAGCACTTAGCCGTAAAGAATTCATGGACATTGAGACACAGAACTGCTCTGATGATAAAATAACACAAGAGTTTCTATACACAAGGACCAAAAGATATTCTATCAGCATATATAAATCAGAAACCACAGACACATTATTACAATGTTACCCTTCACATACTTTCTGAGTGCTTACGGAACACGGGACTAAGCATTGGGATTTCTTGAACTTCACTCATGAATGAGACTGGCCAACTACCAAAAGAGAGAGTACCATGCCAAGAATTTCCCAAAAAAGGAAAGATTCACTTCCTATCTATATAAAATAGCATCCAAATATCTGGGTCTCCTAGAAATCTCTTCAGCATCAAGTCACAGAAACAAACCACTAAATACTCTGAGAATGTAATTCCTTGAGGTCTTGGATAAATATGCATCCTCCCAGCAGCAAAGTATGAAAGTCATGTAGCAGCCATAGTTACAATCATTAAACAAAGAAACACATTCTTTGTTTTATGTCCCATTGTATACAGTTGATTTATCAATCTTGCCTAGTGGTAAGATTGCCCCTAATATTACCAGTTGTGATACTGTTATTGTGATTCAATGGAAAGTTATAAAAGGGGTAAAAAAAAATACATGTGTTCAACATTTTTAATGCATCTAACAGTGTTAGGTGTATCAATATCTCTGTTTTATAATTTCATATAATTTCGTATATATAGTTAGAATGTATCATTATATCAATACATAGCCTTATAAGAGAAGTGCTATTAATTCCATTTTGCAAAGGAGGAAATTGAGGCTCAGAGACATTAAGTAACTTTCCCAGAATCACTATAACTATGCATTGCAGACATGAGATTACAACCCAGGTCTTTCTGCCTGCAAAACACATACTTCCCACTTGCTACATTTGGGCAGAAGATATCAGCATATGAGAAGCTTATTGGTGGGAACTAGAGAGATACATTCTACTTCACTATACATATGGAAGATATGAGTAACTGAAATTATAGTTATGAAATTGTAATGCATTTTCTAGTGGATTTCACAGAAATATATAACTTGAGACTTGAAGTCATTTAGTCAATCTATATTTGTAAAATAACTCTGCAAATACTCCCAACTAGAAACTCATAAGAATAATTATCACACTAAGCTGAAGCACTGGTATATTCTAATCAAATGCTCTTGGTTTCCAGAATGGCTTTCCATCTTTGGTCCGGGGGGAAAATCATGGCAAATATCACCAAATGTTTTTATTTATTTATTTATTTATTTATTGACAGCTTTTTTTTTTTTTTTATTAGTTTCTGCTTTATAACAAAGTGTCACCAAATGTTTTTAATACTGGGTCTTATTTTTGTAAATGAGATGCTGTTTGGGATATTTTATGTCTCACAAAGATGTTAATTTGATCATATTAAAAAGAAGTCAAGGACATAGGGAGAAGCTGATGGGGATATAAAAATACAAATTTCAGTCAGACACACGTTTCACTACTTTTCTACAGTTGTCTGATTAGGGCCATAAAAACGTGTCACAAGTGGGCATCGTTTTCCTTCCATATTGTAATATATCTCATATACCTAGAAATGTATTCTGAATAGTTACATTTTCTCTACCATTTGATCCAGCAATCCCACTTCTGAATATTTGTCTAAAATAATTGAAATCAGGATCTCAAAGAGCTATCTGCACTCCCATGTCCATAGTTCACAAGAGCCAAGGTGTGGAAAACCTAAATGTCCACTGATGGACAAATTAAAAAAAAAGAAAATGTAGTATACATACAGTGGAATATTTTTCAGCCTTAAAAAAGGAAGGAAACTCTGCAGTATGTGACAGCATAAATGAACCTTGAGGACAGTATGCCAAGTGAAAAAGCCCTGTCACAGAAAGACAAATGCTGCATGATTTCACTTATGTGTAGCATCTAACATAGTCAGATTCATAGAGGGAGGGGGAAATGGGCATGAGAAAGATGAATAAGTTTTAGGAATCTGCTGTATAGCATTTTACTTATAGTCAACAATAACGTATTGTACCCTTAAACATTTAAGAGGGTAGATCTCACGTTAAGTGTTCTTCCCATATTAAAATAAAAATAATTAAGTGAAACAAAGGAAAAAAAAGAAAAAAAATCATAAATCTAGTATCTGTGAAGATACCAAACTGAGAGTCAAGATATTTATATTCTAGATTTGGTTCAAACCTTCATTCTCTAGTCAACCTTGAGTAGTATTAGCACCCAGAGAGATCTTAGAGGCCATCACGTTTAGTGCTCTCATCTTACAAAAAAAAAAAAAAAAAAAAAAAAACCAGAAACTCCTGAAAATGAAGTGACTGACTGAAGGTAACCCTACTAAAAAAAAGCTAGGCTAACACAGGGATTAGGGCTGCTGACTCCAAGATTAGTGCTTTTTAAAAACATTGTATGGGCTGTTTCCTTTGCCTTTATGATATGGCTTCAGCAACATCATTCCAAAGCTCTAAAATTCGATCATTTTATGATATGAAGATATTCTCATATCTGTAAGCTACAATAGATGAAATGAGAGAAATCTGAAACCATACATTTTTTTTTTGGAAGAAGTTAGAAAGTCATATTGCTATAAAGGAGTTTCACTTGAAGAAGAAAAAATCGGTCAGCTTTGTATTCAGAGCCTGGGATCAACACTAAATTCTGTCATCAACAAGGCTGGGAGAGTAGGAAAAATAAAGTTTCAGAATCAGGCTTCTTGCGGAAATGTTGGGAAAACCATAATTTCTGTGGCACTAGAGTAGCCTCCCTAACATGCTATATTTCATTTCCTGGAAGATACTAATTTACTTTTTGAAATGTTCATTGCTTAGATTAAGATTGAGTTTTTGAAATATGTTCCCACATAATTTATGCAGGAGAAAAATAGGCTCTTCCATTGAGCATATTAGTATTAGCAAATTGGTATTCTACACTAATTTGAAAATGATCTATTTTACATAATCATTTTACATTTCACTCCCCTACTGAAAAGTTAGGACCTTGGTTATTTTTTTTTCTCTTTCATTTCCTGCGTGAAGGTGTTTTATGCACTAAAATTCAAGAATATTAGTCACACAGTCCAGCTTTTATTAAAATTCTATTTCCTTTTTGCTGTGAGAATGCAAGCTACATTGACCTGATATAATATAGATATGTAGGAGAAAAGATTTATGTCTTAAGATACTAATTTGCAACCACTATCAAGTGGGTGGATTAATTTACTGACATGCCTAGGAATATCAATGTTCTGTTAGAAGTATGTTTTCTAAAGATATTTATTTTGGCCAATATTGTTTCCCTTTTTTTTTTCCTCTCTCTCTCTTTTTTTAAATTTTTTTAGCTTTTTTCTACCATCATACAAAGTACTTGCAGTTTTGCAGTTCTCTTAAAGACAACACAAATCAGACAATTCCAAATACGCATATCCTGCTTACACCAGGGTAGTGGTGCTGGGGAGCAGATAGAATTTAAAGGATGCGTATAGCTTATCCTCAGGTAACTGAAGAGCTCTTTCAATAATTAAGCTGCTGAATATTTACAAGCATTTTTAAGAAGAGAAGATACAAGATGTGTTGTTTTATTTACATGGGTAATTACAAAACTCATTATTTTTCAAATACTGGGGTCTTTGCCCATGTAGCTCTTAGTGAGCTGTGGTGGGATTGGTTCTACAATTTACCTCATCTTGAACACACACACACACACACACTTATACTGCTTGTGGTAGCTGGCCTCCAAGATGGCCCCCAAGAGCTTCTCCCCTGGTATTCTTACATCAAGTCCTTTCCAACCATGAATTTGGAGTTGATCTCAGTAACTAATAGCATATTGTGGAAATAATTTGTGACTGAAGAGACTAGTCATAGAAGACATTTCCTCTACTGCAGGCTCTATCTTGAAGCACTCACTCTGGGGAAAGGCAGCTGCCATTCCTGAGCCGTAAACAGCCCCATGAGAGAGGCCCATGTGGGAAAACCTCCCACCAATGGTCTACCTGACATCCATGGGAGTGAATCATTTTGGAAGCAGAGCCTTGAGCACCAGTCAAGCCTTGATGACTGCAGTTCTGGCTAACATCTTAACTCTAACCTTATTAGAGATCCACAGTTAAGCTACCCCCATATTCCTGATCCACAGAAACTAGGTGAGATAGTAACTCTTTAATGTTTAAGGTACTAAATTGGTGGATAGTTGGCTTTGCAGCAATTGATGGCTAATACACAGAATTTTCTTGATTAAAAAAAAGTAAATATTCTCTATTGACTTCCCACTAAAGAAGACAAGGACGTAGCTCTCATATATTCACCCTCAACCTCACTATGAACCACTTATTATTCCCCATCCATCCATCTCTCCATCCAATATAGGTATATTATCATTTTAATAAGTAAATATTCAGTAGTTTCACTATTAATGACAACATCAATATTCTCCAGAGCTGAGCCATTAACTACATTTTTTTTTACTCAAAACAATTTTGGTTTCACTAAAGTAAATAATTCATTCTTTAAAACATTCTTTAAAGTATTCTGTGTAACAAAAACTAAATTATCTCAAAACTCTCCAAATAGATAGTAAATGTTCCACACAATAGGCTCTAGTATTCTACCAGAGTGTTTGTTTTTATTTATTTTTACTTATTTTCAACTTGGACTCATTGTGTGAGAGCTTACCATTCTCTTGATTTTAAAATGGCATCCTGGGGTACCTTTTCACTACCACCTGGATAATTCACTTTTCATGTCTCCCATGAGAGATCCTATGACTCCTGAAAACCAATCTCATGCCTTCTTTCTTTGTGATTTTCATATTTTTTTTTCTGAAACATATTGTCTAGTAGTTCCCTGAGAAAGTCAATGTTTTTTGAGATTTGTAGATCTGAAAATGCCTTCATTCTAACATCATGCTCTACTGAATAGGTATGAAGCTCCAGCTTGGGAATAATTTTCCTTCAGTATTTTGAAGGTATTCAGTACTTCCCAATGTCTTCTATCATGTAATTTTGCCACTGAGAAGAATCTTTCTGATATTTCAGCCTCTGTATTGCCAAATCTATTTTCTCCTCTGTAAAACTTTAGGGTCTTCTTTTTATTCTACATTCCATAATTTCATAATTATGTGCCTTTGTCTGAATCTTTTTAACCCCATCCATTGTTATTGGTACTCAGGCTAGAAATACATATCTTTAAAATGTAGAAAATTTAAAAAATTATTTTGAAAATAGTTTCTTTTTCATTTTCTCTCTTCTCTCTTTCTGGAATTCATATTAACCTGTATGGATTGGTCTTCTATGTGTTTTAATTTTCCCTTTTATATTATATATATAATATACATTATTTTTCAACATCTTTAACTTTAATAAAATTTGTATTACTTGTTAAAATACTGTATCCATATTTCTTTTAAATTTCCAACACTTGTTTTTCCTTTTCCAAGTGTTCTTTAACACCGCATCTTCCCATTAACGAAAAATTTTAGAAAATTTCTCTGCAGATATTAATGATAGTTTTTCATTTTTTCTGCTTCCCACAATGTCTCCATTACTTTCGCATTTTATATCTCTAGTTTGCTTATTATTGTTTCTTTCATGGTAGAAGCGTATCACATTATCTGATCACCACAGAATCATTCACATTTAATAAAAAGACACTAAAGGATGATTGGAAATTCTTATCACAGACACAGTTTGAGGAATGGTGATTCTTACTGTAGAGTGACCAGAGTCATTTTATTTGCGACAAACTATTTGGCAATATCTGTGCATCTTTTCTCTTAGATTTCTTAGACTTTCAGATGAGAGTCTTCCAAGTTGTTTTATGAGACAGTACAGTTAGCAGGTAGAGGTTTTGCCTCTCCCCAGAGTTTCAGTTGGGGAGAGGAGTGGGAGATGTGTCATCATTCAGGATATAGACTAAGTATCACTTTCTGCTGTTTAATAAGCACTTGTTCCTTCAGCTGACTTGGCATCTCCAAGGCCAGATACACAACTGTGTTTTTATTCTACCATCTTTAATTAGAAGTCTAGGCTACTCCATTTTGGAATATCTCTAAGTTTTAGAATAGTTAAAATAAAATATATTGATTTTGAATTTAAATTAATCTCTCCATGATTTCTACATTTTGAGTCTGAGCCTGATTCCTGGGTTGCAATATAAGATATATCTACCCAGGACCCAACTTTTCTATATTCCACCCACTAAAGTGTCCTCATTTACCATATATGAGACACTGAATATATATGTTGGGCCATGTGCTATAAACAGGTGTGATATGGAACTAACAATCGTGAAAAAGTTACACATTAAACATGTAAAAAAATGAATTGATAATATTAGGTTATAACAAATACTAAAGGACAAACGAAAGGGACAATGCAATGGAAGGATTATCTGCTTTTATTTTTGCATGTTGCTTCTAAACATGCTACTGAAAATGATTTGAGAATGTGTTTAACAGCCACAACATGCTATTGACTCATGTTGTGCTAAAGGTAATCAACTAAAATTCTCATGTATATTTTTTTCATATAAACAGTCATTAAATAGAATCTCTCCCTGTATATTTGTGTAAATATGTTTGCTTTCATTTGTTTGTTTTTACTAAATGTGAGTTTTTGTACCTATTAACATTAAATTTCCTGTTGTGAAGAAACATCTAATTTCTTACACTATTGAAATATATTTGAATTGATTTGTATCATTTTTCTTTTCAAGTATAATAGCCAAGTCTACCACACCTGCATACATTATACCTTCTCTGACATTAGTATTCAAGTCGTTGACATGATGGTGGAAGAGATCAGGGCAAAGACATGAGTACCCATCTGGGCTAATATAACTTCATTAATCAACTTTAGACTTTAGCTTTGTTGTTGCTGTTTTTTAATTTTCTGTGAACCTTTGGTTTTCCTTCTTAGAACTCCTTTCTCCCCACTTTTAGACAGAGGAGTCACAGACTGCTCAAGAGCCATCCCAACCTGAGCTGGTCAAGGGCTGGACTGCATTTGAAGAGTTCTAATTGAGGCAGAAAAGGAAAATTATAAGCCTTCATTCTTTCTCTTCTTTTTGCCTGATATGCTATTCATCACTTCTCTCTCAAAGTGTTAGAGGACATGCATTTTTATGAACTTAAAAAAATAGGTACACAGGCCCTATTTCTATTGCAGGAACACTTATATCAGCCTCTTACTGGGCAAGAAGAAACCTCCTTGAGGCCCAGCCCAGGAAATCAACACTGGCATTCACATCCTGTGTTTTTAACTTTGACTTTTGTGATATCTTTTCAGCAGGATTGAGTCTAATGAACAGAGATGAACCTTCTTCCCTCACTGCTTGAGGATATTCCTTCAGAAATCCTAGGCTCATTTGAACTCAAAGTCTCCACTATCAGGTTGAGAGTCCATCAAACAAGTGTTTAAGTAGCTGTGATCTGCTGCCAGATCCAACAATCCAGCTCTCAAGAGGAAAGTGAGAGAAACAATTCAAAGGAAATTAATCAGTACCCAGTGACAGGTTACACAGGATGAAGCAGACAAGAAAAGAAAAGAACACATTTGACTTACTTATATTTTTAAGTAGTGCTATTTGGTTTAGCTTGGTTTTGTCTTCTAGACTTACACTTTCAGTTTGAATCTACTCCTTTAGCTAAAATAAAATGCTTGACAACTTCTTTTAATTATATTATTTTCTTTGCAGTTATCAAAAATTTTTTAAAATGTGTGAAAGTACACATTGAGAAATAAATGTCTAATATTTGAGTCTCCCCTGTAGAATATTAAAAAGTATTTTTTCTTTCAGGAATTAAGATTGCATCTCAAATTGTTACTAATGCTTAAAAATACCCTTATTGAACAATTATTTCTTAGACAATAAAAATTTAATTTTGTGAGCTAATATCAATAGATATATGTTAATTAAAATGCCTAATAAAAATTTTCATTAAGAATCATGTGTATTAAATTGTATGTCAATTTAAATTTTAGCTAGAGATCTTCATATTGCCAACTCTATACGCCATGAATTTGACAGGTGCAACATCATCTAAAGGTATATATATTAAAAAAACAAAGGCATTGAACTTTTAAATCACGAGATCTGGGTTTGAAT
The DNA here is from genome assembly GCF_949752795.1 of Hyperoodon ampullatus. Classification (NCBI taxonomy): domain Eukaryota; kingdom Metazoa; phylum Chordata; class Mammalia; order Artiodactyla; family Ziphiidae; genus Hyperoodon; species Hyperoodon ampullatus. The sequence goes on from NC_136921.1 coordinate 110,544,556, forward strand.
CTCTGTGTGACTTCTCATCAGATACTTAACCTTCAGAGCTTAGTTGCTGATTCTGCATAGTACACATACTAATTGCCATATAGAGAATAGTTGGGAGGATGAAAGAGAAGATGGTCTTATCACATAGTAGGTACTCCATAAATGTTGATTTAATTTGAGTTTAAAATGCAAGGCAAATGTTTCTGTTTTTGAAATGATTTACTTGAGTGAATCTTAGTTCCTTTGATCACAAGATGGGAATATTCTTGGCTGGACAATGTCATTATTTGACAGTTGGTAAAAACTTTGCTCATCTGTTGGCTTTCTCTCCCTCTTCACTCAACATTTCTCTCATCTGCAGTTTACTCTATACTGAGGAAAATGAAAACTAAGGAAAATGCCAAGTACATCACTTAAATTTGAAAGGAAAATACACTTATCCTTAGTATGAACAGAATCATGATATGAAAAAAGATAGAAATCATGCAAAATTTAGAAAATACTTACCTAGAAATTAAATAAAAGGAAACTAAGAAAACTGGAGTTTGAGGCTCTTGGTTAAAACAAAAAGCTTAACTCACAATTTGGAAGGTTATTCAATTACTACATGGTGTGATTAAGTCACTGGATTTTGTAGGACTTCATAGACACAATTACCAAAATCAAGTAATATACAACTTATTTTCTACATGCAAAGAATATTAAGAGAAAGACCCAGACACAGGTGAGAGACACAAATCTATTATAAATTCTATAACATTGAAGAAGATTCTTGGCAAGAAAAATGTTTAGAAAATGATAAATCCCAAATTAGGTATTTTCCCATAATTTTCAATTACATATATGCCAACTTCAGTTTCTATTTAGATATTCAGAAAATAAAAGAAATGTGGGACTTTCTTCTGGTAGTATGGAGCATGTGAGAGAGGATGCTATTGTAACAGGGAAGAACAAAATCTGACTTCATGTTTGATCTGTTTCTTTTACTTTGACCTTTGCTTTCCATTGTTTTTGTTCTGTCTATAGCTATAGGCATACATAATGGCCTGCCTCGGGGAACCCTGCCCCTCTGCCTTAATGTTAAACTAAAGTGCCTTTGTTCAGCTCACAGGGAAACACCCTGATCCTGCCCACCTGTGAATGGCTGCAGAAAAGAAGAAATAAACACGTTCCCTCCCTGAGGCTGGCCAAAACCAGGAGATATTTTGTAAGACTTATGGCCTTTTTACTTTACTTCCTCACCTCCTCCCTCTGTTCTATAAAAGAAACTAGCATCCTGACCCTGATAAAACGGTACTCTAGGACACTAGTCTGCCATCTTCTCGGTTGCCCAGCTTTCCAAATAAAGTCGTATTCCTTGCCTCACCACCTCATCACTGATTTATTGGCCTGTCGTGCAACGAGCAGAGTGAGCTTGGAGTCGCTAACACTGTGTGCAGCTTTGTTGTTTACTGGTTTGTTTGTCTACTTCACCGATACCTTACACAACTTGTCAGGACTCAGCATGCTTACCTCTGGCTGTTTGAGAGTGGAATAATGTTAATATTGGAGAGTCCAAGATTTTACTTGTGTGCTGACATTAAGACATGCTTCTTTCTTCTTTTTTTCCTCACTGCCTTCTTTTCTCTTTCTTCCCTCCTTTCTTCCTCTTGTTTTTCCCCCTCCTACTTCTTCCTCCATCTTTGTTTTTTCTCTCAGATTATAAAATTTAAATGCAAGAAAGAACTGACCCTTTCTGGTTTGGAAACATTACAGAAGAAGTTCAACAGAAAATTATCCAGGTGCTAATAGATTCTATTCCCCATGTCTTAATAAGTTTGTAAATACTGAAATATATACTATACAGTTAAACGCTATATTGAGACAAAAGTAGAAATGTCTTAGATCCTAGGAATTGGGAGTTAATGAGAATTTGGACAGATTAGGAAATAGAAATTGAGTTTATTAGAGAAGCAAGGGCAGTATTTAAAATGTTTATCTTCAACATTTAGGGAGATAGCATAGGGTGATAGAAAAGTTTAAATTTTTGAACGCCTAGCTCACAAATTGTGTCATCTTAGAAAACTTATGATATTGAGAAATAAAATATTGACTGCCATATCAGTAAACAAAGGATGTCACACTTAACAGTGATTGCAGCCACCACAGACAGTGAGCTGGTGAGCTCTGAGGGAACTCAGGATGTGAAAACACAGGATACTGGCCCCAGATAGCTGAGGGGCGTATCAAAGGAATGATTTCAGTCAGCCCAGACTCTGGCATCTCCCTGTACATAGAAAAGCACTAAATTCCTTAACTTGAGATATATTGTTTTCTTTTATGAACAGTAATCTTTTGTTCCTACTACCTGCCCTTTGCTGCAAAACTCCTATATATCCTAGCTCCTCCGTCACCTCCTCAGAGCAGTTTTCTCAGTGTTACTTGAGACGCTGCCTCCCGGGCTTGAAGTCCTCAGTATGTCCACCGAATAAAACATAACTCTCCACTTTTAGGTGGTGAATATTTTTAGTTGACAGTACATAGTCTCTAACTCATAGTCTTCCCAACTTCAAGATTGGGGAAACAATGTAAGTAGTATGTTTCTTATCAGATTTAATGACATAACATATGTGGTGTCTCAGATACAGATTACACCCAATAAATGCCTGTTAATTATCATCTGCCCAAGAATAGAATCTCAAAATTCCTTTTGTTTCCAAAAGTATAGCCACGACCCAGTCCTGTAAAGCAGGTGAATACTGGTGATTAATTTTCTCTGTCACATTATCATGTACTCATCCTCACACTCTGTTGTAAGATCATGAAAACCTTTATAGAATTCATCTTTAAGCAATAAGTTATAAAAAACTAGTAGTGGGTTATGAAGTCATTTATTAAATTACAAAAAGCATTGGAACGATTAGAATAAAATGCAAGAAAAAATAGCATAATTCACTGCATAATAAATGTTTCCCCCAATTTTTGTGATCAGAATGAGAGATGAGGGAAGGAATATGGGGATATATGTATACATATAGCTGATTCACTTTGTTATACAGTAGAAACTAACACAACATTGTAAAGCAATTATATGCCAATAAATATATGTATAGAAAAAAAGAATGAGAGATGAAATTGGAAACTTTCAGATTTGAATGACCTTAACAGTCTCATAAAGGGGTTTTGACAATGTGGTTATGCTAAGGGAACCACTGACCGAAACCACCTGCCCTGGCCAGGCACCATAGTAACCACTTGCATGAGTTATGTACAACAGGAGGTCCTGGTAAGAACATGGAACCAGAAGAATTCAGGAAAGGTCAAAAAGAGAGAGGAAATGCCAGTCCATATGTCTTACCAACCTCCCAGAATCCTTCTCGCTGGAATCCATCTTGGCTGAGTGATGCACACGCCACCAGGAAGGACCCTGAGTCAGAGTGATTGGCCAGAGACAACCCAGACACCAACCCCATTACCATAAAACCCAAGACTACGAGCCACGTGGCAGAGCAGTTCTCCTGGGCTCCCTTACCCTGCTGCTCTCTGCCTGGGTGCCCCTTCCCAATAAAGTCTTTTGCTTTGTCAGCACATGTGTCTCCTAGGACAATTCATTTCCAAGTATTAGACAAGAGCCCAATCTCGGGTCCTGGAAGGGGTCCCCCTTCCTGCAACTGTTACTTAATGTTTTCAAAAAACAAATGACCTAATGAAAAAGTATAATGGGCAATAATATTGCTACTGGCACACTGGAAGAAAGTGAGCTAATAGTTAAGAGATTCTTGCAGATGTAGGGTCATGATATGAAAAAGGCTTGGACTTAGGTGATGGTAGTCAGAGTGAAGGAGGTAGGATAAATCTGAGTAGCATTTCCTTGAGGAAAAGAGACAGTGGTTGTGAATCATGATAGCAATTACCTTGACAGAACAGAACAACTGTGGGTGACCAGGTCAGGCTCAGAGAGTGTTGTTATGTTGCAATCAGTGGGTGAGTAGTCTAGGTTGAGAGATTCCTCTGGGGTCGGAAAACAAATGACAGGTATGAGGATTACACTTAGGTAGGCTGATTTTTAAATCAGAAGTTAAATAACTCCTTATATAAGTTACATGGTTTTAAGATGGATGCCAGGAGACTGAAGTTTCTGAGAGATATACAGGGAAGACTAGAAAGTTGACAAATCTGAAAAGAGGGTCCCAGGCTAACCTCTCAGGAGGACAATCTTGAGAATCAGCTGTCCTCAGCCCGTTTTACAAAAAGAAGCAGTCTTGTCACACAATATCAATGTGTTTGAAAGGGCATCTCTATATCCTGAAAGATTGCACTGCTTCTAGAGCTGCTATTGTCAAATAAAATAGCTTGAAGGAAGGTTTATTCAAATTGTGGCTTGTCTCTTTCTTGGCGTTTCCTCCATCAACCTAAGATACATTTCCCTCTTTGCTTTTGTAAACCAAGTCTTTATAAATGCATGTTCTTATTCAGCATTCAGTTGCTATCGCACTTTATGTCTTTCTTAAGAAGTAAACTCCTAGGTGTTTACCTTAGTTTAAGTTTGCATAGACAGTCTGCACCAAGCATGGTCTGAAAATAGTGTTGCTTAATAAGTGCCTATGGATTAAAAAAAAAATCACTTCATAAATACTTTATCTTTCAGAAAAAAATCAACCTTGTGTTTATCACACCTCTTGGACAGTGGATAGAATTGGTTCATAGATCCAAATTCTGATGAAGAAATATCACTGCTCTGAAATGGTTGAGATTTATTCTGCACAAAGTGCAACTTCAAAAATATTCCAGCATTGCACATAGCAGGACTGATGCCTCTTTCTCCTTTTCTTTGCTTCTTGGCTGACATGGTAATACTTGTCAGGAAACCAAAGAAAAACAGAGCTGAAGGGAGGTCAAGTTCTTCCAGCTGAGCTTTGTTATGCCCAAATGTTATACAGGAGCATGAGCCTACACCCTAGCTTACTTGCTTCTTCAAACACTGGGGAGAGCAGAGAAAGCTGAGAAAATAGATCTTTTCTGTTTTCCTGGTCACTGTCACTCTCAGAGTTGAGACTGGACTCCTTTTTGTGCCTCTTCCAAATCACAACTCACAGATAATATGGTACCCTTGTCACCAACCGAAGAAAGTATAAGAAAATGACAGGCTGTATTTTGACCAGGAAATTTTGATGCAAATCTAGCCTTTTATTTTCCCATAAAATATATTCAATTATCATATGGGAAATTTTTTTAATTAATTAATTTATTTATTTATTTATTTATGGCTGCATTGGGTCTTCGCTGCTGCGTGCAGGCTTTCTCTAGTTGCGGTGAGTGGGGGCTACTCTTTGTTGCAGTGTGCAGGCTTCTCACTGTGGTAGCTTCTCTTGTTGCGGAGCATGGGCTCTAGGCACGTGGGCTTCAGTAGTTGTGGCACACGGGCTCAGTAGTTGTGGCTCGCAGGCTTTAGAGCGCAGGCTCAGTAGTTGTGGCGCATGGGCTTAGTTGCTCCACGGCATGTGGGATCTTCCTGGACCAGGGCTTGAACCCATGTCCCCTGCATTGGCAGGCGTATTCTTAACCACTGTGCCATCAGGGAAGTCCGGGAAAATTTATATATGGATTTTTTTATTTCTTAAGTGATAATATCTAGAATGTTGAAAGGGATGAAAGCAGATATGACTCAAACATTCCAGGTAATCAAAACATTGTAAATCAACTATATTTCAATAAAAAGAAAAGAAAAGAAAACAAAACAAAAAACAAAAAATGTTCCAGGTAAAACAGACAATGTACCAACTTTCTGGGGGATAATATATCAATGTATATCAAGAATCTTAATAGTAATCATTTCTCTTAAATTACTTACATTTAAGCTTTTTATTAATAATTATACTTCACAGAAATTACTTCAAGGAAATAAGAGATGTAAATAAGAATTTACGTATAGGTGTATTCATTGCACTATTATTTAAAATAGCCAGTGACTAAGTGGCTTTTTCAGAGCACTGAATGAATCCCTGGCAGATACAATTAAAGCAACATGCAAAGCTCTGACTTCCCCACAGCCATTGTTATATGATCTGTGTGGACCCTGGCTGCTCAGTGAGTGACCTCCTCAAAGAACTGTCACCTTGCAAACACATGCTTTTTTTTCTCACATAGATCATTTGCCTGCAAGGAAGACCTCCCTTTTCTTTCATAAAAATCCATCTCATAAGATCTGCAAGGTCACTTGAAAAAGTAGAAAGAAAAAATAAAAGCAAAATTTATATGGCTCAAAATACAGAAAGTATTTTTGAAGAGATGCTTTTAAATATTGAATGAGATAATCTCTTTCACTAGACACAGAAGTAAAGATAAACAGAAAATAAGGGGTTGAAATTAACTATTCAATGTCATGTAAGTCTGATTAAAAGGTCTGTATAAGATTCTGTGTTAAAAACACACATTGGGGCTTCCCTGGTGGCGCAGTGGTTGAGAGTCCGCCTGCCGATGCAGGGGACACGGGTTCGTGCCCCAGTCCGGGAAGATCCCACATGCTGCGGAGCGGCTAGGCCCGTGTGCCATGGCCGCTGAGCCTGCGCATCCGGAGCCTGTGCTCCACAACGGGAGAAGCCACAACAGTGAGAGGCCCGCATACCGCGAAAAAAACAAACAAACAAACAAAAAAAAACCACACATTGACTTCGTAAACATACATTTCTGTAGCACTTTTTGAAACATTTGTTATGTTTTCTTACGTATAATCCTGTCAGTCTATAAAATAGGCAGCTCCTTCAGACAGAGACAATGTCTAATAGATCTTTGAGTCCTCAAAAAGTACACAAGTGAGTAAGATTATAAGAAGCAACATGACTTTGAGCCTTCTATCCTTTTGACAAACAGACTTTTACCTAAAGACTGTTAAATTCCTGGTGCATTCAGGGTTGTTATTCACAGAAATGTTAATTTGGGGGAAAAACAAAACTAAAAGATGATATAATACAAAATATATCTAATTTCACAGTTAAAGAAACAGAGATCTTGGGAGGTCAAATGATTTGCCTAAAGTTGTTACCAAACTAAACCTGGGTCTGCTCACCCAACTTGCAGCAAAGCCAATCTACTGACATTGGGTTGTGGTGAAGGAAAGTACAGTCTTTATTTGCAGGGCACCAAGCAAGGAGAATGGGCAGCTCATGCTCAAAAGACCCAAGCTCTTCGATGGCTTATAAGGCAAGGGTGTTTAACAACAGTGTTAGGAGAGAGGGTTGTAGGATGCCTGTTCAGCTCATGGAACTTCTTCCGATTGATTGGTGGTGAGATGACAGGGTGATGTTTTGGGAATCTCAATCATCAACCTTCTGGTTCCAACCAGTCTGGGTTTACATGCTTGTGGTCATCATGTAGTTAGCATCCTCCACTGGTTGGGGGTCATAGTTTCTGCAGAACAACTCAAATACATGCACCAGATTGTTATTTATGACCTTCAGGAGGAACTAGGAGTCCTGTTACTCTTCAGTTCTAAACATTAGCTACTTGAATCTGCTCTTTGGAACTCAGAGAAGGCCTAGGAGACTAAAACCTTTTTTCTACAAACAAGAAACAGGAGACACAGATGAGCTTTTTTACCTTGGAGGGCCTGACAAGGTCCTACTTCTTGCCCCCCGTCCTTTTCTTGGATACTCCTCAATCCTGAGGACAATAGGGGTGGGACAAGAAAGGGAATAAAATTTTGGATATAGAGATTAATCATAAATTCTGCAAAGGAACTCAGTTTTAGATGGACCCAGTTTCAAAGTTATACAATTAGTGTTGTTCAACTAGTAAAGAATAAGGCTTTCTGTCTCCCTGTGTAATGCTCATTAACCCAAGTAATAATTCTTTCTTTTGCCTGGATAGATTCCTATTTAATGAGATAGAACTGCCAAATGGTGTGTATATATATATATAATCAATTTTAATAGGAATACACTTAAGTTATTTATCTGTATTACAGATTTCAGGTATTTGTATTACAAATATCAGACTTAATAGCATTTAATGTGGAAAAGCTTTAGCCTTTAGTCATCAATTTATACTTGGGTAGTTGGTGTTTGTAGTTTGTATTTCTGCTGTTACAAGAGCAAGGCTGCTAAAATAAAACAAAAACAAAAACAAACCTAAAACTAATTAAATCTTACAATAAGTTAATATCATTTTGAAGTCCCAATAATGATGGAAGTGAAATATATCGTATTTTATGTGACTAACTCCTGTGTTCAATTCTAGTCAGCAGGTTTAGAGGGTCTCTGGCAAACTACAACAATTCTCATGAATATCAGCTCAAAGAGTTTGAATGAATGAATGTTTTTCTCTTTTAAGAGTAGGCAACTGGGACAAATTGAAAAATATTCCAGTCTAATAAGCACCAAAAGAGGACATTTACAAGATAAATAAGTGAATGAGCATGAAAGAGAATGGCTTAAAATAAAACTTTATTGTTTTTTTATTCCCTAGGCATTAATTCTAAAAAGGCCAGTTTACATCCAAGTGACTATTAGCTTTGCCTATACACAAAAAAATTGGGGAAAGACACTCAGATTGATGTCACTGTTAAATTGTAGCAGTTTTTCAACAGCAGTTATGCTTTCATGTAAATTTAAATTAGATGGTACCTGCTTATAGATTATTAATCAAACAGGAATATTCAACTGAAGTTTTCTCTCATAAGTAAACTTTTATTTTGCATAATATACCATTTGCACGTCATCTGCAGCTGCAATCTCATTGATATAAAAGAAATGCCAATTTCAAAGTTGCCACCTCTTACAATTATAAATTCAGCTTTGTGGATTAATGTTAAAAGTGGCCTATTCTTATGCTAATTAAATGTGAATGAACCATGCTTTAGAGGCAATCAAGCAGAAATCATTTCACCAATGATGTGCAAGAATAGATTGAACACTTTAGTCCTGTGCATTTCAATACATATATTGAAATCAACTAACACATTTAACAGGATTGATATATAAATACAAATTTCAGAAAATCACCATTGTTATTGTTCTTTTTCAAAATATATGTTAATGAGTCTGACAAAATGTATTAAAATATGTATCTTTCATTTGAGGGAAATTTTATTTCATTCTTCTTTTTTTTTTTTTTTTTTTTGCGGTACACGGGCTTCTCACCGCTGCGGCCTCTCCCCTTGAGGAGCACAGGCTCTGGACGCACAGGCTCAGTGGCCATGGCTTAGGGGCCCAGCTGCTCCACAGCACGCGGGGTCCTCCCGGACCAGGGCACGAACCCATGTCCCCTGCATCGGCAGGCAGACTCTCAACCACTGCGCCACCAGGGAAGTCCTCATTATTCTTTTAGTCATTAAAATTTATGGAATATGAAGTTTATACTTTTGAGTTTGAGAAGTGAGGTCCTAACAAACCTTCTCTCACATAAATAAGAGCTTTAAGTTCTGGATAAAATACAAAAAGCAACTAGCTGAAAGCTTTGGAAGCTGAACAAAACAGGGAGTTTCTAAGACAGAAGTTAAAACTTGGAGAAAGTGACCAGCATATAGTAGATCCCCGTTTTATTGGTGCTTTACCCTTAGAGTAGATGCAGTTTCAGTGGAGATAAGCTAAGATGATTTCTGTTCAGAGGAACGAGGAGAAGAAACTCTGCGGTAACAAGGGCTGCCAAAGTGTAAGGAGCAAAAAGGAGAAAGCTGGAGAGGGGAAACATTAATTCATACACAAACTCGGCCCAAGTTTCTGGTTGATCACTGAATCACTCCTGGGGAGTGGAGGTGGTGAGCAGAATTAAAGCAATTTACAAATAAGAATTACCAAACAAGGAAAATGTGAGTCATTATGCACTGCAGGTGTGATGGTCTGCAAATGGGTCTTAACAAGTAAATTGCCTGTTAAAATAAAAAAATATAGACATTCTTTGGGAAAAAATAAAATGGAATCCAGAGTCTATACAGCATAACACTCACGATGTCCAGGATACAATCCAAAATGACTAGGTATATGAAGGTCAAGAATGTGACTCAATTCTAAGGCAAAAGATCATCAACAGATGACAACCAGATGGCTTAGAGGTTAGAATTATCAGATGGGGATGCTAAGCAGCTATTATATTGTGTAAGGTAAATGAATATGCCTTCATAGTGAATGAAAATAGTAAACCTCAACAAAGATTAGACAACACAAAAAAGAAATAAAAGGAAATGTTAGAATTGAAATAAACATCCGAAATGAAGTCACTAGATGAGCTTAATAGTAGAAAAAGATGACGGAGAAAAGGGCCAGTGCACTTGAAGACCTACCTATAGATTTCATTAAGTCAAAATATGAGAGGGAAAAAAAGAAGATTAAAATAAATGGACTGAGCCTGAGGGAACTTGGGGGTAATTTCTAGTTTTAAATGCCATCTAAAGGGTATTGAAAAAGATCAATGTAAACACAAAGTAAATAGAGAAAGGACATATTAATACTAAAAGAAAAATTAACAAAATAGAAAAGATGCAAACAGTATAGAAAATAATTAATGCCAAAGTTTGTTCATTGAAAGAAATTAAGATCAAAATATTCAACAAGTAATAGAGAAGCTATAAATCACCAGTATCAGAAATGAAAGGTCCTTCAGATATTAAAAAAAAAATAATGAGGTTATATTACAAATAGCTTTCTGCCAAAAAAATGACATTATAGATGCAATGAAAAATTTCTTTAAAGATAAACACTGTGAAAGCCCACTCAAGAAAACACAGATAACCTGGATAGTCCTATATTAATTACATAAGTTGAACTTTTTATTAGTTAAATGCCTTCTTAAAAGAAAAATTACAGGTTCAGATGGCTTTCTGGGTAAATTCTGCCAAACATTTAAGAAAGAAATAAATCAATTATACACAAACTCTTGCATAAAATAGAGAACACTTCTTAACTCATTTTGTGACTTTGACATTATCTAGTTACCAAAAACAGAGACATAACAACAAACAAAAAGCAATAGCATGCACAAACACAAACTAATAGTGCACATGAACACATACATAAATATTCTTAACAGATTATTAAAAAATCATTCCTGGAAAATTTTCTCAAGAATGCAAGATTGGGCTTCCCTGGTGGCGCAGTGGTTGAGAGTCCACCTGCCAATGCAGGGGACATGGGTTCGTGCCCCGGTCCGGGAAGATCCCATAAGCCGCGGAGTGGCTGGGCCCGTAAGCCATGGCCGCTGAGCCTGTGCTCCGCAACGGGAGAGGCCACAACAGTGAGAGGCCCACATACCGCAAAAAAAAAAAAAAAAAAGAAAAGAAAAAAAAAGAATGCAAGATTGATTTAATATCTAAAAATTAATCATTGTAATCCATCATATTTATAAAACAAAGGGGAATATCCATATGATCTTTCAAAAGATGTAGAAGAAATATTTGAAAACATTTAACATCATGATGAAAACTTTCAGCAAACTATAAATAATAGAAAACATCTTCAAGCTGATAAATAGCATCTATAAAAGAATATCTCTACTGCTAAAATCATATTTAATAATAAAATGTTAAAGACTTTTCTCCTCAGATCAGAAACAAGGCATGGATGTCTATTCTTGCAATTTCTGTTCATTATTATATTAAAAATTCTACCCATTGCAATGAAGCAAGGGGAAAAAGTCATAACAAAGAAAGAAGTAAATTTCCTTTTTCAGATGACATGATTATTTACATAGAAAATCCTCAGGAATCTGCAAAACAACTTTGACAGTAAACTTAGCAAAGTCAGTGGATATAAGGTTAAAGTAAAAAATCTAGTTTTATATAGTAGTAGCATAAAAAATAAAATTAAAAAATCATTGTCTACAAGAGCATCAAAAATAATATATATGACTAAATTAAACAAAAGATGTGCAAGATCTGTACACTGAAATCTACAGAAAATTGCTGAAAGATTAAAGATAAACAAAATAAAGAGATATATCATGTTCATAGGCTGGAAAACTCAATACTCAGGATGTCAATTCCTTCAAATTGATCTTTAAGTTTAATGCAAACAAAATAAAAATTCAAATAGATTTTTTTTTTCAGTTTTTGAGAAGTGATTCAAAAATTTTATGAAAATGTAAATTATCAAGAATAGCTAAAGTGATCTTTAAAAAAGCAGAGTTTGAAAAGTAACCACTACTGGTTCCAATATTTACCGTAAAGCACTAGTAGTCAAGACAGTGTATTCAAAAAAAATTCCCCCAAGCTTCACTGAGATATGATTAACAAATACAAATTGTATATATTTATGTATACAATATGTATACAACATTATGTATACAACATAATTTTTAAGGTTTACAACGTGGTGATTTAATATATCATAAACTAATTACCACTACCAAGTTAGTTAACAAATTTATCACTTCACACAGCTACCAATTGTGTGTGTGTGTGTGTGTGTGGTGAGAACAATTAAGATCTACTCCTTTAGAAAATTCCAAATATACCATGTAGTATTATTAGCTATAATCATCATGCTGTATGTTAAATCCATAAAACTTATTCATCTTATAACTGAGTTTGTATCGGTGAACTTCTCCCTATATCCTCCATCCTCATCCCCTAGTAATCACCATTCAACTCTCTAGTTCTATGAGTACAGTGTTTTTAGACTTCCCATACAAGTGTGATAACACAGTATTTGTCTTTCTTATTTCACATCTTCTGGGTCCAACCATGTTGTTGCAAATGGCAGGTGAATCATATTCTATTGTCTATGTGTACCACATTTTCTTTATCCATTCATTTGTTGACAGGCATTGGATATGTTGTTTCCATATCTTGGCTACTGTGGATAATGCTGCAATGAACATGGGAGCCCAAGTATCGTTTCAAGACACTGATTTTGTTTCCTTTGGATATATACCCCAAAGTGGGATTTCTGAATCATATGATAGTTCTATTTTTAATTTTTTTGTATATTGCTATGCAGTGATCTGGAGGATATATAGTTAAGTATTAAAGAAACAAGCAAAACCGAAATGCAGAACGATGTTTACCTTTCGTGTAAGGAAGTGAGGACATGGATAGATGGGCGGATTACACACATATATTTGCTTACACTAAAAACAAACTAAACTAGATATATAAAGCAAAAATGAATTAAAAGGTTAACCAATTGGAGGAGAGAAGGAAAAGGATGGGGAAGACAGCAGTGGAAGCTAGGATTTCTCACTTGACTAGGGGCAAACTGCTTTACACTATGCATCTTTGTTGCTTTGAACAAAGAAAGAGAGGGAGGGAGGGAGGGAGGGAGGAAGGAGGGAGGGAGGAAAGAGAGAGAGAGGAAGAAGAAAAGAAGAAAGAGAGGGAAGGGGGGGAGAGAAAACTAGATAAAATTTGATTTGTTTACCTTGAGGCTCAAGTGATATCACGCATGAGAAACTGCATTGTTTTGCACATGGAAGGCACTGCAATTAGCAATAGTAAACAAGAATCTTGATGGATTGGCTAAGTAATGAAACATATTTACATATATATATATATATATATTTTTTTTTTTCCAGTACTGTGTGGGTTATTTTCTGTTTTAACTCTTCAGGATGTCATTTATCTGGATTACCTATGTCTGCAACTGAAATTAATGTCTGGGTTAATCATTGCAATTTATTAAAATTAAAACCATTGGAATTTCACTTAAAGTAATCTTAACTGATTAATTTACTTCTCATCTCACACCTGCTTCAGGGATTTAGGAAATATTCCCTGAATGAATTTGATAACCAATATGTTGCCACTGTAGCCTTCAAAGCAGTATTTTTTCTTAACTGCTGACTTCCATGGCACAGAAGCCCATATAATAGTTACTCTGTAATAAGGCTATTGGTACTATGTCTCTATCAGTGTGGATATTTTGGTATAATTATGGCCAAAGGGACACAATACAAATTAATGACTATGTTTAGTCTATAAGGCTGACAACTGTTGATCAGATCCCATAGTACAGGCTGAAAAATCTCTTATTTCTTTAAACATAGAATATTCCAACTGGCAGACAAAGGCAAGAGATCGAAAAAGATTGTGGAGGATCACACAACCAGTATTTAAGCATCTTAAACCCAAAATGAACATCCATCAGTTTTGCTTATCTTCCATTAGTGAGAATTATTCTAATAGTCTCACTAGAGGTCAGGGTATGAGGCAAGGCTCAGAATTATAAACTATGGCCTGGACACCTGCTGCTTAGTTACAACTCTACACCATGGGATGGGGCCATAGTTTTTTGTTGGTCACCAAGCAGTGTCAAATGTAGCTTTTTAAGCAGGTGGCAAACACAGGCTTATAATACTGCATTAGAAGGACAAATTTAGAAGTTCTGGGCTCTAGATCCAGGTAGCAAACTTGCTTTGTAAGGGGCCAGACAGTATCAATAAATATTTTAGGTTCTGCAGGCAATTAAGTCCTGTTTCTTTCCTCATTCCTCTCTTTCTTGCCCTTTCTCCCTCTTCCTTCCCTCCTCTCCTCCTCCTTCTTTTTCTTCTTTCTCTCTCTCCCTCCCCTTTACAAATGTTAACAATATTCTTAGTTCAGGGCCATGCAAAAACAGGCCACAGCCTGATGTGGCCAGTGGGCCATAATTTCCTGACACTTGCTCTAGATCAAGGCTGTCTAATGGAAATTTCTCTGAAAATAGAAGGGTTTTATTCTGCACTCTCCTTTACAGTAGCCATAGGGACATCCGGCTATTCAGCACTTGAGATGTGATGAGTACAAAGGAGGCACTGAATTTTTACATTTATTTAATTTTAATTAATTTATTTAGCCACATATGGTTAGCAGCTGCTGTATTAGAAGCCCAACATTTTCCAAAATAATGTTCCCATCTTGTTTTTGAAACTACATGTAGCCTGTGGGTTACACCTGTAAGTAGTTTCTCATCTAGGTGGTTGCTGCTGACTAAATTTGATCTCCAAATACTATATGTATATATCATACTCAGTATATTTTCTTCTTAAGATTTTCATTCTTAGCGTATTTATTTTGGCTGTATGCCATCTGGGTAATATTTGGCTCTCCCACTATACTGTATAATCTTTAAGAGAAGGGCTGACATCTGCTTGGTCACTGCTCTAGTCCCAAAGTCTAGCACAAGACTTGGTACAATGTAGGCATGTAATAAATATTTGTTGAATGAAATTTGGGAGGTCCATGGTAAGAGGTTCCTATGGTCAAATAGTCTGGGAAACACTGAGTTAAATTGATTTTCTCAACGACTTTTATATATTAATATGAACACTGTGAATTTTCAAAATGAGTTGTTAATCAAAGCACTCCCCAAAATATTGGGAGACTTTGCATTTTGTGTTTGTTTCCAGAATACTTATTAACATCTTGCTGAATACTAATTCTTCATAAGCTGCAACTTGAGAATGCTGTCCTTGGTCTTATACTAGAGGAACAAAGGTAATATTTGCAACTCATATATGTTCTGGCCCAATTCCAGGCTTGAAGTCAAATGTTTATAATAGTAAACAGTGTGTTCGTGTGAGTGTGCGTGTGTCTCATAGATTCAATTAAAGTTAAAAAATACTGCAAGAAGTCTGATATGGTTTTAAGAATGGTCAGCAAGATATAGAATTACAGCAATTTGGAACCATTGACTTAGGAACCCCATAGATATGGCTCTGGCAGGGATTGGTTGATGGAAAAAAAAATCAGTATTTAATATACTTGTCAAAACATTCACCCCATCGACAAGATTAATAGCAAAAATGTTAGGAGACTAGCAAAGACCAACTTGAACTACTTACCAGTTTTTGCCTAGGGAAATCTTTCTCCTCAGAGGCAGGAACCATCTTCTAATGCTTATCACTTTCCACATTTCACCTACCCCCTTTCTTATGCTGCATAGCCTGACCAGTTCAGATGCCAGCATGCTCACCATCATGATGTAGAAATATACAAGATATAAAGATTAAAGAGGGTCACAAAGTCTGTACCATTTTTTCTATTGAAGCATCCTGTCTATACTCCTATCCCTTGAATCTGGACAGGCCCTATGACTGCTTTGAATAGTAGAATACAGTAGAATTGATGCGGCTAAATTTGCTCTCAGGCCCTAAGGCACTCTCAGATTTCTGCCTCTTGGAACACTCCTTATGGAAGTCCTGAGCAAGCAGATAAGAAATCCAACTACTCTGAGACCATCATGTTGTAGAAGCCATGTGTCAATATGTGACCATGTGGCTTTTGGTCAATAGTTTCAGCTGGACCCAGCCTCCCAGCCATCTACTCCAAGGCGCCTTCCACTCCAAGAGATCATCTCCTCTAAGACACCAAGAAGAAGCCTTCTTGGACCTTTTATGCCAGCACATTTACAACTGAATACCATTAAGTAAACTGAATACCATCAAGTAATCCCTGTTGATGTCCAATGGAAGAGAATAAACTCCTTACTCAAATTCCTGACCCATAAAACCATAACATATAATGCAATTCTGTTATTTTATTCTAGTAACCTTGGAGCTGGTACTACACAACACAATGATACATAACTGGGACAGAATGAAATAATTGAGTACAAATGATTCTAAAGAGGCTACAAAGGAACTAACTTCTTCGTAATCCTGACAACAGAGAAATCTAAGAGGGAGGTCACTTTGTTTAGAACGTGACCTGGAACATATAAAACCTAATGAAAATATTCAGTGTCCTATTTCCCCATTCTTTGCTTTTTGGACTTAAATCTCTCTTCTATTTAGGAACAATTGCAAAAGCTTTCTGAGGTTCAGTTTCTCATTGATAAAAAATGGAGATAACAATACCTGATCATCTCACAGAGATGCAAGATGATAAAATACTTCAATTACAGAGCAGGGAGAATGAGAAAGAGAAAAGGAATGTTGACTGAGTAGTATATGGCAGGCCTGTACCAGTTCTTCTCCTTCCCCTTTGCAGATTGGTGACAAGAGGACAGACTCAGCATCAGGAGACTGTGTAATATGAACAGTGAGATATTAGATGAATCATTAATATCTCTACGAAATTCTGTTGGAATTTGACAGTGAGGGAGATTGTTACATTGTCTCATAACCTAAGTTGGTCATTTATATTGAGATTCAAATGTGTCAATTGCTATTAACAAAGTTTATGAAGTTAAAAACTACTAGGAAGTATGAAATTTTGGTGATGGTCACTGATGATGACAAAGAGTCTATTATTTCCCTGGACTGAAACCTCTAGATCCATGTTTCAGTCTCAAGTCCTTGGAATTTGTGATGAGCACAATGGTGGTGTCTACAGAGAAGATGTTTTGTTCCTTGAATTCCACCTCCCTTAGTCACTCAGGAAACCAGCTTCTGGGGTCACAATAAGATTCAGGTCCAATATGCCACTAAATGTCTATCGTCAAATGACCAGATGGCCTTGCACAACTTCTCAGAGCCTTTTAGCATTTCTGAGTAACATTTATTCCATATAATATGGTCATTTGCTGTTACCACTGAGAACCTTGCTGTTATCATACCTACAATTTTATATGGGTCAGTGGTTTGTTAGTTTTGCTTAGCAGGGTTATTTTGTATAACAGAGCTTAGTAGCATATGTGGCTGAGCCAAAAGTTTGGTACTAAGAAGACGAGGTCAGAAACTGGGAACCTGGGCCCCAGTTCTCAATCACATTTTTGCTATATGGCCTTGAGGAAATCACTAACTCCTTGAGTTTCAACTTCTTCATTCACAGAAAGTTGATAATAAGCCCTGATTCATTGGCGCGTTATGATGTAAAATGACATAATGTATATTACAGCACTAGGAAAATAGGGAAGAGATTTGCAAGTGAAAAGCACTTTTATAACACCACTACTAAGAGTACTTATTATTTTTGAGTCAAATTATTTTCTGCAGTTGAGCTGAGCACAGCGATCACAGGAAGACAGGGACATTTATGTGTGAATATCCAGCTTTTCCAGTAAGAAGATAGAAGCTCCACCACTGAAAACTCCAAAATATGAGCCTCAGCCTTGCTCCTTTTATTTCTCTCAGATGATCAGATGTACAGATGTATATACGAATGTGGGCTCTACAACACATCTTTGCTTTGTCAACTTCCAGAAATTTGACTTTGGTCAAGTGATTTAACCTCTTTGGGCCTCCTTTTCCTTATCTGCCCAATGGATATTTGTTCGACAAATATTTCTTGAGGACTTCCAGATTCAGGCACACTTTCCAGAGCTGGAAGACAGGCATGCACCAAGGGAAAGAGGGAAAGAAGGGAGGAAGTGGCTGAACAAATGGAGGAAATAATGAGGTAATTTTTTAATAATGGAATATCCAGGGTGAAGGATATATGAGGGATGATCTTTTGTAGGATTCTTCTTCTTGTAACATCTCTATAAATTTGAAATTGTTTCCAAATAATACGTGTTTTTAAAAGAAAAAGACAAAAACTAGGGGCAAATTCCTGAGTCATGTGTTGCATAGAGCCAGAACCTGCATCCAACAGCAGTTTGAGCATCTGGAAGCAAATTCTGGCTTTTACGTTGCTTCCTGATCATTCATTAGGACCACAGAGAAACTCAGTGGGGTTGAACAATTTTTCCATTTAGAATTTTTAAAATCATTTCTCTAGTAATGTCTGCATGGCTATCAGAACTTCTGGCACAAAATAGGTATTACATAAAGGCTTATGCTTTTCTTTTCCCCAAACAGGTATATATGAATGATGGACATCATTTGCCTTATGGGATCAGTTCTTATGTCTGTGTGAATAGTCTTTACTGTGGTGTTTCTTATAACGTGACTGCTGGAAAATTTGCATCAAAGTGAGGTGGTAGCACAACATAGTAGCCAAGAGCATGGACTCCAGAACAAAACTGCCTGCGTTCAAATCCCAGGCCTGCCACTTATTAGCACTATGTCCTTGGGCAAACAACTCTGTCCCCATTCCTCTCTTGTAAAATACAGATAACAAAATGTAGTAGTTTGACTTGTAAGAAGTTAACATTTATAAAATGCTTAAAACAGTGTCTGTATGTAATAAACATTATATAAGTGTTTGTTACAAAAATTAAAATTGCCTCCAGGAAGGAAGGCTTGATACAATGCAAATTGCTGGGTCCCACTCATGGCTGGATGAATAAGAATCTCTTGAGCCTGTAGCATTTTAACAAGCTCTCCAGATGATTCTTAGAAAGATTGAAGGTTGAAAGCCACTGCTTTAGTTATTAGGAGGCTTGAGGAACTAATTCCACCGGGGCAGCTAATACAGTAAGTCAAACTTTACTTTTTATGTCAGTATCTTAGGTCTAAAAAAATCCCCTAATCCATGTGGGAAATTTCTCCCCAAATCAAATTAAGTGAACCAGTAAAACATGCTTCTGGAATGATTAGCATCTCAAATTAAGGTTCTAAGTCTGCCGGTTTCCTTGACTTGTTTTTTCCAGGTGGCTTCTCTTCCTTGATCAGTTTCCCCAGGATAAATGTTGTTCACTGTCCATATCTTTGCTTTTCTGAGGAATGGAAATAAATGGGCCTCCTGGGAGTTTGGAGTACTTTGGGATACAGCCCTTCTCCCTAAATTACCCAGTCTAGTCTCTGTGCGTCGTGGAGAAATGCTCTAATAGGAAATGCCAATGAAGCATGATAATTTTAGCAATTTTTTTTGTCAGAAGGGAATTTAGAGCTGCTGCAGAAAAGTAGTTCACTTCCACATTTATTTTGTCACTGAAGTCAATTTCTACAGTTAAACTGAATGCTTTTATGAAGTACAAAAGATGAGACTATAATTTGAGGACAGTTTGTCCTGTTAAAGGTAACAAAACCCCCAGAGGCCTAGGCACCAGCATCAAGGCAGGCCTACAGTAAGTCCCTTACATACTAACGAGTTCCGTTCTGAGAGTGCATTTGTAAGTCCAATTTGTTCATAAGTCCAACAAATTTAGCCTAGGTATCCAACTAACACGATCAGCTACCTAGTACTGTACTGTAATAGGTTTATAATACTTTTCACACAAATAATACATAAAAAACAAACACAAGAAATAAAGAAAACATTTTCAATCTTACAGTACAGTACCTTGAAAAGTACAATAGTACAGTACAACAGCTGGCATCCAGGGGCTGGCATCGAGTGAACAGGCCAGAAGAGTTACTGACTGGAGGAGGGAGAGGAGGTGGGAGATGATAGAGCTGAAGGATCGTCAGCAACAGGAGATGGAGGGCAAGCTGCAATGTCACTCATGCCTGACGCTGATGGCACAGGTTCTGGTTCCTTGCTGGATTCAATTCTATCCACCCTCTTGAAAAAACGATCCAGTGATGTCTGGGTAGTAGCACGTTCGCACTTTGAAAGTTTGCAACTTGACGGTTCGTATGTAGGGGACTTGCTGTATTTGAGCCAAGAGGAGGCACTGGAGCCACACTGCCAGCTTCTGTTGCCCCTGAGAAGCAGTGACTTTGTGACCTTAAGGCCTCAAAGGGACCCAACATAGGTATTCACTATTTTTATAGATGAAGTTCATAACTGACATAGTACAAAAAATATATTATTTTAACCACTAAACTGGCATTAATCATCATCACCATCATCATCAAATAATAATTATTATGGGCGGAGCTTCCGGGTAAGATGGCGGAAGAGTAAGACGCGGAGATCACCTTCCTCCCCACAGATACACCAGAAATACAGCTACACGTGGAACAACTCCTACAGAACACCTACTGAACGCTGGCAGAAGACCCCAGACCTCCCAAAAGGCAAGAAACTCCCCACATACCTCGGTAGGGCAAAGCGGAGAGATTCCCGCACAGAGGATCGGTGCCGAGCGGCACTCACCAGCCCGAGAGGCTTGTCTGCTCGCCCGGTGGAAGCTGAGGCTCGGGCTTCGGTCAGAGCGCAGGGAGAGGACTGGGGCTGGTGGCGAGAACTCAGCCTGAAGGGGGCTAATGTGCCACAGCTAGCTGGAAGGGAGTCCGGGAAAACTCTGGAGCTGCCGAAGAGGCAAGAGACTTTTTCTCCCCTCTTGGTTTCCTGGTGCGCGAGGAGGTGGGGGAGGGGATTAAGAGCGCTGCTTAAAGGGGCTCCACAGACGGGCGCGAGTCACGACTGAAAGCGCGGAGCCCAGTGACGGGCGTGGGACGCTGGGGCTGCTGCTGCCGCCGCCAAGAAGCCTCTGTGCGAGCGCAGGTCACTGTCCACGCCGCCCTTCCGGGAGCTTGCGCAGCCCGCCACTGCCGGGGTCCCGGGATCCAGGGGCGGCTTCCCTGGGAGAACGCACGACGCGCCTCGGGCTGGTGCAACGTCACGCCGACCTCTGCCGCTGCAGGCTCGCCCCGCACTCCGTGCCCCTCCCTCCCGCCCGGCCTGAGTGAGCCAGAGTCCCCGAAGAGGCTGCTCCTTTAACCCTGTCCTGTCTGAGCAAAGAACAGACGCCCTCCGGCGACCTACACGCAGAGGCGGGGCCAAATCCAAAGCTGAGACCCAGGAGCTGTGAGAACAAAGAAGAGAAAGGGAAACCTCTCCCAGCAGCCTCAGAAGCAGCGGATTAAAGCTCCATAATCAACTTGATGTACCCTGCATCTGTGGAATACATGAATAGACAACAAATCATCCCAAATTGAGGAGCCAGGAGTCAGTGCTGTGCCTCTGAGGTGGGAGAGCCAACCTCAGGACACTGGTCCACAAGAGACCTCACAGCTCCACATAATATCAAACGGCGAAAATCTTCCAGAGATCTCCATCTCAACACCAGCACCCAGCTTCACTCAACGACCAGCAAGCTACAGTGCTGGACACCCTATGCCAAACAACTAGCAAGACAGGAACACAACGCCACCCATTAGCAGAGAGGTGGCCTAAAATCATAAAAAGTCCGCAGACACCCCAAAACACACCACCAGACGTGGACCTGCCCACCAGAAAGACAAGATCCAGCCTCATCCACCAGAACACAGGCACTAGTACCCTCCACCAGGAAGCCTACACAACCCACTAAACCAACCTTAGCCACTGGGGACAGACACCAAAAACAACGGGAACTACGAACCTGCAGCCTGTGAAAAGGAGACCCCAAACACAGTAACATAAGCAAAATGAGAAGACAGAAAAACACACAGCAGGAGAAGGAGCAAGATAAAAACCCACCAGACCTAACAAATGAAGAGGTAATAGGCAGTCTACCTGAAAAAGAATTCAGAATAATGATGGTAAAGATGATCCAAGATTCTATTTCCCAGATCCAAAATCTTGGAAATAGAATAGACAAAATGCAAGAAACAGTTAACAAGGACCTAGAAGAACTAAAGATGAATCAAGCATCGATTAAAAACACAATAAATGAAATGAAAAATACTCTAGATGGGATCAATAGCAGAATAACTGAGGCAGAAGAACGGATAAGTGAGGTGGAAGATAAAATAGTGGAAATAACTGCTGCAGAGCAAAATAAAGAAAAAAGAATGAAAAGAACAGAGGACAGTCTCAGAGACCTCTGGGACAACATTAAACGCACCAACATTCGAATTATAGGGGTTCCAGAAGAAGAAGAGAAAAAGAAAGGGACTGAGAAAATATTTGAAGAGATTATAGTTGAAAACTTCCCTAATATGGGAAAGGAAATAGTTAATCAAGTCCAGGAGGCACAGAGAGTCCCATACAGAATAAATCCAAGGAGAAATACGCCAAGACACATATTAATCAAACTGTCAAAAATTAAACACAAAGAAATCATACTAAAAGCAGCAAGGCAAAAACAACAAGTAACACACAAGGGAATCCCCATCAGGTTAACACCTGATCTCTCAGCAGAAACTCTACAAGCCAGAAGGGAGTGGCAGGACATAATTAAAGTGATGAAGGAGAAAAACCTGCAACCAAGACTACTCTACCCAGCAAGGATCTCATTCAGATTTGATGGAGAAATTAAAACCTTTACAGACAAGCAAAAGCTGAGAGAGTTCAGCACCACCAAACCAGCTTTACAACAAATGCTAAAGGAACTTCTCTAGGCAAGAAACACAACAGAAGGACTATACCTACAATAACGAACCCAAAACAATTAAGAAAATGGGAATAGGAACATACATATCAATAATTACCTTAAATGTAAATGGACTAAATGCTCCCACCAAAAGACACAGAGTGGCTGAATGGATACAAAAACAAGACCCATATATATGCTGTCTACAAGAGACCCACTTCAGACCTAGAGACACATACAGACTGAAAGTAAGGGGATGGAAAAAGATATTCCATGCAAATGGAAACCAAAAGAAAGCTGGAGTATCAATTCTCATATCAGACAAAATAGACTTTAAAATAAAGACTACTAGAAGAGACAAAGAAGGACACTACATAATGATCAAGGGGTCGATCCAAGAAGAAGATATAACAATTGTAAATATTTATGCACCCAACATAGGAGCACCTCAATACATAAGGCAAATACTAACAGCCATAAAAGGAGAAATCGACAGTAACACAATCATAGTAGGGGACTTTAACACCCCACTTTCACCAATGGACAGATCATCCAAAATGAAAATAAATAAGGAAACACAAGCTTTAAATGATACATTAAACAAGATGGACTTAATTGATATTTATAGGACATTCCATCCAAAAACAACAGAATACACATTTTTCTCAAGTGCTCATGGAACATTCTCCAGGATAGATCATATCTTGGGTCACAAATCAAGCCTTGGTAAATTTAAGAAAATTGAAATTGTATCAAGTATCTTTTCCGACCACAATGCTATGAGACTAGATATCAATTGCAGGAAAATAGCTGTAAAAAATACAAACACATGGAGGCTAAACAATACACTACTTAATAACGAAGTGATCACTGAAGAAATCAAAGAGGAAATTAAAAAATACCTAGAGACAAATGACAATGGAGACACGACGACCCAAAACCTATGGGATGCAGCAAAAGCAGTTCTAAGAGGGAAGTTTATAGCAATACAATCCCACCTTAAGAAACAGGAAACATCTCAAATAAACAACCTAACCTTGCACCTAAAGCAATTCGAGAAAGAAGAACAAAAACATCCCAAAGTTAGCAGAAGGAAAGAAATCATAAAACTCAGATCAGAAATAAATGAAAAAGAAATGAAGGAAACGATAGCAAAGATCAATAAAACTAAGAGCTGGTTCTTTGAGAAGATAAACAAAATTGATAAACCATTAGCCAGACTCACCAAGGAAAAAAGGGAGAAGACTCAAATCAATAGAATTAGAAATGAAAAAGGAGAAGTAACAACTGACACTGCAGAAATACAAAAGATCATGAGAGATTACTATAAGCAACTCTATGCCAATAAAATGGACAACCTGGAAGAAATGGACAAATTCTTAGAAATGCACAACCTGCCAAGACTGAATCAGGAAGAAATAGAAAATATGAACAGACCAATCACAAGCACTGAAATTGAAACTGTGATAAAAAATCTTCCAACAAACAAAAGCCCAGGACCAGATGGCTTCACAGGCGAATTCTATCAAGCATTTAGAGAAGAGCTAACACCTATCCTTCTCAAACTCTTCCAAAATATAGCAGAGGGAGGAACACTCCCAAACTCATTCTACGAGGCCACCATCACCTTGATACCAAAACCAGACAAGGATGTCACAAAGAAAGAAAACTACAGGCCAATATCACTGATGAACATAGATGCAAAAATCCTCAACAAAATACTAGCAAACAGAATCCAACAGCACATTAAAAGGATCATACACCATGATGAAGTGGGGTTTATTCCAGGAATGCAAGGATTCTTCAATATACGCAAATCAGTCAACGCGATACACCATATTAACAAATTGAAGGAGAAAAACCAT
The DNA here is from genome assembly GCF_949752795.1 of Hyperoodon ampullatus. NCBI lineage: Eukaryota > Metazoa > Chordata > Mammalia > Artiodactyla > Ziphiidae > Hyperoodon > Hyperoodon ampullatus. The sequence continues at coordinate 110,569,292 of NC_136921.1, forward strand.
ATGATCATCTCAATAGATGCAGAGAAAGCTTTCGACAAAATTCAACACCCATTTATGATAAAAACCCTGCAGAAAGTAGGCATAGAGGGAACTTTCCTCAACATAATAAAGGCCATATATGACAAACCCACAGCCAGCGTCGTCCTCAATGGTGAAAAACTGAAACCATTTCCACTAAGATCAGGAACAAGACAAGGTTGCCCACTCTCACCACTCTTATTCAACATAGTTTTGGAAGTTCTAGCCACAGCAATCAGAGAAGAAAAGGAAATAAAAGGAATCCAAATCGGAAAAGAAGAAGTAAAGCTGTCACTGTTTGCAGATGACATGATACTATACATAGAGAATCCTAAAGATGCTACCAGAAAACTACTAGAGCTAATCAATGAATTTGGTAAAGTTGCAGGATACAAAATTAATGCACAGAAATCTCTGGCATTCCTATATACTAATGATGAAAAATCTGAAAGTGAAATCAAGGAAACACTCCCATTTACCATTGCAACAAAAAGAATAAAATATCTAGGAATAAACCTACCTAAGGAGACAAAAGACCTGTATGCAGAAAATTATAAGACACTGATGAAAGAAATTAAAGATGATACAAATAGATGGAGAGATGGACCATATTCTTGGATTGGAAGAATCAATATTGTGAAAATGACTCTACTACCCAAAGCAATCTACAGATTCAATGCAATCCCTATCAAACTACCACTGGCATCTTTCACAGAAGTAGAGCAAAAAATTTCACAATTTGTATGGAAACACAAAAGACCCCGAATATCCAAAGCAATCTTGAGAACGAAAAATGGAGCTGGAGGAATCAGGCTCCCTGACTTCAGACTATACTACAAAGCTACAGTAATCAAGACAGTATGGTACTGGCACAAAAACAGAAAGATAGATCAATGGAACAGGATAGAAAGCCCAGAGATAAACCCACGGACATATGGTCACCTTATCTTTGATAAAGGAGGCAGGAATGTACAGTGGAGAAAGGACAGTCTCTTCAATAAGTGGTGCTGGGAAAACTGGATAGGGACATGTAAAAGTATGAGATTAGATCATTCCCTAACACCATACACAAAAATAAGCTCAAAATGGATTAAAGACCTAAATGTAAGGCCAGACACTATCAAACTCTTAGAGGAAAACATAGGCAGAACACTCTATGACATAAATCACAGCAAGATCCTTTTTGACCCACCTCCTAGAGAAATGGAAATAAAGACAAAAATAAACACATGGGACCTAATGAAACTTAAAAGCTTTTGCACAGCAAAGGAAACCATAAACAAGACCAAAAGACAACCCTCAGAATGGGAGAAAATATTTGCAAATGAAGCAACTGACAAAGGATTAATCTCCAAAATTTATAAGCAGCTCATGCAGCTCAATAACAAAAAAACAAACAGCCCAATCCAAAAATGGGCAGAAGACCTAAATAGACATTTCTCCACAGAAGATATACAGACTGCCAACAAACACATGAAAGGATGCTCAACATCTTTACTCATTAGAGAAATGCAAATCAAAACTACAATGAGATATCATCTCACACCAGTCAGAATGGCCATCATCAAAAAATCTAGAAACAATAAATGCTGGAGAGGGTGTGGAAAAAAGGGAACACTCTTGCACTGCTGGTGGGAATGTGAATTGGTACAGCCACTATGGAGAACGGTATGGAGGTTCCTTAAAAAACTACAAATAGAACTACCATATGACCCAGCAATCCCACTACTGGGTATATACCCTGAGAAAACCATAATTCAAAAAGAGACATGTACCAAAATGTTCATAGCAGCCCTATTTACAATAGCCCAGAGATGGAGACAACCTAAGTGTCCATCATCGGATGAATGGGTAAAGAAGATGTGGCACATATATACAATGGAATATTACTCAGCCATAAAAAGAAATGAAATTGAGCTATTTGTAATGAGGTGGATGGACCTAGAGTCTGTCATACAGAGTGAAGTAAGTCAGAAAGAGAAAGACAAATACTGTATGCTGACACATATATATGGAATTTAAGAAAAAAAAATGTCATGAAGAACATAGGGGTAAGACAGGAATAAAGACACAGACCTACTAGAGAATGGCCTTGAGGATATGGGGAGGGGGAAGGGTAAGCTGTGACAAAGTGAAAGAGCGGCATGGACATATATACACTACCAAACGTAAGGTAGATAGCTAGTTGGAAGCAGCCGCATAGCACAGGGAGATCAGCTCGGTGCTTTGTGACCGCCTGGAGGGGTGGGATAGGGAGGGTGGGAGGGAGATGCAAAAGGGAGGGGATATGGGAACATATGTATACGTATAACTGATTAAATTTGTTATAAAGCAAAATTAAAAAAAAATTATTATGGGCTGAATTGTGTTCCCCCAAATTCCCTATGTTGAGGTCCTAACCCCCAGTATCTCAGAATGTGACCGTATTTGGTAATAGATTCTTTGAAGAAGTAAATGAGGTCATTAGAGGAGATCCCAATCCAGTGACTGGTGTCCTTATAACAGAGAGGAAATTTGGATACATATATTCACAGAGGGAAGACCATGTGAAGACACAGGGAGAAGATGGCCATCTACAAGTCAAGGAAAGAGGCTTCAGCAGAAACCAACCCTGCCGACACTTTGATCTTGGATGTCTAGCCTTCACAACTGTGTGGAAATAAATTTCTGTTGTTTAGGTCCCCAGTCTGTGGTACTTTGTCATGGCAGCCTTAGAGGAGTAATACAATAATAATACAACAGTACTAATATTTCATAGCACTTTATATTTTACCAAAGATTTGTATGATCTCATTAAAATTCACACACACACACATACACACACACACACAAAAGGCTGTGATTGCCTACACTGAGAGAGGCACATTAATATCATCAGTGCCATTTTACAAATGAAGAAACTAAAGCCTAGAGAGGCTTGGTGATTGGCATGAAGTTCCACTATTAATTAGCAATGAAGACACAAATCACATCTAGGTCTTCTTACTAAAAGGATCACACTCTACACTTGGCTTTCCAGGGCCACCTGCTCCCCAGGATGTTGGCTCTATGTGTCTCCAGATAGGAGGAGACAGTAGATGCAGTGTCTACCTCTAGACTGACCCCTTTAGGTCTGGAAATCAGTGAGCAGCTGGGGCATCTGCAGGGACAATTTCTGACAATTGGGGGCCCTCGCTGCCTTGGTCACCAACCCTGTTGGGACAGAGGAAGCATTAGGGGCTCACCCAAGAGCTGTGCTCATCATTAAAAAAAACCTCCCTGTTCCTTTAGTACTTTCACCTTTGGCTGGAAGGGTGGCATCAACTGAGGATTTCTCCTGCTTTCTTTTTCTTATCTTTTTTTAAAAAATAAATTTATTTATTTATTTTTGGCTGCATTGGGTCTTCACTGCTGAGTGTGGGCTTTCTCTAGTTGTGGCGAGCGGGGGCTACTCTCTGTTGCGGTGCGCGGACTTCTCATTGTGGTGGCTTCTCTTGTTGCAGATCATGGGCTCTAGGAGCACGGGCTTCAGTAGTTGTAGCACGCCGGCTTCAGTAGTTGTGGCTCATGGGCTCTAGAGCGCAGGCTCAGTAGCTATGGCTCACGGGCTTAGTTGCTCCGTGGCATGTGGGATCATCCCAGACCAGGGCTCAACCCCGTGTCCCCTGCATTGGCAGGTGGATTCTTAACCACTGTGCCACCAGGGAAGTCCCCTCTCCTGACTTTCAATGACTTTTTGAGTCCAAACTTGAAAGGGATTAGAAACGAAAATACTGGTGGCTTCTTTATCTAAATTTTCTTACAACTGAGGCTCTGTCTCTATTGAGTTAATGGAGAATGCCTGAGAGATAATGCTTTATTCGGTCTCATTTTCAGAAACTGTGTATTGCCAACTGCTCAGGTGAGGGAGATATGTGTTTGTGATTGTTTGTGTACCTAGAGCCAGGGGCTCCACTCAGATTTTGTGGGTGTTTTGCAGCAAATGTGCATTATCCTCAATTGTCCCATGAGGTAATGCAGACATTGTCCACTGTGAAACACAGATCAATTTGCTCTCTTCTGCAAAGCCTCTCTCTCACCTCCTTTTACAAATGAATCCTACTTAGACATTCATGCTTGATTCCCATTTAGTCTGTTTCTCAGTATTTTCCTGAAAATTTCAAATACTGTGAATTCCTACATTCAGTGTCATAAAATGTTCAACTTAATTATATAATGCCAATTTACATTAAATAAAGCAATGTTTGTGAGGTTATCTACCAACGCTGTGTACAGCCTCTTAATATATACTTGAGACCATGAACCTGAGACTCATTTCTTTTGACCTCTTCATTAAGACTCTACTCAAAACTCAGCAGAATTCATGTGGCAATTTATCAAGCACTGTTTTATGCCACTAAACCAATTACCGTCTCAAAATATTGCCTTGTTCTCGCATCACTGTTGAAATTTCCATGTATTTATATCTTTCCTGACAATTAAATTGCAATCTTCTTGTAGGCGTTTTGTCCCTGCCAAGGGTAAGTGTTTGATAGATCATTGTATTACTTTTCTGTGTTGTAATATCAAATTGTCACAAACATAGTAGCTTAAAACAACACAAATTTATTATCTTATAGTTTGGTAGGTCAAATGTCTGACACAGGTTTAGTAGAATCGAACCAAAGTGTGAGCAGGGAGGTTTTCTGGATGCTCTAGGGATGAATCCATTTCCTTGCTTATTCATGTCGTTGGCAGAATTTAGTTCTTTGCAGTTGTAGGGCTACAGTCCATGTTGCTGGCTGTCAGCTGAGGGTATTTACCAGTTTCTAGTGGCTTCTAGGTTTCTTGAATTCTCTGGCTCATGCCTTCCCTCCAGCTTTGTGGCATTTCTTTGAGTGACTTTTCTTCCTTCTTCTTCTGTTTTTTAAGGACTTGTGTGATTACATTAGATCCACCTGCATAATCCAGTATAATCTTCCTGCTTTAAGATCAACTGATTCACAACCTTAATTCCCTTTTGCCTTATAATGAAATGTATTCACAAGTCCCAGGGATTAGGATGTGGACATTTTGAGGGGCCATTTTTCTGCTCACCACAATCATCAACTGTGGGTAATTACAAGGATGAGATCCTGTGTTGCTTCTGGGTTCTGAAATTCTGCTTTAGGCAATTCTGAACACGAATTGCATTCAGCCACAGAGCTGGCACTTTCTGAAGTGGCAAGCTCTTAGCTACTGTATGTACAAGGAAAAACTACTTTTGATCCTGTAGGAACAAGGACTATAAACATAAAGAAGCCCACAGGGCTGCCCCACTTAACACTAATGATGGTGCCTATGAAATGTCTCCAGGGGATACGGCCTCCTCACCCTTGAAATCTTTTCCGAGTGGAAGCTCTGAAACAGTACCAAACTCTCGTTTCCTTATGATGCTGTTAAAAGATATATTTTATCCAAAAAAATCAAAACTAAACATGGTGAAGTAAGAGCAAGGGTTTATTATTGTTATTATTTATGTTTACCCCAAATCCAACTATGCAGTTGAGGGGACTCTTGTTTCTCTGCACTGTGTCCTGGCTGTACAGCCCCTTCTGTTAGTATCGAAACATATCTTTCTAAAAGGGCAGATTCTTCTTTTTATTGCAGGGCAAAGAAAGCAAGAAGAAACTGAGAATTTCTGCTCGATGTATGGTTAATCAAGGAAGGTAGAGTTGAAGGTACTTTAAAATAAAACTGGGGTTGGGGGGATGATTTCAGTAAACCCAGCTCTCAGGGAAACCATTAAGGAGTTCTAATCATTCTACAGGGGCTTCCTTCTAAGCCCCTGTAAGCCCCAGTGCCGGCCACAGACTGGGTTTGGCACAGCAGGTAAACAAGCTGCCATTGCCAATCATGCTGCAGAGAAAACTGGGATCACGTGGGCTGGGAGAGGGCCCTGGAGGTCATCTAAATCCAACGGATTGCAAGGCCAAGGGTAAGTACATTCATAAAAAGGTGTATTGGTCACTGGCATATTCCAGGCCCTGTTCCAGGTTTGGGGTGTAATAACGGCAGTCCTCAGCATCAATAAACTTACAGCTTTGTGAAAACACAGACAACTGAGATATTTACTCAGCGGACAATGCTGTGTGCTCAGTTGGAGGTAGCACAGCTATGGAAGCTCAGCGGAGAGTCTAATCTTTGTGTTTAAGAAAATCTTCCTGGAGAAAATGATGGTTCAGTTAAGTGTTGAAGGGCAAGTGGAGATGATGAGCAAACAGAGATGGGGCAGGCATTTGAATCAGAAGCAACAGAGCAGGAAGTGCCGGAGGAGGTAAAGTCTGGTGAGGTAGAGAGAACCAAGTCATTAGAAAACTTAGTACAAGAGGGCAAGAAGCTTGTGCTAAGGCTCTAATCATGTCCCATATGGATTTTCCTAAGTAAAATGTGGAGGATGATAAGGAAACAAAATTGATGGGAGGGAAGTAGTTACCACACTCTCACAATAGTTCAGGGAAGAGATATTACTCCAGTGAGACAGTAGTATTAAGGCGGAAGAAGGTTAATTAATCCTGGGAATTAGGTGGCAGGACAAGGTGTGGAGTGTAGATGGGGTAAGAGAAGGCATTGGTGAAGTGGAGAGGAAAGTGAAGTATGACCACCAGGTTCTTGGATTTTGTGGATGAATGGATGGCTGGTGACTGAATTCGCTTACAATAACTCAAGAAAAGTATGATGCTTAGCACAAACTGTGGTTAGTAAAGACAGAGTTTTAGTTTAGCTTCAATGGTTCAAGGTATACAGAGAGACACAGTCTAGCTCAAGTGAACAGAGGGGTTATTATAAGATAGGTACAGAGCAGTAAGAAAATAAGAATCACACTGGAAATTTAGGAGCTCCAAAATCCCAGGAGACCTGGGTTTCATGCAGGCTATATGTCAGGCAGGGCTAGCACTTCAGCAGTAAGAATTTATAGATCCTCACTTTATAGCTCTGCTCACTGAGATGACTCCACCATGCACTGACAGCTGGTCTATTTCCTATTCGCTACTAATAGGTCTTCTCAATCTCTACCCTGAATTTCATCTCAGCATTCTAACATTTCTGCTTTCTTGGGAATCTGGCTAACAAATTCTGCTGTGAGTACCTACAAAGGATGATGACAGCTTTTTTGGGGGGCTCTAACACAGCATTTAGACATAGCTTAAGCAACAATCAATATACCTTCTCTGTGATCTTTTTACGGATGGAATTCTAGATCCAGTCTCCTCTTCACTCTTTTTCCTTCAGGTGGCAACATGAAATCATCATGGTTAACACAAGTCAGTTACTTTCCATAAGACCCAACGTTACCCCAAAGTATTTCAAAGGTAGTTCAAAAAAAAACAGAATAATAATAGTAAGTTTTGGTCTCATTAATAATTGGTCTTAAAGACCCTGTTAAATCAACAACCGCAATTCTAAGGTTCTAATCCCTAGAGAAATATCCTCCTTAAACTCTCAGGCAATTTCAAAAAAATAAATCTGAATGATGACTCTTAAGTAATCAGATGACCTTGATTCTGTCCCACAAACATTTTAAGAATCTTCATGCTAAAAAAAAAAAAAAAGAAGCTTCATGCTAGTGCTATGTTCACATATAGAGAAAAAACAAAGATATGATATATGTATATATGTATAATACATACTCACATTATCAGTTTGGCAGTCCACGTTTTAAAAGTTTGAAGAATATAACTTTTCCACTGATCTTTCTAAACTGAGGAAATATATCGGTAGAGAGGATGCATCAGAAAAATAAAAGACATGAGATTGGGAAATGTAGCTAATTAAAAGGCACATAATATCTTATTCCTGTATTGTCCTATAAAACTGATGAAAGAAATGTTTGTGGGTGTTTATGGTAAGCCTTTAGAATACTTATAAAACAAATGGATTTGTTGTTAAATTTTTTTAATCTTGATAAAATTAGGTATCTCTATAGCAACCCAGGTGTTGCACTACATGCTTTGATCTGTAAATATATCAGGCTTTTTAAAGAATACAATAATACAATAATACTGTAATTATACAACTTTGGTTTGTTCAGAAAATAGTTGGGTGAAATACTTTCTATTTAAATTGAGTGATATGATTTTTCAGTAAAGGAATGGCCCTTAACAGTTTAGTTTGGAAAGGTAAAAATGATTTACTTTATATCCCATTTGGGAGTGCACATTTTTCTCTATAAAAGATACATACATGCACACATGTGCACACATGCAGATGCACACAAAGGTTTTGGAGAAAAAATGTATCAAAAATTGTTCAGGAGGTTCTTTTTTGGGTATGAGTGGTTTTTTATTTCCACTATACACGTTGTTTTGAAACAAAAGAGGGCTAAACCTCCTTAGGCAGGGTCCTCGTGATTGAGGGAGAGAAGAGTGACATGGTATCAGTGTCCATTTTCAGTCCACTGCCTTTCCTGACATATTTCTACACATTGCATATCTGATTAAAGATACTGCCAACATTCAAGATGATATAAATAACTGAATGCTTTGATAGTTTTTGCATTTCATTGCAAAAACTCACACTTTATGTCTCAAAGGATCTAATTATTTGGCTTTTTTAGTGAGTCAAGTAAAAGGAACTGAGAGTGTAGTGACAGGGGAATTAGTCCTGGCTTCCTGGAACGTTAAGTGGGTGTGTGTGAGTGCCTGGGGCAAGTGACTGAGTGAATCCCCGGATCCTGATTCACACTGTGGCCGACACCCACCAGCTCCCCTCATCCGGTGAGAGTCAGTGAGTCAAGAAAGAGCAAAGAATGACACAAGGAGGCGTGTGAGACACGGAGAGCCTGAGGGACAATTTTGTCTTTTACTGTATTATTACATTTACACGAATATTATCTGCTCAAATTATATAGTCTTTGGTCATGCATAATTACTGTATCCATTTCAGCAGATTGATTAATAAATATACTTAAAAACATTTCTAAAGCTATGTTTTTAACAAAAGAACTTTATTTGCAGGCCTTTATCTCCTTTAATTGGCACTTTCCTGTTCACAAGTTAAAATAATTATACCATAGCACTAACTCAGAACAAATATTTGGCATGCATTTGAAGATGACACAGTAAGAAGATGGCAGATAGAGGAGTGATTTCTTTACAAGGAAATTCTGACAACGGATCCTTAAGTTCTCATGAAACATGTGGACATAGAGGGAGAACTGTAGTTATAGATTCTATGTGTGATCTGAAGTGTAGACTCCATCTGAAATACCAAAGCATGTAATACTAGAAGTTCCAATCAAGTATTTTGCTCCTGATGAAATATAAGGAAAATAGATAGCACAGAAAAGAATGATTTTTTTACAAGTGTGTCATTGAAACTGTTGGGCCATTTTAGGTAAATGTGGATTTACAATTTTCCTCCTTTATTCTGTTTTGACTATACTGAGTACATGGGATTATTTTAAGGTCTGCTGCTTATTTTGCTTCTGCAGATGAGGTCTCAGAACGTCATTTACTGCTCAGTTTCTATCAACTAACCTATGATGAATGTCACTTACATAAAATAAGAAAACAGCAGGCATGAAAGATGAGTTTTCCAATTGTCTTGATTTCTCTGCAGAAATGAAGACTCTTCAGAAAGCAACACTTCGATGCTAGAAGATATACATTACATAAAATTTTTTCCTCAGACCACAGACCTCAGTCTCTTTTCACACAGGTCATTGTAAGGTAATTTCAATTGCGATGAACCTCATTTAAACAAAATTTGTTGATAAGAAAATGTGTTTTCTGATTATCTTTTAAGTCATTCAATTTTGAATAATCTGTACTTATACATGGTATATTACCACTTTATTTTAAATTAATTTTAGTTCATATTTGTGATAAAATTAGTTAATAATAAATAGAGTTGTGATCATGACCCAATGTCAACTGAATCTTTTAGGTTCTCCCTGATTTCTGACTCAGATGACTTTGCAGTGTTCCCAGCCTGGGTAGGTGTTCATGTACTCTGCAGTCTGTGCAAGGGTGTGGCTTTGAATACATATTAATAGTAGTCCATGCTAAATATAATTACTTCTGCTAAGTAAATTCATCAGGTGTACTTTCCTACTGATCACTTCTTGTTGAATCATACAACTCTTACACCAAAAAACCCAAAAATATCCCTCAATTATGTAGATACAATCTAAGTATATTTTAAAATAAGTCATTGAAATCTCTTATTAATGAATTCTGTATTAATCCCTCTCCTTCTTGAAGTATAATTAATATTTGGTATATCTCATTAAGTATAAATTAAATTTCAAAACCACTGATATTACAGAATTATAATTATCTAATAGCTGAACTACAGCATACTCTTGCTCTTTTAATCAAAATCAGATACCTCATTTACCTAGTGTATTGTCAGGCAACCTTTCTGATTTTAAAGCTTAGGATACTGGATTATATTTCTTGAAATTTTCAAAACTAATAAAGTATCCATTCATTCTATGCAACATACAGATTACTGGTTTTGAGTTCAGCCTCTGAAAACAGGCTACCTGAGTCCAAAACCTGGTTGTACAAATTGCTAGCTATTTTAACTCAGTTACTTCATCTCTCTGTAACTTGATTTCTCTTTTTTATCTGTAAACTAAGGCTTAGTGAAAGTACATACCTCATATAGCTGTTGTAGAGTATAGTGATATAGTACGTAAGGACTTAGGCTATTTCTTGAGCATGTCTAACAAAAGAAGGACCTTTGTTTATGGCATGGACAGTAGAAAGACTTAAGGAAGACTGCTAAGTATCCATATTAAAATATTTATACCAAGGAAAGAGAAACACAGCATGAGAAAGGATTAAAATGCCACAAAGGATTAATGGGACTTTTCATTAACCAATGTGGCCAGTGCAGAGCCAGTTTGTTTGGTAATGCTCACTCAAGGTTATTCCTGAAAACTGTTTTCTAGGTAAAAAGGAAATGGTGATAGCCAAAAGGTAGCAGAATGGAATGAACTGACGGACAGCTTAGCCTGGGTAAAGTTTATGTGGAGAACAAACCCAGGTTAGCTTCATGGGAATAAGCAGAGACACAGAAGAAAAGTAGGCAACCTGGGATCCCACATAACTCGTGTAGAATTTCAAGTTGATTTGAAGATGAATAGTGATACCACTGAGGACTTCTGAGTAGGGAAGTGACATTACTAAAATGAGCCTCCAAGCTTTCTCTGGTAAGAATGAACTGGGAGAAAGTTAAAGATTATAGCCAGGGATATCAGTTAAAAATGTTATTCTAAGCAGTTTTGCAAAGTCATGGTTTCATGAGTTCCAGGAAAAATAAATTAAACGACAGCTAAATATATGTATGTGTGTGTTTGTATGTGTGTGTGTTTGTGTGTGTGTGGGTATTTTTTAAGACTTTCAAATAGTGGACAATAATGACATGTTCTCCAAAAACAATAAATAACAACAAGAAAAGCAAAACCACAGAAATACCCCAAACTGCTCATGATTAAAAAATAGGGGGAAAAAACCCCAAATTACCTCTAGGTAAAAAAAAAAAGAAGGGGCTTCCCTGGTGGCGCAGTGGTTGAGAGTCCGCCTGCCGATGCAGGGGACACGGGTTCATGCCCCGGTCTGGGAAGATCCCACATGCCGCGGAGCGGCTGGGCCCGTGAGCCATGGCCATTGAGCCTGCGCGTCCGGAGCCTGTGCTCCGCAACGGGAGAGGCCACAACAGTGAGAGGCCCATGTAACGCAAAAAAAAAAAAAAAAAAAGAAAAAGTAGAAGAAGAAAAGAAAAAGAAGAAAAAGACCAATCATGGTGAGCTATCACTTATGCTCTTACAGAAAATCTTTGCCAGGAGTAAAGATGGCAAGAAAGAGAGAAGAGGGAAGCCAGTGGTAGGTATATAACTGAGCTAAAATTGCTGCCAAAAGGAGAAAGAAAGTTCACTCTAAGTGTACAAAGCCTAGAAAAGAGACTTGTTGGTTGAGAATACTTCCTACAGGAAAGCACATGCCATTTGAGGCTGCAGTCTGAAAGCAATAATATGTCTGGGAAAGAAGATAAAGAGGAGGGATGAGGTGCTTTTAGAAATTGTTGATTTAAAAAAATGAGCAAATGGGAAATTGAGGGTCCTGCTGTAAAAAAGAGAAGCAACAAATTAGAGGTCATTCAATCCCCCTCCCTCTCCAAAAAATAAAAACAAAAACAAAAATAAAGAAATACAAGAGAATACCGTTAAGCCCTGAATCTTTTTTCAAATATATTTGAAATATATTTGAAATATTTCAAATGATTACATGAAAATATTTCAAATGATTACATGAAAACTGCATAACACTACACAACACAATTAAAATAGAAAATGAGAACAAAGGCACCCAGGCTGAAGAAATCCCACTTCCTCATCTATAACTACAAAAGTCAACCACAAAGCAAAAGAAAATTGAACACCTCAAACACCTCAAAATGAGGTAAATATCTGAGGATATGAAAAAACACCTTAACTCAGAAATTAAAATGTAAAAAAAAAAAAAAAGAAAAAGTCAGTGAGTAGGAAGAAGTTTTTAAAAAGAGAGATAGTTGATTAAACTCAAAAATAAATGTTGTGATGGAAATATTTTATTTTGCTATTAGTTATTTTAAAAAATTAAACGTATTTGCCTGAAAAAAAAAAAGAAAAAAAAAGAAAAAAATCATCCCAGCCTGAAGATTAAATTCAATAAATGTCAAGGGGTAACAGACTTAAATGAAAATCTAATAAGGAGTCAAAGAAAAGCCAAGAAAAATGCCAACAGAATGAAAATTAGATGATGAAATAAATTTAAAAAGATCAAGAGAAAATGGCTGAAATTGAACACAGGAAAAGACATATAATATGGAACATTATTAATATTTAAAACTGAAATCAAGTTTTAGAAAACTGTAGATCTGAATTTGCATACTGGAAGGGGCCACTGGATATCTGGAAAAACTGCCTAAGAATGAGCAACTGCAAGACATATGTGTGTAAATGTACTGATAAAGAAAATATCCTTGATGCCTTCGTGGCTTTTTATATCATATAACTTAAAAGGTCAAAGAAATTAACCAGGCATTATACTTCTCCAAAACATACAAAGTAATGCAACAATGGAGGAGAATTAACACAAATAAACAAATTAAAAAAACCTTCATGCAACAAAATATATACTAAATAGGAAATTGGTGTATGGTAAGGGGGACATCTCAAATTTGGTATACCAGCAAAGATGAACTTTTTAATAAATAGTTTAATAAATAAATAGCCAATTGTCAAAAAGGATCAAATTATATCCGTATCTCACTATATACACGAGGATAAACTTCAAATGAATCAGAGGTTTAAATGTAAAATATGAAACCAAATTACAAGAAAACATGTGAATTCTTCTATCACCTATTTGTACTGTTTGTACAGAAAGGTTTTGAGAAAATAGTTCAAAGTTCAGATACAATAAAACACTAGTAAGTGTGACTACATTTGAAAATAAATTAAATATCATAAACAAACTCAAAAGACAACTGACAAACTGAGTGCAAATATTTTTAAACTATATTACAGATAAAGAGTGAATATCATACACATGATATTATAAATATGTTTAATATATTTATATAATATATTATATATAAGTATATATTATGTATAATATATAACATATAATATAAAATAAAATATATATTTATGAATATTAAAAATATTTATAATCATAAATATGCAACATAAATATATGAATATAAATATATATCTTATATTTCATTTATTATATATTATATAATATATATGTTATGCATATATATCATATATAATGTATTATATATTATTACATATAAATATTTGAAAGGTATATTATATATTGTATAACATATAATATAAATAATATATATTTATATTATACATTTATTAATATGTATGTATCATATAAATATATCATATATATTATACACTATGTACAATTATATATTTTTATATTATATAATGTACAATATAAAATACATTAAAATATAAATAATATATTTATAACAATATATTATAACATATAACATATGTAGTATATTATATTTAATATATATTTAATACATATTATATACTTATATATATTATAAGTATGTAGCATACATATGATATTCTACATATACATATATACATATACACACACACACTCTTACCACTTGATTGGGTTTGGAATAATGATAAACTACATTGTAGAAAAATGAGCAAAAGACAAAATCGGTTCACAAAAAAATCCAAAATAGCCTTTAAACATAAGGAAAGTATTCAGCATCAAGTGTAATTAGAGAAATACAAATGCAAATACACTGAGATACCATTTCTTACCAATCATATTGGAAAAAATTAAAATACTGTTATCATTCTCTGGGTGAAGTTCAAGGGAAACAGGCACTCTCAAACATTGCTACAGTGAATGCAAATTGGTGCTGACTTTGTAGGGGAGAATTTGGCAACATTTAATTAATGGAACTGCATATGCATTTATCTTTGTCCTGGAAAGTCAGCATCTAGAAATTCTCCGTGAAGCAGTCTTTTTAACTGCTAAAATTTGAAATCAAGCCAAATGCCTATACATAAAATTGAAAACAAGCCAAACAGCAATAGGTGAGAGAAGGTGGGTAAACTTGTATACATCCACACTATTTAGTTGTAAAAAAATGAGATGATCTTAAGAGGTGTGATATGGAGTGATATCCAGGATACAGTGTTAAGTGAAAAAAAAGCAAAATACAAAAGTTTATCTAAGGTATGCTCTGCTTCATGTAAAAGAGAAAAGGTAAGGCATTTATTTGTTTGTATCTGTGCATTAATTTGTTAAAAAAAGAAGCACTGGAGAGATAATCCACAAACTAATGAAGTTGGTTATGTATAAGGGGTGAGTGAGAACTGGTAGGAAGGTTGGTGGTTTAGAAAAGGACAGAAAGGAACAAGGGCAGGAAGAATACCTTAAGTATATATTTTTGTACAATTTTAAATTTCACAATTATCTTAATGTTGGACATACAAAAAAGATACATAAACTCTACAAGTGTGGGGGAAGACATATTTCAAATTAATAACAGATATGCTGAAAAAAATATAATTCATATAGTATTTGAAATTGATATTTTGACATATATCCTCAGATTAAAGTATTTTTTATAATAATCTGTCTGAATGAAGACAGGGAAATATAGTTAATTTCTCAAAATCAAGCCTCATAAAACAAGCTCAGAATCTGTCTCTAGAATTCCAGCTCTTCCCACCCTAATGCAACTAAGACTCAATTTTTAAAATTTTAAAATAAAAAAAAAATTAATCCAAAAACATGTTAGTTAAATCTGGAGTTGAATGAGAGTGAGTGAGAGAGAGAGAGAGAGAGAGAGAGAGGCTGTAGTGAGTTGTTTTGCATTCCACAATGGCATGATTTATGGAATCCTAGTTTCTCTCTGTCTAAGTAATAATATAAGAACATAGAAAAAGGCAAGGCTAAAATGAACCCTGCAATGTTAATTGGAATTGGAATATCAGTATAAATTAATGAGTTTTAATATAAAACTAGAAATAGATATAGGAAAGTGTCTATAATCATATTACATACATGTGTTTATTTGTCATTACAGTAATAATGAACACACCTAAAGCCCAGGTCTTGGTTCCTAAATATCATTCTTTAATAAAAAGAGATAAACTGGACAAATGATTCATTCTTAAATTGGAGCAGGAAACATTCAAGATGAGCCTAGAGTAATATGCCCTACCAAAAAGTAAGGAAATGTTCATAGAATGATGGAAATATTTTGAATCAATACAGGAAATTAATATAGATACAATATTATCATTAAATCCACTGACCATCTTCAAATTTTGCAAAGGGCCAGCTTGAAGTGGATCGCATTGGCAAAATCTGGAAAATTGGATCACCAAAATAAATCATAATGGCAAAGTGTTATAACCCATAGGATAAAATAGGTGAATGGGGATGAATGGAAAGTGTTTCCTTATAGTAGAATTCAAATTAATAAATGTAGAAGAAATATATGGGAGAAAAAAATCACTAAAAAACAGTTTAGAAATATCACAGTAATAATTGTTTCAGGCAAGAAAAGTCCATGGACGCTAAAGCATTAGAAAAGTTTGACAGAGAATATGCCATTGATACAGAGTCATAGTATTCTCTTATGGAAAATTATTGATACTTATAAATTACAAAGTGACACTATCTTAACCCAATCATCAAAGTAACTACTGCCATTAAAATGACAAATAGACAATAGGTAGTTCCTGATCTGCTGCACTGTGAAGGACACAAAATCACTTCCATACTGCCACTGCCCAAAATACATCACCTGAACTTAATCATGAGAAAATATCAAACCCAAATGAAGGAATACCTATAAAATAACTGACCTGCACTCCTTAAAAATGTCAAGCACATAAGAGACAAAAAGATTGAGGAAATATTCCAGATAAAAGAAGACAAAACAGACAAGTAAAAGTAATCTGTGATTCCCAGATGGGATTTTGGACCAGGATTTTTTTTCCCCACCCTAAAAATCATTAGTAGAACAACTGGCAAAATTTGAATATGGTCTGTAAATTTGATAATATTGTATCTATATGAATTTCCTGATTTGATCATCATGTTAGGGTTTTCTAAGAGAATGTCCTTTTTTGTAGAAATAAAAATTACAGTACTTAGGACTAAAGGAACATTATCACTCTCAAATGGTTCAGAAAAAATGCCTCTGTTTGTATGTAAAGTGTATATGTACATACACACATAGTGAAAGAAAGAATCTGGGTGAAGAGGTTACAATATTTCTTTAAATAATCTTGTAACTTTTTAAAAATATGAAATTATTTCAAATTCAACAGTTTTCAAATATAAAAAATAAAGTATTTTCAGGGTCAGCTGCATGCAGGCAGGCAAGCACACACACACACACATACACACATAATCACAAAGTTCAGAGCTTGCTACCTCCTGCTTTTCAGGGAGTAGGAGAAACTTCTGTGCTTTCTGTTTCTGTTATAATGCATTTTCATGGTTGTCCTCACAGTATCATAGAAAATAATTAGGTCATTTGGTATCAAAGTAAGGAAATTCAGATTACCACCCATTCTGTCTGAATGAAGACAGGGAAATACACTTAGTTTCTCAAAATCAAGCAGCACAGACCCAGTCTAAGTGCAGAATCTGCCTCTAGAACTCCAGCTCTTCCCACTCTAAAACAACTAAGACTTAATTTTTCTATAAGTAAAAACAAAAAACAAAAAAACAAAAATGTTATTTAAATTGGGAGTTAAATTTCACCTTCTTTCATAAAAGCGAAAAATCCTCTTTGGATTTCTTTAGGTTAGCAAAAGCAAGTGCTAATGTCGGTGTTTTGTAAAAGCGAAGTAGCGTAAACTTTCAAAAAGTGGGGGATTCTTATATGCTCAGAAGTGGTATTGCTGGATCATAGGGTAGATCTTTTTTTTTTTTTTTTTTGAGGAAACGACATATATAAGTTGCCATAATGTCTGTATCAATTTACATTCCCACCAACAGTGTAAAAGGGTTCCCTTTTTTCCATATCCTTGCCAACACTTATCTCTTGTCTTTTTGATATTACCCATAGTAACAGGTGTGAGGTGACATCTCATTGTGGTTTGATTAGCATTTCCCTGTTGATTAACGATGCTGAGCAACTTGTCAATGCCTACTGGCCATCTGAATGTCTTCTTTGGAAAAATGTCCATTCAGGTCCTTTGCCCATTTTTACATAAAAACAATAATTTGATTTTTTGCTATGGAATTGCATGAGGTTTTTATATAATATGGAGATTAACCCTTTATTAAATATAAGGTTTGTGAATATTTTCTCCTATTTTGTAGTTTGACTTTTCATTTTACTGTTGTTTTCATTGCTCTGCAGGAGTTCTTTAGTGTGTTGTTGTCCCAACTGTTTATTTTAGCTTCTTGTTGCCGGGCTTTTGGTGTCTTAGCTAAGAAATTATTGCCAAGACCTCTGTCAAAGTCTTTTTCCCAATGTCTTCTTCTAGGAGTTTATGGTTTCATGTCTTATATTTAATTGTTTGATCCATTTCTAGTTCATTTTTGTGAGTGGTCTAAGACAGGGATCTTGATTTATCCTTTTGCGTGTGGATATCCAGTTTTTCCAACAACATTTATTGAAGAAACTATCCTTTCCCCATTGTTTGTTTTTGGCATCTTTGTCAAAAAATTAGTTTACCATATATGTGTGGGCTTATATCTGGGCTCTCCATTCTGTTCCACTGGTCTATGTGCCTGTTTTTATGCCAGTACCATACTGCTTGATTACTACAACTTTATAATTTAACTTGAAACCAGAAAGTATGATGCCTTCAGCTTTGTTCTTCTTTCTCAAGATTGTTATGGCTATTCAGTCTTTTGTGGGACAATATAAATTTTAGGTTTTTTTCTACTTCTATGAAAAATGTCATTGGAATTTTGAAAGGGATTACATTGAATTTGTAGATCACTTTAGATAGTATGGACATTTTCACAATATTCTGCCTTCCAATCCAAGAACACAGGATGTCTACATTTATTTGTGTCTTCAATTTCTTTCATCAATGTCTTATAGTTTTTCGTGTTCAGTTCAAATGTATTCCAAAGTATGTTATTATTTTTGATGTTATTGTAAATGAAATTGCTTTCTTAATTTCTCTTTCAGATGGTTTGTTGCTAATGTATAAAAAATGCAACTGATATTTTTATGTTGATTTTGTACCCTACAAATTTACTGAACTCATTTAAAGTTTTTTTGTTGAAATTTTTACAGTTTTCCATATATAATATCTTGTCATCTACAAATAGAGACAATTTTACTTCTGCCTTCTGATTTGATGTCTTTTATTTCTTTTTCTTGCCTAATTGCCCTGGCTAGAACTTCCAGTGTTATGTTGACTAGAAATGGTGAGAATGGGCATCCTTGTCTTGTTCATGGTATTAGAAGAAAGGTTTTTAACTTTTCACCATTGGATATAATGTTAACTGTGGCCTTATCATATATGGCCTCTATTATGTGTGGCATATTCCTTTTATACCTAATTTATTGAGAGTTTTTATCATGAAAAATATTAAATTTTGTCAAATAATTTTTCTGCCTCTATTAAAATGATCATATGCTATTTATCCTTCATTCTGTTAATATGGTGTGTCACATCTGTTGGTTTGCATATGCTGAAACATCCTTATTACAGGGATCAATCTCAACTAATCATGGTTAATGATCCTTTTAATTTTCTCTTAAATTCAGTTTGCTAGTATTTTGTTGAGGACATCTGCATCTATGTTCATTAGGGATGTTGGCTTGCAATTTTCTTGTAGTATCCAGTATCAGGATAATAATGGTCTTGTAAAATGAATTTGGAAGGGTTCCTTTCCTCTTCAATTTTTTGGAAGTGTTGAGAAAGACTGATATTAATTCTTCTTTAAGTATTTGGTAGAATTCAGCAGTGAAGCTATCTGGTCCTGGGCTTTTATTTGTTGGGAGATTTTTGATTACTGATTTAATTTCCTTACTTGTTCATTGGTCTGTTTATACTTTATTATTACTTCATAATTCAGTCTTGGCTAGTTGTTTGTTTCTAGCAATTTATCCATTTCTTCTAAGTTATCAAATTTGTTGGTGTATAGTTGTTCATAGTAGTCACTTATGATCCTTTGTGTTTCTGTGATATCAGTTGTAGTATCTTCTATTTAATTTATAATTTTATTGAGACATCTCTCTTCTTTTTCTGGTTAATCTAGCTAAAGGTTTGCCTATTTTGTTTATCTTTTAAAAATAAAAACAGCTCTTAGTTTCATTGATATTTTCTATTGTTTTCTTAATCTTTATTTTATTTATTTCTGCTCTGATCTTTGTTATTTCTTTCCTTCTTCTAACCTTGGGCTTAGTTTGTTCTTCTTTTTCTAGTCCCTTGAGGGATAAGGTTAATTTGTTTATTTGCAATCTTTCTTTTTTCTTAATGTAGGCATTTATCCTATAGACTTCTTTCTTAGAACTAAGTTTGTTTCATCCCATAATAAGTTTTGGTATGTTGCATTTCCATTTCCATTTGTCTCACAATATTTTTTTTATTTCTCTTTTGACATCTTTTTTTAAACAATTTGATGTTCACATATATTGTTGCTTAATTTCCACATATTTGGGAAGTTTTCATCTTTCCTCCTATTATTTGATTCCTAGTGTCATACCATTGTGGTCAGAAGACATACCTGGTATGATTTCTATCTGCTTAAATTTGTTAACACTTGTTTTGTAGCCTAACATGTCATCTGTACTGGAGAATGTTCCATGTGCATTTGAGAAGAATGTGTATTCTATTGTTTTCTTATGGAATGTTCTGTATATGTGTGTTAGGTCTACTTGGTCTAAAGTACAGTTCAAGTCCATTATTTCCTTATTGATTTTCTGTCTGAATGATCTATTCATTATTGAAGTGGGATATTGACATCTCCTACCATTATTTCATTGATTGCTGTCTATTTTTGTCTACATATCTGCTAATAATTATTTCATGTATTTAGCTCCTCCAATATTGGGTGCATATAGATTTATAATTGTTATATACTCTTGATGAATTGACACTTTTATCACTATATAATGACCTATTTTATCTCTCATTACAGCTTTTTACTTAAAGTCTATTTTGTATGGTATAAGTATAGCTAGCCCCATTCTCTCTTGGGTTAGATTTGCATGAAATATCTTTTCCATCCTTTCACTTACAGTTTATGAATGTTCTTAAAGCTTAAATGAGTCTCTTGTCCTTTTATTTGCCTTTACTCATTCTCATTTGATTGTAGCTGCTGTCTTGGGTTGGAGAGGGATTTTGCTTTTTCCTAACAGAAGATATATATGATATATTATTTTGTTAGGAATAATGCTGAGAGGAATAATGCTGAAATACAAATAGTACCTGCTCCAGAAACAGTCATAATGCCAAAGTTCAAATGAGTATGATAGCTGATTGACATGTTTAAGATAAGATTGTTCTATGTTTTCATGTTTTGCTTACAGTGTTCATTAGAGGAGAAATAAGTTAGTCTTGATATATACTCACATATTATATTTAAGAAAAGGTAGTTGAATATTTCATGCCCTTTTGCATAAATATATGTCATACAGGAAAAGAGATAGTCAACTGACTTCATACATTAATGACTGGCATGATTTTATTAACTTATTTCTGATCACTCAGCTTCCTGATGGTGATGGAGTACTAATGAGTTGAAACTGACAGCTATGAAACTTATTTGACTATTCAGATCACAAGTTCTGATCTAAGAAAGACAATTTAGAGCTTTATAGAAAATAGAAGGTATGAAATCATCTTAGAAAGTGGGAAATTGAATTAGATCTGTGTGAGATTGGTGTGCATTTGGGGAGATGTTTTTTTAAGGTGAAATTAAGCAAATGATTAAGTAGAACCCAGATCCGACAGATGACTATGATTCAGCAAGAGACAAAATAATTGAGGTTGTTGGCAAGGAAGTGGATATTATTATGGACTTTGGAATATATGCTAATTTAAAAAGAGAGGTGAAAACAGAAGGAGATGATGGAGAGTGAAATGGGATAGAAATAATTAACAATGAGGGATAATCTAATGGGGTAAAAATGTTAGAGTGTGGAATTTTTTGAATCATGATTGATAACAGAGGGGTGCTGCTTAATGGTGATGAAAAAATATAGTTTGAGCCTTGAACTGATAAATTGATTTAGGGTAGAGTAAAAGGTTCTGGAAGCAGGTAAATCAAGGGATTAAAAGCCCAAGGTTTTAGAAGCATTTTGATGTTGAGGTCAAGTAGATTAGAGCAGAAATGAAGAGAAAGAGTGAACCCAAATCTAAAGCCATGGATAAACGGCAGTGAAAGGCAAATATGTTGTAGATAATGACTGTGAGAAAGGGAGAGATCTGTGTAGTTAGGTGACTTGAGTTTTTTACAAAATCTGGGTTCTCAAAAGAGGAAAGGTGAGAAATTATTTTGAGGTGGTAACAAGGAGCTGATAAAACATCTACGCTATATCCTGGCTCTGTAACCCGTGGAGGAATGGAAGAAAAAAATGTGTTGTTCCCTGCAGAGGCTTTAGAGATTGTGATTTCAAAAAACAATTGTCAGATTTCAGAAAGGAAGAAAAGGAATAATATATTCAGAGAAGCACTTAAAGATACAGGACAGTTTTGGGGATCAGAGAAAGGTAACTCTAAAATACAACACAGAAGTGGTTTTCGTTTTGTTTAGTTTTGGGGAAGATTGAGAGTTCCATATTGATTCAGAGCCTATATTTAAACACCCCAATGTAAGAAAGCCTCATATAGACATTTACTTATTTCCAAATTATTACCTCCAAAACTTCAAAAGATTGAGAAATAGATCAATAATGTGTATTTGTATATTCTCTTTCCATAAGGGAAATTTAATACCCAAATTTTAAATAATTATTCTTTATTATCTAAAGTACTTTAATTATTTTATTTCTGAAAAGGCTTTATTTTACATAAAATCTTTATCTAATTTATTCCTTCACTTAAATACTTCTAAAATTAATGCACAGAAATCTCTTGCATTCCTGTACACTACTGATGAAAAATCTGAAAGTGAAATCCAGAAAACACTCCCATTTACTACTGAAAGAAAAAGAATAAAATACCTAGGCATAAACCTACCTAAGGAGACAAAACACCTGTATGCAGAAAATTATGACACTGATGAAAGAAATTAAAGATGATACAAATAGATGGAGAGATATACCATGTTCTTGGATTGGAAGAATCAACATTGTGAAAATGACTCTACCACCCAAAGCAATCTACAGATTCAATGCAATCCCGATCAAACTACCACTGGCATTTTTCACAGAACTAGAACAAAAAAATTCACAATTTGTATGGAAACACAAAATACCCCAAATAGCCAAAGCAATCCTGAGAAAGAAAAATGGAGCTGGAGGAATCAGGCTCCTGGACTTCAGACTATACTACAAAGCTACAGTAACCAAGACAGTATGGTACTGGCACAAAAACACAAATATAGATCAATGGAACAGGAAAGAAAGCCTAGAGATAAACCCATGCACATATGGTCACCTTATGTTTGATAAAGGAGGCAAGAATATACAATGGAGAAAAGACAGCCTCTTTAATAAGTGGTTATGGGAAAACTGGACAGCTACATGTAAAAGAATGAAATTAGAACACTCCCTAACACCATACACAAAACTAAACTCAAAATTGATTAAAGACCTAAATGTAAGGCCAGATACTATAAAACTCTTAGAGGAAAACATAGGCAGAACACTCTATGACATAAATCACAGGAAGATCCTTTTCGACCCACCTTCTAGAGAAATGGAAATTTAAAAAAAGTAAATAAATGGGATCTAATGAGACTTAAAAGCTTTTGCACAGCAAAGGAAACCATAAACAAGACGAAAAAGACAACCCTCAGAATGGGAGAAAATATTTGCAAATGAAGCAACTGACAAAGGATTAATCTCCAAAATTTACAAGCAGCTCATGCAGCTCAATATCAAAAAAAGAAACAACCCAATCCAAAAATGGGCAGAAGACCTAAATAGACATTTCTCCAAAGAAGATATATAGATTGCCAACAAACACAAGAAAGAATGCTCAACATCATTAACCATTAGAGAAATGCAAATCAAAACTACAATGTGATATCATCTCACACCGGTCAGAATGGCCATCATCAAAAAATCTAGAAACAATAAATGCTGGAGAGGGTGTGGAGAAAAGGGAACCGTCATACACTGTTGGTGGGAATGTAAATTGATACAGCCACTGTGGAGAACAGTATGGAGGTTTCTTAAAAAACTAAAAATAGAACTACCATACAACCTAGGAATCCCACTACTGGGCATATACCCCGAGAAAACCATAATTCAAAAAGAGGCATGTACCGCAATGTTCATTGCAGCTCTATTTACAATAGCCAGGAAATGGAAGCAACCTAAGTGTCCATCGACAGATGAATGGATAAAGAAGATGTGGCACATATATACAATGGAATATTACTCAGCCATAAAAAGGAAGAAAATTGAGTTATTTGTAGTGAGGTGGATGGAGCTAGGGTCTGTCATACAGCGTGAAGTAAGTCAGAAAGAGAAAAACAAATACTGTATGCTAACACATATATATGGAATCTGAAAAAAAAAAAAAAGGTCATGAAGAACCTAGGGGGAAGACAGGAATAAAGACGCAGAACTACTAGAAAATGGACTTGAGGACATGGGGAGGGGGAAGGGTAAGCTGGGACAAAGTGAGAGAGTGTTAGAGTATATATGGACATATATACATTACCAAATGTAAAATAGATAGCTAGTGGGAAGCAGTAGCATAGCACAGGGAGATCAGCTCGGTGCTTTGTGACCAGAAGGGTGGGATAGGGAGGGTGGGAGGGAGCGAGACGCAAGAGGGAAGAGATATGGGGCTATATGTATATGTATAACTGATTCTCTTAGTTATAAAGCAGAAGCTAACACACCATTGTAAAGCAATTATACTCCAATAAAAACATTAAAAAAATACTTCTTATACATGCTACAATGACTTTTTTATAAAATGACCTAAATTACCTCAAAGCAATGTGTAAATATGCCCACTGTTTTTGGACATGCTAACTTGGCTGTGGATCAGTCCTTCCACTGTTGAGATTTTAGCAGGCAAATTCTATCAGCTCAGTGTGGGTAATGGGCTAGTTTCCTTAAGGCTCCTGTTATAAAAGAACAAAATACTGAAACTTGTGTACTCTTTGTGTAGAAAGAACTACCTCTATTGATGGCCTGCTCTTTCTTCTGTTCACTTCACTGGGAGGTGTGGAGTAGGGGTGATACCTAAATGAACAGAGTTGTCCATATCATGAGACACCAAGATCACTGACTCAAAGAAGGCCTGGTAATCCATTTAAAAACATTCCAATCATTTTAGAATGGAAGTGTAAATGGTCATAATGGCCATGGTAAGACAAATTTAACAATGAACATTAAAATATTCATTTCTTATTTGTTTTTTCCTTTAAATGCTCAGGTGTCATTTTGGTTGATCTTTTTCTGTATAATCGTAGGTCTCAGCAGGTCGAACCACATTCATATTTGGGATGAGGTTAGGTAATATATTATTCTAAACAGAACTATCTGGGGGGCTAGATTTCCGTGAGCTCTTTGGTTAGGTAATTGGCAACAACAACACAATCTTGAAGACTGTAAATACATTTCCAACAAGACAACTGGTAGCTTGCCTTACTATTTTAAAAAGCACTAAGACACTGTGGACCCTTCTGCAGGAATGAGTTCTTTGAACAGAGACCTCAAGCCTAAGAGAGAAAATTCAAAGCAGACAGTTGTGACCAGTTCATCCAGAAGAAAGAACTTTTCTTTTTAGATTCATGAATATGTGCTCATAGGTAGATCAAAGTCAGGATTCTAAAACCATAAAACAATGCACCCTTTGCAGACGCCATGTCTAACAGAGAATCACCACAAACTCATATAATAATATTAGAAATAATCTGATATAAGGTTTTGCACAAGAAATTAAAATGTTTTAACAAACTTAACATTTAAACATTTAAGTTTATTAATTTTTATATGTTAATAATTTAATATTATTAATGTTAAATGTTAATAATTTAACATTATTAAATGTTAAATAACAAATTTAATATTTGTTAAATGGCCTGTCCATCCAGCTCATTTGATCTTATTATATGTAAAATAAATTTCAAGGTACTCTCTGAGCACTGCAGTTATAAAGTTGACAGAGGTCCTCTACTAAGTTGTACATTATTTGGAAAATAAAAGTGTAATTATTTTCATGCAGTTATATAAACAAAAACACCAGCCACAAACTAATAATTTTAATTTTTAATGGAAAATAAAGTGAAGTCTAATGTACCATTGTATCAGTTTAGCATTATTTATATTATCCTAGATTAACTTAAGCACCAAGAAGGCAGTCTTATTCAAGTTTGTAAATTGGAAATGAAACTGTAAAAAATAAGAATGACCTCATTCAATGATCTCACACTATGCAGGGTATTGTCATAAAATTATAATTTTGTCACTAATTACTATTTTCAGGATATTGAAAAATTATAAAGACATTAACATTAAAAGTCACTTTAAAATGTTTTGTTCACATTAAATTACTCCCTTTCAGAGTATTTTCCAATACTTTTATGAAGCAATTTGCATTTATACTGAACCTGCTTTTCATATAATGTTCATATTTCCACTGGAATACTTATCTCATTTGAGTACATTTTTGTGAGGTTGAAAAACAGAAAAATGATAGAGTTCAGTAAGGTAATGAATATTCCAAGAAACAGTGTCTATAGTGAATCTGACCAATAATTGGGGAACAATTTAAGGACAAAAATGCTACTTGAAATTCCAAATAGATGATATGCTCTAATGATTTTCTCTTTATCTCCCAAGAGATTTATCTTGTTTCTTAGTCTTATCTAGGGAAATGTCCTACTTGACCTGGAAAGCTTGATCAACTAAACTAGCTCAGCATGGCCAATTCATTTGCATAAGTAAGTACCTGTCATTCACAAATGCAGTGATTCTTTATGATTAAAGTAGATAATGGTACTTGGAGTAGCAGAGAGATAGCAGCTGAGAAAGGAAACTGAAGTCCTCCAAATGGCTGCTAGTCTATACTGCCTTTGTGAACTTCCATAAAAATCACTAATCTGTTGATGCCTCAGTTGTATGATATCACACATCAAATACAATTTTTTGAATAAATGAAAATAACTCTTAATTCCCCAGCATAGATTTTTAATACAAAAACCTAATGTATCTAATTTTAAATAGGGTATACAATAATCAGTGTAGTTTATACAGTCTATATGACTTAGGTAGGCCAGTGTTTTTCAGGATGTGCTATACAAACATCAGACTCCCTTGGTTGTTTGTTAACAATACACATCATTGAAGTGGCCAAGATGGCAGAGTTAGAAGACCCTGCATTCACATCTTCCCATGAACGTACCAAAATTACAACTTTTTATAGAGCAACTCTTGATGAGAATTACCTAAAGATAGTAGAAAAAAATTTTCACAACTAAAGATATAAAGAAGGAACCACAATGAGATGGGTAAGAGGAGTGGAGACACAATATAGTCAAGAACCACAACCCTGGGTGGACAACCCACAAACAGGATGATAATCACAATTGCAGAGGTGCTCCTTAAGGAGTGAGGGGTCTGAGCTCCAAATCAGGCTCTCCAGCCTGGAGTCCTACACCAGGAATACAAGTCCCCAGAATTTCTGGCTTTGAAGGTCAGAGGGGTTTGCATACAGGAGAGCCAGAAGGTTGTAAGAAACAGAGGCTCTAACCTTAACTAATACAAAACCTCACACTCTCCAAGACCCAGCACAGAGAGAGTAACTTGAAGGGATCCTGGATCACACCCACTCACTGCTTTTGGAGAGTCTCCCAGAGAGGAAAGAGGTAAATGGTACACCCCTGCAAAAATAGATGCTGTTGGCAGCCATTTTGGGGAGCTTGTTCTAACACAAGGACACTGGTCCTGGCAAAGGCCATTTTGTAGTCCTCCCACTAGCCTATTAGTGCTGGGGGCTTATGTGCCCACCAACCAGGAAAAACCAGCCCCAGGAAGCCCAGAGCTCCATAGCCAGCTGTCACAGGATACACTGCCACCCATCAGTAGGCATGCAACAGTCCTGGGACTCTCTGGACTAGGAGATTAGCTGTGCTGGGACCCAGTCCCACCCTCCAGTGGGCTAGCAGCCACAGTATGAAGTAGGACCTGGCAGTCAACCAGACCAGGATCAAGCCCTGTCTACAAGGTCACCTACATTAGTTGGCCCTGCCACAACAGAAGGGACCACACAACCCATTTAGGGGCAACCCCTAGAGCATATAGCTCTGGTGACCAGATGCAAGTGTGCTGCTGGGACCCATAGGACATATCCTACACAAGGCCACTTCTTCAAGATCAGGAAGCACCAAACCTAATACATACAAATAAAAACAGAGAGTTCAGGCAAAATGAGGCATCAGAGGAATATGTGAAGGAACAAATTAAGGAACAAAATGAAACACCAGAAGAAGTAAGTGATGTAAAGTTAAGCAATTTACCCAATAAAGAGTTCATGGTAATGATCATAAAGATATTCAACAAATCTAGGGAAGAATGGATGAACACAGTGAGAACTTTAACAAAAAATTAGAAAATATAAAGAAGAACCAAACAGAAGCTGAATAATATAATAACTGAAATAAAGAATACTAGAAATAAAGAATACTAGAAGGAATCAACAGTAGACTAGATGATACAGAGGGATGGATCCGTGAACTTAAAGACAGAGTTATGGAAATCACTCAAACTGAACAGAAAAAAGAAAAAAATAATTAAAATTAGCATAGTTTAAGAGACCTCTGGTATAACATCAAGCATACTAACATTTGCATTATAGGCTCCTGGAAGGCAAAGGGGGAGAGAAAGGGGCAGAAGACTTATTTGAAGAGCTAGTAAACTTCCCTAACTTGGGAAAGGAAATTGACATTCAGATTTGGCAATCACAAAAAGTCCCAAACAAGATCAACCCAAAGAGGTCGCCACAAAGACACATTGTAATTAGAATGGCAAAAATTAACAATGAAGATAGAATCTTAAAAGCAGCAAGGGAAAAGCAACTAGTTAAGTACAAGGGAACTCCCATAAGACAAACTGACTTTTCAGAAGAAACTATGCCAAAATGGAGTGGCAAGATATATTTAAATTGTTGAAAGAAAAAAAAAAAACTATAACCAAGAATACTCTAATAGGCAAGGCTACCATTCATATTTTAAGGAGAGAGAAATGTTTTACAGATAAGCAAAAGTTAAGAGTACAGAACCACTAAACCAGCTTTACAAGAAATGTTAAAGGGACTTCTCTAAGTGGGAAAGAAAAGACCACAACTAGAAATATAAAAATTATAAAAGAAAAAAATCACAATGGTAAGGGCAAGTATACAGCAAAGGCAGTATATAAACCACTTATAAAGCTAGTAGGAAAGTTTAAAAAAAAAGTAGGAAAAGTAATATATCCACAATAAGTAGTTAAGGGATACACAAAACAGAAAGGTATAAAATATGATATCAAAAACATTAAGTGTCAGGGGAGAGTAAAAATTCAGGGTTGTTAGAACATTTCTGAACTCATTTTATGAAGCCAAGCCAACATCACCCTGCCCCAAATCAGACAAAGACACCACAAAAAAAAGGAAATTGCAGCCCAATATAACTGATGAACAAAGTCCTCAACAAAATACTAGCAAACTGAATTTAACAATACATGAAGAGAATCATACATCATGATCAAGTAGGATTTATCTCAAGGATGCAAGGACACTTCAATATCTGCAAATCATTCAGTGTGATATACAACATTAACAAACTGAAGAATAAAAATCATATGATGATTTAAATAGAAGAAAAATCCTTTGACAAAATTCAGCATTCATTTATGATAAAAACTCTCAACAAAGTGGGTATAGAGGGACCCTACTTCAACATAATAAAGGTCATGTGACAAGTCTATGTAACATAGTATTGGAAATCCTAGGTACAGCAATCAGATAATAAAAAGAAATAAAAGAAATCCAAATTAGAAAGGAAGAAGTAAAACTGTCACTGCAGATGACATGATACTATATACAGAAAATTCTAATATAGTATTGGAAATCCTAGGTACAGCAATCAGATAATAAAAAGAAATAAAAGAAATTCAAATTAGAAAGCAAGAAGTAAAACTGTCACTCTTTGCAGATGACATGATACTATATACAGGAAATTCTAAAGATGTCATCAAAAACCTATTATAGCTAATAAATGAATTCAGTAAAGTTGCAGATTATAAAATTAATCTCTGAAATCTGTTGTGTTTCTATATACTAACAATGAACTATCAGAAAGAGAAATTAAGAAAACAATCACATTTACAAATCCATCGAAAATAATAAAATACCTAGGAATAATTCTAACCAAAGAAGACCTATACTCCGGAAACTATAAAGTACTGAAAAAAGAAATTGAAGATGACACAAACAAATGGAAAGATATACTGTTCTTGCAGTTTAGAAGTATAATTGTTAAAATGACCATACTACCCACACCAATCTACATATTTAGCACAATCCCTATCAAGATAACAATGACATTTTTTCACAGAACTAGAAAAAATATTCGAAAATTAGTATGGCAACACAAAAGACCCCTAATAATCAAAACAATTTTGAGAAAGAAAAACAAAACTGAAGGTATCGCATTCCCAGATTTAAAACTATACTACAAAGCTACAGTAATGAAAACAACATGGTACTGGCATAAAAACTGACATAGGTATCAATGGAATACAATACAGCTCGGAAATAAACCTACACTTATTTGTCCATTAATCTATAACAAAAGAGTCACAAATATAGAATGGAGAAAAGACAACTTCTTTAATAGATGGTGCTGGGAAAACTGGACAGTTACATACAAAAAAATCAAATTGGACTACTTTTTCATACCATATACAAAAATAAGCTCAAATGGATTAGAAATTTAAATGTAAATCTGAAACTGTAAAACTTCTAGAAGAAAACCAGGCAGTACACTCTCTGACATCAGTCTTAGTGATATTTCTTTAGATATCTCTCTTCAGGCAAGGGAAACAAAAGCAAAAGTAAATAAATGGGACTATATCTAATTAAAAAGCTTTTGCACAGGAAGAAAAACTATCACAAAATGAAAAGGCAGCCTAGTGAATCAGAAAATATATTAACAAACAACATATCTGATAAGAGGTTAATATACAATACAAAATATACAAAGAACTCGTGTAACTCAACATCAAAAAAAATCAGATTAAAAAATGAACAGAGGGGCTTCCCTGGTGGCGCAGTGGTTGAGAGTCCACCTGCCGATGCAGGGGACATGGGTTCGTGTTCCGGTCTGGGAAGATCCCACATGCCGCGGAGCGGCTGGGCCCATGAGCCATGGCCGCTGAGCCTGCGCGTCCAGAGCCTGTGCTCCGCAACGGGAGAGGCCACAACAGTGAGAGGCCCGCGTACCACAAAAAAAAAAAAAAAGAAAGAAAATGAACAGAGGACTTTAACAGACATTTTTCCAAGTAAGATATACAGATGGCCAATAGATACATGAAAAAATCTTCAACATATCTAATTATTAGGAAAATTCAAATTGAAACCACAATGAGATACCACCTCACACCTGTCAGAATTGCTATTATCAAAAAATAAAAAGACAACAAATAACAAATGTCCATGAGGAGGGGATCATTTTTACACTGTTAGTGAAACATAAATTGCTATAGCCAATATGGAAAACAGTACCAAATTTCCTCAAAATATTTCATTAAAAATAAATACCAAAGATTTAGCAATTCTACTTCTGGGTAATTATCCAAAAAAAACAAAACATTAATTGGAAATGATATATGCACCCTTATGTTCACTGTAGCATTGTTTACAGTAGCCAAGATATGGAAAGAACCTAACTGTCTATTGATAGATGAATGATAAAGATGTGTTATATATATATATATACATACATATATAATAACATAATATATATGTAATGGAATATCAGTCATATGAAAAAATAAAATCTTGCCATTTGCAAGATTGTATGGACTTTATTATGCTAAGTGAAATAAGTCAGAGATAAACAAATACCATATGATTTTGCTTATATGTGAAATCTAAAACAAATGAACAAACATAACAAACAATAACAGACTCAAATATACAGAAAACAAACTGGTGGTTGCCAGTTAGGAGGGGAATAGAGGGATGAGTGAAATAGGGGAGGGAGATTAAGTGGTAGAAACTTCCAGTTACAAAATAAATGTGTCATAGGAATGAAATATGCAGCATGGGGAATATAGTCAATAATATTGAAAAAAATAAAAAGGCTGTGAAAAAAATACAAAATAAAATAAAGTTAGAAAACAAACACGCACATACACACACACACACACAAACACACACACACACACACACACAATGCACATTGTCCTTCCTCATACCTATCCATTGAATCATAATTTCTGAGACGAGGACCACAGTTTTTAGCTAAAACCTGAAACGTACTCTTAATGCAACCTAAAAGTTGAAAACCTCTGACTGATGATCCTCTTTAAAAACTGCCCCTACAATTTATTCAATAAAGATAGTAATTCTTATAATGTACAAAGCTATTGTCTCTCACTGTCTTAAGTTATTTGTGCAACTTCTAGTTCACGCACCATGATCCACTGAGATGTCCCTTAAGAGACCCTGCTGAGGGAGCAGAGTTGACTCGTATTTCCATCTGCTGCCCCACTAGATTCACTATCAAGTTTGCACTGAGGCCATGCTCCCTGAGGGCTGCTCTCAGGAGGGTACAAAGGCAAGCCCATTCCTGCAGGAAATAGAATTCCCTGAAGGGCAACTTTGGCGTAGGGGGTCCCTAAGACAATCCTGCCTGAAAATTTCTTAGGTCCTCCCTGTAGTCTGAGACAATTCCTAACTTCCTTCATTGCCCCTTTACTTCTCTAAGTGTCAAATTTGAGGTCTGTACTTCTGCTCTTTCATGTCTATCTTTTTCAAGCTTTTCCTGAATAAATCTCTTGCATGTCTAATTGCATCTTGGGTCTGCTTCACGGAGGAACACACACGCACATACGCACCCACAGAATATAGTGTATATATAATGTATACAATATAATGTCTTATAAAGTACATATATCATCATCTTCATTTAAGCGACTTGTCCAACATCCCACAGGTACTAAGTGATGGAGATGAAGAACAAGCCCAGCAACATTTGACTTCTAAGTCTCCAAGTCCATGCTTTTTTCACTAGATAATGTTGCTTCCTCTTTTTGAGCATTAATCCTGCATTTAAGTTGACAATTGAAAACTTCACAGTAAATAAAATCACAAGAGTCCTCTCAGCCCCTGAAAAAATGTCTTCCTAAGCATAAGCCTCTGCATTTCAGAATCAGTGACAAATGGGGGCAGGCCATTCTGCTTTCTGTCTGACCTTGATCCATTTTTCTTCACCAAAGGCCTCCATGATGTATCTATGCCCTCTGGAACATCTGGAAAAAATATTCTGGGTATCTCTGAGTATTTCTACAATATGTCCAAAAATCTTAAAACCAGTTTAACACATTATAGAAAATTATATTCTGAGAAAAGGAGGTTCTTACAGAATTTAGAAGGGTAATTGCAAGAAGTCAGGTTTAGAGCAATAGGGAAGATTCTGACAGAGGCAGTCCTTCAATCTGCAATCTCTATAGAGATGACGGGCAAAGTGCTTGATGGCAAAACCCCCAATGATGGATAATTCTATGATTGTCTTACGCAGAGTCAAAATGGCAGCTGGTTTGGTAACATGTTGTAAAAGGTGCTTCAACTTCTTTCCTGCTGCTATAAAGAAACCTCTCATTTTTTTTCTCTTCAGGAGTGACATGTTGAAAAAAAAACTGTGTTGCATCTAGAACTCTTTTGACAGTATTTTATTACATCAAGCAATTAAACACACACACACATACACCCACCCACTCACACCCAAACACTCCCCCCACCACACACACATTCTTAATGTGGTGAAATTTAACTTTTAATACAATACAATTTAAAAATGGCATAAAAATGTTAATATCACAAGACTGTGTAAGCTTTACATTTTATAACTTCATCATAGTGTATAAAGTGGTAAACAGAAAGCTATTGTATCAATTTTTGACCCATTCCAAGAAGTGAAAGTAGCTCTAAAATGCTTTTGTTACCTTGCAGAAGAAAACATTAGATTTCAGCACCTTGATTAAACTAATTTAGCCAGAATGTCCTTGTAAAAATGGATATGGGATATATTACAATTTTTTATTGGTTAAAACAACAATATGAGAATGTGTAATGTATAGAATGAATACTTGAAAGTGAGCACTAACTAAACCCATTTTTAAGAGCAGAAAGATTCTGATCATACTTTTATTTAATGCACAATTGGTATTCTAATATTGGGGTCACTTGTAAGCAAGGCACACTTTTAAATGTAATGGCACCTCTTTTCTCACCTTCTAGCTAATTTTCTTTTCTTAGTTTTCCCAGAATCACATTAATGTTATAAAGAGTATCGGTTTATTAATCAAAGTTTGCTCCTCTTTTGTACACCTGAGTTAAACTTATACTAAAGAAATAACCTGGAAGTTAACCTTAGGTTATGCTTTTAATACTCAGAAAAATTCTTCCTATTTCAAAGATATAAAAGATTCTGAAGGTTCTCAAGTGGCCATTCAAGAGTTAGTGCATGCTACTGATGCTGCCTTGGGAACACATACAGAAAGAAGTATATACTTTGGCAATATATTTGAAGAAACTATAAGTTACAGAGATATCTCCCCCAGGTAACCCCATCCGCTCCCCACACCCTCTGCAAACATACACACTCACAACAAAAAGGACATACACATTTCAACATATCAGGCTTCCAAACATCAGCATTTTCACTATTTCCTCAAGTGCTAATATGTAAGAAGGTAGGAAAAGGTCAAGGATGAGTTAAGGGGTATCGTTTTTAGATAAGAAAAAGGAACATAATCATGTGTTCCCAACTTCTAAGGAACAGTACATAAGACAGGAAGCAATGCCTTTGAGAAGACTTATTTCTGCCTCTGATTTTTAGATTGGGAATAAATTCTCTCATCAATGTCCATATCAAACCTCAGTTACCAAAGAAAGGGCAGCAGGAATGGGATACTGACGTCCCGCCACAGTCGCCTTCTCTTCTCTGTTTCAGAGGTGTGAAAACCCGGGTATCTGCACAGGAATTAGACATTTTCTCCCAGCACCAAACAGGAGCCGAAGAGATAGAGATGCCTCTGTATTAGAGGGGAATGTTTCTGGAAAGAACATCAACAAAGAGTTCAATTCAATGGGTAGTGGGTGATATATATAGTAAAATAGGCAGGATCGGGGCTTCCCTGGTGGTGCAGTGGTTGAGAATCTGCCTGCCAGTTCAGGGGACACGGGTTCGAGCCCTGGTCTGGGAGGATCCCACATGCCGCGGAGCAACTGGCCCCGTGAGCCACAATTACTGAGCTTGCGCGTCTGGAGCCTATGCTCCACAACAAGAGAGGCCGCGATAGTGAGAGGCCCGCGCACTGCAATGAGGAGTGGACCCCACTTGCCGCAACTAGAGAAAGCCCTCGCACAGAAACGAAGACCCAACACAGCCATAAATAAATAAATAAAAATTAAAAAAAAATATTCACAGCTTTAAAAAAAAAAATAGGCAGGATTTGCACAGGAGGCAAAGATTATAATACAAACCAAGGAAATGATTCTTTTTAAATGATTTGCTGCAAAAGAAGAGGACGATATTTGTGGGTTTTCATATATTTTATAAAAATGGTTAAATATAAATAAGGCCCCCTGCAAAACAGCATGCAGTATACTAGTTCCTTTGTATAAAAGAGTGTATGTGCTTGAATATGTATGTCGTTATGAAGAAAGAAGATTCTGAAAGGACTCATGAGGAACCATTAGCGACTGTTATCTCTGGGGTATGAGATCATGTTAAGCCCCTGAGATCAGTACAGACGGAGTCTACTCTGACCAATGCATGTAGTAATTGAGGGCTGGGAATGTATGTATATGATGTACTTATTTCATCTCCCCATCACACAGTAGGTACTCAAATTGCTGTTGCCCAAGAACAAATATTAGTCTTTTCTCTACTTGTAAACCTAGGCAATAACATCTCTGATGGTGTCCTTTTCAAAAATGATAAATGACTGGCTTAGTGGTGAAAAATGATAATGCAACTGAAAACAAAAACTTGATTCTCTTGTCGTCATTTGCTTTTTTTTTTTTTTATAGTAAACTCATGTGAGGGCATATCTGTGATTTAAATCCTATTTTCTCACATGTGATAAAATTTCAGCAATTATGATCAATTTTAACTCCTCAAGTTTTGGCAAATGTCATGTCAGAATTCTAGGTAGATAGCATAGTAGGCTTGAGAACAACACAAATAACCACTGGCATTAAACCAAAATAAAGTTTTTCAGTTAATATGTTTATGGATGTAGATGGAGAAAGCTGTTCCTTTGCCATGTGCACACATGTGCGTGTATGTGTGTGTGTGTGTGTGTGTGTGTGTGTATGTGTGAGAAAAAGAAAAACAAAGAGGTGTCAGAGCTGAGAAACGAACCTGGATCTGGATCTCTCTACTACTCACTCCACCTGAAACACTGAACAATTCAGTTTGTAGTGGCTTATTTAGGAAGTTGCTTGAATGGTATAATAAAAATCATCTAAGCATAATTTTTTGAGCCAAAAAAGCATCTGTAAGAGCATCTTCCCAGCACAGTCATGAATCTAAATCATGTGTCTATGGGGTAGTCTATACAAAAGAATTAGAATAGATTATTTTGCTGTAAAGATCATAGTACAAAGTGAAATACACCATTTGTTTAGTAAATATCAGCTTCAATTTACTCAATAATGTATTTAATTAATGTCCCAATCCAATCAGTATCATTTTATTTCTTCCTGTAGGAAGCCCATGCAAATGTATGACACTCAATAATCAAAATATTTTATGGTAAGTTAATATGCCATCATCTTTATCCATTCAAAGTTACAATGAAAAAGTTATACATTTTTTGAGGGAGAACAATAAATGTGTACAATTACAGATTTGAAAATAATTTACTAATATGTTTATATACTTTTTAGTCATGAAAATAGTGATAATTCCCACTTACAAATATAATTTATATTGGCTTCATAGTTTTTAGATGAGCAAGAAGAATAGCTATGAGGAAAGACATAATCTGCTTTTGAATATAAAGATCCATGGTAATGTTATCCTGTAATCTCATAATTTATACCAAGTATATCAGGCCTATGATATCTACAGGATATGCTTTGAAAGTCAAATGACTATAGACTTACATATAAAATGATAATATCTGGATAACATGAATAATGCAAGAGTGTACATGGAAATGTTCACATTAAATTTATCTGAATTGCCTTTGCCATACTGAATTCCCTTTAAATCCTTTCATTCCTTAGGCCAAGCAACAACAAGTCTATGAAGGTTTTGGTCTGAGTCTTCTACTGTCTTTATCTGGGTTAACCTAGTTTTAAATTTCAGAACATCAAATCTAGGAATTTAAAGTATAAGTAAATTTTTGAATAAACTGTGTAACCTCATCTTGCCTAAAATCGAAGGAGAAAGAATGTTTTAGAAAGATAGAAGTCATAAAGAAATTTTGGTTTCTTCCCTGCCTTGTCTTTCTGGTTAATCCATTCTTTAACACCTTCCTGGCCTGGAAAACATGATCTTGAAGTTTGTGAACTAATAATATTTTTTTAATCAATCATTATTCAATATGCTTATTACATGGTGCTCTTTAAATCTCCAAAGCGTTTTAAAACGATTTTTTGCCCCCTGACCTTATTACACCCTAAAACAGTACTGCCTGGGAAAATCTTCCACCTGCTTCGACATAATACATATCACTTGCCAAGGTCAACTGCAATCCAAGATAAAAGATGACAAGTATGAAGCCTCCAGAATGAAAGACTCAGTGGCCTCATCTATCAGAAAATATTGATTGGTTTGATAATAATTCTGTTAGTGTGAGACAATGGTTATTTTGGAAGGAGCCTTCCTAAAGTACAAGGCAAAATTTATAGTGAAGCCCTTTGAAATTGACTGGGGGCATCCAAGTCTTGTGTGATAGATTTTGATCAATGCCTACACAACTGTCTCCTCCTCATTTTCATATTCTGTGTTAAGAAAATTCTAGGAGGTAACTTAATCTCAGGGAGGGCAAACCCTATGTTATCCTAAAGGGGTAAATTATGGTTATTCTAAATGAATCATTGTAATTTCTTTCCTCTTGAACAGAGATCTTGCCTTAATTAGTCAGCTAGGTGGGATTTCATGGAAATACATTGCTTTACTGATAAGAAGGTACAAACATAAGGAAAAAGGTAAGAGCATCTAGAGATACCAGTCCAGCCACTGTAGAACAAATAACATTAGCTGCTTACTTTAAGACTCTTCTTATGTGAAACTAATAACTCAATTTTTTTAACCAACTGTATTTGGATTTTCTTACACTTGCAGCTGCAAGCATTTCTAGTTTATTCACTTTGTAATTTGTTCATCACTTGAGTGATTTGTTCTTAAGCTTGTAATTGATCTTGATATTGCATCTTGAGCTCCTTATACTGTTCATTTTGGTCAAATCCTTTCAGAGGTTCTCATTGTGATAAGTAATTGTTACATTCTGAAAGGTCTACAAAAGTTTAACAGGTAGTATAAATAACTGAAGTATGCAAGAATAAAAAAATATTAAAAATGATGAGTACCAAGGTTAACTAAAGAGAGAATAACGTATCTATGAAGGTCAGTCATTGTTTGCCTGAGGAAACGCCATCTCAATATGCCAATATTGACAGATCTTACAAGTTTTCAAGAGAAAAATATATGGATTTGTATGTAAAATTTGGATTTGTATGTCACCATTTAACATTTGTATGTTAAATGGTGACAACTAATTTGTTTTTGAATTTTTTAGCCAATATTTGAAGCAACATCCTGAGGGTCAACCTAACACATCTGTGGGTGAGCGAGATTACTATTTTGGAGTCAAATTCTTTAAACAAAAAGACAAAGACAATGTCACTTTTGAAATATCTCACTTTGGCAAAGTGATGTAACATGCAGCTTTCTTTGATCATTTTTCCTGGTTCAAGACAACTACGTAAATAGATCTTAAATTATACCAGGCCATAATAAGTTCAACAGAAAGTCTGAACCAGCTGCAACCCCATATTTAGCTTTTTCACATTCCTTTAAATAAGCTTTAAAGTTGATTCTCATTTCAACTGAAAAGTTGAGAAATAAAATAGGTCATAGGCTAAGCAGACGGCTAGTGAGAACTTCACGGATAAATAGCAAAAATAGGGGTCAGTTTCTGCATGAAAAGCAGTTAGAAAATGAAGCAGATATTTCTGTGATGTAAAGTGCACTAGGGACTCTCTTCATCTGTTTTGGTAATGTGCTATGAATATTCCGCTAAGCACGGTTTTAAGCACATTTTGTATGTATCATATATTTCATTATAGCTGTCAGATCTGAAAAATGTTCAGAGGTGCAGTGACAATAATGATGTTAAGGAAACTGATGCGATGAGAATGAAAACTTCTAACTGGGCCAAAGGATAAAGTCAGCTAACTTTAGCCATTGGATTGATATGCATACAATGATGGGTTTTCTTTAATTTTTACACATAGCTCACTATTTAATGAACTGTAATTCACAACTGTATAAAAAGCCTCTGTAATTATGTATTATTATACACACATGCCATTACTTAGTGCAGTGGAGTTTCACTGTTGCCTAACTAGCACCTATTCTCTTTCTTTCATTGTCTTGATAGCATTTGGACTTTCCCAAGAAAATTTTCTCTCCCACTTTTTGTATGACTAAAATGATTTGAGTGGGATTGATGCCACCAAACTTGCATGAATGGACTTGATTTCTATATAGATCATACAGAGGACATGCAGAGGATGCTATACTGAACATCATTACAGTGCCTGGCTCAGGGATGGGTGTGTTGTAGGAAAGAACATTACAGTTGGGAGACGAGTATATGTATATGCATATGTATATGTATATGTATATTGCAGTAAGAAGGAGTATGATATACTCAAAGATACATTTCATCAAATGTCCCTGGGGCATAGATAGTGAAGAATGATAGTGGAGAAAGACAAAGCCAGAGATGGAGGCTTTGAATTACTGTAAATCTTGAAAAAGATTGGACTTTGCCCTAATGTGGTGTCATTGATTGATTTTAATGATTGGAATGGTCATATTTATGGTTTTTAAAAATATCACCTTAGTTTCTGTGTGGAGAATGAACAAGAGAGGAACTGGCAGGCCTTGGCAGTAGAAAGACCAATCAGGAGCCTACTGTAGCAATACAGGCGAAAGGTGATAGAGATTCTGAGGAGTGTGGTATTGGAGGGATATAATTAATAGATGTGGTCCAGCAGCACATAGAAGTCAATATTTATAACGTATCACAGGACTGCGGATAAGTTTGTAAGATCTCAGTAACAGAAAAGGTCATCTTAAGTGAAGGGATAAGGAAAGAATGCATGGAAGATAAGATCTTTGAACTAAACAATGAAGGATAGAAAAGTTTGATAAAAAGAGATGGAGATCAGAGAAGCAACATCTGTGAGCATCATCAGTTAGTAAGAAAGGAAAAGACTAACAGTTTGGGGCAGGTCGAAGAGTAATTATGCACATTTGCGACACAAAGGAAACATTTAATGCAGACATAGAAAACAATGTCAGAAAGTCAGATCTGGGTATATTGTGTTGGCCTGATGCCCGGTTGACTTGTTTGTACATTATTCAACAGAAGGCATTGGACCATTTAAGGTTTTCAGGAAATCAATTTATCCAAACAAAGCTATGCTTTAATAGTATGTATCTGACTGTAGTAGGGAAATAATTTCTCAAGTCCCAGCTAAGGAAAGGATTAAAAGGGCCTTAGTAAGTCTTTGCAGTGGAAATGCAGAGGAAGCATTAGGTTGATTTGCTGATATCAAAACAACTGGATGAGTGATGGTGATAGGAATACAAAGATAACTGAAACCTCAAGGTTTGTTAGTTATATGGGTAATAATACTGTTAACAGAAACAGAAAAATTAAGAGAATATTTTGGTAAAAGAAAAGGATAATTGTAAAATTATTACAAATTTCTTATATGATGTCACTGCCTTGTTTCCATAGAATCAAGCAAACTAATTGTAACTGAGATGGGAACAAACACTGTTTTCAAATGAATAATAGTTACTTTAAAGTGCACATGTGTTTATATTGTGGACACATCCACCATGGTTATGTCATTTATGATGAGTATTTTAAATGTGTCTAATTACTGACCTCCCTCCACTTTCTGTCATTAGATGGTAAATTCCTAGAGGACAGGAACTGTGTCTTCTTTAGAGTCACTAATGTTGGTAATAAATAAGGTCTTGAGATTTGTTGAGGAAGTAGCTAAAGCTCCTCATGGCATCACTGACTTTTTGAAACTGAGGTTTGAAGAATATCCCCAGAATGTTGTCTTTCTCTCTGTACTTTTGTGTCCTAATTTGTCTGTTTGACTAACTTTTATCAACTCCTCCATGTATGTATTTTCAACACAGTGCCAGCAAAAGAAGAACTTATGTCTATCCCAGTTAACTGAGGAATCATTGGAAGCTGTTCTTTCATTCTTTGTTATTATATTATCATAACTTTATTCCACTTTCCTAGTTTGTAAGAAGAATCTAATGCACAGAAGAAAACTTGCTTTAAGGACCCAAGAAGACCTAAATATCTAAATTGTGATTTTAAAACCATAAAAAGCAAAAGAATTAGATTAGATGATTATAACCTTCAGAACATTTCCCCCCAAATTTTCTAATATAGATTTCTAAATTCCAGGTACTTTTGAGTTGCCTTATAATTTAATTCATTCTGGTAAATTGATATTTCTTGTTAGTTTTGCTCTAGCTAATCAAGATTTTATTGTGTAAAAGTTAAAATGACTTATTTACTCAAGTACTGTTTTCAAGACTAATTGGGTTATTAAGTAAAATGCATTTGAACAATGAAACATAAAAGAAATAGATTTTATTCTAATAAGTAAAGATGCCATTTCTACTCAAGACTATTAAGGGAGTGCTTTTCTTACATGTAAAGAAATATAAAATACGCCTGCTCCCCTAACATTTTTCCCTAATAAAATCATTTATAAGCCATTTTTAGAAAAGCATATCTGATGTAGACTTACAAAACAAATTTAGAAATGGCAAATGACATAAGGCATTGTGTTTTCTTTTCAATATAAGCTACTAATATATCATGGAAGACTTAAATATTCTCATGTACAAAGGGACTTTTTCAAAGATCTTTAAGTTCTAATAAAAATGATTTCAGTGCTGTAACTCTGCAAAAGTATCCTTCCAAAATGGCTTTATATGTTACAGCCACACAGCTTTTAAAATAGTTCTCCAATTATTTAACAAAATGAAAGATGAAGAATGACCTCACTGGGAATGTTATCATTCATGTCTTTCTTAGAGTTTTTCTGTAAGGCAATACTGGGATGGAAATGGCTAGGAGGTAACATTTGGTGTCAGGGATAAAGGGTAGAATGCAGAACTAAAAATGAGTCAAGGAAATAATATCAAATTACAAGGTTCTCAAAGGCTAGGGTCATACTTTCCAATGATTTTATAATCATATCCCATAAGGCTTAGCAGATATTAGTAAGAGCTAATAATTCATGTTCAGATTAAATTGCATGTAGATGTGATGAAGCTGCAACATTGCAAACAGAACAGGAAGAGCTGGGAAAGACCTGTAGTCTCGCAATAGTGAAACAGGTAAAACATCTGTCTTCCCCAAAATTTTCATGCCATCTGCTACACCATCCCGCTTTGACAGGTCTTCCAAAAGACTTAGACCTTTAGTTCCTCAGACAACACTCCCCAAGCCCTTTACTATCTGCAAAGAAAGGAGTTGAATGCAAATGATACTGCTAGTCTTTAAGAGGTTCAATTATCAGTGTCTTCCTTTTTATCCTACCCCTACACCTATATTTTATCAGAACCATGATTATTTCATTCATTTTAATGAGAGTAGATAATCCTCTTAGTTATATCACTACCAGGATGCAAGATAAATGAGGAGTAAGAATGTTGAAGAGAAAAGAAAAAAAAATAATGATGTGGATAACCCCAAATGAATGGGAGGGAAGGAAATACATCTCCTATCCCGTCGCAAGGGAACCATGGATGCATTAAAGGTTTTATAATAGTTTATCCAGATTGAGGACACCTAACAAATACAAATAGAGGATGCTCTACCGACATGAATGAAAATACATATAAACATACATATATACACAAAATATGCATACTTAATATTGATTTAGAACAGAGCTTGATAATCAATTTACTTATTTCAATTTTAACTAAAGAAATGTTCATCTGATTGGAAACAGCCGGTCAGATAGGTCCTGGCTGTTTTACCTTTGATATGTTTCAGTGATCAATTGGAAAGGGAGGGGATGGAACCCATCAGTGTGACTGCCTCTCAGAAGTGGAAAAAAAACCTAAAGAAACAAAAATGAAACCAAGCCCCAGTGCAGGTCTAAGAGGTCATTCCTAAAGTTAGGGATTACTCAGAGCTTCTTTTTGCCCCCTTTTCCATTCCCAAATGAAACGGGTATTAGCAAGGTCAGGATGGAATGGAAAAGCCCTGAGTACCAAGTATGAGAACATGGAAGATAGAGGATCAAGACACCAACTTCATGGCTAGTCCTGGGTGAGAGGGGGAAAAGGAGCCCCTGTAGTTTCCTGTGATCTTGCCCAGCTCATTAGTCCCAGAGGTGCCACACAGAGGCAAACGCTCTGCAGTAACAAATAGGCAGCTTTGCCTGATATCGAAAACTCATGGGCTCTTTGTGAGCCTGCAACTGGATTTGGGGACTCATGCTTCTATTTCAACACAACACATTTCAGAGACTGAAAATAATGAGCAAGCAAATTAAGACCTTCTGAACCTCTTCCACACTTCACTTCCCAACATTCTTGCCACACCAAGTATCTCACTGCTCTGGACACATGCTGGGCCCTTTCATGACTCTCGTTCTGTATGTGCCTTAAGGCATCTCCCCACTTTAGTTTTGTTTTGTTTTTTTTTTTTTTGCGGTACGCGGGCCTCTCACTGTTGTGACCTCTCCCGTGGTGGAGCACAGGCTCCGGACGCGCAGGCTCAGCGGCCATGGCTCACGGGCCCAGCCGCTCCGCGGCATGTGGGATCTTCCCGGACCGGGGCACGAACCCGTGTCCCCTGCATCGGCAGGCGGACTCTCAACCACTGCGCCCCCAGGGAAGCCCCCACTTTAGTTTTTTAACCCTAGAAAATTCCTGCTCAATCTTCAAGGTACAGTTTTGATGTTCTTTTCTGGGAATTCTGAGCTATCTTGGCTCTTGAAGATCAATCCTTGTTCCATTTATTATATTTCTTCTATTTATACAAATTTCCCCTCTAGAGTAGGAACACTTCAAATGAAAAGCAGGAATTACATGCAACTATTTTTATTCTTAGTTCCTAGCACATTTGTTGATATTCAATTATTTGAAAATGAATGAGTAGATGTGTGGGAAAAATACAATATAACTAGTATTTGAAAGGGACTAAGACACATGTGTCCTTTTTAAATTTTTTGGAGGGAATATAATTCTTCCCTCTCCTAATGATATGGAATATTTTAAAGAATAATGAAAAAAAGTCCTTGAGAATTCAGAGCCCTAATATCTAGGTCAGACTCTGCTACTCCATAGCTTTATGTCATTTGACTGTCTGGGCCTCAATTTCCCAGCAATAAATCAGGGTGTTCTAAGTCCTTTGTAACATAAAAATGCTGTGACTTCTTCATAACTCTTCCAGAACACCTTCCTCAACCCGGAAGAAATAAAACAACTTGGGTAACAAACACTGAAGACAAAACTTCAATGGACAGCCTATTTACCAAACAGAAAACACAAGATGAAATAAAGCAAAAGGCAGTATTTCCAAATTATCACTAAGCCCATTTTCGCCATTCAATCCACCTCTGGCAGCAGGGGAAGAACATTTTGGACCTCTTTAAATGTGGAACCCCAACTTTAAGGTGTCATATGCTTGGATATCACATGTTACATTGCCCTTAAGTAGGAACTGATCTGAATACACTTGGCCTAATTTGGCTCCAATCCAGAAAATAAACCAGAC
The DNA here is from genome assembly GCF_949752795.1 of Hyperoodon ampullatus. Classification (NCBI taxonomy): domain Eukaryota; kingdom Metazoa; phylum Chordata; class Mammalia; order Artiodactyla; family Ziphiidae; genus Hyperoodon; species Hyperoodon ampullatus. The sequence goes on from NC_136921.1 coordinate 110,614,199, forward strand.
CTAAACTGATCCAGACTGAAAACTTCTAACCAGAGTTCTACACTTGATTTGAGAAAAGGTCTTAATAAATAGTTTTTGGATGTATGGTTAAATTTTGCACTAGAATAAATCTTGGGACAAGTACAAAATAATCCCTTATGTGAGGTTTACAAGCTTGACCAAGTTGCCTTGTATTTCCTATTGCTTCTTTTGAGCTTACACTCTCCTACCTAAATTTTAAAGATGTGAGTGCTTAGGAATTAATATGAAGTAAATGGGAAACTTGATGTCAGCATTAAAGAACCTATAGAAATAGCAATTGTTTATCTTCATCTTTTGTTGAAGATGAACAACAACCTTAAGCAATAAAGATCAGCAATTTCTTATCTTCATCAGTTGTTGTTCTTCATCATGAACACCTGTGTGTCAGGTAGCCCAAGAAGGTTAAATATAAAAATAAGAAATTAAAACAATAACAACAAATACTTGTAATTCTAGAAAGCTGACTATACTGATAACTTCCTAAGGATTATTTAATATTCTGTAAATGAACCCCATAAAAGCATTTTTATTTTTATTATTGTTTTTGTGACATAATATTATAAATAGCTAAAAGCACATTATACTTTCTCAGTTTTTACCATCTCACACTTTCAGGAAAAAAATAAGCATGTGAGAGTTACTGTTTCTTCAGCTTTTTTTTTCTCTTTATCTACACAGTGGGGGGTAAATGCATTGGATTTTTTCAAATAATTAATTTTTTCCCCTTTGACAATGCAACTGTTAAATAAAAACCCATTTAATATTAATATGTCACTTGCACAGCAGGCATTCAAATCAACACAGTGACTACTTTCCCCTACTGGTTCTTGGCAGTTAGGTTTCATCTTTTAATTCTTTGTTTTAAGTAGAAAGGATATTAATCAGATATGGATGCTTGCTGAAGGGATGTCGAGAACTGTTTATAGCAGTAGTCACATTTCCAAGTACACCTGCAAGTCATAGCTTGTGTTCCTTGATGTAAGAGAAATGTATCCTTTTTACAGAGTGCCTACTGCTTTCTACTACATTCTAGGTATGGCAGGAAAAATAAATGAAAGAAAAAAATAGTATCTGTCCTCAGGGAGCTTATATTTGATGGTGGAAATATAGCATCTAATACTGTGGGGGTAACTTTCCAATTGCATAGTGCAGAAGACAGGGGAGAAATTTTTCCTGGAGAAGTTGTACTTAGCTGAAATGAGTGAACTTCTATGTGTCTGGCTGTTTTTACCTGAGAGTTTATTGTTTATTGTCAGCATGTTTGTGAACAAAATTATGATTGCCAGCTCTCCCCAACACCAGTTCAATTCAGAACATTCATAAATATCCACAGCTTTGGCTTCCTGAGTTTTGTTCATTTATTTAGCTGCTTCTGAGACCTATCAAAGGAACAAAGTGGACCCCTTATTCTTTGACAGGGTGAAAGGCTAAGATTTGGCTTAGCTCGAAAAATTTTCCAAATGGACTGGATTTTCGGGTGGGTCCACTTAGTGTTTGCTACCTGACATGACCACAAAAACCACAGATACTGTCTGGTAAGATTTCACCTTCATATCCCCTTCCATGAGATTTTGCTGGGATGAACACCACACTCTGATGCAATGCCCTTTGAGTCACAGGAGATGTCATCTCTGTTCTTCCAGTAAATTCTTAAGACTTTTGTGCCCTCTGAGTGAGGTCTAAAGGCACCACTGGGTCATGAACAATGCAAAGGAATAGAATATGTGTGCCTTCCACTTCATGCCAAAGTCATTTAAACAATTTGATAAAACTGGCACAAACATTTCATAAAGGGAATATAAAGTTCACTTAATCCTTTTAAAGAATCAATATTGTGAAAATGACTATACTACCCAAAGCAATCTACAGATTCAATGCAATCCCTATCAAATTACCAATGGCATTTTCTACGGAACTGGAACAAAAAATCTTAAAATTTGTATGGAGACACAAAAGACCCTGAATACCCAAAGCAGTCTTGAGGGAAAAAAAACGGAGCTGGAGGAATCAGACTCCCTGACTTCAGACTATACTATAAAGCTACAGTAATCAAGACAATATGGTACTGGCACAAAAACAGAAACATAAATCAATGGAACAAGTTAGAAAGCCCAGAGATAAACCCACGCACCTATGGTCAACTACTCTATGACAAAGGAGGCAAAGATATACAATGGAGAAAAGACAGTCTCTTCAATAAGTGGGGCTGGGAAAACTAGACAGCTACATGTAAAAGAATGAAATTAGAACACTCTTTAACACCAGACACAAAAATAAACTCAAAATGGAATAGAGACCTAAATGTCAGACTGGACACTATAAAACTCTTAGAGGAAAACATAGGAAGAATGCTCTCTGACATAAATCACAGCAAGATCTTTTTTGATCCACCTCCTAGAGTAATGGAAATAAAAACAAAAATAAACAAATGGGAGCTAATGAAACTTAAAAGCTTTTGCACAGCAAAGGAAACCATAAACAAGACGAAAAGACAACCCTCAGAATGGGAGAAAGTATTTGCAAATGAAGCAACTGACAAAGGATTAATCTCCAAAATTTACAAGCAGCTCATGCAGCTCCATATCAAAAAACAAACAGTGCAATCCAAAAGTGGGCAGAAGACCTAAATAGACATTTCTCCAAAGAAGACATACAGATGGCCAAGAAGCACATGAAAAGCTGCTCAACATCACTAATTATTAGAGAAATGCAAATCAAAACTGCAATGATGGGCTTCCCTGGTGGAGCAGTGGTTGAGAGTCCGCCTGCCGATGCAGGGGACGCCGGTTCGTGCCCCGGTCTGGGAGGGTCCCACATGCCGTGGAGCGGCTGGGTCTGTGAGCCATGGCCGCTGGGCTTGCGTGTCTGGAACCTGTGCTCCGCAGTGGAAGAGGTCACAGCAGTGAGAGGCCCACGTACCACAAAAAAAAAAAAAAAAAAAACTAAACTAAACTAAAATGAGGTATCACCTCACACCAGTAGAATGGGCATCATCAGAAAATCTACAAACAACAAATGCTGGAGAGGGTGTGGAGAAAAGGGAACCCTCTTGCACTGTCAGTGGGAATGTAAATTGATACAGCCACTATGGAGAACAGTATGGAGGTTCCTTAAAAAACTAAAAATAGAATTACCATATGACCCAGCAATCGCAGTATTGGGCATATACCCAGAGAAAACCATAATTCAAAAAGACACATGCACCCCAATGTTCATTGCAGCACTATTTACAATAGCCAGGTCATGGAAGCAACCTAAATGCCTATCGACAGACAAATGGATAAAGAAGATGTGGTACATACATACAATGGAATATTACTCAGCCATAAAAAGGAATGAAATTGGGTCATTTGTTGAGACGTGGATGGATCAAAGGACTGTCATACAGAGTGAAGTAAGTCAGAAAAAGAAAAACAAATATCGTATATTAACGCATATATGTGGAACCTAGAAAAATGGTACAGATGAACCGGTTTGCAGGGCAGAAATTGAGACACAGATGTAGAGAACAAACATATGGACACCAAGGGGGGAAAGCGGTGTGGGGGGAGGGTGGTGGCGTGATGAATTGGGCGATTGGGATTGACATGTATACACTGATGTGTATAAAATTGATGACTAATAAGAACCTGCTGTATAAAACAATAAACAAAATAAAATAAAATAAAGTTCACTTAACCCTTTTAAAGATAAAATTCCAATCAAGCCATAAAATTCCCCGTTTATGCTTGTCTGTAAAGTTTTTACTTTCTCCATCAAATCTGAATGAGATCCTTGCTGGGTAGAGTAATCTTGGTTGTAGTTTTTTCCCATTCATCACTTTAAATATGTCCTGCCACTCCCTTCTGGCTTGCAGAGTTTCTGCTGAAAGATCAGCTGTTAACCTTATGGGGATTCCCCTGTGTGTTATTTGTTGCTTTTCCCTTGCTCCTTTTAATATTTTTCTTTGTATTTAATCTTTGATAGTTTGATTAATATGTGCCTTGGCATGTTTCTCCTTGGATTTATCCTTTATGGGATTCTCTGCACTTCCTGGACTTGATTGACTATTTCCTTTCCCATATTAGGGAAGTTTTCAGCCATAATCTCTTCAAATATTTTCTCAGACCCTTTCTTTTTCCCTTCTTCTTCTGTGACCCCTATAATTCGAAAGTTGGTGAGTTTAATGTTGTCCCAGAGGTCTCTCAGACTGTCCTCAATTCTCTTCATTATTTTTGCTTTATTCTGCTCTGCAGTAGTTATTTCCACTGTTTTATCTTCCAGGTCACTTATCTGTTCTTCTGCCTCAGTTATTCTGCTATTGATCCCTTCTAGAGAATTTTTAATTTCATTTATTGTGTTGTTCATCATTGTTTGTATGCTCTTTAGTTCTTCTAGGTCCTTGTTAAACATTTCTTGTATTTTCTCCATTCTATTTCCGAGATTTTGGATCATCTTTACTATCATTATTCTGAATTCTTTTTCAGGTATACTGCTTATTTCCTCTTCACTTGCTTGGTCTGGTGGGTTTTTACCTTGCTCCTTCATCTGCTGTGTATTTCGCTGTCTTCTCATTTTGCTTAACTTACTGTGTTCGGGGTCTCCTTTTCGCAGGCTGCAGGTTCATAGTTCCCATTGATTTTGGTGTCTGCCCCCAGTGGCTAAGGTTGGTTCAGTGGGTTGTGTAGGCTTCCTGGTGGAGGGTGCCTGTGTTCTGGTGGATGAAGCTGGATCTTGTCTTTCTGGTGGGCAGGTCCACATCTGGTGATGTGTTTTGGGGTGTCTGTGACCTTATTATGATTTTAGGCAGCTTCTTTGCTAATGGTTGCGGTTGTGTTCCTGTCTTGCTAGTTGTTTGGCATAGGGTGCCCAGCACTGTCATTGAGTGGAGCTGAGTCTTAGCATTGAGACGGAGATCTCTGCGAGACCTCTTGCTGATTGATATTACATGGGTCCAGGAGGTCTCTGGTGGTCCAATGTCTTGAATTTGGCTCTCCCACCTCAGAGGCCTGACACCTGGCTGGAGCACCAAGACCCTGTCAGCCACACGGCTCCTGTTGCTAGAGGATCCACATTTCATCTGGAAAGGACATGAATCTGGCCATCTCACTTCAGGCCTAGCCCATCCACCTTTTTTCCCTCTGTGCTTAGTCTGTTTCACTTGCTCATAGCTGGCCCCATGCAGAGGCCTCGTCCCTGGCCCTTCAGACCATAGTTCCTCGTGAAATGGTTGAGCCAACACCTCAGCTCGGGATGTGCGCTGAAGCTCCTCACAGGACACCCAACTCAAGATGGCAGCAGGCTGTGCCAACTGCACCCTTCTTAATGGCGCTTTCTTTTCTGCTTTATAGATCTCTCTGTACTACTCAGCAATAAAAGGGAAGAAACTATTGATACACATGGCAATTTATATGGATCTTAACAGCATTATACTGAATGGAAAAAAAAACAAACCTAAAAGTCAATTTCAAAAGGTTATATATTGTATAATTCAATTTATATACCATGCCAGAGATAACAAAATTGTAGAGATGGAAAATAGTTATTGCCAGAGATCAGAGAAGGGGAGGGAGGGTGTGACTACAAAGGAGAAGTATAAGAGATTTCCTTCATGGTGACGGAACGGATGTGTATCTCAATTATGGGTGGTGATGTTAGTTATATGTAAGAAAATGCAACAGAAATATACATAGGATATGCCAAAACATGAGTGTATGCAAAATATGGTAATATCTGAGAAAGATCTATAATCTACTTAATTTTATTGTACAATTTTTGATAAATACACTCTTCCTGGTTTTAATAATGCACAACTGTTATGAAAGATGTCACCATGGCAGGAAGCTTGGTGATGGGTACAGACACATCTCCATGCTGTGCTGAAACTTCTTGTGAATCTATGTTTAAAAGTAAATAAAAGTAAAAATAAAAAGTAAAATTAAAAAAATCCCCTAGCACTTAGAACCATCTAACATGCTGTATAAATTACTCATTTATTTTCATTATTCTCTTTCACTTGGTATGAAAACTCCATGCTGACAAGAAATTCTCATTTTTGTTCAGGGCTGTATCCGTGATGCATACAACAATGCTAGGCACAGAGTAAGCGCTCCATGAATAGGTATTGAATAAATTTATGTTGGATGACTATACTATTTTACATTAAGGAAAACCATCTTAACTTTGTGATTAATATCATGACCTTTGATTCTGATCCCAGCCCTGCTGTTATCTAGCTAGTAGGTCTTAATCAAATCTCTTTAACTTTTTATTCAATTTTCTCATCAAAAATATTAATAATGCTTAAAAGGTTAAATTAAAAGAACACACAGGGCTTCCCTGGTGGCGCAGTGGTTGAGAGTCCGCCTGCCAATGCAGGGGACACGGGTTCGTGCCCTGGTCTGGGAAGATCCCACATGCCACAGAGCGGCTGGGCCCGTGAGCCATGGCCGCTGAGCCTGTGCGTCCAGAGCCTGTGCTCTGCAATGGGAGAGGCCGCAGCAGTGAGAGCCCCGCGTACCACAAAAAAAACAAAAAAAAAACAAAAAACAAAAGAACACAATAATTCAGAGATGGTAGAAGTGCTATTTGAGATAAACTTCTTGGAAATAAGTACAGTAATATGTTTCAATAACCCTTACAAAATTAATATCATTCAACTTAGTGATATATTAGAAACGTGGACACAGTTTTAAGTGCAGGGATGATCATCACAACATTATTTAAATAGAGGGAAAATTTGAAATAACCTAAATATCCAAAAACAGGAAAAAGGGCTTTGTGGTTTTGGTGAATTGTACAGTAATTTGGAGCATTTTTCTGAAAACAAAGACATCATTTTCTTTTATGAATGAATAATTAAGGACAGATCTAGTCTGCAATAAATAATAGTCAGTTTTAAATGTCTATTCTTTATTAACATCATGACTAGCTACAGCATCAAATATACCTGTATTTTTCATTACACCAGTAAATACACAAATAGTTTTTTCAATTATAAGGAAGAGTAAGTGAGCATGCATATCACTATTTTGGTCTCATGATATTGAATTTGCAAATAAAGTTATTAATAAAATGCCCTCCTCCCAGAATGTGTTATTATGCATGACAGGCACATGTATTAAGTGAAATTCAACTGCCAAAAATAAAAATCTGTTCCTCAATTCCATTTAGAGGGAAAAGCAATAACGACAAAGTGATACCCTATATTGAAAACTGTTAATGTTTTCGCATTTGAGATATTATAGGCAGAAATATTTTTCTATTTGAAAAGAAAAGCGATTAAATCATTGTCAATCAGCCAATATCCATAAATGTGAGTGTAAAATTATAGGTGCAAAAACTAGTTTAAGGTGAAAAATTAATGTGAAAAGCTTTGATTATTGAATTTATCTCTTTTATGAAGATCAAATTTCACATCAATACCACTAGCTTTTCATCATCTCTGTAAAGTATGTCTTATTTTTTGAGACGGGGTCTTGAAAGACTGTTAAGCAGAAGAAGCAGGGAATAGGTCCTCTCTCCCCGAGTGGCGAATCTTTGTCCCGCTCCTTGTGGAGTCATTCACTTATTCAAGAAAGAAATGACAATAGTGCACAGCTGCATGGAACTTGGTATTGGGGATGTCACATCAATTAAGGCCTTGTTAGAGCCTTAAATGATCTCAAAGGCACAAGAGGAGAAAAATGTGTAAAAATGTAAATTGGAAATAATTCAGTACAGATAAGTAAAATTAAGTATGATTATGCAACATTTAGTTATGTTTCAGGTACACTGGATTAAATCTTCTATATAAACAAAAAAATGTGCTCTTAAAAATGAAGTCTCAATTTTTTGACAGTGACTGTTGGTCATTTTCTGTCTGAGTTCTTTTAAAACTGCATGGCCTCATTACTCTAGTTACATTCTCTGCTTCCTCTTTATTCAGAAATGCTCGTGTCCTTTTCATTTGGCTAAATTAAGAAGGTCTTTATACCACACACTATCTTTGAGCTGGTTAATTTACTAACGCACAATCTTTACCATTTTTTTTCTTTTTTAAATAGGCAACATAAAAGCAATTACAAGTGAATTAGCGTAAACTCCAATTAGGAGTCATAACATTGTCGTCTCTTGGTATAATTAGAAAACACTACACCTGAATGTCTTTCCTTGTGTACATTTTTTTTTTTACTTGAAGTTTGCTATTTCTAGTAAGAATTACTGTTATTTTTTTCTGTAAAGTTGTCCTATGTTTGATCTTTTTCAAACTAGATATGAGTAAATAAAGCAAAGTAGACTGCTTTTGACGTTCTTTCTATAAATGTTGACATTTATAGAAAGAAAATTTCAGGACTATATATTCTGCAAGACTTCAAACTTGACATATTAGTGGGAGAGCCACACAACTCTTTCTTCCTGTGTTTATGCTATGATGTATTTTAGAGGGGAAATTGTTGTCTTTCTTGGATTAATGAAAGATTGAAATTTAACTATTCCAACACAGTTCACCTGTGCAAGTTTCCTTTACACAGTGCCTATAATGGAGAGTTAGCCATCCACCATTTGTAAATTTCTAAAGAAAGTAGGCACCTGTATCATTGAACAAGTAACTGTTAGAGAGGCCTTCTTTATGCTGAGCCAAATCTGTCTTCCTGTAGCCATTTGTTTTTATTGGCCTTAGTTTTACAGTAAGAAATACATCTGACTTCTATTGTCTTTGACAGCCCTGCAACACTCAAGATATCTATTATTATCCCTGTATTTTGCCAAGTTTTCTCTGTTCATAGCTACATATCTAATTCCTTCATTACAGTTTCTAAGTCTTTGAGAATTATGATTGTCTCCTTCCATATGGTCTCCAGTTGGGTACAGCATCCCAGGTGCTTTCCAACTGGCACTTAAAACATTGGGATGTTTACCTCCTGTGTTCTAGAGCAGCGCTGAGCAAGAGAAATATAATGCAAGTACTATATAAGTAAGTTTAATTTTTATAGCCCTATTAATAAAAAATAGAGGAAAAAGTTTAAAAATTACCAATATATTGTATTTAGTCCAATATATACAAAAATGTTGTTTTATCATATCTTGAATATGACCTATTATTAATGTTTTACTTTTTTTTTTTTTTTTACTAAGCCTTCAAAATCTGGAGTGTGTATTTTACACTTACAGCACACATCAACTTAGACTAATTGCATTTCAAGTGCTCATTCAGCCCATGTGGCCAGTGGCTACAGTATTGGACAGCACAGTTCTAGGCAGCTTAATTTTATTAACTCATCTTGAAAAATATATTGATGTTTTTAAAGTTCATGTGAGAGTCTAAGTCCCTACTGAGTTTACGATCAATAAAAGTACCTAAGTTGGGATACCGCTTACTCTTTTCATCCTATATTTTAAGAACCAGATTTTTAAATAAAACACATGCTTAAATTCATTCTAACCATTAATAAATTTAATGTTGTTGACTTGGGCTAGCATTTCTGCCTCTAGATTATCTGTAATCTTGATTTTGTAGTCTACTAACTCAACTCTCATTCTAAACTTTTATCTGCATTTTTTTAATCTATTTAAATCTGGTTTAATCATATTGAATAGGAAAGAACAATAACAATAATACAGGCCTGTGATACATTGATAGAGATGCTCACACATAATATTAATTAATCATAACTCTCTTGGTAGTTAGCCAGCTTCAAAGCCACCTGACTTCACCAGCATGTAATCTCCACTAATGCTACAGAGTTCATGATGAACTGTCCAAAACCTTCATGCAATTCAATTTCTTCCTATCGGGATCTGTGACACATAATTATTCTCATCTCCTTATTTTCATGCCCTAGTATACTCCCCTCCTACTTGGAATCACAGCTGACCCTGTGTGGCCAATAGAATATAGTGGTAATGGAGGCTTATGTGGTTCAAGCTAGATCCAAAAAGGCATTGCAGACTCCACCTTGCTCCCTTGGATCACCCATTCTGGGAGAGGCCAGCTACCCTGCCATGAGGACATCAAGTAACCCCGTGGAGTGGTCCACATGGAGAAACACTGAGCTGTCAGCCAACAGCCAGTATTAACTTCCAGCCACGTGAATGAGCCACCTTGGAAGCAGATCCTCCATCCCGTCGAGTGTTCTGATGACTGCAGCCCCAAACACCATCTGACAGCAATCACAAATGAGAATGCAAGTGGGAATGGCATAGCAGAGCCCTTCCAGAATGCACAAAATCCACGATGATAATAAATAACTGTTTTACGCTACAAAGGTTTGTAGTAATTATACAACATTAGACTACTTGAACAAGATCGGAATGCTTAGCATGACAATATTTTGCTAATACATTATTTCTCAAAGTATTCTAATAATTTTGTCTATAAATGGAAACAAGATATATGTATCTATGACAAAAACAAGACTTGAATGAGATAAATCAACATATTGTTAGTGGTGTTCTCTAAAAGAGGTAAATACAAGCATTATAATCATCTTTTTCATGTTTTTCAGTGTTTTCAAATTCTCTATACTAAACATTATTTTCAAAATCAAAATAAAACAAATGCTATGTGGTTGAATTAATGATACACTGGTAAATACAATAATAGCTACTACAAAAAGGAAAAGTTGTAAATTCTATCTGCCAAAACTTAGGGTCCCTCCCTTCCTTCCTTCCTTTCTTTTTTTTCCTCCTAGGATTCTTCTGTTTTAACCAAGGAAAAAAATCCAAAATTGATGTTAATATTTTTTTCATGCCTTATTATCTCTCTTTAGAAAGGAGGAGGTTAACTAGAAAGGTCATTTAGCAGCAGCAGCTACAATGGGACCAAGAAGGTGTGTTCTATGGGCACTGGAAGGCAGGAGGCTCTCAAGGTGAACTCCAAGTCCCATATATTTGAGTACAGTCACTTTCCTAGGCTGTGATTTCCTGAGTTTATTATTAATAGGATTATTTGAAATATTAGTGCTCCCCAAGTGCATGAATCTTAATAGCTTAGATAATCCCATGAACCAGATCATGTACTCCCACAGACTTCTTAAATATTTGTCTGTAATTGTAAAGCACTGAAGTATTAAGGCTCAGAATTTAATTAGATAATTCACTAGAGAAGAGTTACTTTTTTAGGCAGTAGTGCATGCAGGATTCATGGTACAGTGAATTACATCTTAGTTAAAATAGAAATTTATCATAAAGAAGGTCTCGTCTACAGAGCTACAGACTAGTAGAAACATAAACTGAAGTGAATGCATCTACCTCTAGAGAATAACAAGACCACTCTTCTGCAGAGCATTGACTTTGGAGGACAGACATCAACACAGTAACTGGAGCACATGTATAATTGATTTGTTCCTTCTGTTAGACATGTTTTAAAAGATTCATTCGGTTTTGCTTTTCTTTTTAGAAAGAGCTTATTCTCATGAAGATTTATGTTCTAATTATTCCTAAACAACAGTAAATGCAATTAAGGTTTCTGACCCCAAACATAAGACATAATAAGGATGTTGGCAATGTAAATAGTTAATTTAGCTATTTATTAGTCTATTTAATCTGCATTGTTAATCAAAAAAGTAAGAAAACTATAAACATTAGTTTAAAGGTTTTTTTTAAATACTTGTTTCTACTTATTTCGTTTGTCTTAAGTATATATTAATACATATATTACACTATTGACTTTTCAAAAATGGCTTAAAATGCAATTGTTAAATAATTCAAATGGACTAATAATGTTAAGTATATTGAAATAATATATAAAATAAACTTTATTTAAACGGTTAAAACTATTTATGATTTAACATAACTCAGAAGAAAGGAAAAAATAACTTTGATATTGGAAATGTCAAGTACTAGATGACAATTCTTAAGCGCAAATATTCTGATAATCAAGATTTCACAAAATCTAGACTGCATTATATTTTGGAATACTTTTTTCTTCCTCAGGAATACTTTCAAACTAATGGTATCAAAGTGCAACCCATAGTTATTTAGTTGACTATTTTTGAGAAACAACTTCTAAGAAGCATATAGAAAATTAAAATGCATAACCAGTAAGTCTGGATGAATATAATAAATGCTACCTGAGTATTGCAAATAATTATATGCAATACAAGTTCCATTTGTTTTCTAATTACTTAATTAGAATACAGTTGATATAATTGCAAATGAATGGGAAAATAATTACGCCAGATTACAGAATAAATCTATGGAAATATGTAATAACTTTCAGAAAATGGCAGGGGCTTTGGAGCTAGAAAGATGGGATTGAGTCCGAGCTCTGCAAATGGGAAGTGGGACCCTAAGTAAGTAAGTTAGCATCTCTAAGCTTCCCACCTTTGTAAAATATGTTATCAGTGACTAAGGAGCAAGGATTTGGGCATGTTTAAATTGACGGACTAACCATATAGGAGGCACTATTTGAGTACTCAACAAAAGTTTGTTCCCTCTACTAAAATCCATTTTTGAAACAGGCACCAAAAAAGCATCAGGGTAATAGATAGAAAAGGGAGTGATCAGAGAAAATAATCCAACACAAAAAAGCTATTGTTCAGATATATATTTTTTATAGTCCAATTGGCAGTCAAATGGATAAACAATGATATTTGCAGTGGAATGCTATAATAGTAGGGAAAATGAACAAGGTACTATCCAACTATTGAACAATATGGATATATTTCACAAACATCATTGAGTAAAAGAAGACATACACAAAACAGCACACACTGTATGACTATATATATGTAGAAAAATAGAAAAAAATAATCTAAGCTGTTAAAAGCTTGAACAGTGGCCTCCCTTGAGGTGGGTAGTGACTGGAAAGGAGCACAGCAATGTTTTGCTTCTTGATCTGCGTGATAGTTACAGAGATACGCTCAGTTGTAAAACTTCATCAGACTATCCTCACAGTATGCGCATGCTCCTGTATGCATGCTACACTTCAACAAAAAATTTAAGTATGGATAATTTGAATATAAACACCTATTTTCTCCATATTGCATGCATTCCTCACTAGGTCACATCTAATTATAATATGACAGATTAAGCATCAACCTTGAAGAGTAAATGAGGCCAGACCAATGGCCAAGGTCAGAAAGGAACAGCTGAACATTAAATCAGGATTAAATTATTTTGAAATACTAAAGAGAAAATGGTAGACTCTCCTTTTTAAATGATATTTTCTCTAAATCACTGCCATAGACATGGTTAAGTTCTGGCTACTTAGGTCTTTTCCCAAGTAGAGCTCTTGAATTTGAAGGAATCACTTCCTCTGAATAGGTGGCTCTCAATCTTGAGCTATATCAGAATCACCTGGAGGGCTTGTTACCCACAGATCTTGGGTCCCATCTCCAGAGTTCCTGTCTCATTGGGTCTGGGCAGAGCCCAAGAATTTACATTGCTAATAATTCTCAGGAGATCCTGGTGCTGCTATTCTGGGACCATATATTGAGAACTATTGTTCCAGAAAAAAAAAAGTTTCAATCTTGAGTCATTTTATGCAAATTTATTATGCAAAGGAATCTCCTTTGTCTCTATATTTTCATTAATAAAATAACATCAACTACTATAAAGAGAAATGGTAAGGAATGAAGATGTACAGGTACAGTCTTTGGTACCAAGTAGGTGCAGTATTAAAAAGCAGGTATTTTAATCTTTATTTCTTGTCTTTGCCTTGTCTGAAGTCTGAAAAGTCTTCAATAGGTGGAAGAGAGCAGTTCACTTAAATTCAGTGGACTGTAAGCCTGGCTGACATTACAGTCTCCTGGGGAGTTTTTAAAACTCCAGTGTTTGGGCTATATCCCCAAACAACTAAGTCAGGATTTCTGCAGAGTGGAACTTAACCATCAATAATTTTTAAAACTCTCCAGGTGATTCTGATGTGCAGCCAAGATTGATAATCACTGTTTTAGTTTCACAAACATTGACTAAGTGTTTACTATGTGCCATTCACTGCAGAAAACCCTGTGGGCATTAAAATGAATAAAGCAAAGTTCTTGACTTTAAGGGTCTTATAGTTTAGTCAAGGAGATGTACACATAAATGGTCGTGTTCAATGCAATAACAGAAATATTGAGAGGTAAGTATGTACCAGATGCCATAAAGGCATAGAGAAGGGCAACTAACCCTTGTCTGGCACTTTAAGGAAAAGTTTGGTGGAGGTTCTCCTTTATTAATTCATAAATTATGTTTCTATTTATTCTTTTTTTTTTTTTTTTGAGTAACGCTGTGTCACGCATTGTATTAGACCCAATTATAGTTGTGATAAATTCTACAGTAGGGAGAGAGAGTACCATGAAACTTATAATAGGGAAATTTGACCAAATCAGAGAAGGTCTGGAACAGCCTTGATGTTTAAGGCATGTATGCTTGAGTTGGCGTCTAAAGAATAAGTAAAACTGATCAATATGAAGAAAAGGGGTAGGAACTTGTTCCAGGCAGAAGAGTAGTGAAAGCCCGATAATGGGAGGGGCATGGTGTTTCGAAGAACTGAAGGAAATCCCAGAAGTGCTGAGAACAAGTTGCGGGTGGTTTGTGGAAGGTGAGGGTAAAATGGCAGGCAGGGCCGCGTAGGCTGTTATGACTTCTTTATCCCAAGAAGCCTTAGGAAGATTTTAAACAGAGGATGACAATCAGATTTTTGTTTTAAAGATCAGCTTAGCTTGAGTGTGGGACACTGATTAAAAGGAAGAGGAGTGACTGAAGGGAACCTGGGCTATGACATTCCTTCCGACAAGAGGTGACTTAAGCACACTATCCCCCCATTTTTATAAATTGAAATATATTTTGACCTATAACATTGTATAAGTTTAATGTGTACATGTTCATTTATATATTGTAATATGACTGCCACTGTAGAAATAATTAGCATCTCTATCACGTTACATAATTACACTGTATTTTTAGGTATTTGCAATAATTTTTCGTCTCAGCAAGTTTGATGATTATCACAGAGTCCTGTTGTCTATATTCACTGTCCTGTGCATTATAATTTCTAGGGCTTCTTTACTACTCCTTGTAAGTTTGTCCCCTAAAATAACATCTGTCCTGTTCCCCAACCTGCCATCACCATTTTATTCTGTTTTAACAAGTTTGCATTTTAAAAATTCTACACATAAGTGATACCATACAGTACTTGTCTTTCTCTCCAGGCTCTTCATTCTTCTGTATCCCATCCTTCAGACAAGGACACAGATGCGAGAAACCAGGCAGGTTTCCTGCAGGGTTACTGCAGAGTAATCAGTGTTCATAATGGTAGCCATGAACCAAGGAGAAAAGCATTTAGTGAGTTCTCTTTCCTTGGTCTAATAATGCAGAAAATATACCATTTATTTTAGAAATATTTCTCTCAGATATTGTTACATCCTAAAAAATAGCTGGATAAGCTCAACAATCTGGATATATGAGGTGAGATTTATTTTGGTTTAGTTTATTTATTTTCCCTTTGATGATGCAAGTTTAATATCTTCTTTTAAAAAAAGAGGAAAATGTGCAATCTGATTTCCTGCTCCTTTCTCCAGCATTTCTGGGACATCACCTGGAGGTTTTTAAGTTTGCTTTGCTTTGGTGTCAGCTTCTGTGTAAACAGGGTCACCAAGTGATATGGGTCTGACAGTTCCTGCAGTTGTGACAAGTAGTCTGGGCATAAAAAAACAAACTATCAGGAAGCTTCCCAGCCTCAAGTAAAGCACTTCAGCAGGGGCAGCCAGGCTTAAGCTCTACCATCGCCAGTAGACTTCTCCTTTTGCAGCAAACGGAATAAACAGCACTCTTACGGTCTTAAGGATCACAAGATCACCCCAAAGTGCCCCTGTGGCATTCTCTACCTTCCTACAGGAAGACTCATCTTTCCTTCCAATCATAAACGATCTTTTCTCCCTCTTTCCCCCACTTAGCTGTAAGAGTCTTACAGGAGAATATCATTTACCTTGGTCTGTCCACAGATTCCTGTAGACAACAAGCACAAAACATTCTCAAGTTCTGTGGAGCAGAAGAACAACCTAGGAACCATGCTATAGGCCCAAAATATGAGAAATATTAATCTGGCCAGAAAAAGAAAAGCAACTTCTCACTTTGTTCAAATTACCTTTTTGATGTTGTAGAACACAAATAATTTGCATGGGGGAAACGGTCTTCATATTAATCATATTAGAATTAATTAATAGTTGTACATCTCAACAGAAAAGATTCAGCCTAAGTTCAATAAAATTGACATTGATACAAAAATGAATATTATTTTGGCTTCTTTGCAAAGGACTAAAAAATTATTGGCTTATAGTTTCCATGATTTATTTAGCATGCAACTCCTGATACAGAATCTTCAAAAACTGTCCATAACACTACACTAGTAATCGTAATTGCTTTATGACTATGGATACAGTTAGTCCCCTACATAAGAACCTTCAAGCTGTGAACTTTCAAAGATGCGAACATGCATTCCCATGTCCAATCACGTTAAGTGAGTTCATGTGTCTGGTGTACACTGTCGTGTGCATGCATCCTCTACAAGTGGTTGTGCTTTTGTGTACTTTACTGTACAGTACTGTATAGAGTACAGTAGTACAGTATCTTTATTTTAAGCCCAGGATGTCTGGAAGCAGGCATAAAAGCAGTGGTGATGCAGCTGGTACTGCTAAGAAGCAGCAGGAATTGGAGGCCCAGAGAAAGGACGAAGAGAGACAAGAGGAAGAAGTAACTGAAGAACCAAAAAGATTCAGGATGCAGGAAATGGCAAGGGGATTTTCTTTATTTGAGGAGGCACTGTGAGTTTTTGAGCCATACCCGAATGTAGAACAGTACAGGAAGGTTGCAGCAGACGTTGAGAATACAATCCAGTGCTACCCTGTCATCTATGATGAGAAAAAAAGAGCTACCACCCAGACATCACTGGATCGTTTTTTCAAGAGTGTAGATAGAATTGAATCCAGCAAGGAACCAGAACCTGTGCCATCAGTGTCAGGCGTGAGTAAAATTGCAGCTTGCCCTCCGTCTCCTATTGCTGACGATCCTTCAGCTCTACCATCTCCCACCTCCTCTCCCTCCTCCAGTCAGTAACTCTTCCTGCCTGTTCACTCGATGCCAGCCCCTGGATGCCAGCTGTTGTACTGTACTACTGCACTTTTCAAGGTACTGTACTGTAAGATTAAAAATGTTTTTATTTCTGGTGTTTGTTTTTTATGTATTATTTGTGTGAAAAGTATTATGAACCTATTACAGTACAGTACTATATAGCCGATTGTGTTAGTTGGGTACCTAGGCTAACTTTGTTGGACTTATGAACAAATTGGGCTCTCGGAACGGAACTCGTTCATATGTAAGGAACTTACTGTACTACAATTGCAGATCATTGTAGTGTTTGTTAAAATAGTACAGTTAACATGTAAAAAGATAAGAAAAAAATAAAAATAAAATAAAGCTAAGAAAAAAGTCAGAATCATACTCTTCATAGCTTGGACACGATGATGATGCCAACTTAAGCTCTGAATAAAGCATTTCAACATTGGTAACCCACAGATTAGTGTGATTCAACATTGGTAGCCCACAGGTTACACACAGAAGAACTCAGTTGTTGACCTAAAAGACACTTTCTAAATTTGGCCTACACTAAATTATTGATATTTGATTCAAATTGAGAATATCAGTAGGGAAATAAAACTAAATTAGCTCTCCCCAGCAAGCTCCTCTGACTCCAAAATAACAGTGCTAGATCCTGTATAGTGGATCTTGCACAGGATCCCAGAGGCAGGATTATTATCACATGACCAGGAAATTTTTCAGGACAGTAAATTTGAGTAAGTTTGAGAAGCATTCATACTTCTTCCCTCTTCATTATAGTCATGGGGAAACTGAGGACAGGTATGGCATTCATGAAACAGTTTATTGTGTTGGGTGGTTTTCCAATAATACATCAAAAATGTCCCTTTGGAGTCTTGCCCCTCCGAAGACTGCATATGCTTACATTCACTCATATGAAAGATAGGTCTTTTTATTACTATGATCATTAGAAAGAGAGGTTTTGATCACTTGTCACCATAAACAATTGCAACTAAAATAGAATGAATGTTTACGCATAAAATATATAAAAATAAAAAAAAATACAAGTTTATATTTATCATATTGGGAGGCATTTCTCTAAGCCTAGAACAAAAATAAACACAACAAAGTGAAAGATAAAAATTCATAAAATTCAAAATTTCTTCAAGTCAAAAAACAATTAAAACCAAAAAGTTAGTGATATATTTAAAGAAAGGACAATAAAACTAATGATTGAATTATACATATAAATGTTTAAAAAAATACTAAGACTACAAAAGATAAATGAATGGAATAAGTAAATGTTATTCACAATAAAGTTAAAAAAAAAACAACCTGAGAATAATAGTCAAATTGGTATTTAAATACATATTAAAATATATGTGTATCTTTATATTATTTATATGGATACAAATATATGGCTATATATTGAGCATTTTAATTTTATATATGAATATATACTCAAGGGACTATAGTCAAGAAAGCATGCCTAAGGAGATTGATCTGCTTGATTAAAATGCTGCGCTGTAATGGATAAAAATTTGGGGGGCCTTGAGTATACTTCACATAGGATGAATATGAAATATTTGGGGACTACATTTGTCAGCCTCTAAGATGGTCTCCCCAAATCCTCACCCTCTGGTAGACCCCTCCAGCACTGAATTAGAGCTGACTTGTGTGACAAAAAAATATACATACATGGTGAAAATAACAGGTTACTTCCAAAGAGAGATCAGGCAAGGCACTGAAATCTCTCTTTATCTTCTGCGTTACTCACTCTGGGATAATCCAAGTACCATGTTATGAGGACACTCAAGTAGCACTGTAGAGACTTTCATGTGGAGAAACCTGAGGCCTCATGACATCAGCAAACACCAATTACCCATCTATGTGAGAGATCTACCTTGGATGTCTATCCTCCAGCCTCAGTCAAGCTGTCAGATGACTGCAGCCCCAGCTGATACCTGATTGCAACATCATTAAAGCCAGAACCTCCCACTTAAGCCAATCCCAAATTCCTAATTCACACAAACTGTGAACAACAGTAATTTTTTTTTTTCACTAAGTTTGGGGTAATTTATTACATAGTAATATAACACTAATACTTATTGTGCGTATGTGTGTGATGTGTGTGTGGGGGGGTTCTGTATGCATTCAATTAGTAGTTAGGTTATATATAATCTATCAATTTAATAATTACTCTGGGGGCTTCCCTGATGGCGCAGTGGTTGAGAGTCCGCCTGCCAATTCAGGGGACACGGGTTCGTGCCCTGGTCTGGGAAGATCCCACATGCTGCGGAGCGGCTGGGCCCGTGAGCCATGGCCGCTGAGCCTGCGCGTCCGGAGCCTGTGCTCCACAACGGGAGAGGCCACAACAGTGAGAGGCCTGCGTACCGATAAAAAATAATAATAATAATAATTACTCTGTTTTTCTTTATTGGACTATAATTGCTTTACAATGTTGTGTTAGTTTCTGCTGTACTACAAAGTAAATCAGCTATACATATACATATATCCCCTCCCTCTTTAGCCTCCCTCCCATCCTCCCTATCCCACCCCTCCAAGTCTTCATAAAGCACCGAGCTGATCTCCCTGTGCTATGCAGCAGCTTCCCACTAGCTATCTATTTTACACATGGTAGTGTATATATGTCAATGTAACAGGCTATGCATTGCCTAAGGGCAGTATAAACCAACAAAACCATTTTGGAATGGTTTTTCAATATATAACAGGAACCTTAAAACGTTTTTAAGGCTATCTCAAACAATAAAAAGTAATATTTCAAAATATATCAACAACCTAAATATAAGAACTGAAACTATAAAACTCTTAGAAGAAACCACAAGGGTACAACTTCATGACCTTGAATTTGGCAATGTATTCTTAGATATGGTACCAAAAGCATGAGTAACAAGAGACAAAAATAGATAAATCATACTTCATCAGAATTTTAAAAATGTATGCACCAAAGGACATTATCAAAAAAGTGAAAAAACAATCTACTGAGTGGAAGAAAATATTTGCAAATCATATATTTGAGAAGGGTCTTCTATCCAGAATATCTAAACAGCTCTCAAATTCAACTACAAAAAGAAAAAAAAAAAAAACGCAATGGACTTGAAGAGACATTTCTCCAAAGAAGAAACACAGAAGGCCAACAAATATATAAAAATATGCTTAACATCATTAGTCTAATTAGGGAGGTATACACCAAAACCACAATGAGATATCAATTCATATACATTAGGATAGCTACAATAAGAAGAATGGAAAATAACAACTGTTGGTGAGGATACAGAGAAACTGAAACACTTGCACATTGCCCGTGGGAATATAAAATGGTGCAGCCATTTTAGAAAGTGATTTGGTGGTTTCTCAAAAAGATAAACATAGAATTATCATATTACCCAGCAATTCCACACCTCAATATTTATCTCCGAAGTTGAAAACAGGTACTCAAAAAAAATGCTTGTGCACAAATGTTTACAATAACACTATTCATAACAGCCAAAAGGTGGAAAAAACCCAAGTATCCTTCAATGGATAAATGAATAAATGTAGTACATACATACAATGAAATAGTATTCAACCATAAAAAAGGAACGAAGTACTGATACATATTATAATGTGGATAAATCTAAAAAGCATTCTACTAAGTGAAAGAAGCCAGACAACAGTCATATACTGGATGATTCCATTTATGTAAAATATCCAAAATAAGCAAAGACTATGTGGAACTAGCAGAAGGATAGACACATAGATCAGTGAAACAGAATAAAACAAATTGTAGCTACTGAAACCTGAGATTTTTAAAAGTTTATTATCATTTTAATATAGCAGTCATTTTAAGTTAAAACTCTTTAGATAAATATTGATTTAAAAACCTGAGGATGCTGTAATAGTTTGGTTATAAAGCTCAAGCACTTTTCCTACTATTACATGTTTTTCAAAATCTCAATGAGTAGAGAGAACACAGAACAAAGGTAAAGGAAAAGGGCTAAAATTTATAACAGGAAAAAGATGTCTTTGATTACAGTCTCCCCGTCTTTTGTAGAGTAAATTAATTATTTTAAATAAGAAATATAAACTTGTCTAAAAATATAACACATGTATATTTCAAAAGACTAAAACCATCAAGTAGAAGGTCCTTTGAACAGTAACATTTCATGTGCTTGAAGGGTTTCAATGCATTATATGAGGCTTCCTGCTTTAAGTCTATACATTTTTATTGTCTGCCTTAAAGCACACAAAACATTCTTGAATAATTTCCAAAATCATTTATTTTCTACAGAAGCTAATCTGCTGAATTGCCTTTTCAACATTTACTTTCCTTTTTAACAGTGCAAATTATATCTGAGTAAAAATACTCCACAACCATACATATTGCTCTAATTGTGCTATAGAGCTGACATGGAATAATGAAATACTAATTGCAATTAGAACACTTTATTTGTTCAGAATTGATTCCTTGCCTTGCCCCACTTTTAGAAATTTCTACAACCACAAGGCTTATGCTCAAAAACCAACGAAGAATCCTTTGACCATAAACTGAATCAATGTTTTCACCAGCTCTTCCCACAATACACACTGCAGCTCAGGCACAGCCATTAGGAAACCCCTTAATCTACATATACATACAACCCAAGTAGATATTAAGGCTTATCCTGGAATTGTCGAAAGCCCCCATTTTTTGGATTTGCTAAGCTCTGCCACACTCTCCTCTAAAAGAGATGGACTTGGACCAGCACAGGCACCTAGCAGATTGTTCCAGTTATTTGTTAGCTGGGTGTGGAAGAAAGGACATTGTTGCCAAAACCCTCTTGTGCAATATCGGTTATCAGTATTCACCTGCACCTACTGGATATGTCAAATTTTCTCTAGTTGAGTAGATGACCAAGGACAACTATGAACTGTCACTTGAATGCAACACAACTATGAACTGTCACTTGAATGCAACACAACTATGAACTGTCACTTGAATGCAAAACACAATGAAAAAATTGTTTTCAAAGATCACTCCTTTACCTGTTTGACATCATATGCCAGAAGAACATATTTTAAATCTGGTGAAACTGAATATCTTGATGCTTTGAAGGTTACCTAGAAATAAAAAGAAACAATTATTTTAAAGAGCTTAATGACAGAAAGATTGACATGCATTTGGATATGTAAGTATAAAAAAAGATGTCCATTCTCCTCCTAACATTGTAAAATAGGCTTTCTTGTTCGTATTATAAGTATGCACAGGCATGTACGTATGTATGACATTACAGATGGATATAGAAACTTGGAGAGGCTATATTAGACACTTCATTAAGAAAAGTTTTGCTAATGTATCTCCCCTACATGTTATCATGTAAAGACTAAGTTCATATTTTCATTTATAAGAATAAAAAAGCAAAACATCATTGAACTTCTTAAGTAATCAAAATGCTTTTATATTTGCATGTTGGATTAATCAAAAGGAAAAGAAATAGTGGCATTCTGTGGTGTCATGATTTTCTGTCTCTGCACTTTTTTTTTTCCACAGGTTGTATATTTATATTTTTGAAAAGACATATGTTAAAGACAAAATCTCCTTAAAGGAAACTCCCAGAATGAGGCAGATTAAAACACAAATACATAATTGATTATACTCAATATATGTATGTGGTATAGAAATATAAACAAATACACTATACATGTTTAGTTTTGAGCTTTTTATTTTACCATTGAATAAATCCAATGTTAGAAAGACTTAAACATAAGAACATAAAGTGAAGGATAAATACACTGAGAGTGGGAAAATGGTTTTATTTGGCATAGAGATTACATGTAATTTCATATCTAAAGAGAAGGCAAGCAAATTGAGTTGCTGCATCAAAAGCCTACAAAACGCAAACAAAAAAATAAAATAAACTGTACATGGATTTTAAGCAAACTAATTTGTATGGTTTTTGCAGAGAAATACAGGTATAAATAATTGTATACATTTTATGTATGGGCAGTTTCAACAACACTGGTCTCCAAGAAAAACAGAAAAGGGTGAAGTCATGGTTTTAGTACTTAGAAATTCCCAAAGACAATGGAAAGGATAAGAAACTCAGAAGAACCAATATCTGGCAAAGCTTGCATGGTATAATAAAAAATATATTTGGTCTTTTTCCCTGGTTCCTGGCACAGAGCTTCTAAAATGCTTGGAATTTCCTGAGCGATAGAAGGGTCTTTTGTTAATTAATAACTAGCCCTCCTCTTTGACCACACACAGTTTATGTTAATGAGATGACTCCAGGATTGGGGGTGGGGGGAGAGTGGCAAGATAGCTTCTGGAGAAGAACCAGCCACCTGATTAGAGAGCGAGAACTTTGAACCCTACCTGGAGGTCAGGGAGGGTGGTGGGACTGGAGCTGAAGTTCAAGCATGTGGCCGATGATTTAATCAATCGGGCCTAGGTAACAAAACCTCAGTAGAAAACCTCTGAACCATGAGATTTGCAGAAGCTTCCTTGTTAGTTAACATATCAATGTAGCTGGAGGGGACATATCCCAACTCCACAGAGAAAAAGACTGTACTTAGGACCCTTCTCCATTCACCCTATTTACCTCTTCATCTGGCTTTTCATTTGTATTCTTTATAATAAACCGGTAATCATAAGTATAATTCTTTCTGTGTCATTCTAGCAAATTATCAAATCTGAAGGGAGATTGTGAGAACCACCAAATCTGTAAACCAAGTCCGATAAAAATGCAAGTAGCCTGGGGTCTCAGGACTTGAAGCCGGTATCTGAAATGAGAGCAGGCACTGAGTCCTTAACCCGTGGGGGTCTTCACTAACTCTGAGTAGTTAGTATCAGAATGAATTGGATTGTAAGTCACCCAGGGAATTGTTGAAATAACACAGTCTGTTCATTTCTGAGCCAGATATGCAAGAGAATGGAGTACTCTGGGAGAAAATGCTTGTACATGGTAACGTTGATTTAGAAGAGGTGTTGCCTACATACATCCATCTTGTACCTTCCACTTAGAAGAAGATCAGAATAATCACTGGCAAAAATTCACCTCAAGGAATTTGTTTTTCATTTTTTCGAAAAGCCATTTCAATAATAATGAAAATAACAACAACAAACAACAATCACAACAGTAGGGCTACCATTGATCTATCATCTATCATAAGCTCTGAAATTGCTTAGAATGCTGTGGTTCTCAATAGTTCCCCCACCTCCTGCCCCATGTCAAAGCTGTGAGGGAGCTATCTTCATTCTAACCTTTTCTTTTTTTCTCATTAACTTATTGTATATTGAAGCTTGATAGATATTAGCCTGTGTGAAATTTAGGGTGACATACAGAACACAAGGTCCTCTCACTCAGCATTGCACATTGCAGTATCAGGAGGTATATTGTTACACAAAAGGAGGTTTATTGTTATTTAAAAATTGGTTAAAAGGGTAATGCCATCATTCCAGTCCTATGGGAATAAGAAAACTCTAATAATACGGTTCTTAAACTTTTGTCAAGGTCACAGAGAAGTATACATAAAGAAAGAATGCAGGAGGAACTCCTTTCATAAGCCCTATGCCAACAGGAGATTCTTTCTTTTCTCCCTTCCTCCCTTCCTCTCTTCCTTCCCTCCTTCTTTCCTTCCTCCCTTCCCCTTTCCTCTCTCTCCTCTCTTTCTCTTTCTCTCTCTCTCTTGTTTTAGAGAGCTACCCTGTCTGAAGTCTGAATTATTTAAGGAAAATCTCACCCTCCTTGTCCCCATCCATTCTCACGGAATGTTGCTCACGCAAATTAACTTCACACGTTCACAGGTGCATCTGAGCCTCTGGTAACAACATTTTAGTATCTTTTACAGTTCCTACAATTATCCAGTCTGGCACTTTATTAATTATCACTATACTGCCTTCAGCTTCTGCAGCATACAACCTGGGAAACTTTCCAAATACCTTTTCAAAGGCCCAAGCTGCTGAAACTTCGAACTTAAGAGTTGTGCACAGGTAGTGCTGCAAGGAGACTTGCTGATGATACACGTGTAAGAAACACATCCTTGCCGCTTAGTCAAGGGGCATGGGAAGTTTCAGGCAAATCCCTCTTAACCTAAGCCATTAATGCTATCATCTGCTGCATCTGGGTGATTAATCCTTCCTAGCAGCCACCGGAGACCCCTTGGTCTACATTGACCCTAATTACAGACATTAATATAGTTCCAGTTGAGTCTCAACTTGATATGGCCTCAAATTAGTGTTTTGGGGAGCCTATTATTGCCAATAATGCTATTATGTTACCTACATATTTAATCACTTAATTACTATTGTAATAAAAGGATGCAGAAATATTTTCTACATGTGTTTATTGGTATTATTCAGCAATGATGCTTACTAATGCATTTTTGAACAAAGGGCATTAAAATGCATGAACTCTGCCATCTAGGAACATTCGATTAAAGCCAAATAAGGTGGGATAAACAGGAAAACAAATAGGCAGGTGGTTAACTAAACAAATTAACAAGGGAGACAAGCCATTTGATCAGTTGAGAAACAAATGCATGCTTTCAGGCAGCTTGGCAAGATTTTGTAGCACCTCATTTGTATGTATCATTCAACTATACCAAAACTAACTTATTGAACATTCAAAATAAGATGAACACCATGGTAAACACTGAAGGTGCTACAAAGTTGAAAAACAAAGTCACTAGAATCTTTCCCATCTCATATTGGGCAGGATAAGACAAGCACTGTGTTTCTCTGCCCCAAAGGCCTTAAAAGACTGGATGTGTGGTAGAAGAAAGCAGCTGAGTAAACTGAGGACAAATGGAGCAGTCAGGCTGTCAAAAGGGGGCAGTAGCCCCTCACCTTCAAATAATCATTATCTTATAGGAAATTATATACAGTATTTCTAACTTTCCAATTTTTTTTCAAGATAAGCTGGAAATCAAG
The DNA here is from genome assembly GCF_949752795.1 of Hyperoodon ampullatus. Lineage (NCBI taxonomy): Eukaryota > Metazoa > Chordata > Mammalia > Artiodactyla > Ziphiidae > Hyperoodon > Hyperoodon ampullatus. The sequence continues at coordinate 110,640,111 of NC_136921.1, forward strand.
CTGTTAATTTACAATCTCATGATTCTTAAATTATAGCCCGATACTTTGAAACATACATGTGTACCAGATTCTGCCTAGGGGCTGCTAGTTTGCTTAATTTTGGTAAAGCAAAAATTGCCATAAGGATAAGGGGGGTGGGGTGGGGGTGGAAACAATGTTATGAGATTTAAAAAACAGGTGGTGTATTTTTCATATACTTGGTGGTAATGTAAGTGAAAACTTCATGATCCCACGTTTTCCAGTTAAATGAAACTATAGACTGCATTATGAGGACAACCTTTAAAAATGTACATGTAGTTTTAAAAGATTCCCAGAGAGGTGGGGCTAGCCCCATGGCTTAGTGTTAATATTATACGTGTATTATTACCAACATGAATATGGCAGAGCTAATCACTGTTTTCATGAATGGTGAAATTTAAAGCCAAGGAAGCAACAGAATCAGATTTGAATTTAGAATGATTCCTCTGGCAATTGGGTGAGTTAGATCTGATGACATCTTGAGGTCAGTGAGATCTGGTAAGAAGCTCTCATGACAATCCAGACAAGCAACATAAAGAAGTTAAATAAGATGCAATGGCATAGGGAGGAGGGTACATCTGCAAGGGAGATTGCTGATAAAAACAAAAGAATTTATTGATTAGATCTGAAGCCTAAGAAGAAAGTGTACAAAACAATTTTGGGTTTTCACGCTTTTATCACTGGGTAAATGTTGCTACTGCAACTAAACTTGGGAAAAAGCAAAAACCAGGCATATTTTGAGGAAAATTTTAGACATACCAATTTTAGATATACTATGGTTTTAATCCTAGTGGGATATCCAATAGGGGATATTCAAGCTTTTTGTACATAAGCCTGGAGTTTAAGAGAGATATCTGGGATTTTATGGAGTATTAGATGAAAGTTTACATTCAATGTAAATTCATTCTCATCAGATAAAAGGAGCAAAACCTCTCAAACAACATGTTCTACTATGAGTGGATCAGTAACAATGCAGTTATTATGAGTAATATTTACGATTACTTTTATAAGTAAACCTGCTCCACCTGCCATAATAACTTCACCTCTCCCTGCTCTTTATTCAAGCTGTATTTCTCTCAAATATCATTCTAATTCTCCCTCTTTAAGCCCTCTCTGTCCTTTTCAGTGCAAGTGATTCGTCTGAGTCATATGTATACAATTATATGTGCAGTTCATTTAATCACTGATCGCTTCCATTATTGCTCTTCTGGGTTGTTTGGAACCTCAATTTACATCTACTGCCACAGTAATGCCCCTATTAAGAGGCTCCATTGCAATGATTCATTCTTGTCAGAAACATTATAACTAGAGGTAAAACTAGACAATGGACTAGACTATTCCAAGATGTCAGATATTGAATATCATGGCAAGAAATCATTAAACACAAACGTAAATATCAGAAGTGCCAGAACATATAAAATATGTATTTGTATGACTTAAGGCTGAGAAAAGAATGAGCAAGAGGAGAAGAACAAGAGGTTGGATTAAAATTAACAAAAGCTGGTAGAAGACTTGGTTGCCTTAAGATTGAGAAATGACAGATGCATAAGAACAGTACAGTTCAGGTGAGTGTTATTCTAGATCTTGTAACATGCTGGTGATAAAAATATGTATAGGCATCTCTATTACAAAAAAAAAAAAAAATTACTGTTCCAAGAACTTGAGTTGGAGAATCTGCTAAGTCTTAAAGTGTAGGTGGGTACATTTTCAACAGATATAGAATGATGAAAACAAGAAAGTAGGTCCTTATGGTCTTTTTTCCTGCTCTCTCCACCTCACCCAACCAAAATCCTACACACACACACACAAACACACACACAAACACACACACCTTATGTTTAATTTATTTGGCTATAATTTCCCTCATTACCTAATCTAATTTTTAGCTTATTGATAACTGACAAAAAAATGTTTAGAAAAGTCATCTCTTATTCTAGAAAAATAAAATATTAGTTTTTCAAGTATGTGATTAAGTATATATTGTCAATAAGCTTCTTTTACAATGCAGTCTATAAATAATCATGAAATGAGCATGAGGAAAGATTTTAAAAAGCCAGTTGACCTTAAGTGGATGGCAGGAGGGAAATGCTTACTATACAATTGATAAAAAAGGAAAAGAAGGTCGAAAGAAGGCAGAAAAGAAGGCAAACCAAATTGCAGTCTATTAAGTGATACCAAAGATGGACTCTCTTTCTCTGTCTGGCTTCAAGTGAAAGAAACAAGGAAGAGGCAGAGCGATTGGTTTTTTTTTTATCTTGCAGATCTAAGTAAAGCCATGTTCATTCGTTATAGCCATAACTGTGTTTATATGCAAAGATTTCTTTAAAAATCAGACCTTTTATTGTATTTTTTTAATGTTCTCTTTGCATAGCTACCCAATTAATTAGTATAGTGTCTGAATTATACTACTTTGTGATACCTAGGACATCCATGTTGTATAAACATAATAGATCATCTCTATTTTTTTTTCTTGGCACCATGCATTTTATTGATTCTAGAATATTTTATTAAAAAACTCAATGGAAAAAATGCCATGGCGCAAGTAGGTAGTTTTTAAGACTACTAAATCAGTACTTACTAACTCATGTAGAATGCCTCACATATATCTTTATTGCTCAATAAATATGAACGGCCAAATTAATATTTTATTGATTTGGATCATAGTCCATACACTAAAACATTTAAAAAACAATTTTTATTTTTAATAGAAGGTAAAACTAATGGTCTCTGAATTCTGTTAATAACTTTTAAAAAAGGGCCAACAAGATGACTTTGAGAAAAATGTCAGTATTTCTGCACTGAAAAATACAACAAATTAGGAAACCTTAGGCTGGAGAAGGAAGTTAAGGAATATTGTAAAATGTATACTTACACAAATTATTCCTTTGAAGTTCAGTTACACTAATCTGATTCTTCAAATTGTCTTCATGTTTTCTAATCACAATACTTCAAACATAATTTATCTTAAATGGTGTTATTACATTCAGGTAAAGAATGTAATGCACTAAATGTAATGCACTAAAAAATACAGCATATAGAAAGAAATTAAAAGTTATGAAAGTCCAAAAAATATCACATTAGAATTTCTGGATAAGTTTTCCTAATCATGGCCTAATATAATTTGTTCAATACAATGCTTATAAGACAAGTTGACTGGATTTTTCCAGTAGCAAATTATTTAAGTACATTTTTGCAATGATATTCCATAAGATAAATATTAGAGAGAAAACCTAATTAATAGTTACTATTTTAAAACATGATATGGACATTTCAAGAATTTGTGTCAGTAATGTGATTTTATATCTCTCATAGGCCAGGAAGTGGCTACCAAGAACTTTGGAATTTTCATATTTTTAAAAAGAAGAGAAAATATAATGACCAATATCTCTTCATAAAAAAATTTAACCTCGCTGAATCTTCTTTAAAAATGAGGGAAAAATAGGAAAATACTAGTGCTGTAAAGATTAAATTTTGGTTGACAGGTGATCTATTTTTCTTATGGATCAAAGACCCATTTAAAGTTGGTATGACATCATTAGTTTAGCATTACCATTGATAATCCCAAAGAACAAGAGAGAACATAGGTTAGTAACTAAAAAGAAACTTATTTGTTGATATTTAATAAATTCTGGTATATTCTTCAATAATATCAGATTAGATATCTACTTTCTTCTCTCTTATTTTTATCTTTGGTAAAACTATTTATATAAAGAGTATAATATTTATTTCTTGTTTTCATCTGAATGGACCTTGGATGCAGAGAATTAGATTAATAATAACTGCTGTCTCTTGACAGAGTGTCATTTGTAATAAATTTAGCCAATAAAAATATAACATGCCCAGTTAAACTTGAATATCAGATAAACAACAAATATGCTGTAATCTATGAAAATAATGACAATCCATACAATAATGTGAAAATAACATAAAAGTATGGAATATCCTATAAAAATTAGTGAGCTACAACTAAATATAAATATACATGAATCAGTAACAGAATGCTGTGATAAAAGGACACATATGAAAATCATGGACAGCCCGGTTCCTCTATTAAAAGTTCAAAACCAACTAAATATGTCATTTAGGCAAACATATACATAACCAAACTGAGTTAGACATTCACCAGAAACCCAAAATGAAAAGAACTGAGGACAGTCTCAGAGACATCTGGAACAATATTAAATGCACCAACATTCGAAATATAGGGGTCCCAGAAGAAGAAGAGAAAAAGAAAGGGACTGAGGAAATATTTGAAGAGATTATAGTTGAAAACTTCCCTAATATGGGAAAGGATAGGTCAATCAAGTCGAGGAAGCACAGAGGGTCCCATACAGGATAAAACCAAGGAGAAACACACCAAGACACATATTAATCAAACTATCAAAAATTAAATACTAAGAAAAAATATTAAAAGTAGCAAGGGAAAAGCAACAAATAACATACAGGGGAATCCCCATAAGGTTAACAGCTGATCTAGCAGCAGAAAACCTGAAAGCCAGAGGGAGTGGCAGGACCTGTTTAAAGTGATGAAAGGGAATAACCTACAGCCAAGATTACTCTACCCAGCAAGGATCTCACTCAGATTCAACAGAGAAATTAAAACCTTTACAGACAACCAAAAGCTAAGAGAATTCAGCACCACAAATTTACAACAAATGCTAAAGGAACTTCTCTAGGCAGGAAACACAAGTGAAGGAAAAGACCTACAATAACAAACCCAAAACAATTAAGAAAATGGTAATAGGGACATACATAACGATAATTACCTTAAATGTAAATGTATTAAAAGCTCCAACCAAAAGACATAGACTGGCTGAATGGATAAAAAAGCAAGACCTATATATATGCTGTCTACAAGAAACCCACTTCAGACCTAGGAACACATACAGACTGAAAGTGAGGGGATGGAAAAAGATATTCCATGCAAATGGAAATCAAAAGAAAGCTAGAGTAGCAATTCTCATATCAGAAAATATATATTTTAAAATAAAGACTTACAAGAGACAAAGAAGGGCACTACATAATGATCAAGGGATCAATCCAAGAAGAAGATATAACAATTGTAAATATTTATGCACTCAACAGAGGAGCACCTCAGTACATAAGGCAAATGTTAACAGCCATAAAAGGGGAAATTGACAGTAACACAATCATAGTAGGGGACTTTAACATCCCACTTTCACCAATGGACAGATCACCCAAAATGAAAATAAATAAGGAAACACAAGCTTTAGATGACACATTAAACAAGATGGACTCAATTGATATTTATAGTACATTTCATCCAAAAACTACAGAATACACTTTCTTCTTAAGAGCTCAAGGAACATTCTCCAGGATAGACGATATTGTGGGTCACAAATCAAGCCTTAGTAAATTTAAGAAAATTGAAATCGTATCAAGTATCTTTTCCAACCACAACGCTATGAGACTAGATATTAATTACAGGAAAAACACTGTAAAAAATACAAACACATGGAGGCTAAACAATACAATACTAAATAACCAAGATATCAATGAATAAATCAAAGAGGAAATCAAAAAATACCTAGAAAGAAATGACAATGAAAACACGATGACCCAAAACCTATGGGATGCAGCGAAAGTAGTTCTAAGAGGGAAGTTTATAGCAATACATCCTATTTCAAGAAACAAGACAATCTCAGATAAACAACCTAACCTTACACCTAAAGCAATTAGAGAAAGAACAACAAAAGAAAACCACAAAGTTAGCAGAAGGAAAGAAATCGTAAAGATCAGATCAGAAATAAATGAAAAAGAAATGAAGGAAATGATAGTAAAGAACAATAAAACTAAATCTGGTTCTTTGAGGAGATAAACAAAATTGATAAACCATTAGCCAGCCTCATCAAGATAAAAAGGGAGAAGACTCAACTCAACAGAATTAGAAAAGAAAAAGGAGAAGTAACACCAGACACTGCAGAAATACAAAAGGATCATGAGAGATTACTACAAGCAACTATATTCCAATCAAATGGACAACCTGGGAGGAATGGACAAATTCTTAGAAGAGAAGCGCTGAAATTGAAACTGTGATTAAAACTCTTCCAACAAACAAAAGCCCAGGGACCAGATGGCTTCACAGGTGAATTGTATCAAACATTTAGAGAAGAGCTAATGCCTATCCTTCTCAAACTCTTCCAAAATAAAGCAGAGGAAGGAACAGGCCCAAACTCATTCTACGAGGCCATCATCACCCTGGTACCAAAACCAGACAAAGATGTCACAAAGAAAGAAAACTACAGACCAATATCACTGATGAACATAGATGCAAAAATCCTCAACAAAATACCTGCAAACAGAATCCAACAGCACATTAAAAGGATCATACACCATGATCAAGTGGGGTTTATCACAGGAATGCAAGGATTCTTCAATATATGCAAATCAATGTGATAAACCATATTAACAAACTGAAGGAGAAAAACCACATGATAATCTCAATAGATGCAGAAAAAGCTTTTGACAATATTCAACACTCATTTAAGATAAAAACCTTCCAGAAGGTAAGCACAGAGGGAACTTACCTCAACATAATAAAGGCCATATATGACAAACCCATAGACAACATTGTTCTCAGTGGTGAAAAACTGAAACCATTTCCACTAAGATCAGGAAAAAGACAAGGCTGCCCACTCTCACTGCTATTATTCAACAAAGTTTTGGAGGTTTTACCCACAGCAATCACAGAAGAAAAAGAAATAAAAGGAATCCAAATTGGAGAAGAAGTAAAATGGTCAGTTTGCATATGACATAATACTATACAAGGAGAACCCCGAAGATGCTACCAGAACACTACTAGAGCTAATCAATTAATTTGGGAAAGTGGCAGGATACAAAATTAATGCACAGAAATCTCTTGCATTCCTGTACACTAATGATGAAAACTGAAGGAGAAATTAAGGAAACACTCCCATTTACCATTGCAACAAAAAGAATAAAATACCTAGGAATCAACCTACCTAAGGAGACAAAAGACCTGTATGCAGAAAGCTATAAGACACTGATGGAAGAAATTTAAAATGATACAAACAGATGGAGAGATATACCATATTCTTAGGTTGGAAGAATCAATGTTGTGAAAATGACCATACAACCCAAAGCAATCTAAAGATTCATTGCAATCCCTATCAACTACCAATGGCATTTTTCACAGAATTAGAACAAAAAATTTCACAATTTGTATGGAAACACAAAGGACCCCAAATAGCCAAAGCAATCTTGAGAAAGAAAAAGGGAGCTGGAGGAATCATGCTCCTGGACTTCAGACTATACTACAAAGCTACAGAAATCAAGACAGTATGGTACTGGCACAAAAACAGAAACATAGACCAATGGAACAGGATAGAAAGCCTAGAGATAAAGCCACGCACATATGGTCACCTTATCTTTGATAAAGGAGATCAGAATATACAGTGGAGAAAAGACAGCCTCTTCAATAAGTGGTGTTGGGAAAACTGGACAGCTACATGTAAAAGCATGAAATTAGAACAGTCCCTAAAACCCTACACAAAAATAAACTTCAAATGTATTTAAGACCTAAATGTAAGGCCAGACACTATAAAACTCCTAGAGGAAAACATAGGCAGAACACTCTATGACGTAAATCACAGCAAGATCCTTTTTGACCCACCTCCTAGAGAAATGGAAATATAAACAAATGGGACCTAATGAAACATAAAAGTTTTGCAAAGCAAAAGAAACCATAAACAAGATGAAAAGACAACCCTCAAAATGGGAGAAAATATTTGCAAAAAAAGCAACTGACAAAGGATTAATCTCCAAAATATTAAAGCAGCTTATGAGCTCAATATACAAACAACCTAATCCAAAAATGGGCAGTAGACCTAAATAGTCATTTCTCCAAAGAAGATATACAGATTGCCAACAAACACGTGAAAGGATGCTCAAAATCACTAATCATTACAGAAATGCAAATAAAAACTACAATTAGGTATTACCTGACACCAGTCAGAATGGCCATCATCAAAAATTCTACCAACAATAAGTGCTGGAGAGGGTGTGGAGAAAAGGGAATCCTCTTGCACTGTTGGTTGGAATGTTAATTGATACAGCCACTATGGAGAACAGTATGGAGGTTCCTTAAAAAACTAAAAATAGAACTACGATATGACCCAGCAATCCCACTTGTGGGCATATACCCTGAGAAAACCATAATTCATAAGGAGTAATGGAGCACGATGTTCAATGCAGCTCTATTTACAATAGCCAGGCCATGGAAGCAACCTAAGTGTCCATCAACAGATGAATGGATAAAGATGATGCGGTCCATATATACAATGGAATATTACTTAGTCATAAAAAGAAACGAAATTGAGTTATTTGTAGTGAGGTGGATGGACCTAGAGTCTGTCATACAGACTGAAATAAGTCAGAAAAAGAAAAACAAATACCGTATGGTAACATATATATATATGGAATGTAAAAAAAAAAAAAAAGGTTCTGAAGAACCTAGGGGCAAGACAGGAATAAAGGTGCAAATGTAGAGAATGGACTTGAGGACACGTGGAGGGGGAAGGGTAAGCTGGGACGAAGTTAGAGAGTGGCATTGACATATATACACTCCCAAATGTAAAACAGATACCTAGGGGGAAGCAGCCGCATAGCACAGGGAGATCAGCTCTGTACTTTGTGACCACATAGAGGGGTGGGATAGGGAGTGTGGGAGGGAGATGCAAGAGGGAGGGGATATGGGGATGTATGTATATGTATAGCTGATTCACTTTGTTATACAGCAGAAACTAACACAACATTGTAAAGCAACTATACTCCAATAAAGATGTTAAAAAAAAATACTGCAGTGGTATGCAAATCAACTGATGCTATCTCTATGCATGAGAAGTCCATAAATATTCCTTGGTTCTAGTCAAACCTACTATTTTGTAAAGACGTATAAATAAATAGTTGGACCAAAACATGTGTAGGTAACATTTCCCTTGAATGTTACCGTGAATTTCCTTTCTCTGCTTTAGGCTATTTTTATAGCATAGTTCTAAAAGCTTACAGATATTTAGTTTCCCTTTCCATATTAGTACACAAGCTTTTTTTTTTTTTAATCTTAGTAATGTTTAAGCATATAGCTTAGAATCATGTTTCCAATTCCTTTCTAATATCAGAGATTTGATAGAACTATTTATGAATGCTGGTGTTTTTTGCCAAGACCACTGGTGATATTCAAATTATTTCCAGTAGAAAGAATACAGCTAATACTTATGAAATATTTTCCTCATTATGACACTGTGAATGAGCTTTTGTTTGAAATAATTGTGGTTTTATGAGATAACTTTTCCAAACACTTAAAAATGATTAAGAGCACTTTTGGGGCTAAATCACTCCTTTCATGTAACTCCTCTTCAAAAAGTTATATACACTTTAATTTTCTCCTTCATTAGAAGTCCACCTATCTTCACTCCAAAAGAATGCCTTAAGACATAAGCCAATTATTTCAGGAAAATTATTTACTTTTGTTTTATTTTTGACAGTCACAGCCAATATTATCATTACTCATAGTGTCTGCTAACCATGACTACATAGCTAAAAGTGCCCACCATTCATATTTAAAATGTATGTAAGCAGAGAAATGACAATGTGATGTTATATTAAGTTTTAAAATAAATTGGCAGTCACATTTTTTTGCAAAATATGTCTTATTATACAATAGGCTATTCTGTTGTCACATTTTAAGTAATAATTTTTTTTTCTCAATTGCCTTGGTACACTTTACTACAAAGCTTCTTATAGTGATCTAATCCAATTAATTATAATTGTCATTAAAGTATTGCTAATTGCTCAATGAAAAAAAACTGTGCTATAAATAAAAATTTTATGCTCTGGTAAGAGATTTTTTTCCCAAGAGTATGGCCTGAGAGAGAAAGCATATCCAGACTTTAGCTTAGCATGATCTTTAAAACACAAGTGTGTTTAATAATGCTATCTTGGAGTTAGAAGTAGAAAATGATTAAATAAGTTCCTTTGAATTCATCTGGATTCGTGTTAATTTGTATTTTTTGTTTGCAGTTCTGAGTTAACTAGTTGGAAACATAAGTCGCATTCCAATCTTTATCCTCACCCTCCTCCACTGAATTCTGATGCCTCTAGGACTTATAAACTGCTTAATTATCTGTGTTGTGAGATAAATGTCTTCAGGGAGCCTATGAATTTTAAAAGATCAGTAAATTAGAATATTTGTTAAATATGACTCGGTGGTAATTAAGAGTCATGGCCAACATAGAAAAGAGCAAAATAGACCTCAAAAGGATTTTTAAAAGATTAAACATACAAGCATAAAGATAAAATGGCATTAATCAGCACACGGAGAAAACTACAATGAGATGGGGTTGGTGAAAAGTACGAAGTACCAACGACAGAATGAAACAATAACCAACAAGGTTGGTTCTGTTCCTTTTCTGATGTACCAAAGAGACTAAGAAAGCAAGGAATAAATGCTGAAAAGAAAAAAAAGATAATTGGTGACCAATAGAAGACCTCATTAACCTGTGTAAGGGGATGATCAGTGTGGAACAGTCACATAACCAGATATTCACGTACTACGTGTCTATCCTTAACTTAAATACTTGACCACTAAAGGTCTATACCCCCCATCAAAAATGTTACTTTATAATAAAGGAAACAAATACAAAAATTCATTTACTTTTGCTCTCCAAACTAGTTTTATTGAAATTAATTTGCATTGACTTTAATCAGCCAATCATTAGCTGTCATAATTACTGATTCCTGCTTTCTACCTCCTGTCCTATCTCATATGGAGAGCTTCTTTCCCATTGATTTCAGCATCTCTGGATGATTCCTTAGCCTCTTCTCTAGTATCCCCGAGGACCAACCAATTAAGAAATAATAGATACTGCTCTATGCTGTTGTTGAACTTTTTCAGGAAGGTAAGCATTACCTTCCCCAAGGAAATCCATATTCTAAGAAAGTGAGCAATATGGCTTACATTTCCTTGGCATTCCACAAGTACTATAAATCATTGCATTCAGAGTATCTGCTCCTCTAATATCTGTGAATTAACTGATTCATTTAAAAATAGAAATGCCATTATTAGTTAGTTAATAACCTAATTGCTAAAGTACCTCAGCTGGTTGGTTTAATTTAGTCTAAGAAATATATACATATATAATCACTGCATGATTTCAACAACCACTTTTCTCTTATTAAATAAAAGCACTAACAACATAAGTTTTCACTTCATCTCTTCCACCTGGCCACCCTATTACAAACATGAAGACCAAATGTTTATTCCAGATGTACAAGTAGCAATAAGTACAAAAAGTATCTGATGGTTTGCTTATTCCTTTAATTTGTATAGGAGGTCTTCTGAGGCCTAAGTTCATGTGTTAAAACATAGGAACTCATCTAATAGGCAATACATTGAAACTTTGATTGTATAAAACAATGAGCAAATAACTTTAAACTATTTTTCAGTGGTGTTTGATCCTAGATTTTGAACATCTGAAACAGTTAATTCATTATCACTTACTCAATAGGTAATCATAGCTAAATCTAACCTTAAGAAGACTGAATGTACCCCAAAGTTCATATACATTATGAGAGCAAAATAAATACATTCAGTTATTTGGATCACTGTTAGGCCAAACAATGATTCTGGAGAAGAGAAATGATACTGATAGAATGCTTAATTATAAAAGTAAAGCATATCAACTCCAACTAAAGGCCAGTTTTAGAAAGCCTGCCTTCTACTTGATTTCGAAAACCACAATTAGAAAGAAGTTAGGAAGAATGAAAAGTAAAGGGGGAGAAAAAGTTATGATGACTTGGGTTAGATTAACCTTTTTTTTTTTTAATTTTGGCATTTGTATGGCTAAACTTACATAGAAAATATTGGAATAAATATTCATTCTAAAAAAATATTATTCTTAGAAACACTTATTCATTTACTAAAAAGGATAATTGGGGAGAAAACAGAGTGGATGGTCACATGGGAATTTTCTATCAATAGATCTACTGATTCTAATAATATCCCAGCCTTAACTTTTCACCTGAAAAGCTTTGCAAGAGCTGAAGCTGAAAAAAAATGACCATTATGTATACCAAGAGAGCATTCTAAACAATACTGAAATGATTAAATAATTAATTATTCATTACTTACAAAAGTTGTGTTTTCCAATAATAATGTGGTAGTATTTGTTTCTATATTCAGTTTAATGACATGTCCATTCTCGCTTTTATACACCACATCTGTATCTGCAACAAAAAGATATTAACAATTGACAAACACATTGACTAGGTAATATAATGAGTGTAGAGGAGATAATATGCATAATAAACAGACACATTAGAACAATCACTGTTAGCCTTTAATAACCTGAGCAGATTTCTGTACTTGGCCCTCATGAATCCTCTTCAGGAAGCCCACCCAGCACATGGTCTACTGTGCAATGAAAACAGTGTTAGTGACAGGGTCACTCAGATTCTTGGTTGAACAAATGAAAAGTAATTAAAACATGGGCAACTGCTGCCCATTCTAAGATGAGAAAGAAGGGACAAAGAGAAATGCCTCCCATTTCCGAAGCTGTTACTAATTAGTGATCTAGGTAAACTTTCAACGAGGCTGCCAGTTAAACATAACTGGACACAATTCTGAGACTATCATATGAAACACCTTCATGCGGACTTTTTCACAAACCCAGTCGTACCACCGCTCAATTGCCATTCAACCTCTTTCTCCCTTGGGTTTGGAACTGTGCCTCTGGTATTTTGCCTGGATTGTGTGACCACTGGTCAAAATCTCTGAGACTGTATGTGTCCACTGTATCCACTTTTTCAACTTTAAAGACAATGATGTTTTCAGTGTAAATAATTGCATTTCGTCTGGACAGCTGTTGATTTTAAATATGTTTGAGTTAAATTCAGCCACATTTATCAGGAAATTAACTCATATTAAGAATACCATTGGGGCTTCCCTGGTGGCGCAGTGGTTGAGAGTCTGCCTGCTAATGCAGGGGACACGGGTTCGAGCCCTGGTCTGGGAGGATCCCACATGCCGTGGAGCAACTAGGCCTGTGAGCCACAACTACTGAGCCTGCGCGTCTGGAGCCTGTGCTCCACAACAAGAGAGGCCGCGATAGTGAGAGGCCCGCGCACCGCAATGAAAAGTGGCCCCTGCTTGCCACAACTAGAGAAAGCCCTCGCACAGAAACGAAGACGCAACACAGCAAAAATAAATAAATTAATTAATAAACTCCTACCCCCAACATCTTAAAAAAAAAAAAAAAAAGAATACCATAGACTGCAAATACCAACCTGAGACAAACTGCCAGAAAGGATATTCAGAAGTTAAAAAAGAAAGATATCTGTTATCTACGTAAAAGCTAAATAAATAATAGATATATTATACATACATTTATGTGATTAGATAAAAGGGAAGATACCCAAATAAAAGCAGTCTTGAGGGCTTTCTTTCTTTCTTTTTTTTGATAATGTCCTTTTCAGTTTTACCCAATTCTAAACGTCTCCATGGTATTGCACCCCCCAACCGCCTGCCCATTCTTGGAAGAAATATTGAGAGGATGGACCTACTATTCACAGTAAATGAAGTTATATAATTTACAATTCTCAGAACCTGTCTTCATTTGCATAATGGTGGTAAACAAATACTGCATGGTGGGTTGTGAAAACTATGTGGAAATGTCTGACTGTTTTGGCAGAGCAAGGTTTTCTGACTAGTTCTCTAGTTATTTCAATATTATAAATAGTAACACCCAGAAGTTATGATGAGAAGCAATCAATACTAGCAAAAATGAAGCTTGTCTTTCTTCCGTGTTTCATTCAGAAGACTGAGAGTCCAATATGACTCTCCTACTAGAGTCAGGGATGGCACAGAAGGCCAATGGTTCTTCTTGACCTTAGTCACATGGGGACAGTGACATGTTGGAAAGACATGGGCCACAAGGATAGACAAATAGTGTTTCAAGAAAGGAGGAAAAGAGACAAAGATTTCAAGTTACTATCTGAGTTTTACTTAGGTGTACTGAAAGACGGTCCTATGTGAACTTAAAAATAAGGTCTTGTATCACCTACTGAATTTCTTTCATCACCTATAGATAAATTGGGTTCTTTTTATCATTAACTTTACCTGCTGACCTTTCTAGTGAGGTAAGACAAGTAACAGGGTTACGCACATGATAAATATTTATTTTGCTTTCTATTCTTTACCTCTCTTCCCTTTCCTTTCTATCCCAAATATATGATCACAGGCTCAACAGCAATACTGGTCACTGGTGTTACTCAATTCAGCCTTGCCAGCTGACTCTGGTCTCCTGTCTTCCTGCTCAAAATCAACGCTTGCTTTAATCTATAGTCCAACCTCAACCGACACCTCTGTTATGTTTCTTCATTTTCTCAATTCTGGAACACCTCTTGGTATGGATAGACACTGCAATCATAGATTAGCATAAATAACGTGTCTTAACAAACATCCTTAAAATATTTTCACAATAAATTAAGAGAAAGAGGGTTTTCCCCTTCTACTGTACCATGGTAATAAATATAGCAAAAAGCCAATCAGTGACTGGTTCTTTTCCCAGGGGACCAGCACACTGCAGAATTCTAAATAGGGATGAGGATCTAAGGGCTTAGGGAGAAACAGGAGCCCAGAGAGCATGAATAGTGATTCTTCTTCAACAGAAGAGATAAAGTAACATATGGCCTTACTGTCTCTCATAGTAAGGAAACCCGCAGCTGACGATGGATTATATTGGGATAGATGAAGGAAAATTAATTTTAATTTCCCTTAGAATCAAAATAGAAGGAAGTGGAGTTTGTTTGAGAAGATAAAGACTACATTTAATTTTTTTAACATCTTTATTAGAGTATAATTGCTTTACAATTGTGTGTTAGTTTCTGCTTTATAGCAAAGTGAATCAGTCATACATACACATATATCCCCATATCTCCTCCCTCTTGCATCTCCCTCCCCCCCACCCTATCCCACCCCTCTAGGTGGTCACAAAGAACCAAGCTGATCTCCCTGTGCTATGCGGCTGCTTCCCACTAGTTATCTATTTTAGATTTGGTAGTGTATATATGTTCATGCCACTCTCTCACTTTGTCCCAGCTTACATTTTCCCCGCCCCACGTCCTCAAGTCCATTCTCTACGTCTGTGTCTTTATTCCTGTCCTGCCCCTAGTTTCTTCAGAAACTTTTTTTTTTTTTAGATTCCATATATATGTGTTAGCATACAGTATTTGTTTTCCTCTTTCTGACTTACTTCACTCTGTATGACAGACTCTAGGTCCATCCATCTCAATACAAATAACGCAATTTCACTTCTTTTTATGGCTGAGTAATATTCCATTGTATATGTGTGTCACATCATTTCTTTTTATGATGCACTTTTTTAAATGTTTTTTTAAAATTGAGGTATAGATAATGTACAATATTATATAAGCTTCAGGTATACAACATACTGATCACAATTTTAAAGGTTATATCCCCTTCATAATTACTATAAAATATTGGCTATATTCCCTGTATTGTACAATATATTCTTGTAGCTTATTTTATAGATAGTAGTTTGCACCTCTTAATCCCCTACCCTTATCTTGCCCCTCCTACCTTCCCTCTCCTCACTGGTAACCCCTGGTTTGTACTCTATATTTGTGAGTCTGTTTCTTTTTTGTTATATTCACTAGTTTGTTGTATTTTTTAGATTCCACATACAAGTGGTATCATACAGTATTTTTCTTTCTCTGTCTGACTTATTTCACTTAGCATAATGCTCTCCAGGTCCATCCACGTTGCTGCAAATGGCAAAATCTCATTCTTTTTTCATGGCTAAGTAGTATTCCATGTATATCCACATACTGTATATCCATGTATATACCACATCTTCTTTATCCCTTCATCTGTTGATGGACACTTAGGTTGCTTCCATATCTTGGCAATTGTAAATAATGTTCCTATGAATACTGGGGTACATGTATCCTTTCAAATTGGTGTTTTGGGCAGATATATACTGAGGAGTGGAATTGGTGAATCATATGGCAGTTCTATTTTCAGTTTTTTTGAGAAACTTCCATACTGTTTTCCACAGTGGCTGCAACAATTTACATTCCCACCAAGAGTGTACAAATGTTCCCTTTTCTCCATGTCCTAATGAGCATTTGTTATTTGTTGACTTTTTGATGATAGCCATTCTGACAGGTGTGAGGTGATATATCACTGTGGTTTTAATTTGCATTTCTCTGATGATTAATGATGTTGAACATCTTTTCACGTGCCCGTTGGCCATCTGTATGTCTTCTTTGGAAAAATGTCTATTCAGGTCTTCTGCCTATTTTTTAATTGGGTCATTTGTTTTTTTAATATTGACTTGTATGAGTTCTTTAACTCCTTATCAGTCATATCATTCACAAAAGTTTTCTCCCATTCAGTAGGTTGGCATTTTGTTTTGCTGATGGTTTCCTATGCTGTGCTAAAGCTTCTTGGTTTAATTAGGTCCCATTTGTTTATTTTTGCTTTTGTTTTCTTTGCTTTAGGAGACAGATCCAAAAAATATTGCTGTGATTTATGTCAAAGAGTGTTCTGCCTATGTACTTTCCTAGGAGTTTTATGGTGTCATGTTTTATGTTTAGGTCTTTAATCCACTTTGAGTTTATTTTTGTATATAATTTTGTATATAGTGTGGGAAAATGTTCTAAATTCACTATTTTACATATAGCTGTCTGGTTTTCCCAGCACCACTTATTCAAGACATTGTCTTTTCTCCATTGTATATTCTTGCCTACTTTGTCATAGATTAGTTGACCATAAGTATGTGGATTTATTTCTGGGCTCTCTATTCTGTTCCACTGATGTCTGTTTTTTGATGATGCACTTCTTTTTAAATTTAATAATCTTAAAGAATGTTTCATGTCAGTACACATGTGTCTACCTCATTCTTTTAACAGTTGCACAGTGTTCTATTCATGAATATGACATCATTCCTTTATCACTCACCTGTTGTTGAATATTTTTCAACATAGAAAATAGTTCCAGTAAAATACTTTTTTTTTTAAACATCTTTACTGGAGTATAACTGCTTTACAATGGTGTGTTAGTTTCTACTTTATAACAAAGTGAATCAGCTATACATATACATATATCCCCATATCTCTTCCCTCTTGTGTCTCCCTCCCACCCTCCCTATCCCACCACTCTAGGTTGTCACAAAGCACTGAGCTGATCTCCCTGTGCTGTGCGGCTGCTTCCCACTAGCTATTGGTTTTATATTTAATAGTGTATATATGTACATGCCACTGTCTCACTTTGTCCCAACTTACACTTCCCCCTCCCTGTGTCCTCAAGTTCATCCTCTAGTAGGTCAGTATCTTTATTCCCGTCCTGGCCCTAGGTTCTTCATGAACATTTTTTTTTAATATATGTATTCCATATATATGTGTTAGCATATGGTGTTTGTTTTTCTCTTTCTGACTTACTTCACTCTGTATGACAGACTCTAGGTCCATCCACCTCACTGCAAATAACTCAGTTTCGTTTCTTTTTATGGCTGAGTAATATTCCATTGTATATATGTGCCACATCAACTTTTCCATTCATCTATCGATGGACACTTAGGTTGCTTCCATTTCCTGGCTATTGTAAATAGAGCTGCAATGAACATTGTGGTACATGACTCTATTTGAATTATGGTTCTGTGGGTTTGTCATATATGGCCTTTATCATGTTAAGTTCCCTCTATGCCTACTTTCTGGAGGGTTTTTATTATAAATTGATGTTGAATTTTGTCAAAAGCTTTTTCTGCATCTATTGAGATTCTCATATGGTTTTTCTCCTTCAGTTTGTTAATATGACTTATCACATTGATTGATTTGCATATACTGAAGAATCCTTGCATTCCTGGGATAAACCCCACTTGATCATGGTGCATGATACTATTAATGAGCTGTTGGATTCTGTTTGCTAATATTTTGTTGAGGATTTTTGCATCTATGTTCATCAGTGATATTGGCCTGTAGTTTTCTTTCTTTGTGACATCCTTGTTTGGTTTTGGTATCAGGGTGATGGTGGCCTCGTAGAATGACTTTGGGAGTGTTCCGCTCTCTGCTGTATTTTGGAAGATTTTGAGAAGGATAGGTGTTAGCTCTTCTCTAAATGTTTGATAGAATTCGCCTGTGAAGCCATCTGGTCCTGGGCTTTTGTTTGTTGGAAGAGTTTTAATCACAGTTTCAATTTCAGTGCTTGTGACTGGTTGGTTCATATTTTCTATTTCTTCCTGGTTCAGTGCTGGTAGGTTGTGCTCTTCTAAGAAGTTGTCCATGTCTTCCAGGTTGTCCATTTGATTGGCACAGAGTTGTTTGTGGTAATCTCTCATAATCCCTTGTAATTGTTACTTCTCCTTTTTCATTTCTAGTTCTGTTGATTTGAGTCTTCTCCCTTTTTTTCTTGATGAGTCTGGCTAATGGTTCATCAATTTTGTTTACCTTCTCAAAGAACCAGCTTTTCATTTTATTGATCTTTGTTATTGTTTCCTTCATTTCTTCTTCATTTATTTCTCATCTGATCTTTATGATTTCTTTCCGTCTGCTAACTTTTGGGTTCTTTTGTTCTTCTTTCTCTAATTGCTCTTGGTGTAAGGTTAGGTTGTTTATTTGAGATTTTTTTTTTTCTTGAGGTAGGATTGTATTGCTATAAACTGCCCTCTTAGAACTGCTTTTGCTACATCCCATAGGTTTTGGGTCATAGTGTTTTCATTGTCATTTCTTTCTAGGTATTTTTTGATTTCCTCTTTGATTTCTTCAGTGATCTCTTGGTTATTTAGTAATGTATTGTTTACCCTCCATGTGTTTGTAATTTTTACAGATTTTTGCTATAATTGATATCTAGTCTCATAGTGTTGTAGTTTGAAAACATACTTGATACAATTTCAATTTTCTTAAATTTACCAAGTCTTGATTTGTGACCCAAGATATGATCTATCCTGGAGAATGTTCCATGAGCACTTGAGAAGAAAGTGTAATCCGTTGTTTTTGGATGGAATGTACTATAAATATCAATTCAGACCACCTTGTTTAATGTATCATTTAAAGCTTGTGTTTCCTTATTTATTTTCATTTTGGATGATCTGTCCATTGGTGAAAGTGGGGTGTTAAAGTCCCCTACAATGATTGTGCTACTGTCAATTTCCCCTAAATGCTGTCAGCATTTGCCTTATGTATTGATGTGCTCCTATTTTGGGTGCATAAATATATACAATTGTTATATCTTCTTTTTGGATTGATCCCTTTATAATTTTGTAGTGTTCCTCTTTGTCTCTTGTAATAGTCTTTATTTTAGAGTCTATTTTATCTGATATGAGAATTGTTACTCCAGTTTTCTTCTGATTTCCACTGCATGGAATATCCTTTTCCACCCCTTCACTTTCAGTCTGTATGTGTTCCTAGGTCTGAAGTGGGTCTCTTGTCAACAGCATATATAAGGGTCTTGTTTTTGTATCCATTCAGCCAGTCTATGTCTTTTGGTTGGAGCATTTAATCCATTTACATTTAAGGTAATTATCGATATGTATGCTCCTATTACCATTTTCTTAATTGTTTTGGGTTTGTTATTGTAGGTCTTTTCCTTCTCTTGTGTTTCCTGCGTAGAGAAGTTCCTTTAGCATTTGTTGTAAATCTGGTTTGCTGGTGCTGAATTCTCTTAGCTTTTGGTTGTCTGTAAAGGTTTTAATTTCTCTGTCGAATCTGAATAAGATCCTTGCTCAGTAGAGTAATCTTGGTTGTAGGTTTTTCCCTTTCATCTCTTTACATTTAATATTTATAAAGTAAATTTCATTGGATAATTATTTAGACTTGAAAAACATCTATAGTGATTTGAGATTTATAAATCCCTTTGGATCTGTACTCCTGCAAATTTTACTATTAGACTTTCAATGTTGCATTAGTGGGAGAAACCTTTTTTTGTTTTAATTCAGCTGTAACTCTCCAGGTTAATATTTAATACAGATTTCTGCATGAATTATTTTAAAAGCATCTAATATCTGCTTTTATTAATTATCTTTAATTTTTTCTGGTCTTTAAAATCTGGTCTTCTGTGTGTCATATTTATCCTACTTTACTGTTTGATTTATAATCGCTAGTGGAATCTCCCAGTTTTGAAACTCCTAATATTGCATTAATAAATTACTTTCTGGAAATATATTTCAAAACTGTCACCTCATATTTTGTTTAATATTAGGTAATGAAATATGAGTGAATAAGATCAATGAGTAAAGTGCATTAACACAAGAAGATTAAGGTAGGTGTACTTGAAACATTCTTAAAACACTGTATTATGCATGTCTATACAGTACTTTGATTAAATAATCTTTCTTCCTTTTCAGCTCATTGAACATTAAGAGTCAATTATCCTGAACCCATATTCAGTCAGTCTTTTTTTTTTTAATGAAAAGATGTGACAAGATAGAATCAATGTCATGCCCCTCCATCCTGAGCTGTAAGAATATAATGATACTTTTAGTGTCTGCCCCCCACCATCCAAACTCTTGACATTTCTGTCCAATTCCTTTTTCCATAATTTGTCTAGCAAAAGGAAAAACAGTACTATATCCTAGTTTAAGTTCTTTCCAGTAAAGGCAACCTTTTATTTTATACCTAGTCCACTCAAAGCAGGTAGTAATGGACTTCACATTCCAGCTTGCTGTTGAAATTGAGAACGGAGGCCTCTGCATCCACCCCAACTGTCAAGACCTACATCCATAAGATTTTACTTTTAGTTCTTGCCCATGAAGACGAGACTGTAAATCAGTACAAAACTTAATTTTTTTTCATAAACTTGCTGAAAAGTAATTTATCTGAATCATAAGCTCCTAAAACTGAGCAGATTTCTAAATTATCAAACAACTGTTAACTTAAGGGTCACCTCAAGATGCTTGCCTCTCCATGTGCACCCCTCCTAGGCCATTACATCATGAAGTGCACCCATCTTTGATCAGGCCCTCACACTGAAATACCTGTCTTAACAATTCACATCTAGATTTCCAGCCCTATACACAACCCCCAACCCACCCCACCAACCTCTCCTTCTGGATGTACAAAGGCCATCAAAATGTTGTCCTCCCTGACTGCAATAGGTAATAAACTCAGCTTTGAATAACAGGTTATTCTGGGTGTTGACAGCTGACAAAATTCACCTCCCATGAATATCAATATAAAGTCACCTTATTTTTTAATGTTATTATTGATAATGTAATGATGCATTAATTTAGACATTTGTTTTTAGTGTTTCAAAATTAAATCTATCCCTCTATCATCTATCCATGGAGAAAATATTCAAAAAGTGGAAAAAATCTTGGCAAGTTGGTTGTTTGAAACATTTTAATACAAATATGATTTTTGCCTGAAAAACCTATTTTTAACATATCTAAAATAAAAATTCTATAGCAACCATTTTTTTAAATTCACACTCAAACTGAAAATATTAGAAAAAACAGTAAAACAAAATAATGAAATGATAATCACTGAAAATGTTCAAATAAATTTGGGAAGGATTTGTTAAATATCAAGTTAAGATTTAATCATTATTTAAAGATATCAGTGGTAAATTTAGACTATGAGCTAATCATAGTTGAAACACAGCAGGCCTTTACCCATCTCTCCTAAAACACTGCTCACAACTATATAGAAATTTTCCTCACTTTTTAAGGAACCCCATGCTCCATATATTAACGTGAGAAAATTGAGGCCATCTGAAATGGCTTAGTTGTCCTTTTTATCTACCTCAAAATCTCATTCCATATACACTCTTCCATTCCCCCAGACTTCTGGAAAGAGGCAATCTTTTTTTTTGAAAGGCAAAAGAGCTGTTTTGTAGCCAAATCAGTATGCTCCGTGCTTTTAAATATCTTTGATTTCTGATATTTCTTAAATATCTACCTCTTGCCATTTACTTGTACTTTTCATATTGTATATTTCTTCTCTATATTAAAAAAAATAATAATAATCACGCTCATTCAGTTCTTTTGCTCTCTCCCAGGCTTTTGTCCTTTCACAATAAGCCTCAGTATACCTTTTGTACAAGGGGTTTCAGCCTTATCCTGTGTGTCCACCATACATGTAATTCTCCATATCTCCCTGAGGCACAGTTGCAGTCCTCACTCTCCTGAACTAGCAAACTGCCAACATCAACACTGACCTGTGATAACCAAATCTAATGTGCTCTTTCTGCATGCTTAATCCCCACCGCACTCAACTTTGCAGTCTGTGACAATTACAATGGGCAGAAGGATTTTGAAATCTTTTCTTGCCTTTGAAGCATTACCTTGTCCTGGAACCCTTTCTTCAAAAATTTCTATACATTCTACTCATCCAATTGCTATCTAAACTAAGACACACTTTTTTTTTTCCAGCTGCTATTCTCTAACTGGTCATTTCTACTCAGACCTACCTATATTGATTCTTCCTTTTTTCTTTACTTTTTAAAAATTTATTTATTTTTACAGTAGGTCATTGTTGGTTATCTATTTTAAATATAGCAGTGTGTACATGTCAATCCCAAACTCCCTATCTATCCCTCCCCCACCCTCCCCCCACCCTGGTAACCAGAATTTCATTCTCCAAATGTCCACGGACAGATGAATGGATAAAGAAGATGTGGTACATATATACAATGGAATATTACTCAGCCATTAAACAGAATGAAATAATGCCATTTGCAGCTATATGGATGGACCCAGAGATGATCATACTAAGTGAAGTAAGTCAGACAAAGACAAATATCCTATGATAATCACTTATACACAGAATCTTAAAAAAATGATACAAATGAACTTACTTGCAAAACAGAACAAACTCACAGACTTAGAGAATGAACCTATATTGATTCTTAAACTTTTAAGCCCTGATCTCTCCCGTATGCTGGTTTTATATTTCCAGTTCTATGCTAGATGACATACATGACTTGCAGATACATAAAACTCAGTAGACTAAAATTAAACTCATTATATTTTTGGCTACACCCTCCCTCAAAGTTCTATATATATATATGCTTAAGTTCATTACATCTTCCTATCTCATCTCCTATATAGATGGAGATATATATATATATATATATATATATATATATATATATATACACATATATAGGGATCTCCTATATAGAGGCTATAAAGCCTCTCACTTGGAAGATTGTTTTAGTTTTTTCAGTGTTCTCTATGCCTCTAGTTTATTCCCATCACATAGTCTAACACATCCTAAACAACACTTTGAATGCTCTCATTTGCTCTGAAAACAATCATAACACTCAGGTTACTCACTCCATGGCTTCAAAATGTATTTCCCTACTTATTATCTCCTGATACCCTATAAAAAGTTCTGATCGTCTGTTGTTGACAGTTGTCCACGCAACTCATACTTCATTCCCACTCTATTTTCCTTATGATGCCCAGTAACCAATGGCCAGGTCCTGTCCAGACTTTCCATCTTTCCCAAAGCATTGTCAGATTCCTGACACTTCTAAAGTCCTCACTCAGTGTCTCTCTTTTCTGAGCTCTTTGACCAGTCATTTAATATTTAATCATATAATTTGTTTCAAATAATTTTACTGTCTATTTTTATTTCGTTTTCATGTGTTTGTTTTGGCTTTTCAATTACTTTAGAAATTCTAGAAGGCCCTATTTCTTGTTACTTTCAGAACTGAAACTATCCACACCCACACATCCCACAATCTACATTAACATGAATTTACTATTCAAGTGTCTGTATTAATACGGCTTTAATATTTCAGAAAATTCTTGCTGGTAAGATGAGGTTGCAAATAACGTCATCCCTTTTTTTTTCAGGAACTTTCTGAAAACCCATTTATTTGAAGACTATACTACTCAACTAATGCTCACTGAAGTAAACATCTCTTTCTCAGAACAATACATAATTCAACCAAATGACTGTTTAATATTCAAGAGTCTCTTCCGAACCCTCCCCTCCCTAAATTCACCAATCCTCAACTTTTACAACTCAAATTTCAACCAATCCTAATCAATACTACTTCTTGAAAAACCTGTCAAACCAGATCCCCCCCCAAACCTCATAAACATCCCTCTTTCACCATTCCCTTTGGGTAATATGCTGCTTACTCTTGGGGAAGAAAGTGATCTTCTTTACAAAAGTAAGCAACAAATTCAGCTGTGCTTCATCATGTTTAACAGGTTATCTTGGTGGTAATTTGGGGGAACTAGTATTCAGTTTATAGCTTCTATAGTACACAATATGGCACCTATCCCATTGAAAGACCTCAACAAATATTTTTCTCTGGTACAAGATTAAGTCTTTTCACTACATTTATCAATTATATTTTATTTTTCCATGTATAACTTTATTTAGAAATGCATTTAGCACTATTGACAGACTCCCTTCTTGACCAAAATTTAGTTGGGCACCTCTGACCCCTCTTCTTCACTAGACCTTGACTGTTCACTGCTAGCAAGAATCCTGCTAAGTCAGCTTAGTGACTACCCTTGATATGTCCTCTTAGAAATTTTACATGTACTCTGCTTCACACTCTGCTTCTTGGCTATAAATCCCTAGGTATCTTTGCTGTATTTAGAGTTGAGTTTAGTTGTCTTCCCTCTATTGCAATAGTCTACCCTCTATTGTAATAGTCTTGAATGAGGTCTTCCTTACTATTTTACCATGTGGCAAAATAATTTTTCTTTAACCCAACCTTGCAAACCTAAGTTTAGGTGCACCAAATTTGGCCCACAGTCATGTTTATTCATTTACATATTGTAGCTGCTTTTATACTACAACGGCAGATTTTAGTAGCTGCAGCACAGAGTATATAGCTCATAAAACCTAAAACGTTTACTCTCTGATCCGTTTTAAAAAATCTGCTGACTTCTGTGTTGGTTGTTTGCTTCATTCAAAGATCACATTTTTTACTTACCATATTTAGAAATGTTAGTTTAGTCACCAATCACTGCAATATATATATATATATATATATATATATATATATTGACAAGGAGAGTAAAACCTCAGATCATTCACAGTTACTCATTTACAAGTTATCCTTCCTCAATTCTAAACACCTCCCCTTTTTCTCTCAAGGTTTTAATTTTAATATTAATTTCTACATCATTAATAACACGGTCTCAAATTGCAGAGTGACATTTCATTAACTTAATCATAAATCAAATAATCTTGCACTAAACTTGTAAATTAGAGATTCAAAATTAACATTAACTCTACACATCCAATTTGTGCTTTAATCTTGCAACACTGACTGCCATTTAAAGTTCTGAAATCCACTATTTAGATATCTATCTATAATATATAAATAGTATTGTATATATATATAATTATATATCTATAATACTTATATCTGTGCAGATTTAGCTACTTGGATCCTTTCTGGCCAGTCCATACACTTTAGTCAATTTCCATTAACAATTGACATTGTTCCACTGACAAACTTGTTTACTCTCCAATATATTTGATAAGGCCATTCCTTCTTATCAAGATGCAATGTCTTGACATTGATCTTCCAGTTGAATGGACAGATGAATCTGTTACCTTTCCCTATCTAGTGCCAGTTTATCTTAGGCAGATTCTCATCCTATGAAAATATTTTTCTTGTCATGTTTAATATTAGAACATTCAAGATAACAAAAGAAAAAGAGATATATTATCAAAGGCAGTAACTTTTGTTTCTTTTCTGATTTTAAAGTAATATACATGCAACATAGAAAATTTGTATAATGTCAACATACCAAGGAAAATAACTATGAAAATTTTAATGTGTTTCCTTACAAACATGCAGTTGAGATCTCAAAGTAGGTCATGTTTTGTATCCCTTTTTCTTCTCTTAAAATTATAAATTAGGCATTATACCTTATCATTAAAAATTCTCCATTGGCTATTTCAAATGCCTAACACTTTCAGCTCAAACTGACATTATATAAAGAAAAATAAATTAAACCATGATAGTTGGAAATAAAAGAAAAAGTGACAACATTTAAAAATAGAATAAAGTGGGGCTCCCCTGGTGGTGCAGTGTTTGAGAGTCCGCCTGCCGATGTAGGGGACGCGGGTTCGTGCCCTTGTCCGGGAAGATCCCACATGCCGCGGAGCGGCTGGGCCCGTGAGCTATGGCTGCTGAGCCTGCATGTCCGGAGCCTGTGCTTGGCAACAGGAGAGGCCATAGCAGTGAGAGGCCCGCGTACCGCAACAACAACAACAAAAAATAGAATAAAGTTAATGTAGATATTTTAGTCCTGAACATAGTTTTACAAAGTAGCACTGAGGAATTTTTTTGTTGTACAACTAATTCATACATCTAAACAACAGATGTTGTGACTTTTCAAGTGCATAATGGCATACCTTTATCAACTTCTTCATTTTCAATTAAATCTCTAGAGATTAAAACTGATCACTGCACTCCAAGTAGTATATAACTGAACCATAAGGTAAGACTTAATTGAATAGGAAATTGACTTAGTTAAATGAAATGGAAGTATTGCATTGATTTAGACAGAAAAAATATTGAAATAAGTGACAAAAGTACTGCTTAAAAATTCACATACTGAAAGACAATCAGACTCTGGGGATTATAACAGAATTATAAAATATATTAAAACACTTATAGGATATTTACCAATATAAGAAAACTCTAGTTAGTTCTATGGCTAAGTTTAGTGGATAGAGGCAATAACTTTGGGCAATAATTTTGGTTTTTGAGTTTGGATTAAATCACTTCTCAAGCATATTTAGTTTTGTTTGTTTTTTTCTTTTTTAAACACTGTTAAAGTTCATTAGAAAACCTCAGTTGATTAAAGAAAAATGCTGATGAGTCCAAGTTGTATAATGAACTTAATCATATTCTGTCATATGCTTAAGATGAAATTATTCTAACTGTAAACAGCTATTATACTAATTCATGCTCTTAGGAGAAGATTGATCAAATAAGAACACATGGATAAGTTGTTACTATTTTATATATAAGGGTAGGAATTGGGAGAAAAGTAAAGGATTATTTCTGTTTCAAGTACTGGAAGACCTGACCCAAATGGATTTAAGTCTAAAAAGTATTTTATTGTATGTCTGGCTTCAAGGTACCAGTTGATGCAAGGGCTCAGATGTCATCAGGCCAAGTGTACTATCTTATAGTTTTCTTTCAGATGGCTCTATTCAGACAGGCTTTCCCTTCATGATTCAAAAATCACTAAAACCTCATGGCCTCTCACTTTCAAGCCCGACAGAAAAAATTAAGATTCTTTTTCTAGGATATTCAATCAGAGTTTCGCTGCTGTCTCTGGTCCTGATTGGGCCAGGTAAACATTCTTGCCCTGCGTGTTACGGGTATGTGATGTACTAACAGGCACAGGACTAAATCTCATGTCCACTCCTGCTGAGTGTTGGGTATGTGTTGATTTTAAAAAAAGAAATCATTCTGTGGATGCCAGAAAAAGGTCAAGTTTGGATAAGTGAAATAGGTAACAGATCTATTATACAGTGTATGTGCATTAATGAAGACTGATTTTATTTATGAAGGGTGTTATTTACAACAAAAACAATGCCTCTCTAAACTTACCATAAACTGGCATTTTATCATGCAGGAAAGTGCAGCACAATTGATTATGTGTGTGTATGTATGTGTGTGTGTGTAATGGGTACTTTGTAGCAGAAAAATGGGTCCATAAAAGGAAATATATTTCAGTAATTGTTAAAATTCTGAGGAAACTTTCCAGGTTATTTGGGGCCTTGCCATATTCCCAAGTCACACTTCCCTTAGAGAAAAATGATTTTGCCTGAAAGCATAAGACTTTTTGTGGCCCACTGGGGAAGCTTGCCAGGAGGAATGTGTGGGTTTGCCAGGATGTGTAGTCAGAGATTCATTCTCCTGAGAGGGGAGAAAACATGTTGGCAACAGATCAATCTGATACTGCTGAGGAGATGTACATGTATGTCCTGGAAGAATCACAAATCTCCATCAAAGTTTCAACTCTCCTGTTGAGTTGTTAAGAGAGACCAGATTTGCCAAGGAATGGACTGAAATTACAAATGAGTCTTGCCAATAAGGATAAACTCTAAACATACCATTTAAAATCATTTAGTGGTACCACAGCATTGCAGTGGAAAGGATGCTTTTTATTACTGTGATTCTTTTCCTCAAACCACTGATCGCAACCCCAACTCTGATCAACCAAATTTTGAAGCTAAACATCATGGATAAGTTCAAAGTCCGTCCCTCCACCATGACTCCTTTTCAAGTATATAATTTATATAAATATATAAAATACATGTATATTTATAGTACATGTATGTATATAAGTATACATAGTGTAATATATATTATATAGTACAATATATAAGTATATATAATGTAATATATATTACATAGTATAATACTATGTTATATATATATATACACACACTGACACACATATATATGGAGTATGTTTTAGAGATTTAGGTTAAAATCTGACTCTTCTTATTCCTAAGCATTTAATTTTAGGTCTGGTTACATTAGCTATCTGTAATTTACTCTTCTAATTTGAAATAAGAAAAAGCCATGTCCCAATTAAATTGTTTGAATATAAAACACTCCAATGTATGCAAAAAAATGCAATATCTTATACAGCGTATGTGCCCAATGAGTGATCCTGGCTTTGGTGATGATGGAGGTAGCAAAGCTGATTATGATGATTTAACTAGCATTTTAAAAAATAATTCTCCACTCGACCTATATTCCATCCTTATCAGATATTGTCATTAATCATTAAAAAGTGCACATACTCTTTCTAAAAGGAAATATTCAAATTTCCTTATTTACCACATTACTTAGAATAGAGCTGAGTATATAGTTGGTGTTCATGTGTCTCATTGAATAAATTTCTAAATCTTTCCATTTTGTGCATTGTAAAATCACCACATTTGATGAGAACTAGGCAAGAAGAATAGAAGGAAGTTCCAAGGGTTAATTATTCACTCAATAATATAAGAAATAAAATAATATTAAGATCAAAAGCCAATGATAAAGGAAACCAACTCAATATCATAAACTAATAAATAGATTTTAAAATGTGATATACTCATACAGCAGAACATTATTTGTCAGTAAAGGAGCTGATGATACATGCTACAAGAGGGATGAAGCTTGGAAACAATCGAACTGAAAAAAGCAAATCTAAAAGAGCCACATGTTATATAATTCAATGTATAGGAAATGTCCAAGTAGGAAAATGCATAGAAATGGAAAGTAGATTAGTGGTTGACAGGGGAGAAGGGGAAAGGGAAAGGGGAAATGACTGCTAATGAGTATGGGGGGCAGTGAAAATATTTTGGAAATAGATAGGGGCGATGGTTGGACAATTCTATGAATATATTAAAAAACAATGAATTGTATACTTTAAAGGGGTGCATTTTATGGTATATGAATTTTGTCTCAATAAAGTTCTTATTAAAAGATAAATAAATTAGAAAAAATGTAGACCAAAGAAGAGATGCCAAAAGTTTAAAATATACATTTTTAGATTTATTTTGGCTTTAAAAACAAAACTGTTGGTAGAATAGAAAATATATATATACGTGCTATTTACCTGGCATTTGTTCCCACTATTTGAAATAAAGCTAAATTCTTCAACGTCTTTGAAACAAAAATGGTTTTTTTCTGCGTTATGGTTGCTATCTATAATTCATCTTCTCCTTTACTTTCAACCTTCTCATCCTTACTTCTGTTAATGCAGGGATCTACACACAGTAGATCGTAAGTAAACTATGAATATTTAACATTAGTCATACAGATATGAGTACCTAATTGCTTTATCAGTAATTTTCACAGATTGTTTCTATAAAAGGAGTCCTAAAAATAATGTTGCCAATCTAATTGGCTCTAAAATATTTTGAAGAGCTGGAAGGAACCAAGGAGGTCATCTTGTCTAATCCCTTCATTTTCTCAAAAATAAAGCCACAGGAAGTTAGGTGAAAACACTGAGAAATCAGCAATTAAATTCCTGGATGAGGATTCCAAATCCAGTCCAATTTCTGCAACACTGGCTGTCTGTTAACTAATAACTGATGCTTATACTGGTTCCTTAAGGTGACCCTCCAGTCCGTGTATTCTTTTCTTTCCACTCAGCCTCAAGGCTTCAAGAACCTCCTTTATGAAGCTAGGAGAGTGACCACTAAGTCATAAATAAGTCAAGGGTGAGCAATACCTTAGTTATGCTGTGGCATAAGGCATCTTCCCTACTACTGTTTCCAAGCTGGCCTCAGTTAGTCTGTTGAGGGAGCCACAAGGGTAATAGTGCGCCATCTGCTGCTTGCGGTAAGCGCACTGATGATAGAATTACTATGGGAATATGTGTATCATGAAGAGCCTTTTGGACAAATATTTCCACATTTTAATTTACACATTTTATCTTCTAACACTCACACAATCAATGGTTCACATTTCTCATCTTACTAAAGAAACTCTTGAGTTTTCTTAAATTCTCTATTCCTTGCCATTGCTCCAAATATGATTTTTTTAATACTCCACATCATTCAAGCCACCTGTTTGCACAGATGGTAGCTTGCTTGCTTACTTTTATACAAGAGCTAAAGATCTAGGCCTGACAAAACACAAGAGTTAACTGTCACTTTGCTTTGTTTCTCCAAGTTTAAAGTGAGTTAAAGAATCAGAGAGAACAGATGTCTCTCCTTAAGCATTTTATTTCACCTTTTTTGTCTCCCATGATCTTTTAGAAAACATGATATACCTTGCATTGAAAATTGTTTCTGCTTCAAAAAGATGAACCTTCTTGTCCCTCTTCCTAATATGACATTATAGACATCATTAAGCAGATAAGAGCCACATCTGTAAATCCTACCCCACTTCACCTTCATTTCACCCTCATAACATTTGCTCTGGGGCACAGCTGGAAGCAAAAATATGACAAACTAGTATGTAATTTGTTTACAGATGAGATATAATATAGAAAACACGCACTATTTTTTGTCCTTATCAAGTATTCTGATAAACAATTAACAAAATAATAAACAGAATTTTTCAATGTATTGTTAGAATAATCAAACAACTACTTAAGTGTTTATCATGTTCCTTGGAAATATAAATGGGGGAAAATGGCAACTAAAATTTAGTCAGTAAAATAAAATAAAGTTATGTGGCATATTAAAAAACGACATTTATTAACTTCCACAATAAGAAAGGAATTTTATTAGACATTTATACTTATTTAATTCTCACAGTAATGGCTCTTGTTACATTAGAGAAAATTGAGCCTCAGGGAACTTAGTTAACGGGACTAACATTAGACGATTAAGAGAATGGTGGGGTCAGAATTCTGATGGGGGACAGATTTTAAGTACAATTTGTCAACGAGAGTTGAAGCAGCTGCTCCAGAAGGCGCTACGACCTGATCTCTAACCCCTTCCGCATACAACCCGCCCAGTGCTGGCTGGTGTCCTGAACACAGACGCAGGAGTTGAAGGGGTAACTCCTGAAAGCCCCTGCAATGTCTCATTATGGGAAGTAACTGAGACCTGAACATGGCCAAATCAGGAGCAGATGCCTCCATGTCTGTTCTGTAGGGTGCTTCTCTCAGCTTTATCAGTGTCAGCTATCAGAATCTGGTCAGAAACCAAGGGAGCGTCTGGCTAACAGTGGAGCTAGTCCCAGCTTGACTGGTGCAGGCAGACCCACCTCTGAAGCTCAGCAAGGATGGAGTGGTAACCTCTAAAGGGTCGAAAGGACCATGATAATGGAGGAAGCTATCCATCTCCAAAACCCTTTTTTTCATCTTGCAAAACTGAAATTCTATATCCATTAAGCAGTAACTCACTAATCCCTCTTCCTTCAGTCCCTGGAAATCACCATTCTACTTTCTGTCTCTATGATTTCCACTACTCATATAAGGGGGATCATACAGTATTGGTCTTTTTGTGACTGGTTTATTTTACTTAGCATAATGACTTCAAGATTCATTCAAGTTCTAGCTAATGCCAGATTCTCCTTCCTTTTTAGATAAATAATACTTCATTGCATGTACATAGCATTCATTGGTGGGAACTTGAAATGTTTCCATGTTTTAGCAATTGTGAATAATACTGCTATGAACACAGATGTACAAATATCTTTTCAAGACTCTGTTTGCAATTCTTTTGGTGATATACCCAGAAGTGGAATTTCTGGATCATATGGTAATTCTGTGTTTAATTTTTAAAGGAACCTCCATACTGTTTTCCACAGTGACTGTACAATTTCACATTCCCACCAGTAGTGCACAAGGATTCCAATTTCTCCACATCTTTGCCAACTCTCATTATTTTCTGAGTTTGTTTGCTTGCCTGTTTTGTTTTGCTTTGCACAGAAACCATCCTAATGCATGTGACATGATATCGCATTGTGGTTTTGACTTGCATGTCCACGTCCTTAGTGTTTAGTGATTTTGTGCATCTTTTCATGCTTATTGACAATTTGTATATCTTAGAAAAGTGTCTACTCAAGTTCTTTGCCCATTTTTGAATCTGGTTGTTTCGTGTTTTTGTGCTTGAGTCTTAGGAGTTCTTTAAACATTCTGGATATCCCTTATCAGATACATGATTTTCAAATATTTTCTCCAATTCTGTGGGCTGCCTTTTACTCGGTTGACAGTGTCTTTTGGTGTATATTTTAAAATTTTTTCATGAAGCCCAATTTGTCTATTTTTCCTTTTGTTCATCTGTGATTTTGGTGTCATACACAAAACAACATCTCCAAATCCAATGTTGTGAAGCTTTTGTACTATGGTTTCTTCTAAGATTTTTATAGTGTTAAGTTTTCAATTTAGGTCATGGTCCCATTCTGAGTTATGAACATCAACATATACATTTACCTAACACCATATACAGTTTTTGTATATGGTGTTAAGTAAATGTCCAATTTCAATATTTTGCATGTTGATATCCAGCTTTCCCAGCATCATTTGTCAACAAAATTGTCATTTCTCCAATGAATATTTCTGCACTCTTGCCAAAAATCATTTGATCGTACATGTTAAGGTTTATTTATGGATTCTCTATTCTATTCCATTGTTATAGATCTTTCTTTATGCCAGTACTACACTGTTTGGATTACTGTAGCTTTGTAGTAAGTTTTGAAATCAGGAAATTTGAGTCCTCCAAATTTGTTCCTTTGTCCTGGACTCTTTTGGCTATTCATGGTCCCTTTTGATTCCATATGAAATTTAGGATGGTTTCTTCTCTTCTGCAAAAAACATTGCTGGGATTTTAGTAAGGATTTCATTGAATCTGTAGATCACTTTGAGTAGTACTTACATCTTAATAAGTCTTCCAATCCATAAATATGGTATATCTTTCCATTTATTCATATTTTCTTTAAGGATTCATGCTATTTCTTCTTTAAAGTTTGGTAGAATTGGCCACTGAAGCATTTAGATCTAGGGCTTTTCTTTGTTAGGAGATTTTTGATTACTGGTTCAATCTTCTTACTAGTTATAGCTCTATTCAGATTTTTAATTTCTTCATCATTTATTAATGGTAGGTTTTATGTTTCTATGAATTTGTACATTTCATCTAGGTTATCCAATTTGTTGATGTACACTAGTTCATAGTACTCTCTTAGATCCTTTCTTATTTCTGTAGAACCACTAGTAATGTCCCCACTTTCATTTTGATTTTAGTGATTTGAATATTTTCTCTATCTTTCTCTCTATTTCTTTCTAAATAGTCCATCTATTTAAAGGTTTGTTCATTTTTTTTTTTTTCTGGCTGCGCCTCGTGGCATGAGGGATCTTGTTTCCCCAACCAGGGATTGAACCCGTGCCCCCTGCAGTGGAAGCACAAAGTCTTAACTGCTGGACCTCCAGGGAAATCCCTAAAACTTTGTCCATTTTGTTGATCTTTTTGAAGAATAAACTTTTGGTTTCACTGGGTTTTTTTCTACTTTTTTTCTATTATTTATTTTGTTTTTCTCTGCTCTTTTATGATTTCCTTCCTTCTTCCAGCTTTGGGTTTAGATTTTTCTTCTTTTTCTAGTTCATTAAGTTATAAAATTAGGTTGTTGATCTGAAAGCTTTTTTTCTTAATGTAACTGCTGATATTTATAAACTTCTCCCCTAGCACTTTCACTGCATCCAATATATTTAGAGGCATGCTGTGTTCTCATTTTCATTTATATCAAAGTATATTTTACCTTCCCTTGTGATTTCTGCCTTGATCCATTAACTTTTAAACAGTGTGTTGTCTCATTTCCACAAATTTGTGAATTTTCCAGTGTTTCCTCTGTTATTGATTTTTAACTTTATCCCATTGTGATCAGAGAAGATACTTTGTATGATATCTACATTTTAAAATCCACTGAGACTTAATTTGTGACCTAACAAATTTACTTTTTTTTTTTTTTTTTTTTTTTTTTGCGGTATGCGGGCCTCTCACTGTTGTGGCCTCTCCCGTTGCAGAGCACAGGCTCCGGACGCGCAGGCCCAGCAGCCATGGCTCACGGGCCTAGCCGCTCCGCGGCATGTGGGATCTTCCCAGACCGGGGCACGAACCCGTGTCCCCTGCATCGGCAGGCGGACTCTCAACCACTGCGCCACCAGGGAAGCCCCCAAATTTACTTTTTTTATCTTTGAATAGGCTATACTCTTTAAGCCTTTTTAGTTTTCGTTGAAAATTGTTCATTTAAATGTAGTAGTGTGGTAACTCTGGAAACCAGATTCTCCTCCTTCCTCAGGGTTTTCCATTTTTTTATTTTTTATTTTTTGTTTTTGATTGTTATAGGCTGTTTCTGTGCTGAAGATCACTGAGGTGTAAGCTTATGGGTTTTTCAGGTCTTTTTAGATCCTGTGCTTTTCCCTAGGCATGTGTAGTGACTTCCTAATTGCCCTATATATATGCAGTTGATTTTAAATGTATCAGTCTTCAGTGTCTGGCTCCCGAAAGGAGAAAAAGAATAAAAAGAGGGAGGGGGCAGGGGTGGAAGGTGCTGGCCCTTTAAATATCACTAGAAGTCACTTCAGCCAAAAGAAGAGGACCTTACTTACAACAGTAGGGTAGGTATAACAACAATCACCACCACCTCTTTCTCTGCACCTCTGTGATCAGAAGCAACAATCAGCAAATAGAACACTGATCTCCAAAGGAAGATAGGGTGCTTTTTGTCCACTCTGGCTCCTGCAAGCTTCTCCTGTAACATGTGCACTGCCTCCTTTCCCAGGTTGAAGTGTGAAGGAGGGGTAACTTGTACTGTGCAAAGAGTTGAAATTGACTGTTATCTGCAATTTGCTATCCAAACCCTCCCCTTGGAAGTTACAAACCTTCAACAGATTCCAGAGTTTCAAAAGAGTTATATCAGACAGATTCTGCCAGTACAGTTGTTGTCTAGTTAGGGAGATAAATTCCTACGTAGACCCATCTTTGAAGAAGCCTTCCCCTGTATTTATGACTTAAATGGTAACACAACTTACTTTAGAAATTAATGAAAATATTAAAAAAGAAATTAAAGTTCTATGAGTCCTTGTGATAGTTTGCTTTATGTGTCACCTTGACTGGGCAAAGGGATTCCCAAATAGGTGGTAGAACATTTTTTCTTGGTGTGTCTGTGAGGATGTTTCTGGAAGAGATTAGCATTTGAGAAAGACTGAGTAAAGAAGCTCAGCAATGTAGGTGGGTAGTATCCATTCAAATGAGGGTCTGAATAGAACAAAAAGGCAAGAGAAGAGTGAATTTGCTCTTTTTGCTTGAGTTGGGGCAACTCTTTTCCTACCTTCAGACATCAGTGGTCCTGTGGCACTTTGGACTCAGACTGAATGAAACCCATTAGTTTTCCTGGTTCTCCAGCTTGCAGATGAAAGATTGTGGGCCTCCTTGACTTCCACCACTGTATGAGCCAATTTCTATAATAAATTAACCTCCCTCTCTCTCTTTCTCTCTCCCTCCCCCTCCTTCCCTCCTCCCTCTCTCTCCTTCTCCCTCTAGATAGATACATAGATAGACAGACAGACAGATGATAGATAGATAGATAGATAGATGATAGATAGGAAGAAAATTGGTCTTGTATCTCTAGAAAACCCTGACAAAGATAATACAATTAGCTTTATCTTTTTATATTAAGCATTTTAAATCAGACTGGATGAACTTTTGTACACCAATTTTAACCCTAATGATAGAAAAGGTTATGCTAGATTCTTTCATATTATTTTACAATTTTTTAATGGCTGCAAAATATTCCTTTATGCAACATGCATCGAATTATTAAATTTTTATTTCTGTACTGTTGATGATGACATTTCTTTGCAGTAGCAGAAATAGATGCTGAAACTTCATTAATGTTGTATATCGTCAAGATTTCCACCTTCAGATTGTTACCCAAGACTTTGCAGAAGAAGAATTTCATAGTATTTGTATTTCTTTTGCATAATTTTTGATTGTTTATAAGTTTAATATTTGTATTTTAACCATGATGTTTAAATTTCTTAAAAGTAATACACATTTTTAATGTAGTATTAATAAACTGGAGGTGGAAGAGTTCTCTGGACCCCATTCTCTGTAGGATTGATAGAGTTTTTTTAGAGGTATATATCACAATGTATATCTTTTAAATAGAAAAGAACAAAGAAATGTTATATTTATCTACAGATAAATCCAATTCCCTTTTATTGAGGGCCCTAGTTCAACTCCTGGCACAGTGTTAGAAAGCTTTCTTGCTTAAGCCTCCTTGCTGGCTCGGAAAAGCACCAGTGGCCCTCAGGTTGGCCCTCTCCCAGCATTTCCCAAAGTACCACAATTACCACTTTTCAAACACTCATCAGAATTCCCATCAGATTCCCTCAGAATAAGAGATCTCCTCCAAATGTTAGTAAATGAAACCAATTCACAGAAAGATTAAAAGATATGCTGTATTTCAAAATATGCTTCAAAAACTCTAACACAAATTTCAGTAAAACTGATCCATCAGCAAAAAGTTATGAGATTGTTACACAAAGCTAAACATATTTGACTGTTTACATTTACTGTAATGATATTCAGATATTTTACTATGATGAAATATTTCACAAAACCTCAATTGTGATTATTTCTGCCATATTTTTTCTTTTTTTCTAGTAATGGGGGGATATATTAACATTTTATAAAAATGATGGTGTGCTACTCTTGGGGCATATTGTAAACTATAATTTGTATTTATTGAAAGAGGTGTGTTAGATCCTTGAAGACACTCCATATTTAATAACTATATTTGTATAAACCAAATTAAACAATTATTAATGCGAGGGGTCACTATGTTCAAAGGTCATGGTTGAGGTATTGCTGTTTCTTATGCTTCCAGAATCTCTGTGGTTGAATTCCTAAGAAGAAATTCCATGGAATTCCATGTGGTCTCTGGTGCCTTTTTAAAATTCCTGCCTCCATGGGTTGAACACATTAAAGCCTGGCTGAGAGGCAAGAGGATACTTATGGCTTCTCACCCTCTTCTCTTTTATATAAAATACTTGTTTTAGTTTTTAGAGCAGCATGGTGTTAAAATTTAGATTTTTAAGGAAAGAAAAGTTTTCACTTAAACTTTGAAAGAAATCTAAATGCCCTATTACAACTGAAGAAAGAATTTCACTTCTGTGGTTATGGACATTCAGTGAATAATCATGTGATTTTATAATTAATAGTTCCTTGTATAATGATGTACCTGATGTTACAAAATATAAAGAATGCTGGATAATGACAGGATTTAACCATTCCTGCGTTCAAGAACTTAATATCATTTCAAATCACCCTGAATATCAATTCTACTCCTAACAAAAATTTCAACCCCAATAAACACATCCAAAAATTCCGGGTTCTTACTGAGCCTGTAGCCCATCAGTAGGATGCTCTCTCTCTTTCATCCATGATAGTTTTATAACAGAGTCAATGATAGGCCAATCTCTAAACATTGCTAGATAATATTCATACACACACACACAGACACATACACACACAGACACACACACACACACACACACAGCTGCAGTCCTGTATATAAAATACACAAGAAAATGACCATTTTCCATATCTCACAAAAAGAAACAGTACCCTAAAACAGCATTAAATAGTTAATTCAGCTTGATAAAATCTTCGCAATCTAAGTAAACATAAAGTTAACTGATTTCTAGAGTGTTGCATAAAACTGCACTCTTTATGCTCCTACAATATTCTCCATGGCAGTTAGCCAGAGAGAACCTTTGGAAGACTGAAAACTCATCCTGGAGCTATTGAAGTTTATTCTTGCCCATTCTGAAAAATTGGCTGATATTGATAATTGTTATAAAAAGTTTTACCCCATGAGCCTCATAGGCTGCCAAGAATGTAATTGAGCTGAAATGGAAGGCTGGTATTAAGCTTGCATCCGGTTCTGAGTCAAGGAGCCCTCACTCTTTGACTAGCATCAAAGGAACCTTCTTTCATTTGGGGAGAACAATTTGATGATAGTGGAGTTCATTTTGAGAAATTGTCCCAGCTTGTCCAAACTGATGGCAAGTTGGATCGGATTTCAAAATAAATAAATAAATACCTGTAGGAGTTGAGGTTACTACCCCGGCTCAAAAAAATCAGATTAGAAAGTATTTATTAAGTATCTACAATGCATGAGGCATGATTCCACTCAAGATTTTACCAAACATGATGATACAATGTTAATTCTGACCCCCTTTTTCACTAAACAGATGTAACAAAACACAGTATTCTATAATAATAAAAAAATCGTGACACTTTTAGACCATGTTTTCATTTATT
The DNA here is from genome assembly GCF_949752795.1 of Hyperoodon ampullatus. NCBI lineage: Eukaryota > Metazoa > Chordata > Mammalia > Artiodactyla > Ziphiidae > Hyperoodon > Hyperoodon ampullatus. The sequence continues at coordinate 110,678,904 of NC_136921.1, forward strand.
ATTTTATAATATGATTTTAGTGAAATTCAGCACTTACATACATTCTTAAAATGGAACCTTATGTATATCCTGTTGTCCTGAAAGATACAACTGTCTTCCTGGATGTCGTCTCAATTTTCTGTCATGATCTGCTCAAAAGTGGCAAATGTATGCATTTGGTCGTTTATTTTGAATCTCTTGAAATTTCAACTTAACAATGTACTTCAGCAACAAAATTCAATAAATATTCATTAAGTTTGTACTATGTATCAGGAAATACCTATTCTATGTGCTAGAGATACAAAACATCCTCACTCATTAAGGAGTTCAGAGTTCAATGGGGGATACAGGCAAATAAAACTATTTCCATACAAAGAGGAGTACAGTACTGTGATTAAGAGTAAAGACTTGTGTTATCAACTAAAGGTAGAAATCAGCCACATGTACTTTAAAACACTAGCCCAAATTGAGATATCCTGTAAGTATAAAATACACACTGCATTTTGAAGACCTCATATAAAATATATAAAATACCTCATTTTTAAAACTAATTTTTAATACTGTACTGATTATGTTTGAAATGTTATTTGGGATATATTGTATTAAACAAAATGTATTAACACAATTAATTTCACCAGTTTCTTTTTACTTTTTCAATGTATTCTTTTGAAAATTTATGAATTACATCACATTTGTAACTCAGATTTCTATTGGACAGCGTTGGTTTGTATACTGATGCTACTAGACCTTTTGTCTTAAAAACTCATTCTATCACGTACTAGCTGTAAGACCTTAGGCAAGTACTAGTTTGTTTGTTTGTTTGTTTTTTGCTTCAGTTTCCTCATGTATAAGAAGAGGCTGATAACAATTATAGTTGTTTACTCAATAGGGTTGTTGGGATAGTAAGTGAATCAAAACATCTAAAAGGTGACTATTATTAAATATGTAAGCATTAAGTAGGCACATAGAAAGAGTACCTATCTCAGGCCAGAAGAAGTAAACTCAGAGAATTCCAAAAAGAAAAAAATAATAATAATGTAAAAAATATAATAAAAAATATAAAAAATAATAATAAACCTTCAAAGAATGTCAGAAAGCTATCCCACTGTAATAGGAGGATACGAGTATTTCCAAGACTAGGGACAATATAAATAAAGTCATAAAACTTGAAAGAACCAAGGTCTATTCCAGGAACTGAAAGTGGTTTTCAACGTGTAGGATTGCAAACTTCTTCGAAGCAATGGTGGGAAGAGAGACTGAAGAGGTGAGAAAAGCCAGGTCACTACACTGCCCAATACTATTTTAAAGAATTTATGAAATTAGGAATCCCCTCTATCAAACTAACCATATTGTTTTAGGAGAGTCAAAGGAGATACTCAAAGAGAAGAAATGAAATGGGAATAAGTGATGTCATGAAGGAGATTACTAAGATATTAATAAAAGAATTTCTGAGTAGTAAGGCATATTACTTCCCCATTCTAACCCTTAAGGCAGGATGCTTTTGATAGCTATCCAGTTATCCTTTTCTACTAACTGAGCCTATTAAGCCAACAAGCCTCTAAAACTTGTACTCATTTAATACACCCACTATAAGCTAGGTTATGAAAATAAATTTTGGATTTTGTAAATTGGGCATGTTCACCAAAATAAATATTAATGCTCAGATTCTATTATGGTAATGGATAGACACCAACACTCATAGGTTCTTTATAACTTATAAGGACAAAACAGAGTCAGAGAAATCTACCTCCCAGGTGAAAGAGACAAAGTTGAAAGCTCTCAGGAAAAGGTTCCTTTTGTATTAGAGGTATAGGTAGTGTTAAAAGGTAAACTGAGGCACATAAAATTTTTTCAAAGGTTTATTTATGCAAGCCGATTCAAATTGGACAGCACCAAACCAAAAATGGTTAGGAGCTCCCTGATGACAGAAGCTAGGGAAAAGGTTTTCATAGAGAAGTCGCAGAAGAAAAACAAATAACGTTATTCGATTGGCTATACTTAAGCAGTTGTCCTATATGGAAAAGCGGGCTACTTGTGATCGGTTGTTCTTTTGGGTTTTTTTTTTTTTTTGGATTCTGGAGCATTGATTCTGCCTTAGGTTTTGGTTTTCTTAGTAGGCTGCCGAGGCATTAGAGCCACCTCAGTCTAATAGACTCCTTGTTTAATTAATTTTATTGTAGTTACAATGATATATCATAAGGGCATTAAAATAATAAGAAAGAAGACTCTTCTGGAAGGAATTATTGTGGATTAAATTTTAAATATGTTGAATAAGGTAACATTATCAAAAGTGAAATGAACAAATATATGTATATATACTATATGCTAAATTTGTGATAGGATAACCTATAACAATTAGCAACCAGCAATAGTATCTGAAATAATTTTAATTTTGATTGCATCACTTTGTTTTCTCCCTTAGTAAGATTCACTGCTTTGTCCTCAGTGTCTTAAACAGCTAGATACAAACAGCAGGGCTATGCCAACATTCTACGACAGTACCAAAGTGCACATTTCCAGTTGATGATATCACAGTAGGTACCCACCCTAAATATCTCTTGGTAGTGTGTTATTAGCATATGTCTCAAAATTTGCCATGTCCACCTCCTTGTCACACCCCATCACAGTGTTGAATGTGTCACTGGAAGACCATCAGTTTTGCCCTTATGTAAGGCACACTCTGTCTCTCATGACAGTAGTGTTGTCCTGTACAGTCTCATTAACAGACTATATTTATCACTCGTTCATGGCTCAACACTACAAACTCCTGCCATGTATGTCTTTTCTTTATGTAAAAAAATGGTACTTAGAGTCCTTGAGGTTTAGAAATTAATGACACTATCAATATTAATTTTGCAAAGAATAAAATTTTAGCTAAGACTGAGATGCATCTTCAGATGAGTGAGAACTAAAAAGGAAAGAAAAATGTTATAGTGAGTAAATATTACACTAAATCATCTCTAATATTATTTCAGGACTTAAGCTCCTAGGGGGCTATATTTTTACTGACCATTTATTAAATTTCAAACCTAACTGAGATTATTTGGAGAAGAGAGCATGGAAAACCACATTTTGAAAACAATGAGTGATATCAAGAAAGAAGCAGAAATGGTCTCAGTGTTGGGAGAGCATATCGGGGAAATGCTCAAGCAAACAGTGATGGAACGTGACAGAGCTATTAAAATCCAAACCCACACAAACATTCAAATCGTTTCTCATCTGGACACAGTTCCTTCTTCTACTCTGAACTGCAATTACAATGAATGGGCTTCAGCCCTCTCAACTGGTGCCCAGTGAGAGAGGCATGTTTATGCTCTCAAATATTTGGGCCATCCATTTGTTCATATGCTATGGTTTGATGCCCAGGTTTCTTTCTGTGCCATGAAATTCTGGTCCAGGATGAAACTGGAAAAAGATGGTGCAGTGACAGGATGATAAATGAGGTTCACCATGATGAAAGGCTGGGTTGTCCTCTTGTATTCTTGGCAACAGAAACAGATTTACCAACACGTCTGCCCCCAAACACATTCTTCTATAAAGTTTTAAAATCAAGCAGCTAAGGGAATTGTCTGGCAGTCCAGTGGTTAAGACTCTGGGCTTTCACTGCTGAGGGCATGGGTTCAATCCCTGGTTGGGGAACTAAGATCCTGCTAACTGCACAGTGTGGCCGAAAAATTTAAAAATTTAATAAAATAAAATCAAGCAGCTAATAACCACATTGTATCAAAGGGCTAACAGGAAAATCCTCTCTTTTTGTTTGTGCATAGATACCCAAATTCAAAGTTCTTCTTTAGGATGGGGGACTTGTATAGATAAGGATTCTGTTTGTTTGTTGAAATGCTAAACAAATTCCTATTCTGAAAATTCCAAATTAAAGTACACACTAGGGTGCAACAATTCTGTTCAGTGAGGGTTCTTTCCTTTCAAACAAGATTTGTCACATTTTAAAATTGAATTTATCCAATGCATATAAAATGCAATAAAATGTACAGACCTTAACTGATATCTAAAAGTTTAAGAATCTGTCTTTTAAGTAAAACCTAGAGCTAACTTCTCTTTAAAAGTAATCTCAATGTGATTGTAGAACTTTTGAAAGGATGTTAATTATGTTAATTCTTTGAACAGAGATAAAATTAAAGTCAAAAAGGTTTTAGTCACAGTAGTAGAGAGGCAGCACCTTCTAACTAGCAGACCTTTAAAATTGACTATGGGCTAAAATCACAAAGTACAAAACAGCAACCAGTAAATCTGTCATGTGGTTTCTTCATCTCAGTCAGATAACAAATTGTCATCTAAAATTTAATCAACAATGCCCCTAGATTAAACTGAATTTGAAAATTTATTTTGACCATGGAGTCAAGGTACAAGAGTATGCGTGCAAATTGTGGATGACTGTGGTAGGGCCTTTAAGATGAGAACCATAGGTGATGGTAATCAAAGGTTTTTGCAGTTCTCCAGTGGGAGTAAACCATAGACTAGGAAGGAGTTTGACAGCTATTAAAACCAGGGCTCTGCAGTTGAGAGGTAGCTTTGCTGTTTGGGGAAGGTCTGTTTTCCATGACTGACTGCAGTATGGTTCAAGTCAGAGGGAAAGAAGATCCCTGGAACTCCATCATGAGCGGTGCCTTAACAGGAGCCATACTGGCAGCAAGAAACAGACTAGTGGCCATGGTTGGGTCAGCTGCGATGGGTGGCATTCTCTGGGCTTTAATTGAAGGAGCTGGTGTCTTCTAGACAAGATTTGCCTCCGCCCAATTTCCCAATTATCCTCCATTTGCTGAAGACCCCTTGCAGTGGCCTTCAGCCCAGTTACCATCCTCACCTCTTGGAGACTATGGACAATATCAATAGGATTTCTTTCCCAGGATTTCTTTAATGGAATGAGGAAAGGATTTCAAACTGTTTTTCAAATGATAGGTGGGACAACTATGGCCAAACAGACTATGAAGAGACATTTAGCATCTTCTTCTATTTAAAGGAACATGGGGGTGGGGTTTCCTAAAAGATAATACATTATTCATACTTGGATTGCATTTGTGATTAAATAAATGTCTAAAATCTTTCAAAGGAAACACAATAAGTGCTAGGAAGATGAAGGACCAAATGGCAAGCAGCAATGAAGTATGACCACCATATCCTTGTGGACTTCTCTGCCTGGTTTTGTTCTGTTAGTCAAACAATAAAAAAAACTCCTGGACATCGCTCTTAAAAAAAAAAAAAAAACTTACTTTAGAATAATTTTAATTTGAAAATAGATTTAGTCTTTCCTTACACCCTTCTAATTTAAAACAAAATAAATTTATATTTCTTTTTTCTTTACATAATTTTCTTGATTCTCCTCTTCCTTTAAATTCTTCCAACATCCACTGAGCAGAACTGGAACACAGCATTCAGATAAGGCCCTGATTCTGCTGTCTCAGTTTACGTTTATAAGCTCTCCTGATTGCTAAGGGTTACAATCTTTGCTTCACAAGGCTCTGCCTGGGTACAAACTGTTCTACATAATGACACTTACTACAGAAGTCAAAAGTAAACACTCAAGTATCATTATTCAATAATCATTTTTAAAATTGCATTAAAAATATCTTGTGTTCTTCAGTTTGCCACATTAAAATGCAGGCAGTCCAGTTCAATAAATCCCAGAAGAGTAGTGAGTATCAGAATCTAGTCTCGGTAGAGGGACGTGCACTCCCTCTTGCGAGAGCAGCAGAATCACAACTAACTGCTGAACAATCACTGACAGAAAGACACTGGAACTCACCAAAAAAGATACCCCATATTCAAAGACAAAGGAGACGCTACAATGAGATGGTAGGAGGGGAGCAATCACAATAAAATCAAATCCCAAACCGCTGGGTGGGTGACTCACAAACTGAAGAACAAGTATACCGCAGAAGTCCACCCACTGGAGTGAAGGTTCTGAGCCCTATGTAAGGCTTCCCAACCTGCGGGTCCAGCAACAGGAGAAGGAGTTACCAGAGAATCAGACTTTGAAGGCTAGTGGGATTTGATTGCAGGACTTGGACAGGACAGGGGGAAACAGAGACTCCATGCTTGGAGGGCACACACAAAGTAGTGTGCACATCAGGACCCAGGGGAAGGAGCAGTGACCCCACAGAAGACTGAACCAGACATACCTGCTGGTGTTGAAGGGTCTCCTGCAGAGGTGGGGGGCAGCTGTGGCTCACCGTGGGGACAAGGACACTGGCAGCAGAAGTTCTGGGAAGTACTCCTTGGCATGAGCCCTCCTGAGTCCACCATTTGCCCCAGAAAAGAGCCTGTAGGCTCCAGTGCTGGGTAGCCTCATGCCAAACAACCAGTAGGGAGGGAACTCAGCCTCACCCAGGAGACAAACACATTAAAGTTTTACTGAGCTCTGCCCAGCAGAGCAACACCCAGCTCTACGCACCACCAGTCCCTCACATCAGGAAGCTTGCACAAGCCTCTTACATAGCCTCATCCACCAGAGAACAGGCAGCAGAAAAAAGAAGAACTACAATCCTGCAGCCTGTGGAATGAAAACCACATTCACAGAAAGATAGACAAAATGAAAAGTCAGAGGAATATGTACCAGGTGAAAGAGCAAGATAAAACCCCAGAAAAACAACTAAAAGAAGTGGAGGTAGGCAACATTCCAGAAAAAGAATTCAGAATAATGATAGTGAAGATGATCCAGGACCTCGGAAAAAGAATGGAGGCAAAGATTGAGAAGATGCAAGATATGTTTAACAAAGACCTAGAAGACCTAAAGAACAAATAAACAGAGATGAACAGTACAATAACGGAAATGAAAAATACACTAGATGGAATCAATAGCAGAATAACAGGCAGAAGAACGGATAAATGACCTGGAAGACAGGATGCTGGAAATCACTGCTGTGGAACAGAATAAAGAAAAAAGAATGAAAAGAAATGAAAAAAGCCTAAGAGAACTCTGGGACAACATTAAATGCATGAGGCCAATCTGGGCTCTACCAGTTGAGGAACTCAGCCATTAAGATCAACAGAGAGAGCAGCAACCACAGGGAAATAGGATAAAAACGTTTGAGTCCAGAGATGCCAGAGGGCATTACAATGCGTGAATATTATCTTAGCAGCATGAGGATGGGAAATCAACTCTTCCCCAGATGCCATTTTATGGTGAGAATCAACAGATGGAGGCTAGCCATGAGACTGAGCATGTTTAACGATGGGAGACAGCATTACCTAAAGGGTAACTGAATCTAGTGCATTATAGGTTAATGCAGAAGATTAGACACAAATAGACCAAAATAAAGTATGTTTTCCCACTGCACAGAGGTAATGACTCAAAAGGATGACCAAATCAGTTAAAAGAAAAAAAATTACGTTTTCCCTGTATATTTAAAGAGAATTATTAACAATTTTGTGATATCACTGCTCATGGATAAATATTTGTTTCAAAATCACTCTTACACTGGAGGAGCTTCAAGATGGCGGAAGAGTAAGACGCAGAGATCACTTTCCTCCCCACAGATACATCAGAAATACATCTACACGTGGAACTGCTCCTACAGAACACCTACTGAACGCTGGCAGAAGACCTCAGACCCCCCAAAAGGCAAGAAAATCCCCACGTACCTCGGTAGGGCAAAAGAAAAAAGGAAAAACAGAGACAAAGAATAGAGACGGGACCTGCGCCAGTGGGAGGGAGCCGTGAAGGAGGAAAGGTTTCCACACACTAGGAAGCCCCTTCGTGGGCGGAGACTGCGGGTGGCGGAGGGGGGAGCTTCGGAGCCGCGGAGGAGAGCGCAGCCACAGGGGTGCAGAGGGCAGAGCGGAGAGATTCCCGCACAGAGGGTCGGTGCCGCCCAGCACTCACCAGTCCGAGAGGCTTGTCTGCTCACCCGCCGGGACGGGTGGGGGTTGGGAGCTGAGGCTCGGGCATCGGTCGGAGCGCAGGGAGAGGACTGGGGTTGGCGGCATGAACACAGCTTGAAAGGGGTCAGTGCACCACAGCTGGCCGGGAGGGAGTCCGGGGAAAAGTCTGGAGCTGCCCAAGAGGCAAGAGACATTTTCTTCCCTCTTTGTTTCCTGGTGCGCGAGGAGAGGGGATTAAGAGCGCTGCTTAAAGGAGCTCCAGAGACGGGCGCGAGCCGCGGCTATCAACGCGGACCCCCGAGACGGGCATGAGACACTAAGGCCGCTGCTGCCGCCACCAAGAAGCCTGTGTGCGAGCACAGGTCACCCTCCACACCTCCCCTCCCGGGAGGCTGTGCAGCCCGCCACTGCCAGGGTTCCGTGACTCAGGGACAACTTCCCCGGGAGAACGCACGGCGCGCCTCAGGCTGCTGCAACGTCACACCGGCCTCTGCCGCCGCAGGCTCGCCCCGCCTCCGTGCCCCTCCCTCCCCCCCGGCCTGAGTGAGACAAAGCCCCCGAATCAGCGGCTCCATTAACCCCGTCCTGTCTGAGCGAAGAACAGACGCCCTCAGGCGACCTACAAGCATAGGCGGGGCCAAACCCAAAGCTGAACCTCAGGAGCTGTGCGAACAAAGAAGAGAAAGGGAAATCTCTCCCAGCAGCCTCAGGAGCAGCGGATTAGATCTCCACAATGAACTTGATGTACCCTGCATCTGTGGAATACCTGAATAGAGAACGAATCATCCCAAATTGAGGCGGTGGACTTTGGGAGCAATGATATATATATATCATTGGGAGCAATGATATATATATATATATATATATATATTTTTTTTTTTTTCTCTTTTTGTGAGTGTGTATGTGTATGCTGCTTTGTGTGATTTTCTCTGTATAACTTTGCTTTTACCATTTCTCCTATGGTTCTGTCTGTCCGTTTTTGTTTTTTTTTTTCAGTATAGTTTTCAGCTCTTGTTATCATTGATGGATTTTTTTCGTTTGGTTATTCCCTTCTTTCTTTCTTTCTTTCTTTTTAAATTATGTAAAAAAATATTTTTAATCATTATTTTTTGTTTTTTATTTTATTAGACTTTATCTTTTGCTCCCTCCCTTCCTTCCTTCCTTCCTTTCTCTCTCTCTCTCTCTCTCTCTCTTTCTCTCTCTCCCCTTTATTCTGAGCCATGTGGATGAAAGGCTCTTGGTGCTCCAGCCAGGCGTCAGGGCTATGCCTCTGAGGTGGCAGAGCCAAGATCAGTACATTGGCCCACCAGAGACCTCCCAGCTCCACGTAATATCAACGGCGAAAATCTCCCAGAGATCTCCATCTCAATGCCAAGACCCAGCTCCACTTAAAGACCAGCAAGCTACAGTGCTGGATACCCTATGCCAAACAACTAGCAAGACAGGAACAAAACCCCACCCATTAGCAGAGAGGCTGCCTAAAATAATAATAAGGTCACAGAAGCCCCAGAACACACCACCAGACATGGACCTGCCCACCAGAAAGACAAGAGTCAGCCTCATCCACTGGAACACAGGAACTAGTCCCCTCCACCAGGAAGGGGAACCAAACAAACCCACTGAACAGAACATAGACACTGGGGGCAGACACCAAAAACAACAGGAACTATGAACCTGCAGCCTGCAAAAAGGGGACCCCAAACACAGTAAGTTAAGCAAAATGAGAAGACAGATGAAGGAGCAGCAGATGAAGGAGCAAGGTAAAAACCCACCAGACCTAACAAATGAAGAGGAAATAGGCAGTCTACCTGAAAAACAATTCAGGATAATGATAGTAGAGATGATCCAAAATCTTGGAAATAGAATGGAGAAAATACAAGAAACGTTTAACAAGGACCTAGAAGAACTAATGAGCAAACAAAGAATCATGAACAACACAATAAATGAAATTAAAAATTCTCTACAAGGGATCAATAGCAGAATAACTGAGGCATAAGAATGGATAAATGACCTGGAAGATAAAACAGTGGAAATAACTACTGCAGAGCAGAATAAAGAAAAAAGAATGAAGAGAACTGACGACAGTCTCAGAGACCTCTGGGACAATATTAAGTGCACCAACATTCGAATTATAGGGGTCCCAGAAGAAGAAGAGAAAAAGAAAGGGACTGACAAAATAGTTGAAGAGATTATAGTTGAAAACTTCCCTAATATGGGTAAGGAAATAGCTAACCAAGCCCTGGAAGCACAGAGAGTCCCATATAGGAAAAATCCAAGGAGAAACACACCAAGACACATATTAATCAAACTATCAAAAATTAAACACAAAGAACAAATATTAAAAGCAGCAAGGGAAAAACAACAAATAACATACAAAGGAATCCCCATAAGGTTAACAGCAGATCTCTCAGCAGAAACTCTGCAAGCCAGAAGGGAGTGGCAGGACATATTTAAAGTGATGAAAGGGAAAAACCTAAAACAAAGATTACTCTATCCAGCAAGGATCTCATTCAGATTTGACGGAGAAATTAAAAACTTTACAGGCAAGCAACAGCTAAGAGAATTTCAGCACCACCAAACCAGCTTTACAACAAATGCTAAAGGAACTTCTCTAGGCAGGAAACACAAGAGAATGAAAAGACCTACAATAACAAAGCCAAAACAATTAAGAAAATGGGAATAGGAACATACATATCGATAATTACCTTAAATGTAAATATATTAAATGCTCCAACCAAAAGACACAGACTGGCTGAATGGATACAAAAACAAGACCCGTGTATATGCTGTCTACAAGAGACCCACTTCAGACCTAGGGACACATACAGACTGAAAGTGAGGGGATGGAAAAAGATATTCCAAGCAGGTGGAAATCAAGAAAGCTGGAGTAGGAATTCTCATATCAGACAAAATAGATTTTAAAACAAAGACTATTATAAGAGACAAAGAAAGACACTACATAATGATCAAGGGATCAATCCAAGAAGAAGATATAACAATTGTAAATATTTATGCACCCAACATAGGAGCACCTCAATACATAAGGCAAATACTAACAGCCATAAAAGGGGAAATCGACAGTAACACAATCATAGTAGGGGATGTTAACACCCCACTTGCACCAATGGACAGATCATCCGAAATGAAAATAAATAAGGAAACACAAGTTTTAATGATACATTAAACAAGATGGCCTTAATTGATATTTATAGGACATTCCATCCAAAAACAACAGAATACACATTCCTCTGAAGTGCTCATAGAACATTTTCCAGGACACATAATATCTTGGGTCACAAATCAAGCCTTGATAAATTTAAGAAAATTGAAATTGTATCAAGTATCTTTTCTGACCACAACACTATGAGACTAGATATCAATTAAAGGAAAAAATCTGTTAAAAATACAAACACATGGAGGCTAAACAATACACTACTTAATAACCAAGAGATCATTGAAGAAACCAAAGAGGAAATCAAAAAATACCTAGAAAGAAATGACAGCGAAAACACGATGACCCAAAACCTATGGGATGCAGGAAAAGCAGTTCTAAGATGGAAGTTTATAGTAATAAAATCCTACCTTAAGAAACAAGAAACATCTCAAATAAACAACCAAAACTTACACCTAAAGCAATTAGAGAAAGAGGAACAAAGAAACCGCAAAGTTAGCAGAAGGAAAGAAATCTTAAAGATCAGATCAGAAATAAATGAAAAAGAAATGAAGGAAACGATAGCAAAGATCAATAAAACTAAAAGCTGGTTCTTTCAGAAGATAAACAAAATTGATAAACCATTAGCCAGACTCATGAAGAAAAAAGGGGAGAAGACTCAAATCAATAGAATTAGAAATGAAAAAGGAGAAGTAACAACTGACACTGCAGAAATACAAAAGATCATGAGAGATTACTACAAGCAACTATATGCCAATAAAATGGACAACCTGGAAGAAATGGACAAATTCCTAGAAATGCACAACCATCTGAGACTGAACCAGGAAGAAATAGAAACTATGAACAGACCAATCACAAGCACTGAAATTGAAACTGTGATTTAAAATCTTCCAACAAACAAAAGCCCAGGACCAGATGGCTTCACAGGCGAATTCTATCATACAATTAGAGAAGAGCTAACACCTATCCTTCTCAAACTCTTCCAAAATACAGCAGAGAGCAGAACACTCCCAAACTCATTCTACGAGGCCACCATCACCCTGATACCAAGCCCAGAAAAAAAAGTCACAAAAAAAGAAAACTACAGACCAATATCACTGATGAACATAGATGCAAAGATCCTCAACAAAATACTAGCAAACAGAATCCAACAGCACATTAAAAGGATCATACACCATGATCAAGTGGGGTTTATCCCAGGAATTCAAGGATTCTTCAATATGCGCAAATCAATCAGTGTGATACACCATGTTAACAAATTGAAGGAGAAAAACCATATGATCATCTCAATAGATTCAGAGAAAGCTTTTGACAAAACTCAACACCCATTTATGATAAAGACCTTCCAGAAAGTAGGCATAGAGGGAACTTACCTCAATGTAAGAAAGGCCATATATGACAAACCCACAGCCAACATCGTCCTCAATGGTGAAAAACTGAAACCATTTCCACTAAGATCAGGAACAAGACAAGGCTGCCCACTCTCACCACTCTTATTCAACATAGGTTTGGAAGTTTTAGCCACAGCAATCAGAGAAGAAAAAGAAATAAAAGAATCCAAATCAGAAAAGAAGAAGTAAAGCTGCCACTGTTTGCAGATGACATGATACTATACATAGAGAATCCTAAAGATGCTACCAGAGAACTACTAGAGCTAACCATTGAATTTGGTAAAGTAGCAGAATACAAAATTAATGCTCAGAAATCTCTTGCATTTCTATACACTAATGTTGAAAACTCTGAAAGTGAAATTAAGAATACACTCCCATTTACCATTGCAACCAAAAGAATAAAATGCCTAGGAATAAACCTAATAAGGAGACAAAAGATCTGTATGTAGAAAATTATAAGACACTGATGAGAGAAATTAAAGATGATACAAACAGATGGAGAGATATACCATGTTCTTGGATTGGAAGAATCAACATTGTGAAAATGACTATGCTACCCAAAGTAATCTACAGATTCAATGCAATCCCTATGAAAATACCAATGGCATTTTTCACAGAACTAGAACAAAATATTTCACAATTTGTATGGAAACACAAAAGACCCCGAATAGCCAAAGGAATCTTGACAAAGAAAAACAGAGCTATAGGTATCAGGCTTCCAGACTTTATACTACAAAGCTACAGTAATCAAGACAGTATGGTACTGGCACAAAAACAGTAATATAGATCAATGGAACAGGACAGAAAGCCCATAAATAAATCCATGCACATATGGTACCTTATTTTTGATAAAGGAGGCAAGAATATACAATGGAGAAAAGACAGCCTCTTCAATAAGTGGTTATGGGAAAACTGGACAGCTATATGTAAAAGAATGAAATTAGAACACTCCCTAACACCATACAGAAAAATAAACTCAAAATGGATTAAAGACCTAAATGTAAGGCCATACACTATCAAACTCTTAGAGGAAAACATAGGCAGAACACTCTATGACATAAATCAAAGCAAGATCCTTTTGGACCCACCTCATAGAGAAATGGAAATAAAAACAAAAATAAACAAATGGGACCTAATGAAACTTAAAAGCTTTTGCACAGCAAAGGAAACCATACACAAGACGAAAAGACAACCCTCAGAATGGGGGAAAATATTTTCAAATGAAGCAACTGACAAAGGATTAATCTAAAAAATATACAAGCAGCTCATGCAGCTGAATATGAAAAAAACAAACAACCCAATACAAAAATGGGCAGAAGGCCTAAATAGACTTTACTCCAAAGAAGATATACTGATTGCCAACAAACACATTAAAGGATGCTCAACATCATTAATCATTAGAGAAATGCAAATCAAAACTACAATGAGGTATCCCCTCACACCGGTCAGAATGGCCATCCTCAAAAAGTGTACAAACAATAAATGCTGGAGAGGGTGTGGAGAAAAGGGAACCTTCTTGCACTGTTGGTGGGAATGTAAATTGATACAGCCACTATGCAGAACATTATGGAAGTTCCTTAAAAAACTAAAAATAGAACTACCATATGACCCAGCAATCCCACTACTGGGCATACACCCTTAGAAAACCATATTTCAAAAAGAGTCATGTACCACAATGTTCATTGCAGCTCTATTTACAATAGCCAGGACATGGAAGCAACCTAAGTGTCCATCAACAGATGAATGGATAAAGAAGATGTGGCATATATATACAATACAGCCATAAAAAGGAACGAATATGAGTTATTTTTAGTGAGGTGGATGGATCTAGAGTCTGTCAAACAGAGTGAAGGAAGTCAGAAAGAGAAAAACAAATACCTTATGCTAACACATATAAATGGAACCAAAAAAAAAAAAAAGATCATGAAGAACCTAGGGGCAAGACATGAATAAAGATGCAGACCTACTAGAGAATGGACTTGAGAACATGGGTATGGGGAAGGGTAAGCTGGGAGAAACTGAGAGAGTGGTAGTGTATATATCGACATATATACAATACCAAATGTAAAATAGATAGCTAGTGGGAAGCAGTCGCATAGCACAGGGAGATCAGCTCGGTGCTCTGTGACCAGCTAGAAGGGTGGGATAGGGAGGGTGGGAGGGAGGGAGATGCAAGAGGGAAGAGATATGGGGATATATGTATAACTGATTCACTTCGTTATAAAGCAGAAACTAACACACCATTGTAAAGCAATTATACTCCAATAAAAACGTTAAAAAAATCACTCTTACATATTTAAAGAGATGGCTGCCAACAGTATTATGATTTTTTACCTAAGTTCTTTCCATTCTAAAAAACTCAGAAACTGATTCTTCAAGTATCTCTTCTGGATTTCTTTGATCTTGAAAGCTTGGTATTGAAACACTTGAAGCATCCTAATTCTTTCAGCCTAAATGAATCACATAAAATACAAATAGCTATCAGTACCTTGCCAAGGTTTGGCATTTACCATGTGTCAGATGCAAAGCTGGGTATAAGAATCTCAATGATGAATCAGTTACAGATGTTGTCCTCAAAGAAATTACAAGAAAAGATAGATAGAAATAGGATGTTGTTGGAGGCATAAGAAAGCATTAAATTCTCTCTCAGAGGAATATGAATAATTTCCAAATGTAGTTTATAGCTATTACACATGTCTGGAACTAATCTACCTTGAAGGTCATTCAAGGTAGAGGAAATAGCTTGAACAACAATACAAAGGAGTTAGACAACTTATCATAGTTTAGAGATCATCTTAGTCAGTTCAAGCTGCTATAACAAATTACCATAGCCTGGGTGGCTTAAACAACAAACATCTATTTCTCACAGTTCTGGAGGTTGGGAGGTCCAAGATCAAGGTACCATCACAACTGGCATCAAGTGAGAGCCCACTTCCTGGTTTGCAGATGACTGTCTTAGTCTCTCCTTACATGGCAAAGAGCAGAGAGATAGAGAGAGTAGTTCTCTTGTCTCTTTTTATAAGGGCACTAATCCCATTCATGAGGCCCCACCCTCATGACTTAATTAACTTAATTAACTCCCAACGGTCCCACCTCCTAATGCCATCACATTGGAGGGTTAGGATAGGTGAATTCTGGAGGAACACAAACATTCAGTCCATATCAGGGACCAAACTATTAAATATGGTAAGGTTTTGTAATTGTTGAAGTGGTGGGCAGACTCCCTATAATGGGGGACCTTGTATGTCATACCAAGGAATCTGGATTATAATCTAGTAGGCAATGAGAAGTCAGGAAAAGAAGATTAAATCAGGAACTGATACAACTGATTTGATATGTTCATGATCAACTTACTCCTGCAAGGTATATGTGTTGAAGAGAGACAAGATTTTAAGGAGAACACATAGAAGAAGCAGGCTAGGCAAAAGATGAATGAAGTCTGAATTAAGGTGGAAACAAGAGGATGACTACAAGGGAACAAGATGAGGAAGTGGTAAGGAGGTAGAGCTGATTGAAATTGGATGCCATCTGGATGTAAGGGATCAGGAAAGGGAGTCATGGAGGAGTTCTACATGATTGGCAGGTGATGCTATCATTCTTATAGTTTGGAAAACAGCAGAAAGAGTTAGCGAGGAATAATAGTGAATCAACTTTGAACATGTTGAGTTTGAGGTGTCTCTGTGGATAGCTAAAATCTCAATTCTTTAGTAGAAAACCAGTAAAGTAAAGCAAGGTGTTAAATTCTCAAAATACTATTCAATTCCTGAAAGATATAAATGAATAAAAGAAATTTCAAAGTAACATGGTGTCTGAGAGGCCAACAGGAAAGGGCATTTCTTTACCAAAGAATGCTTTTTGCTTGTGTAGTTGAAAGAAAGGAACAGCGAGGGAGAGAAAAAGGGAAGGAGGGTGTGAGACATCTCAATTACTCCAAGAAGTTCCCTTTTAGTCACTGGGTTGTAAATTTTACTGAAAAACAAAACAAACAAACAAATAATTACTACAATGTTTCAGGGCATTTGGGGCTTTTGAGATCACAAGACATAAGGACACATTCATTTTGCTCACCTTTTCATCCTCCTGATACAGAAGGCAGAGAGGGGCTAATCAATAAAAATTGGTTAAATAATGAAATTTGCATTCATGAATACATCACTATTGGATTTAATTTCATATTTCCTTTGGATCTGTAGTCAGAATGTACTCTACAGTTAATCCCCCATAACTCTGAAATTTAATCTGAAATGGTCACTTCCCTACCTCATTATGTAAGAGGTTCCCACTGTCATGTGGGGTTAATCCCATGTGTAAGCAGACTTTGGTTGGGTCAGGGAATATCTCCTGATCAAATTCACGTGACACCACTGCAATTGTTCACAGTACACAACTCTTTCTTCCCGTTCACAAAACCTAGCAGTGGCCAAATCAAATTTATGTTCACTGCAACCCTGCAGTGACTTTCTTTTGCCACTTCCCAGGATTCTGAGAGGGTACCATGAGAGAGACCCAGAATCTAATAGTAAGGACACAGTTAGGTAACTACCACTTTGTCATGATGATGCAAATTTTCTAGAGAAATGTACAGGCAACTGGGCAAAAACAAGAGCTCATTAGAGAACTTCAGAAGCCTGAATATACTTGTAAAAAGAAATGATTAAATGTATGTATGTTAAGCATTTTTAAATTCCTGCAAAAAAAAGCACCATCTTAAATCTCGATCTAAATAAGTGTGTTTTCAAACACAAAACCAAGAAGACTGCCTCTTTAGCTATGGAATGTCACCTTGGGAGATATTACTTGAGCTCAAATAGATAAAACTCCTGGTACTGCATTATGTCTCTTCTACTTATGTGCCAAAAGAGAATAACTAATAGGGAGAGAAAGACAGGTTTTATATTTTCAGGTCGTTATGAAAAATGTAATCCTTTCATACAACAGAGTGTGTGATTACTTATGTGGACACCAGGTAGAGTTAATGAGCCTCTGAAACCTATTATATCAGTCACTAGAAAGTCCTTATAAGGCTAAAATTTGAAACTCTTATCACCATTTAATATTCAAATGAATTCCGTGGTTACTAATTTTAAAAAGGGAAAATACTGCATTTATTGCTATATGCTGAGAAGAAAGAAAAAAAATTAATGTCATTTTCTATCCTTGAGGACAAATTCCATATTCTATTCTGTTTTATATCCACATCATCTAGCACAGTGATTTGAACAAAGATGTTCAGTATATATATGTCCTTCTATAAGCCTTGTAAGTAATAATGCCTAAGGGTGGACTCTTATGATATGGATATCTTTCCAATTTTTTCTTTAAACTCTAGTTGTAAGACTAAAATTAAAATCTAAGAAGTTAAAAATAATCCCAATTATTCAATTGTTGTAAGTTGGGTAACATTTACATAGAAATATACTCTCTGATTTGGATTCATATTGTATTCAGTTTTTGTTCCTCAAAATTTTTATTTTTGTTGATCTCTTTACAGAGTTCTTTGAGGCCCACCTTTCCTCAAATTGCCTTTTTCATCCCTAGAGAGTAGTCGGTTAATGGAAGAGCTGGTGGACACTCCAGGATAATTAAGTTTAGTACATGTTTTATGTTTCATAAAGTTAACACTGCCTGTGTGGAATAAAAAGACCAATTATAACTGTGATGATGAAATCATGAAAGCTGCCTCTCATGTGGTTAGAAATCTTTAAAATCAAACTTTCAAAATGAAAACTGACTTATCCCAAACTTTGATAACTGACTGCCATATACCCACCCAAGTCACCAATGGGGCCTCAGAAGAGTTTAACACAGGTGCCCATCAGCACTAACTGTTTGCAATGGCAGTTGTCAGTTGTGAGCCTCTACCTCTACCATAGCACACATGGGTCACAGAGGTTGTCTCTTTATCTGTCTCTGCTTTCAGAATGAAGGCAAAAAGGAAAGGGTTATGGCTCAATTAGGTTAAAATTTCTTGTGGTAAGAGGAGAACCCAGCAAAGTATAAACCAAGCATACATTGTTAGCATGTATATTTTATGTTTAACATTATTAGAGGGCTCATATATTCGACTAAAATAGGCACACAAGTAATAGATTTGTAGACAGGCTACATATATGTAAAGTAAGCATAGTACAAATACACCTCATCTCTTTTCATTTTAGAAAGTTGTTTTGCTTTTTACTAGTCCTCTATATCATAGTTTATTTCAATATGCCTGATAATTCCACAAGTCTCAACATTCTAGAAATGCCCAAAACTGGCATGTAATTAATCATTAGAGAGCTTGATTACACACACACACACACTGAAGCCACGATGCTCAATCAATACACTTTGATTGTGGTTTGTCTTCAGTTTCCACTCTCCAAGACAAAAGAAAACAAGCCTAAATAAATCATAGTGTTGAGGTCTTAAAATTTTATTTTCCTAGGTAGTTTTAAAATTTAGATGTTGAAATTAATGAGAGAGAAGTTAAATATTTAACAACATTATCAATATAGGAACGTAGTCAGTGCTGGAATGAACACAACTGCCATGAGGACATCCACGGCAAGGCTAAAATTCAGAAAAACATGTGGACTCCTCAGTGAGTCAGTAGGTCCCCACTGGTCATTAAGTTAAAATGTGCTATTTTGTCCTAGAAATCACCAAATTTACCAAATTTTCTGATTTAACTATTTAACTAGGGAGGAAAGTGGAGTGACATTAGATACTGATTGAGTTTTCTGATTAACTCATAATCTATTTCAAACATGTAAGGTAAGCATTTCTCTAAAATAAATATTAGATTGCAGTTTTGACTGGAGTAAAAGTAAGCATTGATATATTTCTTATGATACTTCAAAATTACCATGTTGAATATTAATTATTATATAGGACCATATGTATATTATGTTATATTATATATAATATATATAAATATGTATATACATACAAAATATTGATCAAATCTTGACTTTTACTGAACCCAAAATGTACCAGGTGAAAATAATTAGTTGAATAAAATCTCTTCTCTCATCATATTTTCCTTTTCACTTTCCTTCATTTTAAGTGTTGAGATAGGCATATAATAAGTGGTTGAAGGTTATATTCAACTATATGAAGCTTTCTACATTTTTTTTTCAGTCCAAAAAGACAGCCGAGGACTTCCCTGGTAGCGCAGTGGTTAAGAATCCACCTGCCAATGAAAGGGACACGGGTTCGATCCCTGGTCCGGGAAGATCCCACATGCCGCGGAGCAACTAAGCCCGTGCACCGCAACTACTGAGCCTGCACTCTAGAGCCCACCAGCCACAACTACTGAAGCCGGCGCGCCTAGAGCCCGTGCTCCGCAACAAGAGAAGCCACCGCAGTGAGAAGCCCACGCACCGCAAGGAAGACCCAACACAGCCAAAAATAAATAAATAAATAGATATATAGATAAATAAATAAATTTATTTAAAAAAAAAGACAGTCGAGATGCACTGTTTCAAGTAAAAGAGTTTCTGAACAATTATCTATGAATTTAATACATAAATGGAATCATGGGTTAAATGTTTTTTCAATTCTTTAAAATTCCCTTGTTTCTGTCACCAGTAAAATAATCATGTTCCTAAAACTTTCTTCCAATGAACCAGTCAACATCATCCTTAGTACGGTAAAGTTAAGAGGATTAGATTACATCTAGAAATGGCTCCCATGGCTCCTTGGGTTGGTAATACCCTCTGAGTGTCTATCTATGTCTCTGTTTCTCTTTCCCTCCCTTTTTCCCTCCCTCCCTCTCTCTCATTTTGGGGTGGTATAATATATATTCTTAAAATATACCTATTATAAGTACAAAGTTCAAAGATTTGTAATGAATTTGCAGAGTTGGACAATAATCACCATAATTCAGTTTTAGATCATTTCCATCATCCCCTAAAAATTCTCTGGAGCCCATTTGGTGTAATCTCACCCCATCCTCAGCACCACATAATCTTCAGTTTGTATCTATAAATTTGTCTATTCTGGACATTTCATATAAGTGGACTCAGACAATAATGTTTTTGTTTTGTAGCATACATCAGAATTTGGTTGTTTTATTGTTGATTTGTATTCTACTGCACAAATATACATATTTTGTTTATCCATTTACCAAGTTGATAAACTTTTGGGTTGGTTACAGTGTTTGCCCATACAAACAACGCTCTCATCAACATTTTCACACAGGCTTTTGTGTGAATATATGTCTCATTTTGCTTGGGCACATACTTACTATGTCATCTAATAAACACATATTTAACTTTTAAAGAAACTGTCAAATTGTGCTACACTGTTTAATTTTCCCACCAACAATGTACGAAGGCTCCACTAGTTTCTGAGTCAGAAATCCCTGTTACGTGCTTTGTCATTTAGTGGGTTTGTCATTTGTGTCAAACCACAATCTATGAGCCTGATTCTTCATGAGTAAGACAACCATAGAACACTGGTCTCTATTGCACAGGATTTGATACTAAGTGAGAAACAACATTTTATATACTAGAAAATTCTATATCTTTATTACCTTGCATTTTGAAAATTACAACAAATAAAATCAAAAAATGTGCACAGATACATAGTTAAGAAAGACAGACAAACAGAGGTCGATGACTTGGGAAGGACTGTGTCATCAGAACTCAGCACAATTGCCTGAACACATAGTCAATAAATGGCTTAGCAGCCTCTCCCAGCTAAAAGACATGCGTTAAACAAAAAGCAGATATTCTGAGCTATGAAGAAGAACAAGTGAAGGTCATATTTCATCTCCTTTTTGCCTGTCTTGATTATCTCAGTAACAAGGTGCTAGAGAGAGAGAAGAGTAATGTTGACTATATCCTGGCCTTGGAGTCTAATTGGTAGTTTTCTTTTTATTATAACTTAAGTATTGGCTTATATCTTCATATCTTATATTTCAATGTTTGTTTTGTATTGTATTTTCAAACCAAAGTTTTATGTTTTTTAAAAAAATCTTAGCTGAAAGCTTTATTTAATCAGATTCCAGATGACTTTCTGCATGTTAAATGCCATATATTAGAAAGTACTAAAGAATTGTAATTCGAGAGGCCCCAGTTTATGCCTTTATTCTGCTAATGAATAATCCTTGGGCTTCAGAAAAATAAATTCACTCCTCTGGGTTTTTATTTTATTTGTTCCTGAATAATGAAAGGATAACTCCAGACCTAAAGTGCCCTGAATTTAATCATTTTTACCATACATATTTCTTGACTATAATATAGATTAATTTTCATGTAACTTCTGTGACTGCCTCATGATTTACAGTCACAAATCTGTATTACATGTGTGCAGGGGATCTGATGGAGGGTCTATGACTTACACCTTTGCAGCAGTTTGGGAATGATTTTGACTCCATTGGTGTGGAGCTTAATGCCAAGTGGCCATTAAAGACATGACTCTGATTTCAAGATTTAGGACAGAAGCTGACATGTGCTCATCACAGGACCCCTCAAATCTGACGTCCAATGTAATAAAGTCAATAACACTTTACTGTGTTATACATTCATGTGTCAGATGCAGGAAGAACATTCAGCTGGCCCTAGCCAAGAGAGAAAATGAAGATAAACCACTCTCACTCCATGTCAAATATAAGAAGTGCCAGGTTCAGCATCAATGATCAGAATACAGCGAGTGCTAAAAGCAGAGCAGTTTTTCTTTTCCTAATGTTAAGAGAACTACCTCAATTACTAAGATCAACTAGACTTTATACTCCTCATCTTTGTTTATCCCCTCAGCATATGTTGCTCTGATAATTCTTCCTAATACGAAGCAACATCAACAATCTGTTTTATTAAAATTTCCAACAGTAAAATGAATGTTCAACTGGCCTGATCTCATGGCTCTCTCCCAGTACTTCTTGTACCAACAGTTTTCCAAAATGTACTAGCTGACTCATTTAGAAATATTTTTCTCCTGTTATAATTATACTATTAAAACAAATTCACAATATTTTTATGTCAAACTTAAAGCAAAGGAATTAGCCCCATCTCAAATATATGATTGAATTTGCTGAAAATTCCACCATTTCATTTTTCTTTTGTATACAAATCCCTTCAAAAATATGTAATGGATTCACTCATTGATTTAACCATTCAACAGGTATTTACTGAGTGCCTTCTGTTTGGCCAGCACTATTTTAGGTATGAGAGATAAATTAAAGCAAATGAATTTGCTGACCACATGGTGTTTTCATTCTAGTGGCAGAGATAGAAAATAAACCAATAAAAACTATACAGTAAAACCTCAGGTAGTGGTATTTGCCATGAAGAGGGTAATGGGGGAGAATTATGTGAGAAAGTGTGGACTGAGAAAGCATGTCTGTGGATGCCTCAGTTCAGCAGAGCTTGGATGAAATGAAGTTAGCATTTTTTAATTTACCCATGTATTTTCATGAGCATTTCTGAACTGAAAGAAAAACTGAGGAATCCATTCAAGAAATATTCATTGAGTGCCTTTTCTTCATGTAGTAATTTTTGTGAATATTGGGTTCCTTTTTAATGATGAGGATTTCTTATTTTGAAATTTCCTTGTCCTGAAATAGTAGGTGATACTTTTCTTCACACAGTAAGTTTTACGAATGTTGGGTTCTAGCTTCTTTATGATCAGGATTATGTCTTGAATTAGCTTTGCTCTAACAACAGCAGATAATACTTGAGGGATAGGGTAGCTCGTTAGGCATCTTAGTGCAAAGGTGTGTGTACTTTGTGCTACACTGAAGTTTAGCTGCTCACTTTCTTTAATACAAGTCCACTTTTGCTGTTATTGTTTTGTTGTTGTTGCCACTGGCCTGTTTTTATCTGACATCTTCTTATTCTTTGATGGCATTTTATTCAGAGGGCCTATTCTTCTTAGGTCATTTTTTTTCTTTCCTTACCCCACCAAGCCTCTAAGGGGCGTCTTTACTTTCCATTGTGCTTCCTTCTCCCCTAGAATGGAATCTTTCAAGTCTGCCACTCCTTGTCCTGTGCATTTTCCAGGTCATCACCCTCTGCCTTCCCAGTAGCCAGTCATTTGATGGCAGACCACATGGCAGACCTGTTCGCGGTGTTCCCCACTCAGGATGAATGATCTCTTCTGCCCAAAGTCTAGACGATGTTATGTCTCTTCCACTACCAGCCGCATCTTACAACTTTTTGAAACATACCAGTGGACTTGGGCCTGCCTGCCCAGCCCAAGCCCCGCCTAGGAGACCCCAAGGGGAGACTCTTGCTCAGGAGGAGAAGGAGAAGCGAAGGGTTACCTGGAGTGAACCGTGAGAGATTCGTGGGGGACGGAATCCACTAATGAAGATGGCTTCATATGGCTGCCACTGCTCCCACCACCACCCCCGCTCTCCCAGACCAGCCAAGACGCAGCCTTCCCCACCACCTGACAGCTTCCCCCCGACACACAGTCAACTTCAAGTCCTCGGGGACTCCGTCTTTTCTGATAACGCCCTGCTTGCCTTCCCCCGCCTGGAGGTGGAGGTCTCTGTGTCCCACAGAGCCCAATGCTGCGGCAGCAACCAGCCTCTGGACTCGCGGCACTCACCCTCCCTTCTTGCTCTGTAAACTCTTTAGACACGAAACAACGACAGCACAGAGGAGAAAGATTTGGAAGAAGAGGAGGAGGAGGAGGAAGAGGAAAAGGGGGAGGGACAAGGTGGCCTTGTGGCCTCCCTCCCACGGAACACAAGGACCTCCTTGTGTTTTGTGCCGTCTCTTGTTTCTGTGGCCCCAGGAGGACACAGGGGACAGGAGGTGGGGAGGAGATGAACAACCCCCCAGCCGCCTCTTGAACCTCTCACTTCAACCCAACCTCTGGGGATGGCTGGGTAGGGGTGATGCCCACCTTTGGGCCGGAGGAAAAGGTGGGCTGGAGTCCTCTCCGGAGAGCGCAACAAGGAAATGCCCCAGAGCTCTCCACCGTGTCTGCCACGGCCACGCTTCAGGTGGGCGACTAGGCTAGTTCTCCTTGCTGCCCTGACCTTAGCTTATCTATTCAATATTTCCATGTGGTTAGATCGTCCTCTGAAATGAGCCCCTCTTTTTTTTTTGTTTTTTGCGGTACGCAGGCCTCTCACTGTCGTGGCCTCTCCCGTTGCAGAGCACAGGCTCCGGACGTGCAGGCTCAGCGGCCATGGCTCACGGGCCCAGCTGCTCTGCAGCATGTGGGATCTTCCCGGACCGGGGCACGAACCCGTGTCCCCTGCATCGGCAGGCGGACTCTCAACCACTGCGCCACCAGGGAAGCCCATGAGCCCCTCTTGATGGAAGGCAGTTGATGCCCCCTGAAATAATCTCATTCCCCCCACCCAGGCTTACTCTGATATGTGAATTTCTCTGACTGTCCAGCTGCCACCTCCCAGCAAACCCGGCCCTGATTTGAATTTTTCACCTCCTCGGGACCCCTCCAAATTCAGGCCCCGCCCTCCTTCCTGATTCAGTGTCATTCCCGCCCCTCCTTCAGCCTCCCGTCCAGGCCTTCCTTGTTGGGCCTCTCCCATTCAGGCAGCAGGGGGCGCTGTGATATGCTTCTTTTATTGAGCTTTTGCTTTATTGTGATTCCCAGATACTGAGTTTTTCACAGACTGAAGCTTTGTGTCAAGCCTGTGTCGATCAAGTCTATCGGTGCCATTTTTCCAAGAGCATTTTCTCACGTTGTGTCCTGTGTCACATTTTGGTAATCCAGTATTTCAGATTATTTTTCATTATTACTGTTATTTGTTATGGTGATCTCTGATCATTAATCTTTGCTGTTACGACTAAGACTTGCTGAAACCTCAGATGATGGTTAGCATTGTTTAGCAATAAAGTATTTTTGAATTAAGGGGTGAATTGTATAGTGACATTTGCAATAGCGGTGGTCTGGAACCAAAGGCACAGTATCTGTGAAAGGAGCTGGTCAGGCTGTGGGTGGAGGCCAGTGGGACAGAATCCTTCCAGAATCCCTCCCAAAGCCTTTCCTTGGTCTCGCCTCCCCACCATCTGCCTCCTTCTTCCCCTCGACGTAAGTTAGACTCAAGGGGGTGACAGATTCAAGGAAGGAGGTGACAATTATCTATCTGCGTGGCCTGTCTCCACAGGACTCCCAGCCCCAAGCCCTGGCCTTTTTCTTTAAGGCGCGTCAACATTCCCCAGCCCAGGATGCCAATTTCTCCCTCCCATTGGTACTCCCACATCCTTTCTAAAAATAGCTCAAGAAGAGGTTACTGGCGGCTTGACGTTCTTCTGGAGAAGATTTAAGGGCTGAGGCTTTGACCCCCAACCCCTGATATTTTTGGACTGGCAACCTCGAAGGGGCTCGGCTCCTACTATCCCAGCTTCTCGTCCCCCATCTTCCCCAGCCCCGAATCTTGGCTTTGGCTTCCCCACCCCGCCTTTCCTTGTGTTTCACCTCCTGAGAATTTTATTACAAGGCAAATTGACATTTTTAACATGGGGGCGGGTGGGCTACACTGCCCCCCTGCTGCACGGAGAACATTTTACCTGCCCAGTGCCAAGGCTCCACCCTGAACCCAGACCCCTGTTACAGTTATTTATCCCTTTCCTGGTTTCTGAGAGGCACTTGCACCCATTATGCATGAATAAATATATTACATGTGCATGTGTGTGAAAGCTTCTCCAACCTCAGCCTAGGCTACACTGGCCCTCAAAGCATGCTGTTGAATTGGTAGCACTGCTTCTGGAAACTTCAGTTCGCCTGTCTCAGGCTCTTTTTTTTTTTTTTTTTTTTTTCTGTACGCAGGCCTCTCACTGCTGTGGCCTCTCCCGTTGCGGAGCACAGGCTCCGGATGCGCAGGCTCAGCGGCCATGGCTCACGGTCTCAGCCACTCCGCGGAATGTGGGATCTTCCCGGACCGGGACACGAACCGGTGTCCCCTGAATTGGCAGGCGGACTCTCAACCACTGCGCCACCAGGGAAGCCCTCAGGCTCTCTTTTTCTCTGACTGTCTCTAACTGACTGTCTCCAGCTCTTTTTCCTGATTGTTTCCAGCCATCTCTGGCTGTCTCTTTCCCGAGTGCCTCTCCCCCTCTGTCTTTTCTCTGCCGATTTTTATCTGACCATTTCCTTCTGTCTCCTTTCTGACCGTCCCTGACCCAACAGCTCTCTTCTGACTCTGGATTCACTAGCTAGGGACATGAGATTTTCTTTTTGTGAGTCAGCCTGAGGGATCACTGATTGTTACAAGCTGCATCTTTGAGAATTCAGGGTGCTAGTGTGGCTGGTGGCAGGGCCTACCCCTGTGGACCACAATTTATTAAATCCCCAACTCCCACCCCATCTCTACTGGTGATTCTATTTTTCTAATTTATACCTGACCCCCAGGGGGTTAGGGCTGGCTGGTACTCGGCCACTACCCTCCCTTCATGGTTTTGCATTGCCATCAACAAATAGCTCTTAAAAATGAAAACAGGGCTTCCCTGGTGGCGCAGTGGTTGACAGTCTGCCTGCCAATGCAGGGGACGCGGGTTCATGCCCCGGTCCGGGAAGATCCCATGTCCCATGTGCCATGGAGCCTGTGCATCCGGAGCCTGTGCTCTGCAATGGGAGAGGCCACAACAGTGAGAGGCCCACGTACAGGAAAAAAAAAAAAAAAGAAAGAAAGAAAACAAATCCAGATGATGCTATGTTGGATCCATACCTGTCTGAACTTTTTCCAACTATATATTATTTATGATCACCATCATCATCATTTCCAACATCTTCTGGTATACAACTTATTACTACCATCCTGCTCAAGAATGTTATTAGTGGAGATAAAATATCCTTGACCCTCTCTGACTCTTATCAGTTAGTATCAGCCAAATGTTACTGAGAATGAACTCCTGTTATGGGCCTCCTGGCATAACTAACCTGTGGAAACATGCCATCGGTCTGGGTCTGTTAACTATTTCAGAATGTGTACACATGTTTGTGAACCTATCAAAATGCATTACTGCTATACTGGCAGACATCTCTTCTTTTTCACTGCAACTACTTTTATCTATTGGGCTCCTAGAACCTGTCCTCAAATAGGACTTCCTATGATCTGAAAACCAGAAAACTAAAACACTTCGGAGTTTGCTTCAAAGACGTAAGAAACTGAAACAGCTTCTTATTCCATAACCAGGGCTTAGGAAAAGTTTTGAAATACAATGGATGAGTAAATACAAAAAAAAAAAAAAAAAAAGGACTTGAAAATAAATGAATTCCCAAGTAATCTATGATTGGCAGAGGATTCCGTATAACAATTCATCAGTGAGAATATTTTGAGTTTTTTATTAATACAAAACAAAATGAAAATCACACGCTTCACTTTCTTTGCTTTTTTATGTTCAAAGCCTTAGGAAACAGCAGGTGCTTCAGTCTAATTTATGTGAAAATAAACCCCATTTTAATTACATGAGATTCATCATTTGCTAACTTTAGAACATAAACAGAATGAGTTACTATTTAAGGTCAAAACAGGACTAGTCTATAAGAGTGTTTATTAACTCCCCACTTTAAAAAAGAGAGGGAGAAGAAAAATACAGATGGCAGAAAAGGGAAGAACTGTGAAGAAAAAGAAAGAAGCTAAAAGCAAGAAAAAACTGAGAGACCCAAGTGACTAGAACTTAGATTCTCTGTTTAGACTTGAGGTCGAATTAATTTAGGACTCCTATGTTGAATAAATATGGTAGAGTCCCTTTTATTTGTTTCAGAGCATTTCACCACACGCTATACGATTACAAGATAAAAGGCTGAGCATGTTATTTTAACTTTATCTGGTGTGTGTGGAAGGAGAGATGAGGGGAAGGGAGCTGGCAACAAGAATTTGTCTCTTGGGGACATTTGACAATATCTGGTGACATTTTTGGCTGACAGGACTGGGAGATGCTACTGGCATCTAGTAGTTACAGGCCAGGAGTGCTGCTAAACAGACTACAGTGCACAAGGTAGGCCCACACAACAGAGAATTATCTGTGCTGGATACCAGTCGCGCCCACGTTGAGAAATCCTGACCTAGACCAGTTGTTCTCAAACTTTAGCTATTAGAACCACCTGGAGGACTTGTTAAAAACACAGATTGCTAGATTCATCCCTAATGTTTCTGATTCAGTAGGTCTTGGTTGGGGCCGTAGAACTTACATTTCTTAGAAATGTCTTGGTGTTGCTAATACTGCTTGTCCGGGAACCACATCTTGAGAACCACCATCTTGACTTAAATCACTTTGACATAACCACTCATAAAATCTTACACTTCTCCTTACATAAGATATAGCATATCTCTAATCACAAATGTAGTATCTATCTTCGCTTCTAGATTCTAAGCTCAATTAGATCAAGGGCAGTGTCTGTTCAGCTCATTACTGCTTATTCACGAAATAGGCACTTAAATTTCCAGTGAATAAAAAAGTCTTGAATTTAAGTGTTTAGATTATTGCTATAAAATTTCAAAGTCTAAGAGTTTGAACCCTATTTTCTTTATAGAACAACAACAACAAAATGTTTGTTAAGCATAGATTTTTAACGTTAAGAGATAAAAGTCTGGGAGGGAGCATTTACTACTGCTCGCCTATTTTCTGCCTTGAAGGTTGAAAGTATTGACAAAACTGCTTGAACAGTTCTAAGCCTTGAAGAATTCAAAATATTAAAGAATTTAAAATATTATACAATCTTATACAAAATATTATACAAGTCATTGGTACTAATGAAAGACATGTGTCTCATAACTTAGACCCAAATCAAAGAAAGGACTTACTAGAACATAATGTTAAATTTTTTAAAAAGGATTTTTATCAGCATGAATATAAAATAAAAAAGGCAAATAAAAACTAGATAAATAAGTCAAATAGTTTACAATCCAGATGGATAGGCTTGATCTTTGTTAAACCCTTCCTTCTTAGCCAGACAGTGCTGTCCCTGTCCCTAGCTTTCTAACCATGCATTCTCAGATAAAACTAAAGGCACACGGTTTAAATAACTGTTAAAGACAACTGTTCTTCTATAGGTGAGGGACGAAACATTGACAATTCTGGCAAGTGTTAAAATGCTCATTCTTTTCACCTTCTGCTTCTTTCGCTTATGAAACCCTCTTGAGGAAAAATATGTCCGTGATGATAGTTTTTAATATAGTAGCAAGGGGGAACTACCCTATATATATTCAAAAAAGACAGACCTCATTTATCAGTTTGTTTCTTTTAGATTTGTGTTCAATTTAAAACCTGGTATATCTCAGTAAGTATCAAAGGCATTAAATAAATGGCATCTTGAGTTACTGTCTTTTCTTTTATAATCTACTCAGATACATGTGAGTAACCAAAATAATCTTCCTAAAACACCAGTTTGATCTCCTTTCTCTCTTACAAATCTTAAGCAATGTCCCACTGAACACTGAATACTATTAAAAATATCAAGAATTAGGGTAACTCAGAAACACTCGCACAATAACACCAAGAAATACTGGATGAAATGTACACACACACACATACACACACACAGAGTCACAGCCATAGTACAGCTATGCATATAAGTTTGAAAGAAAAACAAGAAATCTAGAGTAGTAGGCATGGTGGTAGGCATGACTGGTGATAAATCTATGACTTCACAGAAGTGCAAGCCTAGTGGAGAAAAAATCTCCACTTACCAGAGCAAGAAGAAACTAAGAAGCTTTTCTTGACCTGGGTCTAAGAGGGATTTAAAAAAAAAACAACAAAAAAACCCACAAGTGTCCCATGACAAATCAAATTACTAGGTCTGTGTTCCTGAACAAATTTTGAGTCTAAATTTATACTAACTACGTGTGATTTCAGAAATTCAAAGCCAAGAAATAGCTATGTTTCAAGTGCTCAGTAGCCACATGTGGCTAGTGGCTACTGTATTGAATGCTGCAGGTCTGGAGTGTGACATAGGTAAGTGACCCTGCTAACATAACTATAGGTCATCCTCAAAAAAACATAGTACTCATTTATCCTAAGCATGAACAGGCAGAAGTAGAAAAGTTTCCTAAAGGAGATAATAGTTCATCTGACTTCAAACTGCAAATAGACATATATCGGTCACATACAAAATTCTTTTCCAACTCATCCCTCACAACTTCATGTAATAAAATCTTTATCTACTCTCAAGTCCCACATCAAGCAGCTAAATCTAAGTCCATATAAATCACAGCATGCTGAAGAGCCCAGCTGGAAGTGTGTGTTCCTGTCTCTGGATTCATACAGCACAATTATTCAACTACACCTTTGGCTCTTAACACTACATTATTTTTCCAATTTTATCTTGTGACTAGCTTTATCATTTTACTTTAGTGGATTTGGGTTTACCAGTTCCCTCAAATTCTTGCTGGAGTTAAAATAAGAAACTGTACTGTGAAGTAATAAAATATTCATAACTCTAAATTAAAAAGAAGAAAAATACAGATAAAAGAGGAATATCTGGGCTTCCCTGGTGGCGCAGTGGTTGAGAATCCGCCTGACGATGCAGGGGACGTGAGTTCGTGCCCCGGTCCGGGAAGATCCCACATGACCCGGAGCGGCTGGGCCCGTGAGCCACGGCCGCTGAGCCTGCGCGTCCGGAGCCTGTGCTCCGCAAGGGGAGAGGCCACAACAGTGAGAGGACCGCGTAACGCAAAAAAAAAAAAAAAAAAAAAAAAGAGGAATATCTTTTTAAAAAGGAAGAAAGGAATAAAACAGATAAATGAAGCTCTATGGAGCTCATATAGCCGAATATATTGTACTGTTGAACTTTCTGAAAACCAGTATAAGAGAAAAACAATGTCAGTTCAATATATGCATTGTGATTCATATTTTATTTAAGGTTAGTAAAATCATTCTTCCCAACTCTATGGAAAGCCAGATAAAATTTTAATAAAAATTTTATTTGTTTCTGATAACTGCCACCTAGGTGAAGGACAAAGGTATCTGGAGTCAAAGAAATTGAATTCCATTCCTTAAACTCCAAATAAAACATTTATTCATATGTAGTAAAAATTTCTCAAATCCTTTTGTTAGCTGTGTTTTGAAGAGTATAGTTTACAAAATAAAAATATTTTCACCAGTTTTATTGTGGTAAAATATACATAACATCAACTTCCCCATTTAAACCTTTTTTTTTTTTTTTTTTTTTTTTTTTTTGCGGTACGCAGGCCTCTCGTTGCTGTGGCCTCTCCCGTTGCGGAGCACAGGCTCCGGACGCGCAGGCTCAGCGGTCATGGCTCACGGGCCCAGCCACTCTACGGCATATGGGATCCTCCCAGACCGGGGCACGAACCCGTGTCCCCTGCATCGGCAGGCGGACTCTCAACCACTGCGCCACCACGGAAGCTCCCATCTTAGCCATTTTTAAGTGTACAGTTCAGTGGCACTAAGTACCTTCACACTGTTGGCAACCATGACCACTATCCATCTCTAGAAGTTTTTCATCATCCCAAACTGAAACTCTGTACCTATTAAACAATAGTTCTCCATTCCTCCCTACACCCCAGGACTTGGTAACTACTATTCTACTTCCTGAATTTGACTGATTTAGATATCTCTTATAAGTGAAATCATACAATATGTGTCATTTTGTGTCTGGCTTAATGTGAGCATGATACTTTCAAATTTTATTCATGTTGTTACATGTATCAGAATTTCATTCCTTTTTAAGGCTAAATAATGTTCCATGGCATGTTTATACCACATTTTGTCTATCCATTCATCTACTGATGGGCATGTGAGTTGTTTCTATATTTTGGCTACTGTGAATAATGCTGCTACGAATATTGGTGTACAAGTATCTCAAGGCCCTGCTTTCTATTCTTTTGGGTATATACTAGAAGTGGAATTTCTGGATCATATGGTAATTCTATGTTTAATTTTTTGAGGAACCACCATACTGTCTACCATAGTGGCTATGCCAGTTTACATTCCCACCAGCAATATATAAAGGTTCCAATTTCTCCACACCCTTGGCAACAGTTGTTATTTTCCATTTTTTTGTTTATTTTTTATAATAGCCACCTTATGAGTGAGAAGTGACATTTCACTGTGGTTTTGGTTTGCATTTCTCTACTGATTAGTGTTGTTTAGCATCTTTTCATGTGCTTATTCCCACTATTTTTTATCATAGTTCTTATTTAATTTGAAATCCCATCCGTTAATGTGGCCTATCTCATCTTTTTTTCAATTTGAACCCCTAGTCATATAAAGGGACTTATTATTTTTAATATAGACTATAAAACAAATATGACTTTTAGTCTTGAGGTCCATGAATATTTCCTGTTTGGCACTATGACCTGCATAAAATACATTTAATAAAATAAAATACATGTTGTAAAATAAATTGTGTTTGAATGAAAATTCAGACACAACAAAAATGGTCTATCATTCTTGTTCATTTTTTAGTGACAGCTTACAATACCACCAAGAGAGTCATTTATCACCTTCAAAATTCACACCTGTTTCCTACTGAGTGAACTTAAACATATTAGCTATATTCTTGCACTGTGGTGCAAGCCGTTGCTTACTGCATAATTAAGGTACAGGAACACTGAATTATGAATATTTAAGTTGCCATCTGCTTTCCTATCCTGCATCACTTTCCATTTTTAAAAGCACCATGGAGACATTTATCTGAGATTATTGCAGTCATCAGTAACTTAATGCTAAAGCTGTGCTTATCAACCTGAACACTTGGGGAATGACACTCTGCTCTCTCAGATTCAACATGGATCATCTATTAACACACTTCACTTATACAATTAATGTGACTGAGGAAGTGCCTCTTTTAATCACTTTGACTCCACAGACACCTTTTTTTTAAAAATCTATATCATGAATTGAAGTCTCCAGGGAAGCAGTGGGATGGATTCCAGCTACTTAGACCAATAAATAGTATATTACAAATAGGGACTTCCCTAGTGGTGCAGTGGTTAAGAATCCACCTGCCAATGCAGGGGACATGGGTTTGAGCCGTCCAGGAATATCACACATGCCACGGAGCAACTAAGCCCGTGCGCCACAACTACTGAGCCCACACGCCTAGAGCCTGTGCTCCGCAACAAGCAAAGCCACCACAATGAGAAGCCCGCACACCGCAACGAAGAGTAGCCCTCACTCGCCGCAACTAGAGAAAGCCCATGCACAGCAACAAAGACCCAACGCAGCCAAAAATAAATAAATTAATTAATTAAAAAAAAAAAAACAAATAAGTAGCAGCTCCAGAAGAAAGTGGGCATGAAATATAGGTGGGTAGAGCACAGGGTCACAGCTTCAATCTGCCTTAAAAAGTGTAGATATTGGTAAAACATATTTCTTCTTTAAAGCTGAAAACCTCTCTAAGTGGTCAAATCAAAGGGTGGTTTGTATTTGTAAAGGAGCTACACAGCTGAATCAGAGAGTTCAGTTTGCTGCTTGGTCTCCACAACAGATAAAAAGAATTCACAAAGAATCTCAATCAATGTTAGAGAATATCTTGACATCATTTTGGGTCAATTCAAACACCATCTTCTCCACGGAAATCACTCATCAGATGAAATTATGTAGGGGACTGGATTAAATGACATTTGAAGTCTCCTATGATTCTAAAAATTCTGCATTTTAGGATACATAATTATCAATAAATTATATTCTGAGTTACCTTCATGCAGTCATATGATTAACCACCAATGAGACTCTATGCTTCCTTTAGAGAAATATTGTATCTTGCACTTTATAAACTTGCTGTAGTTTACAGATCATTAAACCTAAATTTTGTATTAACTGTTAATAGAATGTATTACTAATTAAAATTTTGGTAGCAAAAGTATTAACTGAATTGAATACAGGTCATTTTGAAATAAAGCCTCAATCCTTACTTCAAAACATAGTTGTACACACAAACTGAATGAAGTTTCAGAACTGGAACAAGACAATTTCTAATCAGACAAATTAGGTTTCCATGTTTTTAAAACTTTCCAAGTCTTAGTTTATGTCTTTTCCATTTGTCATAATTGTCTTTTTTACTACTCATCTGTCCTCTGCTGTATCCAAACATCAATACCACACCAAGGCTCTAAATGGGCATCAATAAATGGTGTTTAAAAGCGGTTGATAGACTACATTTAATATTCAAGCACTGATGACTGTGCACAGAATCCATTAATTATCTGAAATCAGGTGTTTTCTAAAAAAGAACAACAATCTAGCACTTATCTCAATGTTTTAACCTTTATATCACCCAAGCATTCTGAAACAATGCTTATGTAAGTTATGTAAGTTGTATTACATCTTGGAACAATAAATTAAAATAATCAGTTTACAATATATTGTCTCAAGATCAAAAACATTTAATCATATCAAACCCCTAAGCTTTTACAGCAAAATTTGTAGATAGGAATGTAAACCAAATACCATCAATTTTATCCACTGCACCTAGTTTATATGCAGCATTTGAACACAGAGGTAGGCAGGTAGAATATGTTCAACATGTCATTGTAGGGTGATCACTTATTAACTGAGATTCCAGATTTTTATCACCATTCCACACCCAGTATATTCATGTTATTTTGCACTGCAATAGACTTTTTGTTGATAGGTTTGAAAAACTTCTTTTTGCCTTAATCTATTACTGAAGTTGTTTCAGAAAACAACACAAAAAGATACTGTCACTCACAATAACATCTGTCCAAATGCTTTTACTTAAAGAAAAATTAGATTCACCTGCTAGATAAAAGGAGCCCTAGAATCTCATCCCTTTAAAAATTTTACCTCTATTTTCTAACCACCAACAATCCCTTTGCTCAAGCCACAATGGTGTGATACCTTTCTCGTATTTGTCCATTTGTCTACAATGCCCTTGCCCCATAAAAATTCAAAGTTTAGCATCATTACTAACACATATAGTAACACACATAGTCTGGCACATGTGTTTTTCACTGGTCCAAAGGATTACCTTTACTTTCTGGCAAGTTCTATCACTTCATGTAAAGAATATCCAGGCAATCCTTTCTTTATACAGTATGTGGGACTGTAAAAATGTTCATGAAAGCTTTGATTGATTGTGCAAAGCGGTCTTAATCAATAGGAGAAATTATGATTGTTCCATGGCACTTGAAAAATGTTTTCAAAATGTTAAAAAAAAACTCTCTTATCATTGGTTATAAATGTATAGGGAAATGAAAAAAAGTAGTAAAACTGATATTTACTTAGTATGATGTAATCTAAAACATCAGGAATATTGAAATTTAAAGTGCTTACATTTTGTTTCTTGTAAGAAATTTATTGAGTATTTTAAACTACGCCTGTCTTTTTTTCTCATCATATAACTTAATGATATAAAGTATCTTTTCTATACCTTTGAGAATTGTCACACTCCTTTTTTATGTTTAGATATGCTTCTAACATTTTCTCTTTTGTGCCTTAAATGTCGTGAAATATCTCTGAGAGTTCCTTTAATGTGAAGTTTTTTAGAGCACATGGCTTCCTGAGTGACATCTTCATCCATTTTGTCAAAAGCACTTTCCTCATTTATGTTCATAGGTTTCCCCTTCACTAAGTTCCCCTGGCTGCCTATGTAGACTCTTGAATGGCAGCAGTATTAACATTCCCACGTTAATTCCTATTTCATTTACATTCTACTCAAATTTCACTTCCAGCATTATCACTTTTCATTTGTTTGATGCACTTTTATCTTTGCTGGCAGTTTCTTATTTTGGTCGTTCCTTTTTGTAAAATGTCACATGGACTTAATTTGAGACAAGGAGCAACGCAACTATATGCTTTGCTGTCTGTGAACTAAATGTAATGTATGTAATTTATAATAAATAATAATAATAATAAATATTTAATTTTAATAACTATATAAATAATATATAAATATATATATATTAAATATATTATATATATTAAATATAATAAATATAAAAATATATAAAAATAAAAATAAATAAATAAATAAAAATAATAAAAAAAAAGATGCTTATTGACTGATCACAAACAAGCTTTTAAGAAGGGACATAACTGGTGACTGATCATGATTCACATCTCTTATTTACGTAGTGATATGTGGGCCGATTAGCTCACAGTAAAATGTATGTTTTGCAAATTATACACAGCTAATACACCATAGTAATTGAAACTTGAACCATAGTGTTGGAGGACTGATGCTATTTAGCTAAACCATGGAAAGTGAATTCAAACATAGCAGAACTGCAAAAAGAGGTCTAACTCTGTACGAGTGTTTGTGTGCGTGTATTTGTATGTGTGTATGCATTCTAACTCTTTCTGGGTTTTGTACCAGGATAATTACTTAGCAAGTATTATTTTTGGAAGTAAAACTTCAGAGACTTTTCTGCCCCAGCCTCATGTTCCTTTAGATCACACAAAACATCATCAGTGAGGCTGCTTTCCTCTTATTCACACCATCCAAGAACCCCTGTCATTAAACAGGTGCCTCGCCCTAGGAGCTAAAATTTCACTTTTTCTTCCACTAAATTAAAGATATAAACAGTAAAAAAATAAAAACCCTGTGAGTTATTTCCTTAAAATTAGCTAAATTAAAAATGCTTTAATTATTACCTATTGTTAGAGAGAATGTAATACACAGCCTTAATACTCAAGGAATTTCTAATAGATCTTAGGAGAAATGACCAATAAACATTAAACACTTGAGCCAAAATATAATTAAACTGTATTAGATATGAGGCCAATAGTTAACTAGAAAATATATAGTATATGTATTTTCTGATCATCAACCCAGCTGACCATCAAAATTACTGGGAGTGTTTTATCTAGTTAGACATTCTTGGAAACAAACTTAGAGCTATCAAAATCTAATCTCCACGAATGTAGTCTAAAACTTTGTAGGAGTAAATGCCTTTGATGATCAGTGGGATTTGGAAATCACTTGGATAGGCTGGATAGCTTGTACACAAGTTTTGACAATCAATGAGAACTGAAATAGTAAAATGACTCACTAAATACTGTTTTAGTAAAGAAATAGAAAAACAGCAAAACTTGAGAGAAGGGTCGAAGAATGGCAGGACATTCCAAGTGTGTAGAAGGAGTAAGGAGAGGGGATTAAGAAGCGTAAAGCTTATTGATAACAGTGAGGATGGATATTTAGAGGAATTAAAGAACAAAAAATTGATAACAGATATGAGTAAGCTTTAGAAAGAAAAAAGAACCACACATCTACAAAGATGGGAGTGATGATAGAAGACTGTTGCAGGCAGGGAGGTAATAGAGGAACAGAAGAGAAATAAGACTAGATGAAAACAAACTTTCTATTATTGATGCTCAGCATGACTCTACTCTCAATGTCAAAATCAACCTGCTCTACACATTTGTCTTTTGTGAAACTATCCTTAGGTTTCTTGACCCATTTGTAAGATTCAAATTCATGAGAACTCCTAAGGCTTTCACTGAGCAAATTACTTTCCCTGTCCCCACCCACATCCCTTTCCCATAGGGCCCAGGTAAATGCTGCAGTGACAATGTCTGTAGCTGAACATAGCACACAAATGTCCATTCTCTCTCTAAGCCCATGGAGCAAGTAACCTTGAATTGCTGTCTGTGGTACTGAAATTACAGTCATGGATGCATCCCCGGAAGGGTCAATTTATTTCCTTCAGAAGAATGTTTCACTTTAGTTTATTCACATGAATTTATACCGTTGGGTTTTGAAGAACACAAAATAGACCGCTGGGCTCAAATCAGGTGATCATGACATACTTTCTGATAGTTTCTTCCAATTGCAGAAATATCTCAGTAGTACAGCCAATAGAGGCCGCTCTCCTAACCCAAAGATATTTGATATGCTACAGCAATCAGACAGCTTCTGTCCATCTGTCATGACATACAGAATCTATCATATTCATTCACACATCAAAATTGTATGAAATTCCTATAAACTACTAGGTTCTGGAGATATAGAAATAAAATCTGAAGGATTTACAGCCTATTAAGAGAATTTATACATATACTAAAGCCTCCAGTTAAGAGTCACCATCTAGTACATGCCAGGCATGCACTAGAGATAGCAGAGTGTGGGGTTGAGGAGGATTGGTCAGCTCTCCAAGGCTGGGGACAGAAGGAAGGTGCAGGAGGATGAAAGGTTAAAAAGAAGTTTGATCAAGAAAAAGGCCCTGAGAAGAGTCTTGAAAAATGAATTAACGGGCTTCCCTGGTGGCGCAGTGGTTGAGAGTCTGCCTGCCGATGCAGGGGACACGGGTTCGTGCCCCGGTCCGGGAAGATCCCACATGCCGCGGAGCGGCTGGGCCTGTGAGCCATGGCTGCTGAGCCTGCGCATCCGGAGCCTGTGCTCCGCAACGGGAGAGGCCACAACAGTGAGAGGCCCGCGTACCGCAAAAAAAAAAAAAAAAATGAATTAGCACCTAGCAATAGATAAAGAGAAGCAGGCCATTTCAGGGAGAGAAAGCCATGAGAACAAAGATTTGGCTCGGCTTTTTCAAATAGCAGCAACTACTCTCCTTCCTCCTTGCACACTTCTTGGACATCATTTCATCTTTATTTTGTTATATCCTTCCCTTCAGGAATATCCTGGATATTCATTTCAAACAAGTGATATCTGTACACGTCTGGAGAAGAGAAAGAGAAGCCTTTACAATGTATTATTTCAGCCCAAATCCATAATAATAAAAATGAAACAATAATACAATAATAGTTAGCCCTAATCAAATGCTTCTTATTTACCAGCTACTCTGCTAAGCGTGAGCATGCAAACACACACACACACACACACACACACACACTCTTGTTGGATTGTCTCAACAACGCTTTTAAAAGGTATTATTTTCAGTCTGACAATATTGAGGGACCTGCTAAAGATTGGAAAGTTAAGCACCATGCCAGCACACATTTAATCACAGATATGGCAGGAATTCAAGTGTAGGTCCATCCACCGTCAGAATCTGAGCTCGTAAACACTCTGTCACACTGCCTTAGAAACAGACTGCGACCTGAAATCCAATCAATATTCTTGACTCTGAATAAAACAGTGCCCCAGATATTTCATATTATACTTGCACAGTATGTTTCCTTACTTTCAATTATCTTCAAAGAGCTTTTATCTGCTAAAAATATCATTTTATGCACTCTATTTTTTTATGATAAAGTAAAAAGAATTACTTTGTACTTTTGAAGCTGATAGCAGATTTACTCAGGCACTTGGAAAAGAATTTTAACATGCAATTATAAAAGGTACACATTTCCAAACAGTATAACAGGTCAGAAGTAAACACAAGGGAAAAACATTAACTGGCAAAATGTGTCACATTTCTATTCATATTATTGATAACCTTAAAAGGAAAAGGAAACAATAGTTGAAATTTCCTACATATTTTCTGGAAATACAGAATATACATTTACTTTTACTGAAGCATGTGTGTGCATGTGTGTGCGTGTGTGTGTGTGTGTGCGTGCGTGTGTGTACGACAGTAAAACATCTTTTCTTGGTGAATAAAATAGTCCTTTAGAAAACAAAAATAATTCATTTACCATTAAACATAAAGAGAATATTTAAATTGTTTTAAATATGCATAATCTCTAATCCCAAGAAAACTCTTAAAGACTTTTTGTACAGCTCTTCAAATTGTGCATGATCATAATGATGATACAGGTAAACACGCAGCCCAAAACGCATTGGCAGATGCCACACTTCTAGAGTCAGCACTAGCAAAAGCAGTCCTGCTCCATGAATAGTTTCTACAGCGCTTACCAAAGACCATTGCTTTAAAACAGGCCAGAGCTTCAAAGTAAAAATTGCCCCCAAATATTTATACCTTCTCCAAGACAAGTACAAACACATAAAGTACCAGTTCAAACATTCCCTCCACCGTGAAGCTTGTCTTAAGCCCTCCTGCCAAGAAGAGCTTATCCATGCTTCCTTGTGTTCCACTCCTGCTATATATGATTCTATTATTGCATCTGTCAAGGTGCTTCTTGAGGACAAGGAACCAATTTGATTAAGCCGGGTATCTCCCAGGACATAATTCAATATGTGGTATGTCGTAGGTGTTCACTCAACTTTGTTTAACAAAAAAAGGACATAATTTACTTGGCCTTGAAGTGAGCCTGTACTTCAGAGGTTTTGGTGATAGAGGTTTTTGAAGTAATTATTCAAATTTCCAATCATGGATGAATCATGATCTAAATGTAAAAATACCCAGGAACTTTTTTATATCATAGCTTTTTAAACATTTGCCCCAGTTGATTTTATGTTTTTGTTGCTCTTGCTACTGCTGTCTAATGTATAAATTATATTACCACCATTACCCATGTATATAGACATTGATATTTTTCAAAGTGCCTTAATATTTATTAACCCACCATTTCTGAGGCAAATTGAGCAGAAAACTATGACCAGATTATTAAAGAAGAAAGTGGGCCACAGTATATAGATGCTGTTTATCTAAAGATATGTAAAATGACTGTTAGAGTCAGGCTGGAATTCAGGTCACCAGAAACCTATGAAATCGCATAAGGCAAAAATTTGAATTTGGAAAGGAACATGTTAGTCATGATATATGAATGACACATGAAGGACAAATCTTTATTAAAGTTAAGTGAGAAGTTCACTTTCACCTTTGAAAATACCAGTTCTTTTGTTTAAGGGGAATAAAGAAATAAATGGAGTTAATAAAGGAAACAGGAGCAAAATGCTGGCTGTATTCATTTTCTGAGGCCCTGCAGGTATATCTAGTGTGAAATACAGCCATATGTTAGCCTGAAGTTCTATTTTTAAAGTAAGATCAAGAGGATATAAAACACTTAGTAAATGTCAATCTTAATTAGGAAAAAAAAATGTGTGTTGCACATAAACAGTATCTTGCTAATGGAATTAATGATGTGGAAATAGAAAATTTAGTTTTTTAATTTATAGATGTGTTTTTTGCATATATACATATATATATATATATATATATATATATATATATCTTTCAACATACACACATATAGCCAAATCAATTCTGCCTACATATAGAAAATCATTAAAATTACAGAAATCAATGAAAATCTCTTCATTGGTTTTCAGTTGGCTATAACGGTATAGAAAACCTAAATGGCAATCCATAATATCAATTGTATTAATGCATTTAACGCCATAACATGAAAATGGAGAACACATTTCTTTCATAGACCTTGAAACCTTTAAAAAATTATACATTAGGAAGGTCACAAAGAATATATTAATTAATAATAAAAAGAAATACACAGAATTCGCTAATTATGACTGTCAACCTCATAATAAGGTGGAATCTCAACCACAGGAACAAACTTAGCCTCCAACCCTTAGTACTTGAGACAAGACCGAGAAATCCTTTCTCAGTGAGGGCAGGGAAAGATCCTGCTACATCTAATTTAGATGATAAGCCACAACCAGACTGGTCACAATATCCAGAAATATGGGGTATGCTGTCAACCGAGGCCATAACTAGTTGCAAGATTTTTCAACCTTGACACTATTAATATTTTTGACTGAATTACCATTTGTTTTGGGAGGGTTGTACTGTGCACATTAAAATACTTAGCAGCATTTGTGGCTTCTCCAACTGGAAGACGGTAATACGCCCATCTCTGTGCCTCTGAAATTGTCACCAGACATCGTTCAAAGTCCATGGAGGGGCAAAACTGCCCCCGGTTGATAAAACGCTGACAAAAATACACACACACACACAC
The DNA here is from genome assembly GCF_949752795.1 of Hyperoodon ampullatus. Classification (NCBI taxonomy): domain Eukaryota; kingdom Metazoa; phylum Chordata; class Mammalia; order Artiodactyla; family Ziphiidae; genus Hyperoodon; species Hyperoodon ampullatus. The sequence continues at coordinate 110,720,894 of NC_136921.1, forward strand.
ACACACACACGCTCACTTGTATATGCCTTTTAAACATGGACCCCTCAAAAGTAATTCAAATGATTACAAACATACGAAATTGAACTTCAGTCAGCCAATCATTCTGTTTAGTCATCAATAATTCTCTAGTCTAACATAAAGGAATGGTCCTCTACATTACCAAGTCTAATCCTCTCATGTCACAAATGAGGAAGCTAAGACCCATATTAGAGGTGAAGGCTGGCCTGAAGTCCCTCAAATAGGCAGCAGCAAAACCAGCAGACTAACCCTTTCTATTTACGTATACCTTTCTTGTTGGAAATCAAGCATTATTTAATTTCAAGCATTATTTCCTAGAAAAAACTGCTTCTAATCTCATTCAGATTTTAGCAAAGTCTATAGTAGCTTAAACAAAAGAGCAGGGGACTGATGAGGGCTGCCGTGGAGCTGAACATTCCAGCTAACATAATTAAGTGTACTTGCATATAGACTTGACGTTGGCTGAGGAAAGGCAACTGATAGATAACAATGAATCTCAGGGTAGAAACCTGAGAATAAGTGTTGACTATATTGTCTGAAATCCCTTTTTTTGTCAATGGTGTCTTGTCTGCTTTTCTATTTGGGGTATGGGTAATTTATACAGCTTTGATTAGTATGCTTACTGACATGATTTTTCTCAGAATAAAGTAGATGGGTTTCCTGCTCAGCTTTGAAAACAGCTTATTTGCCTTATTAGCAATAATTCTACCATTATTCTAATCAAATTCCAAATCCAACTTTATAGACATCCTGCAGTAACGGAGATTCAGGATGCTAGTGTTCAAAATGTAGTTCACATGAATATTTAGGCAGATACAAGTGCCCTCTTGTCCTATTTTTATACTCAGGTCTCCAAGAAGTGAAGAGAAAATGTTGGGGTGTACAATGGAGGTATGTGCATTTAGCAAGTTGGGTCACACACACAGGAAAGTGAACTGGTTAGACCACCAAAGTGTTAGAGATCAGAAGTGAATATGATTAGCCCAAGAGTGAGGTCAAGTCCGTGGAGGAGTGAGGAATGTCTTGTGATTTTTCTCTATCATTTTAGAATCTCAGTCATAAAGCTGTAAAGAGCCATTTGCTTTTTGTGATTCCCACTGAGAGAGCACTGGCCTCAGGCAGAAAGGTTTTGGTAGCACCATCCCTACATAACTTCAGAATCAAACTTCATTTTTGCAGTCCACTTGTATTCTGTTACCTAATCTAGATCCTGACCTCCTAATACAGGGAATTTTTTTTGGCCCTCCGATTCCATGATGTGGTGGTAGGGTCACTGACTCTATTATAGTCACTGACCCTGGGTCCCTTCCCTCCATGCTTTATTCTTGTTGCCTGAACCCACACCTAGGTGCTAGTATTTGTCTGTTTCTCATTGACCGAGTGAGATTCATGGATTTGTACTCTAACCTCCTGAAAGTCTATCATGCTTAGCTTGATCCTTTAGATCTCTGGTCAGAACAGACTGTCTAATATTGATTACAGCATCCCTGGATTCCTTTTCTTTTGCAAGACATTAGTTCATGAAGAATTACAGTGCATTGGCATGAATAGTAGCTTTGTGTCTCTACTTTGATATTGTCTGATTTTCATTCTCTTAAAGAGCTCGTATAATATCTGTTTAACCAACCTAATATAATGTGCCTGGCAGAGTTTGCAAACAGATTGGATCCTAATAAATGAGGAGGGAAATTTATGCCACCTTACTCCAATGTTTCATTTAAGTTTTCAGAGTAACTGCCCTCCCTAAGGAAAAAAAAAAAAAAGAATAAGAAAATGTGCTCCCATTTAAGCCCTACTTGTCAAATACTAGGAATGCAGGAGTGGAGTGAGCAGTAAAACACAGAGCAATTTGCTTATCTCCCATTTCATGGACCTTGGCAGTGTGTTGTCTTTATTAAAACCGTGTATGAAAAGAACGCCATTCTTGAAAAAGGACTGCCTGAGGCTTTTCAGTTAGAAAATTCAGTAGAAAGCAAAAAGGTGGGATTATCAATTTAGCTTTCTCTTCATACACTCTGTAAAAGGAGCGCTATTTTCTAATTTGCTTCTCCTAGAATGCATTAATTTTTCTTTGTTTGTTGTTATTGCTGTATTACTCAGCCTACCCTATTTCCGGTAAATAGCTGAATTCCATGAGTACTTGAAAATTTTGATTAACAAAGACTTTAAAAATCTATGTAGATAAAGAGAAATCACAATGTTACTGTTATCCATTTTTTCAGTGTTAAATAATCTTATTTTCCCTGTGCTACATTAAGTGATAAAAATATTACACTGAGTCTTAGGTGTGTTTGTTTCATAATGTTTCACAATGTTTCACATTAGTTTCATATCCTTCAATTACTAAATAAGAAAAAGAAAGAACTGACCATAGATCTGGCAACATTTTAGAGATCTTAGAATTGTCTAGTTCCAGAACTTTTCCAATATTTGAGACCGGGTCTTGTAGCCATTCAGTTAAAGCTAAATAGCAAACATCACTTTTTAAAGCAATTAATGTCACCAGTGAGCAGATCTTCTCTTTAGAAAACCTTTTCTTAGATCAAACCCAAATCTACTGCCTTCTAACCTCCAACTGCAGGCCCTGGTTTATTCATCCATTTCATTCATTTTCCTCTTGGCACTTTCCTTTTAAGTATTTGAAAATAGACATCACACAGTCCTTGTGTCCCCTCTCTTTTTTTAAGACCTCTACAACAGAACACTTCCTTCAACTCTTTGTCAGATGTACTGCTTTTACCCTTCTGGTCACACACACTCCTCTGAACACAGCCTAGGTTGTTTATATACATATTCAAAAAATGAAAACAAAAACTGAACCCAGTACTAACGGATGTCTTTTTCAACAGTGTAGAGTGTGATAATCATGAGTCATTCAAGATTCTGAATGTCTCTTAATAAATGTCTGTTCTATTACCTTCCTTGCACTGTTAATGCTCTCAACCTGTTTGTTTTTCTGAGGGAAAGGTTATGTTTCTATATGTATTAAGACAAAGTAGACCAAGTGAAGGTTCCTGGCAAGATCTGATGCTAAGGAAGTGGGCATATAAGTCAGTCTCTTACTTAATGCTGATTCTATTTGTAAAATATGCGTTAAGTTTTTTAAAGTCCTGGAGACACTACAGATATTGTGTCTGGGAAGTGCATTTGGCTTTTATTTTTATGCACATAAAGTAAATCTCTCCTCTTTTGAGCTCTTCTTCTATGCCAGCATGGAACCACATTTTAGACAGTATGCTATGCATTTTTAGGCCTCATTACTACTCGATTTTATGATCATACCCCATCTTATCATTTATTTTTTCCCAAACACTGTATTTATGTTAGCTTATTGAATTTTATGTATCCTTGTAAATCTTAAGTTGTTTTTTCAAATAAAGTGAGGGGTATATTAATAAATATAATTTCATTTAAATACAATAGTAGGCCCCAAATAAGAAAAGCATATTCAGATGCTTTTCTTATCTAACATATTTCAAAAGTAATATGAGGAGTTTGGAGGAAAACAAACCTTAAATGTATAAAGAAAAAAATTCCTCCTTTATTCACTATAATTTTATTCACAAAAATAACCACAGTTAAAAATTAACATGGGGGCTTCCCTGGTGGCACAGTGGTTGAGGGTCTGCCTGCCGATGCAGGGGACACGGGTTCGTGCCCTGGTCTGGGAAGATCCCACATGCCGCGGAGCGGCTGGGCCCGTGAGCCATGGCCGCTGAGCCTGCGCGTCTGGAGCCTGTGCTCCGCAACGGGAGAGGCCACAACAGTGAGAGGCCCGTGTACCGCAAAAAAAAAAAAAAAATTAACATGTATCATTTCGATTTCTTTTTTATGCATCTTTCCTTCCTTCCTTCTATACATTCATCAATCCTTTCTGCCTTTCCCTTTAGTTCTTCTACCTATCTATCAAGCAATCAATCATCAATCTTTTAAAAACAAATGGACTGAACTACTTTTTACCTTGTTATATACATGTAGTTCACTTTTTTAAAAGTGGCAAAATATTCTAAGGAACTACTTAAATTTTGTAGCGACTTCCTTATTTGTAGAACTTTAGTTTTGTTTCATTGTTATAAATAATGTTGTAAGAAATATCACTTTGAAAGTTCCTAGAAGTGGTATTGCTAGTTAAAAGCCTGCATGTTAAAATTGTTAGAAACTGCAATATTAGATCATCCACTCTCCCCCCAACAAAACGTGAAAATTATAATTTCACAAAGAGTATACAATAGTATCTTTAGATACTACAATAGTATCTTTATCTTTAGATACAATAGTATCTTTTATCATACACAGTCCACTATGGATTCTAAATCAGTCTTACACTGCTCCCTTTTCTTGACAATTTGTATCACCTCAGCTTCTCCTACAATTTATTGTATGGATGAAAATATTCAGGTCCCTCCCATGTTTATTGCTTAGCCTAGTCAAAGTCTCACAGGAAAAATGTGGCCTGCAGCAAGCCCCTGGTGATAAAACGATTCCCCCTCTCCTTCATCACCATTCCTCTCCCTCAAACACTTAAGGAAGAACAAAACTAGCACTGATGCCAGACAGAGAATCTTTAGTTCAGTTTTAGGCAACAATATTTTAAGAGGCAAGAGTAAATAATCTTGAGCAAACATGTAGTTTCCACAGAGGTTTTAGCAGAGAAAGAAAGATGTTCTTTAATGGCAGTCACCATGTTAGGCATTTGTTATCTTAAGAATTTGAATTCAAAGTCATTTTTAATACCTGGATCAGTTTCTCTAATGGTCCAACATATATTTATCTGAAAACCCTTTCCATATGTCACTGGCCATCTCATTCAATTTGGCAAACTCATTACTCCTCTTCTGAAAGCAGTCAAATAGATACTGGAATAAAACTCTTAGGGGTCAGCACCTCCTGTCAAACTGCAGTTTCTTCTAGATCCCTTCTTCCAGCTGTGCCTCTGCTCTCCTTAGAACTGAGTCACGGAATTGCTTCCCTGCAAAGCGTTCTCTGCATTTTGAAAACTACAATACTTCATCCTCCATGCATTCCCATCTAACCCACTTCTCTTTTCCAGTCAGGTGAATATGCACATATTTTGCCTTTCAGACACATTAGGCAAGGTAGAGCGCCCTTTGTAAATAGCCCATTGGTGCAGACTCAACACAATCCCCTTCTACAAATAATTGATTATAACCTATTAGTCAAAACTTCAAATCACTTAAATTGACCTTAGCAATACTTAATGTCGCTTTCTTTGAGACTGATGACAATGACAGGGTCTTAATTACTATATAAATTAGTTATCACCCACTCACTTTTGTCATTAAAATACATTTTTTGAATCTCTAACATATATACGTATATATTATTGGAGATTATATATATTCTTTTGAGCTATTTTAAATTTTAACATATATTTATTGTTTATTCATTTGCATTTTAAAAACATATCCTACTAGAAAAAAAGAATATATAATATTGAGGCAAAGGTAACTAAGTGACTAGAAAAGAATAATTTGAAAAAACAGACTTCTAGGAGACATGTCAATATTTTTTTTTCTTATTTTAAACTTTTTGAGGACTAAATGACAAATATAAATGTACATTTTTAAACTGTATGATGTGATGATTTGATACACATATACACTGTGGAATGATTACCAAGAACAGTATAATTAAAACATCCATCAACTCACATAGTTAACTCTTTTCTTTTGTGTGTGAGAATTCTTAAGATCTACTCTCAGCAACTTTTTTTTTTTTTTTTTTTTTTTGCGGTGCGCGGGCCTCTCACTGTTATGGCCTCTCGCATTGCGGAGCACAGGCTCTGGACGCGCAGGCTCAGCGGTCATGGCTCACGGGCCCAGCCACTCCGTGGCATGTGGGATCTTCCCGGACCGGGGCACGAACCCGTGTCCCCTGCATCAGCAGGCGGACTCTCAACCACTGCGCCACCAGGGAAGCCCTACTCTCAGCAACTTTTAAGTACATGATACCATGTTATTAACTAGAGTCACTATGCTATTAGACCTTCAGAACTTATTTTTCTTATAACTGAAAATTCATACCCTTTGGTCTACTTCACCCATTTTCCCCCTCCCCCCAGCCTCTGGCAACCACAATTCTACCCTTTGTTTCTATGAAATTGCCTTTTATTTTTAAAAGATAATACATATAAGTGATACCATAAAATATGTGTCCTTCTCTGTCTGGCTTATTTCACTTAGCATAATGCCCTCCAGTTTTATGCATGGCAGGTTTCCTTCTTTTTTGTGGCTGAATAATATTCCATTGTGTGTGTGTGTGTGTGTGTGTGTGTGTGTGTGTGTGTGTGTATCACATTTTGTTTATCCACTCATCCACTGAAAGACATTTAGGTTGTTTCCATATCTTGGATATTGTGAATAATGCTGCAGTGGCCATGGAGGTGCAGATAATCTCTTCAAGATACTAATTTCAGGGCTTCCCTGGTGGCACAGTGGTTGAGGGTCTGCCTGCCGATGCAGGGAACGCGGGTTCGTGCCCCGGTCCAGGAGGATCCCACATGCCGCGGAGCAGCTGGGCCTGTGAGCCATGGCCACCGGGCCTGCGCGTCTGGAGACTGTGCTCTGCAACGGGAGAGGCCACAACAGTGAGAGGCCCACATACCGCAAAAAAAAAGAAAAAAAAAAAAAGATACTAATTTCAATTCTTCCAATATATAACCAGTAGTGGAATTCCTAGATCATAAGGTAGTTCTATTTTTTGTTTTTGAGGAACCACCATACTGTTTTCCATAATGGCTGTACCAATTTACGTTTCCACCAACAGTGTAAAAAAGTTCCTTTTTCTCCACATTCTCAACAATATTTTTTATCTCCTGTCTTTTTAATAATTGCTATCCTAATAGGTATGCGATGATATTTCATCTTGGTTTTGATTTACATTTCCCTGATGATTAGTGATGTCAAGCACCTTTTCATGTACCTATTAGACATTTATATATCTTTTTTGGAAAATGAATATTCAAGTCTTTGCCCACTTTTAAATTGTATTATTATTTTTTGGCTATTGAGTTGTATGAGTGTTTTACATATTTTAGATATTAACCTCTTATTATGTATATTTTCTTACATTCTGTAGGCTGCCTTTTCAATGTATTGATCATTTCCTTTGCTGTGCAGAAGCTCTTTATTTTGATGTAATCCCACTTATTATTTAAAGTTTTATTGCCTCTGTTTTTGATGTCTTATTCAAGAAATCAATGCCAAGACCAATGTCATGGATCTTTTTCCTTGTCTTCTTTTAGGAGTTTTATGGTTTCAGGTCTTACATTTAAGTCTCTGATCCATTTCAAGTTAATTTTTGTGAAAGGTACAAGATAGGGATCCAGTTTCATTATTTTGCATGTGGATATCCAGTTTTCCCAAAGTCATTTATTAAAGAGGCTAACCTTTTTCCACTGTGTGTTCTTGGTGCCCTTGTCAAACATCAGTTTACCATATATGTGTGAGCTTATGGCTGGGCGCTTTATTCTGTTCCATTGATCTATGTGTATGGTTTTATGCCAATACTATACAGTCTTGATTACTATAACTTTATAATATAGTTTGAAATCAGGAAATGTAAATTCTCTAGCTTTGTTCTTTCTCAAGATTGTTTTGGCTATTTGAGGTCTTTGGTGTTCCATACAAATATTAGGATAGATTTTTTTCTATTACTGTAAAAAATGTCATTTGAATATTGATAGGGATTATATTGAATCTGTAGAATGATTTGGGTAGGATGAACACTTTAACAATATTTATTCTTCCAATCCAAGAACATAGAATATCTTTCCATTTATTTGTGTCTTCTTTAATTTCTTTTGTCAGTATCTTACAGTTTCAGTATACAGGTCTTTCACCTATTTGATGATATTGTAAATGGGAGTGTTTTCTTAATTTCTCTTTCAGATAGTTTGTGGTTAGTGTATAGAAATACAATTGATTTCTGTATGTTGATCTTATATTCTGTAACTTTACTAAATTCATATATTGAATCTACTAAGTGTGTGTGTGTGTGTGTGTGTGTGTAGTCTTTAGGGGTTTCTAAATAGATCATGTCATCTGCAAATGGAAATAATTTTACTTCTTTCTTTTTGATCTGGATGCATTTTTTTCCTTTTTCTTGCCTAACTGCTATGGGTAGGACTTCCAGTACTTGGTGGAATAGAAATTGCATGAGTGGGCATCCTTGTCTTGTTCCTGATTTTAGAGGGAAGGCTGTTAATTTTTCACCATTGAGTATTATGTTAGCTGTGGGCTTGTCATATATGGTCTTCATTATGTTGAAGAACATTCCTTCTATACCAAATCTGTTGAGAGTTTTTATCATGAAAAGATGTTGAATTTTACTAACTGCTTTTTCTGCATCTATTGAAATGATCTATATTTGTCTTTTATTTGGTTAATGTGGTATATCACATTAACTTATATATATATATATTTTTTTTTTTTTAGAAATTTATTTTATTATTTATTTATTTATTTAATTCATTTATTTTTGGCTGTGTTGGGTCTTTGTTGCTGTGTGCGGGCTTTCTCTAGTTGCAGCGAGTGGGGGCAACTCTTTGTTGTGGTGCACAGGCTTCTCATTGCGGTGGCTTCTCTTGTTGTGGAGCACAGGCTCTAGGCGCACGGGCTTCAGTAGTTGCAGCACGTGGGCTCAGTAGTTGTGGCTCACAGGCTCTAGAGCACAGGCTCAGTAGTTGTGGCAAACGGGCTTAGTGGCTCCGCGGCATGTGGGATCTTCCTGGACCAGGGCTCAAACCCATGTCCCCTGCATTGGCAGGCAGATTCCTAACCATTGCACCACCAGGGAAGTCCACTTTAACTTATTTTTATACATTGAAACATCCTTGCATCCTAGGGATGAATCTCATTTGATCATGCTGTATGATCCTCTTAATGTGCTCTTGGATGGTTTTCTAGTATCTTGTTGAGAATTTTACATCTATGTTCATTAGGGATAGTGGTTTGTAATGTTCTTGTCTTGTAATGTCCTTGTCTGGCTTCAGTATCAGTGTGATAAAATGGCCTCAGAAAATGAGTTTGGGGGGCTTCCCTGGTTGCCAGTGTTTGAGAGTCCGCCTGCCGATGCAGGGGACACGGGTTCGTGCCCTGGTCCGGGAAGATCCCACATGCCACGGAGCGGCTGGGCCCGTGAGCCATGGCCGCTGAGCCTGCACGTCCGGAGCCTGTGCTCCGTAATGGGAGAGGCCGCAACAGTGAGAGGCCCGCGTACCGCAAAAAAAGAAAAAAAAATGTACAAGGCTATTGTACAAGTGATACTGTCATACCTAAATGTACAGATTCTCCACGTACAGGACTGGGGTACAGGATCCTACATGGGAAGGAGTCATGATTGGCAGGACAGGATCTGGGTTTACTAAGTACTGGACCAAAATCATCTGGAAAACCACCAAAAGCTCACCGTTTCCTCTGATAACTTTCATTTGGCATTTTACATAAAATATGTTAAGCTGACTCAAAAGTACTTCCATAAGACATTCTTTAGCTCTCAGTTAACAACAATATATGTCATCTAGGGATAGATAAAATTGCGAGAGGAAAGTTCCAGAACCCCAAGAGGAGAAGGTTGAACCCATTTCCACATTATTAATACACTACTTAAATAAGTAGTGCCCTATTTCTCATTTTAAATATCACCAGGGGACATTTTAATGGCTTTAGATACTTTTAAAATGTATTTTAGTTCTTTCTTTTCTATAAGCTGCACATACATTTTGGGGGAAAATGGACTCACCTTATTTAAGTCATAAAGAATAGAAAAGGATGGCCTATTTTAAAATAAACGTTTGAAAGCTTACTTTAATAATTTGGATACTGTGATAAATTGGGCAAAACATTAAATCATGAAGCTAATGGTGGGCTTTATCTCAATTCTATTCCTAATTTTGGTATATCTCAAAGACCAAAATATACATATAACCTTCATCATCCATCTTAAATAGATCTCATTAGTTTCCTTTTAAGGCAATTATTATGTTTTAAATTCATTCACTCAACAAAAGAATACTAGGATTTCCTACTATATTTTCCTAAAACTAGCATCAACATGTATTTGTGGGGCACTGCCCAACTACAGAGGGTTCCATTTACATTCACAGTCATTGTAGATTTGTTTATTTATTTTAGCAATTTTCTGGCAGATGACAGAAAAGCATCATTTTGAAGGAATAGCTGTTTCTAGATTGTACAAATGTACCACTCTCTTAAGACAATTCATATATTTTTCTCTTTCCTCAAATACGCAATACCTCCTCCCTCATCTTTACTTTCACCAGATGGCATTCCTTCACAGAGAAAATCAGTCATCAGAATAGTCCTATCTCATTCTCCCAGAGCCCTGTCTACGTACCTGTCTGTTCCTATGTGCGCTGTCTTCCCTGTGGTTGCGGATCAAGTACCTTGTTCCACTCTCTGATCATACCTCCTTTTGAGACCTAAATTCTATCCTTTTCATCTGCAGGACAAACCTCTATCAACTGCATTTCTTTTTCTTGCATCAATCTTTCCCTCTTTCCTAGATTATTCCCATCAATATACAGCATGCTACAATGTATGTGTATTAAAAAAAAATCATTTGATTCCACGACTCCCTTCATCCATAGCTACTGTCTCTTCCGGATGTTCTTCCTTACAACAAAAGTGCTTGGAAGAGCTGTTTCTAATTTGTCTTCTCTCATTCTTCCTTGGTTTCACTTCAGTCAAGCTTATACCTTTACTTCCCCATGGAAGCTGCTCTTATCAAGGACAATGATGACCTGTATAACACTGTAACCAACAGTCTAATTTTCAAACTTTTACTAGACACATCAGCTGCATTAACACTTTCTCCACTTGAACTCTGGGATAAGATTTTCTTATCCAGTGGCAAAGCTTTATTGATTTCTACATTGTAATGAATGGGGAATTTATGTCTCCTGCTTGGATTTCTCTCTTGATAACTAGATGGGTACATTCACTGGCTATTTGAAATTTCTACTTGGATGTCTAATAGGCATCTAAAACTTAACATGTTGTGATGGTTAATGTTATGTGTCAACTTGGTTAGGTTATAATGTCCACTTGTTTGGTCAAACGCCAGTCTGGATGTTGTGGTTAAGGTATGTTTTTTTAGAAGTGATTAGTATTTAAATCAATAAACTTTAAGGAAAGTAAATTATCCTTCATATAGTGCACAGGCCTCATCCAATCAGTTGAAGCCTTAAAAGGAAAGACTGAGGTTCTCCAAAAAGGAAGGAATTCTGCCTCTAGACTGCCTTCAGACTCAACACTGCAATATCAACTCTTGCTGAAACGTCCAACCTACTGGCCTGCCCTGCAAATTTTAGATTTGCCAGCCCTACAATTCCTTGAGCCAATTTCTTAAAATCTATGTATAATCTATTTATCTATCTATCTCTCTATCTCTCTATCTATCTATCATCTATCTCTCATCTCCTATTGATTCTGTGTCTCTGGAGAACCCTGACTGTTACACATGTTAAAGAAAAAGTTCCTGTTCTTTCCACCAAGCCTGCTCCTCCCACACTTTGCACACCCTGGTAGGTAGTATAATTTTTTTTATTTTCTGTTGTCCAGACAAAACAAAAAAAACAAAAAACAAAACAAAACAAAAGAGTCATCCTTGAATCTTGAATCCTCTCTTTCTCTTGCACACCAAATCCAAACCCAATTCTTCAGGAAATTCTATCAACTCTACCTTCAAAATAAGTCAAACTCTCAATACTTCTCTTCACACTGTCATCTGGATTACTGAAGTTGCTTTCCCATATGAACCTTAATTTTCTACAGTCTGGCTGGCTAGACCTCAAAGCCAACATCACACATACTGGGGGAAAAGATTGAAGCATTTCACTTAAGCAAAATGCCTACTATCACAACTATTATTCTGGAGGTACTGCCAACATAATTAGATAAAAACAAGAAATTAGAGAGAGAAAAATAAAAATTAATGGTATAAAAATACATTGTGGCATGATTGAACACCTGGAAAACAGATGATTCAACTGAAAAATTAACAGAACTACCACAAACACCAAGCACAGCATGGGAGAAAGAGCAGGGCATCATAAATTCAGAGGCACTAAGTATAATGTTGAAGAGTTAATACCTAGAACCAGACACTGGCGCTGTGGTCCTAGATAACCTTGACCTCGTTTTGCCTCTATTTTCTTACATATAAAATGAAGTGATATAAAAAGTACATCACAGTGTTGTTAAAATGAGCAAAAGAATTAATATACATTAAGCAATAGGAATACTGGTTAGATACATAAGAGTTTGCTATACTAAGTATATTGTTAGGATATTTATTATTAATATTGAAGTAAACTATGACCAAAATTTATATGAGGTTACCCCTTTTCCAAACTGCAAATCCTTCCCCAATCCCTTCCAAATTGTCTCTTCTCCCATCACGATGATAAGCATATCCATTAGAAAGAAGGTGACAGCACTACCTGAGAGCCAGAAGTGGTGATATTTTCACATTATTTGGGAGTTTTAATCCACTGATTTTATCTTTTATTTAGTGGCCCCTGGACAACCTACAATATACGATACCAAGAAATTATTATTGAAAGACTTGGATCTATGTTGGGGAGCTCTGAAACATTTGTACCGGAGACCACTTAAATTCACACACATACCCTGGTGTCCAATATCTATTCTTCAGAGAAGAGGGTGACACAAGATTATATCGGTCTTATACAGCAAGCATGAGAGGAAATGACAGAATCTGCTCCCTATATATACAGAACAAGTCTCTGAAATGTTATTAGATTAAAAAGACCAGTAAGATGTCACCAGGCAGCAGTTACACAGCAAGTAATGCACCCGCCTCTGGTGCAGTCCCTTGCCTTGAACAATCCTTTCTAGATCTAAATTCTATAAATCTTCTCACAGATTTCAGTCTCCTTGTGTAAACTCCTATTCATGAAACTGGAACACAGCCTTATAATTGTCCATTTATTGGTCTCATTCCCACAGTAGCCTTTGAGCTCTCAGTGGACATACATAAATGGTTTCTCATGTTTATCTCTTATAAAACCAGAACTACTGAAATGCTTGCCACATGGAAGGTACACAAATAAACTGTGATTTACTTAAATGATTAATTGGTTAATCAATTAATGGCATTGTGAGTATATGTATGTCTTGGAGAGATTTCCTGAGTTCCTTTTCTTCATTGTACACCTAAGTTAGTAGTTAAGTATTTGATACAAGGAAGGGTAAGTGCAAGAAAATGCTTCAGAGTAGTATGGCTCAAGATCTTCCAGAATGTACTATCAATTTTCCATGTACCTCTTTTGGCTAGATTAAGCCATGATTTCAATTTTGCCTATCTACCTGTATCATCTACTTACTGAAAAAGCTACCAGTTTAAAGCTGATTTGTTTTCTACTTGAAATAGTCATGAAACCAATATTGGCAAATTATGAGAAGATAGGGAGGAATACCCTAATTAGCTCTTTTTCAAAATCTCAATGGGCACTCCACTGCATACCAGGGAACCAGGAACTGTAAACGGATTGACTTTTGCACTTTATACACATTATATCCACCTTGTTACTTCTCTCTGTGACTTGGCAAAGAAAAATGTCTGTTCAGTAGCCATTGGGATGGTCATTCCATGGCCACATATTTTGTAGTACAATGCAGTTGCAAGCAGCAAAATACAATTTCAATTTTCGAAGGATACCTAGCAGTATAATTAGCTTGATAGTCTCAGAAGATAGAGTAAACACAAATGACTTCAACTTGACTGTTTTGTTTTCAGATTTGTGTAATGGTTCCTTTTGAAGCTGTACAAAGAAATAGCAACAATCCTAGAATTAGAATACTACTATGTTAAAAACTCATTGTAATTCTCATATATTCTGGTCATTAAATATGAATGCATATATATTTACATAAACATATCAAGTATACAGACAGACTCACCTACACCATCTGATTTATTTCCCAATGACATCATATTAGGAGCCCTATCTTCACACAAACTCCACAAAGACAAGCAGGACCCTCATTTTATGCATTAGCACAAAATTAAGGGATGGTCATACATTTGAGTGTGATAGTCCACAGAAGTCTTGCTATAGAAAGGTGCAATTAAGTTTCTGGTCCTGGGCATTTGGCAAGCTTTCATCTATCCAGCTTTTGGCATTGATCCCTTAAAGGACCTTTTAATTAATACAGACCATACTGCTTTCTATGTTCATTTTAACCAGAGATCATATATACAAGGATGGACTTTAGAGGTTAACCCTTTAGAAATGCTGAAAGAATAATAATGCACAGGGGCACAGATTTCAAAGGTAGTTACAGAAGCAGCTGTTAGTGTAAATGTCTGGTTTATGATGGGGCCATGGAATTGTTCAAGACCTAGCCTTACTGGAAAATTCCATGACCCCATCCTAAACCAGACATTTACACTAACAGCTGCTTCTTTATCTATCTTTGGCATCTGTGCTCCTGTACATTTAATTGGCCAAAGTACAGCTAGACAAACAGAGGCCAAGAGAATAATGATAAACAGAAAGATAGTGTAAGGCCCGTTAGGAATGCAAGAGGAGAAATCTGAGCAGAATTAAACATCTCTCTTACTAGGAAAACGGGCTAATAATAAAGATAAATCAACAACAGGATCATAGATCACAGGCACAAGTGAGAGTTCAAGAATAGAAAAGGGGGGGCTTCCCTGGTGGTGCAGTGGTTGAGAGTCCGCCTGCCGATGCAGGGGACACGGATTCGTGCCCCGGTCCGGGAGGATCCCACGTGCCGTGGAGCAGCTGGGCCCGTGAGCCTGGCCGCTGGGCCTGTGCGTCCGGAGCCTGTGCTCCGCAACGGGAGAGGCCACAACGGTGAGAGGCGGGCGTACCGCAAAAAAAAAAAAAAAAAAGAAAAGGGCACCAAGAAAGCCAACATCTTAGATAATGATGAAGCCTTCAGATGACACAGGAAAACTCAAAGTTGATACTGGCGATAGCACTTCAGAGAAATCTGTCCCCATCTTAACTAACATGGCTCATCAGTGAGTGGAAATTTCGGGCCAGTAGCAGTGCTTTTCTTCCCAGAGTCTTCCTAAAGACAGCGTTATTTCTCGACACTGACTTGGGAAATAGTGGCTCTGCCTTTTGGTCTTTGATACATGCTTTGCCTCAGGTATTCAAGCGCTCAGCGCTTTCTTGAAGTCTCTCTCTCTCTCTCTCTCTCTGGACTGTGTGAGAGATTAAATCTTTAGAAAGACAAAGCTAATTTTATATTATTTTCTTTGGACAGATCCTGGCAGAGTGCCAGGCACAATTTTGTGTATATTAATGAATGCTATTTGATGTTAAACATATATCAGCATCAAAAATTGCCATAACAATGTATACTGTGGAAATAAAAGCTTCTCCAAAGAAAAACTGTACATGTCCCTGATATGTGATACAGAATGTACTCAGTATTCAATGATGCATATAAATGACATTAATTAAGCCCCCACTATGTGTCAGGAACTATATTAAATGTTGGAATAAAAGATGAATGGGATGTGTCTCTCTTACATCATGGCAGAACTAGCATCCGGCTAGAAACAGGAGGATATAGATCTGGAAGCTACTGTGTCACGACTTTCCTATAATCTTGGCAAGTGGCTTTACTTGTCTTGAACAACATTTACTCATCCCTATAATAATAGAGTTGGAATAAATTATTTTTAAAGTCCAGGTTTGAAGTAAGATTCTGAAATCTCATCCCACATTGGCAAATTTTTGAGCATGGTGATTATACGTTCTTATTAATCATCTGGTAGCATTTGGATAAACCTGGCATAAATCTAGCTTATACTAATGAGAGGAAAAAGCTCACAGCTCTTCCTCAGAAAAAAATGTGTATCTCTTAACACCTTGGAACACTGAATGAGAAGCATATATGGAATCCCTTTGGCTCCAGTCACAATGTCAAAGACATCCATTATGACAGAGAAACCTAAGTGGAAAAAAAAATAACTGAGAGGTGTAGAATTACATTCCTTAGACAAAGCCAGATGGTTAAAGGGACAGGTTAAAGGAGAATTAAACTTGATCACTACCATGCTAAAACCCCCCATCGTCCACAAACTGTCCCTGAGCTGAAAACACGTGGTAGAAACCTATGTCTGGCTTTTACTGAGGAACTAGGCTTTTTACAGCAGCCTAAATATGAGATCTAAAAAAACTGTATTTTAGTTCACCCAATCAGTATTCCATTCATAAAGCAACAGATGCAGTAGCTTTGGCAGAGTCATGATGATAAACAAAGGAAAATCTAGTTAAATCAAGCTAGTAATTCTTTTCAAAACTTTAGGTATATTTATGCTATTTGCATATATTGTCCTGATCATGAAAGTAACACTCCTTTATTGCAGACTATCTAACAACCGAGAAAATCTAAAGAAAGAGATCCAATTTACTCAAACCTCACTATGAAGAGATAACCTATTCTAGTGTCCCACCACCATGGAGGCTCTGCCAGTATTTTCTGCTTCTGACAATCACTTAACTCTAATTTATGAACTTTACTGATTCATGGTCTCTGTTTACTGACTTTTCCTGTTTCTGTCTCTCCTTGCATCTGTTTTCCATATGCTATACATTCAGACGCCAAAAGAAAAAGTAGCTGAATAACTGCCAATTGCTATTCAGCAGAATAATGTTGCAGTGCAGAGCTTGTGGACCAGGCCACTTTGCAAACTCCTAGCTGGTCCACTGAAAGCCGCCTCTTCCTCAGAGGCCCTTCACTGTTCCATTGAGCAGTGTTTCAAATGCGAGAGCTCCATGGCACAAAGTGGGGGGAAGCCCATTTGTAGGGAACCACCCCTCAGAAAATGGGATGTGGCCATGGCATACACAGGGAGACATCCCAGAAAAGAGAAATTACATGTGGCAGAAGGCCTGATGGCATTAGTACTCTATGGGCAATTACTCAAGGTATTCATTTAAAAAAAATCCAATAATCATGAATACTCTATTGTGTCCTGGTACGAAAGGGACCCGCTGAATTCCCCTAAATAATACAGTGAAGGCACCCATTTTATTGGCATCAAGTGGTCATATACTAGGATTAGAAAATTCATCTCCCCTCTCAATAAAAGTTAAAGATCTTTATTTCTCCCAAACAACATGTTAAAAAAAAAAAGTGAGAGGAAAAACCTAATAATACATTGAGTAGGAAAGCATGAATAATTTCAGGTATTTGAACTTCAGTGAATAGATCAGAAGCGCTTAGTCTTGTGTCAAGGAAAACTCATACAGTTACTACAAAGGATCATCTTATCATCACAAAATCAACTGTTGTCAACCCTGGACCATTAATGCTTTCATTATTCCGATAAAAATGTTAATTCAACACTCATTTGGAAGAATTCAGAAGAAATTTAAGTTTCAGTGACTCTCCAAGTACACACCTGTATTTACAGGGTGTTTTGTTTTTGCTGTTGTTCCTCAAAGTCTACCCTTTTCAGTCAAATAGTCTAAAGATGATTTATTCTCCATAAATCTAGAATTTATATTTTAATTCATGGGTGACTTAAAGTGATAAAAATATTATATCATGATCCTTTTTAATTTTTTCCAATGAAATAATAAAATCTTTACAGATAGTCATTTCATCAAGCAAGCTGCAGCTGTTTAAAAATAGTCAATTACATAAATCACAGCAAGATCCTTTTGGACCCACCTCCTCGAGAAATGGAAATAAAAACAAAAATAAACAAATGGGACCTAATGGAACTTCAAAGCTTTTGCACAGTAAAGGAACCATACACAAGACAAAAAGACAACCCTCAGAATGGGAGAAAATATTTGCAAATGAAGCAACTGACAAAGGACTAATCTCCAAAACATATAAGCAACACATGCACCTCAATATCAAAAAAACAAACAACCCAATCCAAAAATGGGCAGAAGACCTAAATAGACATTTCTCCAAAGAAGACATATAGATGGCCAACAGACACATGAAAGAACACTCAATATCACTACTCATTAGAGAAATGCAAATCAAAACTACAATGAGGTATCACCTCACACCGGTCAGAATGGTCATCATCAAAAAATCTACAAACAATAAATGCTGGAGAGGGTGTGGAGAAAAGGGAACCCTCTTGCACTGTTGGTGGGAATGTAAATTGATACAGCCACTATGGAGAACAGTATGGAGGTTCCTTAAAAAACTACAAATAGAGCTACCATATGACCCAGCAATCCCACTACTGGGCATACACCCTGAGAAAACCATAATTCAAAAAGAGTCATGCACCAAAATGTTCATTGCAGCTCTATTTACAGTAGCCAGGACATGGAAGCAACCTAAGTGTCCATCGAGAGATGAATGGATAAAGAAGATGTGGCACATATATATACAATGGAATATTACTCAGCCATAAAAAGGAACAAAATTGAGCTATTTGTAGTGAGGTGGATGGACCCAGAGACTGTCATACAGAGTGAAGTAAGTCAAAAAGAGAAAAACAAATACCATATGCTAATACATATATATGGAATCTAAAAAAAAAAAAAAGAAAGAAAGAAAAATAAAATGGTCAGAAGCACCTAGGGGCAAGACGGGAATAAAGATGCAGACCTACTAGAGAATGGATTTGAGGATACGGGGAGGGGGAAGGGTAAGCTGGGACAAAGTGAGAGAGTGGCATGGACATATATACACTACCAAACGTAAAATAGATAGCTAGTGGGAAGCAGCTGCATAGAGCAGGGAGGTCAGCTCCATTGTTTGTGACCACCTAGAGGGGTGGGATAGGGACGGTGGAAGGGAGGGAGACGCAAGAGGGAAGAGATATGGGAACATATGGATATGTATTACTGATTCACTTTGTTATAAAGCAGAAACTAACACACCATTGTAAAGCAATTATACTCCAATAAAGATGTAAAAAAAAAATTAAAAAATAAAAATAGTCAAATAATGATAACATAGTAGAAAGGACCTTCTCTCTCTTCCCAAATCCTTACCAGTCCTTGAGAACTTCTTTCAGTCAGTTCATGTGCTTTTAGCAATCTAATTTGGATCTTAAAATGAGGTTTTATATGGAACAAAATGCTGTGTTTTTTTTTCTTAAATCAGTTTTATCTCTAAAGCACAGCACCACACATGGTTCCTAGTAGATGGTCACATAAATGTGTGATGAGATTTAATAAATGTCTGAAAAGTAATCATATTCTGCAATTGCTTTTTTTTTTTCAAAAATAAACCCTTGAAGGATAATGCAGAAACTAGTAAAAACTATAAGCTATAGGAAGCAAGGAAACTCAGGGTAAAAGGCATCATGACCTAAAATAAAACTGTTAGGCTATTTGAAAAATTAGCCAACATTTATCATTTTATTCCCATAGAAAAATGACACCCAACTGAAACAAGTTAACAAAATATAAAAACTTATTTTTATTTATGAATAACTGACTAGCTATGATTTACTTTTTCACTCAAAATATATTAAGGTATAACAAACATGCCATGCACAAATCTTAAGAAAATGAGTTGAAATTTTTAAAGACCTTTTCTGAGGTACAAATTATATAACATAAAATTGACTAATTTTAATTGTGCAGTTTGAGGAGTTTTAGTAAATTTATATTGTTTTCTAACCATCATCCCAACCCAGTTTTAAAACACTTCCATTACTACAAAATATTACCTTGCATCAATTTTCAGTCAATCCTACAGACAGCCTCTGGAAAACACTGATTTTTGTTTCTATAACTTCCCCTTATAAATAAATTTAATACAAATTAAATCATACCATATGTAGGCTTTTGTATCTGGCTTCTTTCACTTAACATAATGTTTTTTAGTCCATCCATGGTGTTCCATAATGCAATAGTTAATTTCTTTTTATTAATGATTAGTATTATGTTGTATGATGTAATGGCTTGTTTAACCATTCACCAGTTGAACATTTGGCTTCCAGTTTGGGGCTATCATGAATATTACTGTATGAGCATTCGTGTACTGGTCTTTGTATGGACATCTGTTTCTATTTTGTTAGGTAGATGCTTAGGAGTGGAAATGCTGGGCCATGTGGTAAGTAAATGTCTAAGTTTTTAAGAAACTGTTACACTGTTTTCCTAAGCGGTTCCCTTGTTTTTATATTCTCACCAAAAATGTGTGAGGGTTCCAGTTTCTCCATATCTTCACCAACTCTTCACATTGTCAATCTGGTTGTTTATTACCATTCCATTAAGTGGTAAGTGAAATCTAATGTGGATAAGAACTTGTATTTGTTTAATAACTAAGAAAGTTGAGCATATTTTATGTGTTTATTTGTTTTTCATATATCATCTTTAATGAAGTTTGGTCTTTTTTTTTTTTTTTCGGTACGCGGGCCTCTCACTGTTGTGGCCTCTCCCGTTGTGGAGCACAGGCTCTGGATGCGCAGGCTCAGCGGCCATGGTTCACCGGCCTAGCCGCTCCGCAGCATGTGGGATCTTCCCGGACCGGGGCACGAACCCGTGTCCCCTGCATCGGCAGGCGGACTCCCAACCACTGTGCCACCAGGGAAGCCCAATTTGGTCCATTTTTAACATTTTGGCTTCTAATCATTAATTTGTAAAAATTCCTTAGGTATTATGAATAAAGGTATTTTTTAGATATATGATTTGCAAATATTTTTCCAGTTACTTGACTGCTTTTTCATATTCTTTATGTGTTTTAAAATGCAAATGTTTTTAATTTTATGAAGTCCAGTTTTTCATTTTTATAATTTATTGATTGTGCTTTTGGTGCCATTTCTAAAAAAAAGAAACTCTTCCCAAGATCACAAAGAGTTTCTTCTATGACATTTTTAAGAAATTTTGTAATTCTAGCTCTTACATTTAGGTCTATAATCCATTTCAAGTTAATTTTTGTGCAAAGTGAGGACATAAAATTATTCCAGCACCATATGTTGAAAACACTATCCTTTCCCCATTGAATTACCTTGGCACCTTTGTCAAAATTAAATTGACCATAAATGTCCAGGTTTATTTCTAGATTGTCCATTTAATTTTTCATTGACCTATATGTCTAACCTTATGCCAATATCTCAATGTCTTGATTATGTAGCTTTATAATATTTTTTAAAATCAGTTGTGAAAGTCCTCTAAATTTGTTCTCCTGTTTTCAAAACTGTTTAATTCTAGGTCCTGTGCATTTTCATGTAAATCAATTTCTACAACAAAATGCCTGCTGGGATTTTGACAAGATTTGTATTTAATCTACAAGTTAACTTGTTGATAATCATCATCTGAAACATGTTGAGTCTTCTAATTCAATAACGTGGCATATATCTCCACTTATTTAGGTCTTCTTTAATTTCCTTCAATAACACTTTGCAATTTTTATTCTACAGAACATACACTTCTTTTTTTTTTTTTTTTCCCGGTATGTGGGCCTCTCACCGCTGTCACCTCTCCAGTTGCAGAGCACAGGCTCCGGACGCGCAGGCCCAGCGGCCATGGCCCACGGGCCCAGCCACTCCGCGGCATGTGGGATCCTCCCGGACTGGGGCACGAACCCGTGTCCCCTGCATCGGCAGGCGGACTCTCAACCACTGCGCCACCAGGGAAGCCCCAGAACATACACTTCTTAAAATGTACTTATAATCACGTGGCTTATAATCACGTTGTATATTGTTTCTTTTCGAATATATATGTTTAAAGCAGTCCATCCCTAAGCACTGCTTTAGCTGCATTCCATCAATTTTGTTATTTTGTTTTCATTTTCATTCATATCAATATTTTTTCTAATATCCTTCATGAGATCTCTTTTGATCAATGAGTTTGGAAATTACAATTTAATTTTCAAACTTTTAAGGTTTTCCAAACATTCTTTTGTTATGGATTCCTAACTGAATTCTGCTGTGGCCAGAGAACATACTTTGTATGATTTCCATCACTTTTAAAAATATTGAAAGTTGTGTTATTCCCTAGATGGTCTATTTTGAGAGTGCCCTGTGTTGTGAATATATATATATATATATGGAGAGAAAGATAGAGTCAAATATCTGACTCTGAAAATGCAGTGTTATAATCCTTGCTTTAAATGAACTTATTTTTAAGATATAAAAGAAGAATTCTATATACATACATACACATACATGCACATACAGTCTTTTATATTTACCAACATAGCTATCATTGACAGTGCTCTTCAGTTCTTCCTTAAGGAAATGACTACCACTGATGTGAAAAAAATTGCATTTTTCTTATTGTTTTCAACATTTCCTCTTTTTCTTTATCTTTCAGCAGCTTGACTATGATGCTTCCAGGTATGGATTCCTGTGTTTATCATACTTGGTGATTATTGAGTTTTTGGCCCTTCAGATTATTGTTTCCTCATCTAATTTGGGAACTTCTAAGGAATTATTTCTTCAGATAATGTTTCTTCCATTTTATCTTTCCTCTTTCCCACTGGCACTTACATTATATGTTACGTTAGGGATATTTGATGTTGTCTCAGTTGTTTCAGCATCTCTTTTTATTTTTCTTCAATTGTTTCTCACTTTGTTCTTCAGATTTAAAAATTTTATATTTATTTATCTTCAAATTTCTGAATATTTCTCCTGCAACTTCAGACCTGCTATTGCATCCATCTGATGAATTGTTCATTTCAGTCATTGCACTTTTCAAATATACAATTTTTATGCTCATTTTAAAACTATAATTATATTTCTCTTTGTATAGATTTCCTATTTGTTGATTCATTGCCATTATATCTCCTTTATTTTTTGAACATAGTTTTCTTTAATTCTTTGAAAATATTTATAATAGCTGCTTTGAATTTTTTTTCCTGTTAAATTTTATACCTGGTCCTATGTAGAGTCAGTTTTTATTGATTCAATACTCTTTTATTGGTCACACTTTCATGTTTCTTTGAATGTCTCATAATTTTAGTTGAAAACTTAACATTTTAGAGAACATATCATATCAACTCTGAAATGTTTTATATTTCTGTGAGTTGTTGTTTTTGTATTTTTTAAGTTAACTTCCTTAATCTTATTGTAGAATCTGTCTCCCCCATGATGAGCAGCCTGTGATTCTCTACTTATTTTCCTTATCATTATTATTATTATTCTCATAATGTTTATCCCTAGTTTTCTAGTAATCTCCCCTGTGTCTTTATAGTTTAGTGGTTATCTAATTATTTGGACAAAGGATGTGCTCTAAATCCTTGTTCCCATAAGGTGTGTACCCTCTTCAATTTGATTAGTGAGTGGTATGGGAAATTGCAGCTAGTTCTCAAGTCTCCATCATCATTTATATTTCTTAAAGCCCTCTCAGGTTTCCCTGACAAATGTGCAAACTTTTCCATCTGCCAGTGATATGTGAAGAGCTTATCTCAGACATTCTATGGCTCTCATTTCTAGGATCTCTCAATTAAATGTCTGGCTGGTTTATTGCTCACACAATCATGATGATGACCCTGGACTAACAAAGATGGGAGCTTTTTTTTTTTTCCAATTTGTTCCCATCTAATTTCCCACTTTAGCTGCCAAAACCATAGGTTTTCACTGACAATTCCAAACTAAATCAGCTCCCTATAGCCTCAGAGCTGTTGGTTTTCAATGTCAACTGCTAAAACAACAGTTTTTGCTAACCCTATTGGGGTGTGAAGTAAAGAGGGAAGTAACCTAGGCAAAAAAGCCATAGATAACTCTGTCTTCTAACTTATAGCTCTTGAGTTAATTACAAGAGTAAATTCTTACTAACCTTTTGTCTGTTTTTGGTTGGTATCCAGTACCCTGAAATGCTGTTTTTGACAATTTTTTCTAATATTATACTTATTTGGGGGGTGGGAGAGGTGGGAGAATTTGACAACATCTTCATACTGCCATAACCAAAAGTCCATTGTAATTTAAGTAAGAGTATTTACTTCTAGTTTCTTAAAATAATTAATCTGAAATCCCTTTATTGGATGGGATTCATTCACTTCTTTCCATTCATAGCTGATCTGGTAAATTCAGTCAGTCAAGAGAATTATCTGAGAAATTTTGTAAAGGAGTTCGATGAAATTGTGATGAAACAAATATTTTCTTTCCTGTCTTCAAGTTATATTTTTACTCAAATATAAGACTATACATAAACAGGCCTTGAAGCATATAAATTAGTATACTACAAACTTCTAAAATAAAAAATAAATAAATCCATAAAACTCCAGCAAATAGTATGTGGATTGATTCTCAGGCAAAATTTCAAGATTCTTTCAGAGGCAAATAATATAGCTGGAAAGCAGAGAATAATTTTAAGATTATTACAACAGTTTAGGTAGGTTATAAATCATAAAACTAAACAATGTGTTCTATTGCATTATAAGTGCCCATTAATAAGAGTCTGGGTACTAGTTTTTTTTTCCTTAATTTTCATCTTTGATTATCTCTTATATAGAGAATGCCAAAAATAGGGACCCTGAGAAATCCATGTATATGTATAATGGTGAATTTCTCTTGAGAGTTACCAGATCAGCCAAAGTGAACTTAGATATTGGGCTATTCTATTGTAGCACTGAGTAAGGAATTATTCAAATATTTACATTCTTTTTAAAAATCACATTAACTTCACAAGTTTGGAAATAGTTACCTTACATGGGTAGTAGATTATAATACTATCATTGTGTATCTTTGGTTTACATATGTGGATTACTAAAAAAAAAAAAAAGAATTATCTTCCAAATACATTTTTGTGTGTGTGCGTTTGTGCATGTTATTTAAAAATCACTGGATCCCCGTTTCTTTATCTGCAACATGGTTAAAATAAAGTGTTTTTCTTGATGTCAGTCACAGTGTGAGTACTCAGTAAACTGTCATTTTTAGTGATGATGGTACTAGTAGTAATAGCAGTAATGAGGTTGGGGTGGTACCAATAAAAAGGTCATGAACACTGACTCAGAATATAGAGTCAAAGTATGTAGTGCTTTATCAATAACACAAATCTAAACATAAATAACTGCTAAAAGAATGGAGAGCTGCAGTTCTTAAAGAGTTGTGCTCTCTATGTGACTGCAGCCATAGGGAAATTACACTGGGGTACTGAAGAGGCTTGCACTTATTTGATATACCTCAAAATGTGACATAAGTAGAACTACCTCTATTTCAGATGACACAGGAAACAACATTTTTGCACAGCCCTTTAGTTTTGAACATATTGGCTGAAAACTCAGAAAAGTTAAAATTTAAGATCTTCATTCTGCAACTAAATGATTGAGCTTAGAGTCCAACATCCACAATAAGAAATCATAGAAGGTTTCCATTGCAATCTTCCTTTAAATCTCAAAATAGAAAGGTGGCTACGTACAATGTAGAGAATATGTTCTAGGACACCACACACCACAGACTACTGAGTAGTTTTAATGATACAACAAAGCATTTTATTACATACTCACAAAGGACTGTGACTATTTGCACTCAAAAACAAACCACAACCCTATGTGAAAAACAGATTCTATTATTTATGATATATATATATATATATATATATATATATATATATATAAGTCTTAAATAAGTACAATAATTATGAAAGCCCATAAAAGAGATTCATTTCGAGCAATTTTGTTAAACACATATTTATTGGATGAATGAGCTCCTCTAAGGCACTCTCACTGTGTTAAGGACATG
This sequence comes from Hyperoodon ampullatus, assembly GCF_949752795.1. Taxonomy (NCBI): domain Eukaryota; kingdom Metazoa; phylum Chordata; class Mammalia; order Artiodactyla; family Ziphiidae; genus Hyperoodon; species Hyperoodon ampullatus. The sequence continues at coordinate 110,746,571 of NC_136921.1, forward strand.
TCATGAATTTTTTAACTACTTAGTAACGCATTTGCTTCAGGGTTGGCTCAGTTTAATAAATCATATATAGTTGCAATAAATTTTGCCACATATTCATACAGAAAAAGATATTCTAGTTTCTTAAGTACTGCTTTCCTTACTATTAATAAGCAGCTTAATGTAACCAAGGGAAAAAAGAACAAGAAAAAAAAATTCACATATAATGAAAATATCCAAGGAAACGCATTCAGAGGTACCTCTAAACCAGGACTTCTAAGATCAGGTTCATAAATGAGTCTTGAAATTATATGCAGTTGTTTGTGTGATGAACATCTCTGTGAGGGAAGTATCCATAAATTTCATCACTTTATCAAATTACAAAACAGTCATGAACATTTGCTCTATGTATTGCCAGATCAATTCTCGCACTAATAACCCAGCAATTTGCTGAGGTGACGAACTTGAGACTGAACAGAGGTATGTGGACAGGAGCAAGGACCATTGGTTAAGAAAACAAACTTGTGAGGGAAATACAAACCGAACAAACACTAACCCTGAAAATCGTATCTCAAAGGAGGAAGACCAGTTATTTGAATAATCAAAAAGTTCTGGCCAAAAGCACAGGAAAAATACTCTGGGATAGCACTGGTCAGAAACTAAAGATGAAGCTGAATTTGCGTAACACATCACCTCCCTTTCTCACCAATGAATCATGCAGTGCTTCAACTTATATTTACTAAGAGTACTTGTATACAACGTATTGTTTTCATGATCATGTTTGGATGCTCACTTCCAAACCCATATTTTGTAATTTATATATATTTAACCCAATTATAATAATTTGAACTGAATGTCTGAAGAGTTGAAATTTAACTCAAGTTGCTTATAATTATATGCCTCTGGAATAATCACAATTTATTATCAGTGAATGTGCTCAAGTTCACATGAAATAGAAGATAATATTTACTTTTATCTTACTTAGAGAATAAAAGTAAATGTAAAATTGCCTATGTTTCTAATTTATTTTTTCGTAATGAGCTTACTGAAAAAAATTAAATTACTGTCCTTAACCTAGTCAAAATTGTTTCAAGGTTACATAACCCACCAAGGGCATTCATTCACACATGACCAACTTATATATATATATATATATATATATATATTTTTTTTTTTTTTTTCTGGTATGCAGGCCTCTCACTGCAGTGGCCTCTCCCCCAGCAGCCATGGCTCACAGGCCCAGCCGCTCCACGGCATGTGGGATCTTCCTGGACTGGGGCATGAACCCGTGTCCCCTGCATCGGCAGGCGGACTCTCAACCACTGCGCCACCAGGGAAGCCCTATTTTTATTTTACTTCTTGATAGATCAGGTTCTGTTGAAATAATCCTATTGGCAGTCCTAACTATGATCTAAGCAGAAGTAATCAAGTCACTGAGAAAAGAGTAAATTTCATCTAAAATTATCTAAGTATTTCTGTCAAATATTCATATCATTTTTTCTTGAATAAACACATATTTTAAAACTAGAAACTATCAATCCACTTAAAAGAAGATGGGATAATACTTCTATCAATAATGTTAATCTCATATGTTTTTACTGTTCATTCAATATGATGGAGGTACTTTTCCTCAAGTAAACTGATGAGAGTTTTCTCACATTGCAAATGCACTTTAGTGTCTGGGCAGTTTCCTAAGTTCATTTTTCCTTTAATGATAAATGAGGACAATGGCTAGATTGTGCAATGAAGAACAAAAAAAACTAATATGGCTCTGACTTCTATGGGTGATTGACTGCAACAACCAAAGCTAATGACTGCAGAAGCAGCAAATTTTTATTGCTTTTTAAATATTAGGACATATGTTGGGACAGTAAAAAGACCAACACAGTGGGAGCTGTTGACATGGCACACTATTTCTCTCTCTTTTGGTGAATGACTATACAAAAATAAAGAATAAACAATAAATAAACAATTATTTCCAAGAGCCCTTTATGCATATTGATGTTTTGTATATTATTCCAAGTTGAAGGAGCTAGAATTTCCATTTTAAGAAATCACATGGGGAACTGGCTTGAGTTACTGGATACTTGGTTCAGGTATCAACTTATTCCCAAACATTATTCCAGTGTTCTGAAAACAAACATTGGTCATGGAGGTCAATATGAATCTTTCACCTAACATAGTTCAAATGGGTCCATGACTTTTAAGATTATCACAAAAATCCACAGATGCCTATATAAACTTGGTTAAAAAGAAATAGTTGTCTATCGGGGAGGGTCATTTTCTTGAAAGGACACACAAAGAAAAGTGAGACATGATGAGTACATCTAGATAGCCATTCATCCATGTCAATAAAATCAAGCTTGACAATCTATGAGGTAATAGATGTGCATTGAGGTACACACTGTATTCCAGTGCACTGAGGTAACCCTCATGCCTACAGTGCTATCCAAAGCATTCAACAGTTAGCCCGCTCAAGCATTGTAGATGATTAGAAAGTAATACGGTGAATGAAAGTTCTGGGAATTCACAAAGCCTATTAAGGTAACATTGAAAACAAACAGATTCAAGTAGCTGTATATTTCACTAACCAGAAATTCAATCAAATAGGATTATTTGAGAATATGATATGGACACAACACTCTACTGGACATTATTAAGATATAAAGTGAATATAAAGTGTCATTTCCATCCTCATCAACTGAAATCTAGACAGGGAGACAATGGAAATATATGGAACAATGAGAATCCAATGTAAAGGAATGCACAATTAAGAGGAAAATTGTGTATCAGCCACCTATGAGTTCTATCTACAGCAAAGATTTTTACCGACAAAAGAATGTGTGAAGATTCTGGGCTGAGTTGAAAAGCCAATACTAGGTAGGATCTAGAGCAATGAAACTAAAGGTATAGACCTTTTTTGGGTAAAGAATCTCATATCAAGGATGGGCATACTTTAATTAGTAAAATAAAGCAATAGGTAGAAAATCCGAGGTATTTCTAAATTGGTAATGAGGTGTCACTGAAACCTTTGGTAGTTGTCATGGGCTGAATTATGTCCCCCCATAATTCATACATTGAGGTGCTAACCTCCAGTATTGCAGAATGTGACTATATTTGGGGATAGGGTCTTTAAAAAGTTAAAATGAGGCCGTTAGAGTAAGATTTAACCTAGTCTGACTGGTGTTTTTACAAGAAGGGGAAATGTGGACACACTAAAATAGACCCTAGGGAGCATATGCATAGAGGGACAACCCCACAACGAGACAGGAAGAGGGAAGAGGGCAACCGTCTATAAGCCTAGGAGAGAGGCCTCAAGGAACCAAGTCAGCTAGCACTCTGATCTTAGCCTTTCAGCCTCCAGAACTGTGAGAAAATAAATTTCTCTCATTTAAGCCACCCAGTCTGTAGTATTTGATTATGGCAGCACTAGCAAATTGATTCAGAGGTGAAGAGTCTAGTCCATGAAGTTTTGAGAACATGAGAGCACTTTCTTCTACACAAATAGAAGGCAAGCAATTGGATCAAATGATGAAATTATTTTTCCATGGACTAACGAATCTTTCTTGATCTTCAACTCTCTTGAGCCACTCTCATCTTTGGATAACACGGAGATCATTATTCTTAACAAGGAATTCTAACACTGTTATTATGCATGGACCCACAGTCAAGTTAAATATATTAGGTTGAGGTAAGCTGGGAAGTTGACTGCCCTAAAGATGGCAGGCCTGGAGGCGGGTCCCAGGTGTGGGTTGCGAGACGCGGGCGCCCCTAGTGGCCGCGAGCAGAGACTGCGGCCAGGCGGGCGGCGCAGGAACCTGGGAGGAGGAGGCGGGAGGGCAGGTAGCTGCCGCGGGAGGGCAGGTAGCTGCTGCGGGCGGGCAGGTAGCTGCTGCGGGCGGCGCAGTGTTCCCAGGGCAGACCAGGCTGCGGGGGCCACTCCTGGCAACACAGGAGGGCAAGAAGGTGAACGTGCGGAGCCTGTCCTCGGAGGGTGGGCTGGACCCCAGACCGAGGTAGGCGGAAGGCGGAGGGGCTGAGGCTGTGAGGTGAAGGGAACAGGGGAGGGTCCCTTGGGACCGCCCGCTGGTCTGCAGGTGCGGGGCGGGAGGAGGCCCGGAGGCGCACACGGTTGAAGGTGAGCATGGTGGGCGGGCGGTGCAGGATCAGGCCCGGGCCAGGGTCTCAAGAGGCGGTCTCCGTGGATAGAATAGGAGGCGAGCTCCTGGACGATGGGGTTAGGTGGTCCTTTCCTGCCGGGCGCCAGGGAAGGAAGGAGCCAGGCCTTCTCGCCCGTTGGTCAGTGACTGTCCCCCAAACCCAGGCTCTCCACGTGGCCTTCCCTGTAGGTCAGTGACCAGGGGCCGCAGAGGAGCTGGCCCCAGTTATGGGCCAGAAGTTTTTCCCAGCTGAGGATCTTAGAGAAAATGGGGTGTAAGGTTAATGTAGAAATATTTGGTGTTTAGTCGACTTCAATTTGGGGTGTCAAGTAAAAGCAAAAACGGTGCTTCAAGGTACAGCCCACTTCACCGTGCTGCCTGCTCCGGTAGAGTTTTGCTCCACCTAATACTGAGATAGGCTGGACCCTGCCAGAACAGTAGCATCTGGAGAATGCCTCCTGTTTGTTCACAAACAGGAAGCTGACTCACCACAGGCAGACCAGGAGGCTTCTGACCAGCAGGTGAAACTGAAAGACGAGATCACCACTGTGGCTAGGGACATCCCGGCATTGCGCATGCTCAACAAGGGCAATTTTGACCGCTCTTCTATCTTCCTGGGGTGGTGGTAGTGAGCTCGGTCACTGTGTTTGAAGTGAGGCCCCTGACCCTTGCACAGGGCACCCTGGAAGGGGAAGGGGCGGAACAGACCACCCAGGCCACACCTCTGGCACAACCCATCAGACCTGCCCAACCCTTACTCCATTTAAGGCCTCAATCTGCTCTGCTGGGAGACTAGTCAAGGGTACTTGTTTCTTGCTTTTACTCCCCCATGCTGCACCAGGAGCGCCCATAAAGGTCCTACTGTATAGCATAGAGAACTATATTCAATATCCTATGATAAACCATAATGGAAAAGAATATTAGAAAAAAGAATATATATATATATATATATATATATATATATATATATATGTATGAATCACTTTGCTGTATAGCGGTAATTAACACAACATTGAAAATCAACTATACTTCAATTAAAAAAAAATCCTTGTCTGAAATTCTCTTCTGGCTGCTTATCAATTTCATTGGTTAAAGAGTCCAAGAGCCTGGGTTGGTAACAAGGGTTAACCTTCAAAAACCCCTTTGATTAGACCCATATCTTATAATAGTCTTGTAATTCAGGAAAAGTGATTTCACCTCATATGAACTATTTTTATAGTTGTTTTAAATCTTTACTTTGCTCTCATAGTAGAAAATCGTATCATGCTAGAATAAATGCTTCACAAATAAATTATTCAACAATTTCATTAGTTTTACGGAGAGGTAATATTTAATGGGGCTTTTTTTTTTTTGTTCTTTCAGGAGTATGAATTACTCACAGCAGCCTATAATAAAGTGTTATTTTTTTATTTATTAAAATATAATTTTAGGGCTTCCCTGGTGGCGCAGTGGTCGGGAGTCCGCCTGCCGATGCAGGGGACACAGGTTCGTGCCCTGGTCCGGGAGGATCCCACATGCCGCGGAGCGGCTGGGTGCATGATCCATGGCTGCTGAGCCTGCACGTCCGGAGCCTGTGCTCCACAGCGGGAGAGGCCACAACAGTGAGAGGCCCGCATACCGCAAAAAAAAATAATAATAATAATAATAATAATTTTAACATCTTCCACATTCCCAAGAGAGTATCTTCAAGAGCAGTGGGGTGGGTTTCATCAGTCCTTCCACTTACATTTCAAGAGCACTGTGATTCTGAGGCAAGGACTGTATCCTTACTTGAAATGTCTGCAATCCATTTTTTGTCCTCTAGCTTCAGAAGTTCTGAGATATGAAGACTCTAATCATTTTAAATTCCAATTTTTAAAATAGGAATTTGATCATGTCGCTTTTCACTTAAAACACTTTGTTGTCTCCTCATGGCTTTTAGAATCAATTCCGAATTTCTTTGCACGTTTGATGAAATTCTGAGTGAGTCAATTTCTGTATAATGGTCCAACCTCATCCCACTTCCCTCTGTCAGTCCCAAACCCTTACATCTAATAAACTTGATGTCTATATACCGTTAACTACAAACTTCTTTCAGGTCTTAGAATAAACCATACATTCTCATCTGTGGCCCTACATATGGTATATGCTCTTTCATTGGCTTAAGTGCCATACTACTGATATATCATCTTCACTTAGTTGGCCTGGACAATTCCAATTCATGCTTCACAGCTTGGATTTTGCTGTCTTCAAAAACCATGCCAGACAGATCAGGTCTGGGAGGTTGATCTGCCTCTACATTAAGTTCTTTAACCAAGCCAGACCAAAGAAAGGCCTGCCTCCCATGACCTGAAAACAATAACAAGTTCCAAAGCTCTGTCTCTCTCTTTGACTGAAGATGCACAAAGGCCCAGAAACTGAATTGACCATTAACGAATTCAGTGTGATCCTTTTCCACATGCCCCAATTTACCCTGCGATGAGACTTCTAGCAGCAACTGGAATTCAAGGGTTATAAATGTTGATTTCATTATACCACAAATCTCATTTAATGGTGATTACGAATATAAAGAATGAACCTCTATAAAACAATGTATCTGTATGGAAATGTTAGGATTCATTATAGTTTAAATCATGACCACTAAAATTAAAAACAAATGATATTAAATGTAGTCTGATCTGTAACTATCTTGCTCATCTAATACACTGTCCTGAAAATAATATCCCACATGATTAAAATCACTAGGTATAGAATTTTTTCACCCATACCCTGAAGTAAATTATATATATATATAATACATATGATATATAGAATATTCTGAAGTTATGAGGGCAATTATGTATTTTTTCATTGAAAGCACACAGCTTTATATGTGAAGTATAAAAATTGAAAATGGGAAACTAAAAATAACAAAACACAGCTCAACAATTTATATATATATTTCTTTAAGGCTAACACTTTTTTCACCTTTTTACTAACATGGTATCAAAGTGACCTCCTCTCCTTAAAAGAAACCAGTTACTGACAATAAAACCGAGCACAGCTTATAAAACAAAAGGTCACCGAAGATTAGAGACTCAGTATGTTTCAGTGTTTCTACAGCTTGCCAGTAATTCTAGGCTTGAGGGGAAAGAAAACAAAAATAATCCAAAATGGCATTAAACTGTGAGGCTTTGAGTTTATTTCCCATTTGACAACACAAGAATAAATAAATTGGAGGGGGCATTTTTTATATCAGCAAGTAGAGAATATGGATTTTCACAGAACCGTGGAAATTTATGTCTAGAAGTGACCTTAATGACCTCCAGGACCCACTCTCCATTATACAGATGAGAAGATGGACACACAAATAGCTGAGTGGTCCTGGGTCATATAGGGAGAACTTACTGGGAGAACTTAGGGTCCCCAGTGTTCTAGGTCAATACCATTTCTGTTGTGACACTTAAGTTTCTCCTAAGAGATAATCTTATTATCTAGCTCTTTAATTCACTAAGATCCATTTACATTAAAAAAGATAAATGAAGTAGTGAACTGGTATAACTGTGAAGACATTTTGATTTCCTCATATATCACCTCCACAATTCACCTTGTACTTTTCTCCCATTCATTTGGAGGAGAAAAAAAATTTTTTTAGTATTTTCCTTTTGGCCTCAGTTTAATAAAATAAATGTTGGACTGATTATTTAGAGATATATATTTAGAATTATGATGAAGGATTATTTACTATTTATATGTGCTGGAATCACATGGTTTTACACCTATTGCGTTGCATCATCATAGTTTATGTATTGGTATCCCAGATGTATAGATCTGGAAACTAGTTTAGAGAGGTTAGTTGATAAAGCTCCTAGAGTTATTAAGATGAAGATTCAAGTCTCAAACGTAGATCTATCCGACATCAAAACTTAGCCATTTCATATACCATTTCAAAAATCCCTTCTTTCTGGATGCCAGTATTCACCCTGAATGTTCTCACAGCACCCTGAATGCACCCTATTTTAGCTGTCATGAAGCAGAATTATTTCAGAATGTAATCACTCTCCATGATCAGTATGATCATGGAAGGATGTTACACTGGTCACCTGATCTATCCAATGGCAAGACCTTTATATTTGCTGGATTCATAACAAGCTTTGATATAAGCATAGAGAGGTCCTTGTAGATAATCATTATTCCACGATTGTATATTCATGCTTTGAAAGACTCTAGATTAGTAAAATATTTCCAAATACTGCACGCTAATCAAAAATAATAGTGGTATAAGTCACATGTTAAGTAAATGTTGACTTCCACTCTGAGTTCCAAAAGAATCTAATACCCTCATGTGGTTCCTAAAACTCACATAACCAGCCCTCCTGAGAAGCGCTCCCTTCTCCATAGTCTTCTCTGCTTTTCCTTCTAACAACACAAGTGTTTTTGTCTAATGTCCTCATGAAATCAATACTGGGATTTCAAGCAATGATAGGAAGCGTAATATTTTATGTGTGGATTATATGTGAGAAGAAAGGTCACTAGTATAAGATGACATTAACTATGAAGATAGGAGAAAAACTCTGGGATGCAGTCAGTAATCCTGGGACTTAGCTCTGGACCTCAGACACATGATCTAATCTCTCCTAATTCAAATTTCTTTACTAAAAGGAGGCACTTAGATTCCAGTTTTTACTGAGGTCTAGATAATTTTGGCATTCAGTTTAATATGTTTCTATACACATGATACACTGTGTGAAATTTTAGCATGTGAATTATAGAAAGTCTTCAGAAGGAAAAGGTGTTAATCTCATTAACTACAACCATCAAAACTCTTTTTTTTTTTTTTTTTTTACTGGCAGGGGGTGGGGTGGAGACAGTTCATTTCTCTCTCAACATTAAATCTGAGTGTTAAAGGGAACAATTGGTGTGCTGAAGCAAAGACAGAATAAAGATCATTTGAGAAATGTCCAGTACCTCTATTTACATCAAGCAGAGCGTAAAGACAAAGCAGTGACAAAAAGAGCAAGATGATCTGATAGTCAATCCCCACTGCAGAGAAATTTAGTGAAAGGCTGTTGTGCCATGAAGATGCAGCTGTAGAACATGCAACTTATCATCAACAGAAATGTCATCTCCCCTTTGGCAGAGAGTACCAGGTGGTTAACATATAATTATTACGGACTAAAAATAGCCTTTGTGGGAATTGTCCCTGCTTAGCTTTATTTCCTTGGATGGATATACTTCAGCATGGCGTTTGTGTGTAGTCAACAAGCATCCACGGGGACATAAACATAACCTCTTAAAAGTTGCATTTGTCCTAGTTTCAACTCAAGTTCTGTTCTCTTCATTCAACTTATATGACATATAGTACTTCGGTACCGAAAAGTTTCCAGTCACTGAAATAAGAACTAGAAAGGCAAAAATATATAACAAAATGAGAGACTGGGTTTAGAAAAGAATCTTGCTGAATGTAGAAGGACTTTATCCATTACTAACAAAGGAATTCTCAAGTTCTCCCTAATGCCCTCAAGATTCTGCCTATGGGGAATAAATTAGCTTTGATGTGATAAGAACTTAGTTGCAGGATAGATTAGAGGTTGTTTTACAACAAAGGGTTGAGCTAAATAATGAAATACTAATTAATTATAGAGAAGCCTTCTTGGGTAATTCTATAAATTTCACATGTTTACCAAATAAGTACTCACACAGAGGTTCTAAGATAAATAATTATATATTCAATACTACTCGTTTGTGAATAATGTTCTCAGGAATTTCCCCACATCCTCATGCATTATGTTGAGCTTCCCTAGAATGTGGTGAGTGCTGTTTTGTTAGCAGTGGGTGTTGTAATTCATGGGTACTTCCTAACCAGGACTCTTCTTACCCTCCTACCTCCTCAACATCCTTAGGGAGATAACCACACTTGCCTTCATATCATTAGGTTCAGTAAGGCTATTATTCAGTTTGTTACGTCAGTTACTCATTCATGATAAACTTGTTGAATTCCAAGCTTCAAGCTCATGTGAGCCAAAGTGGATAAAAAATTTAACAAAATAGAAATGATTCCTTCCCAGAGTGTTAAAGGCAAATAAAAATTAAAATTACGCAAATGATTAATTATTAATCATAATTGTAAAGGAGCCAAGAAGTTATGTTCTTTGCCATAACTGAGATGTAGTAAACTTCATGTAGTTGACATTCAGTAGAATGAATGTGTGTGTGTGCATGTGTGTGTGTGAGATATTATTGTAAGGGCACCTAACTGCAGCCAGGGGGAATGTTGCAGCTGGGTGCATTTTGTTCATTGTGGCAACATTTTGAAAACTGATTTCATTAAGTTGACAGGAGTGAAGGTATCACAGATTATATTTTTTAACCAAGATAACTGGAAGTGGCCTTCAATACAGAAGGAACAAAGGAGAAAAGATGAGTTCAGATACGAGTCATACAATTTGGTCATGGAAAATTGAGGAAATTATATCTGGTTTTTCTCAAGAGACTAAAAACTTGTGTGTCTGATTACTTTTGCTGTGACCACAGGCTTACAAACATATTTTCCCAAGTTTAGCTTTCAAGGGTTAAAAAAGAAATAGGCTTTCAAGTTTCTATAGTGCTATAATTTATATCATATATATGTATATAGCAATATATTTTATATAAATGTTATATACAACATATATCATACATAACAATAATTATCCTATATAACAGCCATAGTCTATATCATATATATGGGTTTTTTAATTAACTGAATTGCAGGGGCCACATTCATTAAAAAGCATTTATGGAATATGAAGCAAATTCCCATTAAATCATTTCCTCTCCACAATATGATTCGAGCACTGAATATGAGCAAGATGCTATTCAAAAGACCATTTATTCTATCCTCAGGAGGTGTATAGTCTGGGAGAGAAGAATACAGCATCATCGGGAATTTCAATACAGCATTTTAGATGCGGTGACGGTGTTTTACTCATAAGCCTGTTAGAAATGTAAGGAAAGAGGTAAGCAGAGCTAGTTGAATCATCCTGGAGGGCCGTGAAATATTTGTCCAAGTGGTTTTCAGAATACATCCTCTGTTCTCTGTCTCCACTGCTACAACTCTCCTCTGAACCACTTCCACCTCCTTCGGATCTACCACATTTACCCCCGGCTAACCAGTACAAGATCCACCCCTGCTCTCTGACAGTTCTCTGCAGCCAGAATGATCTCCTTCCACAGGAAATAATTTCTTGTTCTCCTCTCCTACTTTAAAGCTCCCCATCATACTTAAGCATAAAATCCAAAATGCTATCCCATGGCACAAAAGCTTCTAAAATAACATGGCACCTTTCCACCTCTTTGATTCTTATCTCAAAATACCTTCTTAAGTTTATTCAAGACACTCCAGAAACAAATACCTTATTGCAGTCTCCAGGAAAAAAATCATTTTTTCCCACATCAGAAAGTTTACATCATTGATCCTCTTTTCTAAAAACATAATTTCTTAGTATTTGCACATGCGTGGATGCTTTCTGTAATTTCACTGTCAGGTCAGTGTCATTCCCTCAGATAAGTTTTCCCTGAGTGTGCATTAGTCCCATCTTCCAACCACATTCTACCACTTTTCTTTTTTCTTTCTTCACGGTGGTTGTCAAGATCTTGTTCCTCCAATTGTTTATTGCCTGATTAGCATCCTTAATTATGTAACGGAAGTGCTGTAAGACTTTGACTATCTCATCATATTTACTACTGGCAACTGAACCAGGGCTTGGCAAACACTTGTGACCTATAAAATCATAATAACCAAATGAAATGTGAGTATGACTGCTAAATTTACCAAATAAAAACACTGAACACCTAGTTAAATTTGAAATTCAGATAAACGAAAAATACTATTTTGGCACAAATATGCCTCAAGTATTGCATGAGATATATTAAAACATGGGGATCTTCACTGGAGCATGTTTCAAACAAATCAATTATAAAGGACAATTAAGACTATTAACAAACTAAAGAAAAAATGGCACTATGAATTGCTAATTTAGTTAGATGTGATAATGATGGTTTGCTTATGAAGACAATGTCTTTATTTTTCCAGATGCACATTGAGGTATTTACAGGTAAAACAGCATGATGTTTCTTGTTTATTTTAAATTAAGAAAACCAATGATGGAGCTAGTAAGGCAACATGTTAGTGTTCTTTGAAGCTAGTAAGTGTGAGAGGAGGGGAAGAAACCTCCTGGAGGGTTCTCTGGTCCCATTCCTTATGTCTCCCACTGCTAGAGTCAAGAGAGGGGCGGACAATGCTGAAAACCCTAGCTCACTGGGTCTGCCTTCCACTGCTGCAAAGAGCACAGAGGTGAGCAGGCAAAGGTGTGGAATGCATGTAAAACCAACAGACCCCAGAACTGCTGAAGTTCCGGTATACTCTTCTGTCTACTTTTTTGTATGTTTGAAATTTTTAATAATAAAAGAAAATAAAGATATATATGTAGATATGTAAAGTGTATATATACTCCACAGGTGAATTTAAAACTTTTTAAGGGGCTATACTGTGCACTTCACGTTTTAGTATTTTCCCATAGATTTTTTTTTTGAGAACTTAACATGTAATCAATAAATATTTATTGATTGGTAAAAACATATTGAAAAGGAATTTATCCTGTAACACAGAATTTTCTACTTGGAGCAGAAGAAACAAAGAAGTCTGCTTATCATGTTCATTTGATCCTTTTAATTAATAATATTTCAATGATCCTTGCCTCCTTTATAAATTTTGCCTAATACAATTTATTTCCTAGGAGATTTTAAGTAATTAATATAAGGTATATACATTTGTCTAACCACTAATTATTCTATAGTATGACAAACATTTTAAAATAAATTAAAAAAGCAAATTTAATAAATCCTAATATTCAATCCTGCCTGTATGGTAGACCTTAATTCTTCCAGATGGCAAATTAGTCAGACACTCACATAATATCCATAATAATTAACTAGTTTAGTAGGATAACCCAATGATATGTGAAATCTTATTCCTGTTCCTCCACATGAGAACATAGATGTGTAGAGAGATTACAGTTTATTATTATCATTGTTTACATACAGCGTGTTGCAGCTGAGCTTGGAGTCCAAACGAAGTTAATTCTATCAATCCATTTGCAATATTGTGCAGTGTTAGACAAAGAGAATTGCAAGTCTTCTCTATAAAGATTATATGGAAGCTATGGAAACTGATTAGAATGCTAACTGACAGTAGAACGAGGGTGAAAGATCTGAACATTATACCAGGGGAACTCCCTCCTGTAGAAGAATAACTGGAGAAACTAGAAATGGGAAGAATGTTTCAAAAGAGTATAATTAGAAAGATAACATAAAATTATGATGGATTCAGCAGTTTGTAATTTCCTAATAGTGTTTGATTAAAGAAATTCATTAGACTGTTGAGGGTGAAAGCCTGAAAAGAAGCCATAGGTGGGCGAATGTTGAGACGGGGAGAAGATGAAGGGAGTGAAACCCACCCTTGCTAGAAATTTATTGGTGGAGCTGTAGCAGGAGACATGGACATGTGATGAACATTTAAAACAGATATGTATATATACGTGTGTGTGTGTGTGTGTGTGTGTATTTTTTTTATTTTTTTACAAAAAACAAATGCTTGTGTGCAGACTAGAGACTTTTAAAAGAAATCACTTCTCTTGTTACTGTTACACCATTTTGTTCTAAATTTTGTGAATTCTGGTGGGAATGGGGGTAAGTTGCATTATAAATATAATGTGTGAATTCTAGGTGTGAACATCTTTAAGTATTTTGAGTCGTCCTCAGTGTTAGGAGAAGGTGTGATTTCACAGAATTCCTTTCAAAGATTAGAGAGCCTGGCATTTAGAACATTATCAAGGAGGTAGTCTGTCACTTTTTTTTTCGTTAGCTCTGCTCTTCCGGACTGGCATTCCAAACCTGAGCTTCACTAATGAGCCCTCATTGGTTCTAATGGTTTCTTTCCAATGCTGTGTCTGTATTTAGTTCGTATTATTAGGTCTCCTCTCCCATCTGAATTAGCTTTCAGTGGAGAAGAGGTATGAAATACAAGTAGGAATATTTCACTGTTAAGCAGAGCTTTAGTCAAATAGACACACAATGAATATTTTCTGAAGAGCTATTACTTCGACTTTTCCTACTGGTTTTAGCCAAGTTTTGTTCCTTCCTCCAGGAAACTTGCCCTGATCTCCTTAAGTAGTCAGGCACCCTTCTGTGGTTTCCAAGGGCTGACTATAGCACTCTTACCATAGCATTGTCATACTCCATTATAATTATACATAGTGTATATTATATATTGTAATGTCAATAACTTGACTGCACTAACAACTATACTAGTAATAAATTTCTTGAAGGCAGGCAGATACTATGTCTTGATTGTGTTTATATTTCTAGTGCCCAGAATAAGCTAAATAATTAGCATAATGTCAAAGAAAAAATCTAGGCTAGGATTCCAAAACAAGCCTGACCCCAGTGCTACGCTCAGTCCTCATACACTGTACTGCCTCAGGTATAGTGCTTAAATTACTCTGACTTCAATGGTGGCTATATGTTTATTCCATATACTGGATTATAAACTCCAGGGCTGGTCAACTAATCTGGTCTCTGATCAGGGTTCATTAACAACCTTTTTCCCTGGTCCAGTTGAGAAGTCAATAGCAGGTTATCACAAATAATGGCCTCTGGCTGTGTAATAGTATTACTGAAAGGATATGAGCCTATTAAGAGAGTTTCAGACTTGCTAAGAGTTTCATCCTGCTGAGCTCAGAGCAGAATCAATCTTGGCCTTACACTGAATGTGGGACAGTGCAAAAATTACAAAACCTTTTAATGCTTATTGAAATCAAGTTAGTTCTATAAAACCTGCAGAGATTTTTTTTTTTACCTCTGAAGGGTAATGATTATCTTTTCATTCACCATCTTAACTGATACCTAGAAGCTAAAGAAATAACCAAACAAGAATTGCAGTTTTCAAAAACTACCACCAGAAATCAGTCGTTCATATTTTTAAACCCAAAAGATCTTACATGCACTCTTTTTTCTTGCTTTCTAAAGTCTTTTTTTTCAGTTGTCTTTCTTCCATAATTCATGTTGAGAAGAGCATTTCTTCAACTTATAGCTCATGGTTTAAACAATATGATCAACAAAATTGCATCTATTAATTTAAAAAATCTTTAGAATGCAAGACCCCAAGGAATTTTATACTCTTACCTATACTAATATTAAAAAGACTTAAAAAGTTAGTAAACTAACACAGAAAACAAGCATTACAGGGAAAAAAATCTAGCTTAAATTATAATAAGGTCATTGTTAGAGCATAAAGAAATCAGAACAACATTCATACTAACACTCATACTACTTGAGAAACTCTTGTACAATATTTCTTATAAGCATACACTCATAATTTGAAGACATTTATGGAAAGCATCAGCACATTTTGTAACTGCTCTACCACTCTGTTTGTTTAGATGTTTTCTCTTACATTAAGATAAAATATGTTTTTCTGTAACTTCCCCTCTTTGACACTAGGCTACATCAAAATCTATATCCTTTTTCAAATGTTACTTCTTCAAATATCTGAGTATCAAGATTATTCTCCCTTTAGTACATTTCTCTTCCACTGTGAAGATAACAGAATTATTAGTGAGTTTGAGTTTGTGCTCAAATAGTAATATTCAGAAAAATAAAACAACTTAGTAAGTTTGGGTTTGTGCCAAAATAATAATTCTCAGAAAAAGAACACTCGTAAAGAAAAACACAAGAAAAACATAATGATATTGAAAAGGGTAAAACAACCTATAGCATTGGAAATCTTTAGGGAAAGGAAAAGAGATGTGATAAGGTAAACTTTGTTTGAAAACCAATCGTCTTTAAATGGTATTTCTTAAAGAGTTCAGGTTCATGTCTTTTAATGAAAAGTCTTGGCTTGCTGTTTTTAAAAAGATGAGTTTGCAAATATTTTCATATGTTTATTTAAGAGATCACTTCTGTCATCTGGTAGCAAGATACTCAAATTACAGGAAAAATATCTGAGGGGCATAAAGAGTTCAATTGAGATCATCCTGAAAATCTAAATGTAAAATTTTAAATGCATATGATATATATACTGTGAAAGCAAAAAATATAGAATAAGTTAACCTTATGTCTTGATTAAAATAGCTCAAATTTGGGGGAAAATATTAATAGAAAGTGAAACCAAAAATCGAGTTACAATAGGAGTAATGGATATTGTCATAGTCATTTAGGCAAACTTTTTAAACTTAATTTCCAAAACAAAATTAATTAAATTTGATTAATAAAAAGACCTCCACAACTCTATAGGCAAAAACATGGTCATTAGTTTGTTTTCTTCTTTGAAGAAGGTAGAATTTCAGGAATTCAAGCTCATATGATCTGTTTATCTTAGAGGTTCTCTAAGTGTAGTCCTGGGACTAGCAGCATCACTGGGCCCTTGTTAGAGATGCAGATTCTCCCAGGAGCTTCCCTGGTGGTGCAGTGGTTGGGAGTCTGCCTGCCGATGCAGGGGACACGGGTTCGTGCCCCGGTCCGGGAAGATCCCACATGCCGCAGAGGGGCTGGGCCCGTGAGCCATGGCTGCTGAGCCTGTGCATCCGGAGCCTGTGCTCCGCAACGGAAGAGGCCACAACAGTGAGAGGCCCGTGTACCGCAAAAAAAAAAAAAAAAAAAAAAAAGAGAGAGATGCAGATTCTCAGGCCTAACCCAGACCCACTGAATCAGAAACTCTGAGGATAAGAACCAGCAATTTGTGTTCTAACAAGGCCTCCAGATGATTCTGACACACTCTAATATTTGGTTTATCTTATATTTCCTGAGCATATATGTTTATAGTATGTGATACAAACAGATGAAGGGCTCCAGGACACATTGGTTGTTTAAATTTATCTTCTTGTTTCAGTATACCTTCCCATTTTACAAATCACATGATCCAGGAATTAAAACTTAACTTTCCATTGTTTACTTTGTTTACAGAGGGTAGAACTGGGACCAGCATACAATTCTTGACACTATACAGCTTTTGCTCTGTGCTTATTTTTCTTTCCCCGAAAACTGTCCTACATTACTGTTTTCAAGATCAAGCTTTCAATTTTTCATGGATTAACTCCATCCTAATATGATCAATTTCTGTGTCTTTTTCCCTGACATTTTCTAAAATTATCAAGGGGCAAAAATGAGTGACCTGCAAGTAAGTAAATATGGATTTCAAAGGATGAGTATTTCCAAGTCTATAAACAAGCTCTCAATTATCCTGTCACCTAAAACAGATTAAACAAGAAAAAATCATCTAAGTTTATGATTTTAGTTAAATGTATCTTGCTTTTGCGTTTACTTTTGGTGATAGAATGTGAGACTGTTCTGGTTAAAGCAGAGAATCAGGAAAGCTTTTCATTCAGTTGCTCCTTCTATAGCTCCAGAGACAGGTCTCTGGAACTCAGGTTTTTGCATTGTCAAGTCTGAAAACTTTTATCTAAAACATTTTCTTCTCTGGATACCTTTGTGTGTATTACAGATAGATTTACAAAGATTACCACTAACAGAAAGTTGTTGGGGTGTTTTTTGGTTTTTGTTTTTTTTTTGGCTTAGGTAAACTAATCAGCCAGCGACAGACTAGACAATAAAATAGAGAAACAAGAAATTCCTCACATGTTGAGTAGAAAAGCATTTGGGCTGCATCTCTACATGTTAAAGACATCACTGTTTCCTCAACCAGTAATGCTCTCTAACCCATTTTTGTTCATTTAGCAACTTCCATTTATTCTTGAAAACCCTACACAAGCTCTATTTCTTTTGGAAAGGCCGTACCACAAAAAGTCAGTCTTTCTTCTGCTATAATTTTTAGCTTGAATAAAATTTATAACACTACATGATACCCGAACATTTTACTGGAATTATTTGCCTACATCTCTACTTCACTCTTGAATTAAGATATAATCCCTCATTCATCTTTGTATTTCCAACACCATATTTAGATGTGGCTGGCACATGATAGGCACTCAATAAATATATATTTAACTAATCAAAACTGCAGAGGAAAATTAAGGCAATTATTCATGTAAAATTTTTTAAAGACAGAAAAAAAAAACTGTGAAATTATACTAGAGGCAAATTTTTGTTTTTGTTGTTCATAATAATCCAAAGTTCAATTTTCTGCCTTATTGTGATAATATAGATCAGTTTATAAAATAATCTTGATTTTTGAAATACTTTTGAGAACATTTCCTTTTCATCGATTTTGTCCTTGACTTATCTGATTATACTTTTAGTCTAACAAGGCTACAGATAAATTACACTGTCTGGATAGTAGTCTGATCATTTTCTGTTAGTTGCAGATATACTGAAATGTGAATATCCAACTACTTTAGAAAAAAAAATCGCCCTCTGCTATGCAATCAACTCTTAGAAAACCATTTCAATGAAAGTTCAAACTTAAACAACTCTCTGTTAACAAATATATGCAGATCCTATGCTTATTCAAAGTAACATCTGTAATTAGTGAAAACAGTCCATTTTCATCAGCAAGTAAAATAAATAAAAGCATATATTTGACCAGTTGGCAATCACAAAAATAATGAGATATGAACTAACCATACAGTAATATTACCATATAAAGGCAGTTTGTAAAAATCATGTAAATTTCCATAATAGTTTCTAATTTTACTCAAAGAAAATATTTTGACTACTTCAAGTTAAAAAGAGAAACAACCTTTGCACCATCACACATCTGCACAAATGCATAACATGCAGACCTTCAGTAAAAACACCATATAGCATTAAATCATATACACTTGACCATAAGAAGACTGGAATTGCCAAACTTTCACCTTGTGACAATTACATTTTTAAAAATTAGTATTTCTTCTCACCCTTCTTGATCAAATTCAATTCAAATTAGTGACTTAATTTAAACATTGCAAAAAGAGAGAAAATTAAGAATAAGTATGATATCACATACTGATTCAAATGTTTAAAAGAAATAATGACTTGGAAAAAATTATGGATACTTTATAAAGAAGTGAATCACTAGAAGAATAAAATAATAATCAACATTATATATGTAGGCTTTGCATATCACTACAAGTTTCAATATATCCTTTGATCTCAAAACCACACTGTGTTGTGGTGTCCATCCTGTGCTCCTTGAAGCCCTCAAGGTTTCACAAAGGCCTCCTGGGGCTGCCAGGAAGAAAGGGGAGACATTTGGCACATTCCAGACCTCCTGCCCGAATTAAACTTATTCAGAGGAGTTATCTCTCTCCTTTCATGTATGTTTTTGTTAGAGCAAAGTCTCATGACAAAAAGAGATGGAAAACCAAGGCTGTAAGGAGTTCAGGGACTTCTTTAATAATTATCACAGACCTTAATATACTGTGAGGCCCAAAAACAGTATGTTGAACTCATGGATGACCTCCAACTAAGTGAGATTCCTGAGATTAAGAAATTTCCCAAATTTACACATCAGATGGAGGCAGCGCTAGGGCAAGGTTTCTTTAATTTCTGAACTGGAGTCAACTAGAAATCTTAAAATCCAATCCAAGACATGGAATAATTTCAAGTTTTCTATTAAAACTTCTATCAAATATCAAAATCTAGTTTTATTAGCTATTGTATAGAATTTCAATTTTATCATAACTTCAAAACAAAGAAATACCAAGCATATATTCATATAAAGATGTAGAGGCTCATTAGTGCTTATTAATTAGTAATTGTAATTCCTTTCTGGTGAAAAAGGCTGCTCTGATACTGCACCTCATCAAAGTTTCAGTGATTTATTGATCCTAAATTCCCTTTTAATTATAAGAAATGTTTTGGTGATTTGAACAACTTTAAAATCAGTCAAAACAGCATTCAGAACTTAAAAAGTAAAAAATGTCAAAAGTTTATTAATATTAAATGGTACCTTGTTACCAGTACTTTCCACATGCTCTGACAAATTTCTACCAAATTATGCATGGTAACAAATATAGTTGTATTTAGTAAATATCATAGTATACTAAAAAGTAGAACTGCCAGCCTCTGAGAAACTGGGAAAAATTTCCATTACCTATAATGTCACTGGAGTTGGATTAAAAACTACAATATTTGGATCACCAGACTATGTTGTCAAAAAATAGGTTAAAACACACACACACACACACACACACACACACACACACACACGGGTCTACATTTGCTACCATTGTCTGTCTTGGATCTAAAATTCAAGTGAGAGTATTAACCAGATAATTAGGCCAGCCATCTGTCTGCTGTTTAGGTGCAACTTAAAGTATCTCACATGCTTTGCTTTACTTTCTAACTCTCTTCTCCCTACGGTATCATTCTTACAATATCCATTAGAAATGTCAACTTCTAGCAAATATTATACCAATGCTTTGATATATAGAATGTGTTGGGGAAGATAGTGGTGGAGCCCATATATTTTGTAATCTGAAAGTGTTGTAGGCCTGAGTATAAGTAAGAAGAACCTTCCCAAAAGGTATTCTTGGGAATGTAATGTGATTTTTTTTCATTAGCGCTGTTTAAAGTGTCAGAGAGGCAAGAATTGAAGAGATGGGAAAAGATACAATATCAGTTCTCATAGGATATCACTAAGATGGAGTCTGCTTAAATGCTGAGAAGAAACCCAGGCGGATGCAGCCCCATCTGTCCTATGTCTGCGGATCATGGAAGCCCCAGCAGAGTCAATAGGAATAGACAGTCCTTCCTCCAAAGATAAGCAGGAAAAGAATGTATATGAATAAGAACTTACAGAACATCATCCTGAGGATTCAGAGGGAGAGATAATGACTGATACTGACCTGTTTGTGGAAGACTAGATATTTTTCTAAAAAAAATGAAAATAGTTTAAAAATCTTTTTAGTAACTTAAAAGGAAATATGACAATGTGTTTTGTATATAATCATAGAATAAAACTGTAAAGAATAAAATGGAAATTAAAAGAGTATATAATGATATTAAGGAGAAATATAATTGTCTTTAAGGAGCCAAAATTTCAGTAGCAGCATTGGAAGTATTCATGAGTAGTACTGAAGCCTAAAAGAAGAAAAAAAAGTAATGTAGAAAGTAAATTTGGGAAGCTCTTAGAATATGCAGCTTAGTCAAGAGATGAAAGTAATAACAGGCATGATAATAGGTAAAAAAGACTAAGAGTAAAGAGTCATCTTAAGCATTATAAGTCTCTTTGGGCAGAAACCAGATAATTCTATTATCAAAATGTCACTTCTCAGCAAAACCGCAGGCACTGACTCCCAATCACTGTTTCTGTCCTCTTCCTTTAAAACTGACCTTTAGATTGCATGAAATCAATAAATCTATAATCAGAAATTTTCACTATAGAGGTCAGAAAAGGCAGTCATATATTAATACTGATTTATAGCAAAAATAAAGATGACTTGGTTGATCTTAAATACGACTCTGTCTGTCCTTTATGACCTCGAGAAAACCCACAGTCATCATAGGATTCACTTCATTTAAGTCTAAAACAGGGCTTGGTATGATGACTGTGGATGCTGTCAGGTAATGTATAGGAATCCAGTTCAGTTCAACTAAAAATTATTAAACACCTAAAAGGCATCAGGCACTGACCTGGGCACCACAGAATTACAATAAACTCAACATTGCTCTCACTCTCAAGTATCTTATGGTAAACTGAGGAACAACCTTCTAAAACCTCTTCCAGTTTTAGCTATGTAGGATTAATTGCCATTGTATTGAAACATTTGAAAAATCAATGAGAAAAAGGTAAATTGATACATAGAAACCCAGTATAAAAAAAAAAGACATTTCTGAACATGAAAACTCTATAGATGCTTATGAAGATATCTGTTTTGAATAATTCACCTATTTTCACCTGATTACTTGGATCATCCCCACCTGATGTCTACAGACTCTTCCAGTTCTTGGTATCCAGGATGGCTCTAAGGAGTCAACCTACCCAGTAACCCAAAAGTACTCTCTTTAAGGGTACAAATTATTCATATTTTAAAAGTCTCCATGTTCATATTTGTCTTTTATGGCATAACTGGAATTAGATAATGACGGGCTTCAGCAAAATCTATTGCCCCACTGGCATGCAATACTCCAACAATGTATTGAATTCTAGCATAGTTTCTGTAGTCCCAGAGATTTAGTCTACTCAAGTGTAGTTCCATGACGAAAATGAATATTCCAAGGACCCCACAGAAACAAATATGTCTACTCCTTACAACTTGTCTCAGAAATTGTAGAGAAAAAATACTAGTCTTCTTATATATGTGTAACTTGATAGAGGAGTTTGCCCATCAGTAATAATACCCCACAAAGGAACATAATAATTTAGTTCCTTTGTTAAGCTTTCAACAAAGTGAATGATTTTCTTTCTTTCAATTGTTGAAAGAAGAAATAATGTCCTCTACTATATATATTTCATCTAAAACTATAAGGAAACATCAAGTCTACCCTCAAAATTACGTCTGTTTTTGGGCTTCCCTGGTGGCGCAGTGGTTGAGAGTCCACCTGCCGATACAGGGGACACGGGTTCGTGCCCCAGACTGGGAAGATCCCACATGCCACGGAGCGGCTGGGCCCGTGAGCCATGGCCTGAGCCTGCGCATCCGGAGCCTGTGCTCCGCAACGGGAGAGGCCACAGCAGTGAGAGGCCCGCGTACCGCAAAAAAAAAAAAAAAAAAAAAAATTACGTCTGTTTTCAAATTAAAATGAGGGTCTGTGGCATCAAAGTACTAATTCATTTGTGGAAATAACTACATACAGGACATTTTTTTTGAATCTGAAAATATAGACAAAATGTAACATTCCTGCTGTGAGGAAACCGAGTTTACCAATGTGGGTCTCAAACATGGCCGAGCATAAATTAGTCCAGGGAGATTTTTAAAAAATAGATTAGCCTAGGAAAGTCATGGTTGAATTTAAAGCAGAACTGAGGTTTCTGCTTTTGGTATAGAAAGGAAAGTAGGTTTGAGGACATAAACTCATGTACGTGCAACAATGTGTTCTTTTTCCATGGTTTGAACACTACTCTTTTGTTTGACAAACCTTGGAGAGTAGAAAGGGGTAGTTTGGTGACAGCAAAATGCCAGACGTGTGTAACCAGCACTATCCAGCTCATTCACTGAGTTACGGGATCCTTAAACGATAAGAACTGACAAAATTGTCCCCAAATGTGAGAGCAGCAGTTGGAATTTCAAAGCAGGTAAGGACTGTGCAAGCAGGCTATTAGGCAAATTGGGCCAAAACAAAAACAAAGCAAAACACAGAAATAAAGTAGCAGATTTTCTGTTCGCTACTTTTTACTTTTTTCTAACCTGTACCAAAGCAAAGTTTTATGGACTAAATTTTAAGTAATTTTTTAAAGTTTTCTTTTTTCTTGCAACTTTATTAAGGTATGATTGACTAATATAAACTGTATATAGTTAAGGTATACAACTTGATATTTATTTATTCATTAATTAATTAATTTATTTATTTTTGGCTGCGTTGGGCCTTCGTTGCTGCGCGCGGGCTTTCTCTAGTTGCAGCGAGCAGGGGCTACTCTTTGTTGCGGTGTGTGGGCTTCTCATTGTGGTTGCTTCTCTTGTTGTGGAGCATGGGCTCTAGGTTCGAGGGCTTCAGTAGTTGTGGCGCATGGGCTCAGTAGTTGTGGCACGTGAGCTCTAGAGCGCAGACTCAGTAGTTGTGGTGCACGGGCTTAGTTGCTCCGCGGCATGTGGGATCTTCCTGTACCAGGGATCGAACACATGTCCCCTGAATTGGCAGGTGGATTCTCAACCACTGCGCCACCAAGGAAGTCCCCAACTTGATGTTTAGATATGCATATACATTATGAAGTAAGCACCACAATCAAAGTAATTAACATATCCATCACCTCACAGTTACCATTTTCAATAACAATACAGTATTGTTAACTATAGTCACATTGCTGTACTTGGATCCTCAGAATTTATTCATCTTGTATAACTGAATCTTTGTACCCTGAATCCCTCCTCCTCCAATAACCTAAGGAATCTCCCTCCAGGTCTGCTACTTATTAGCTATGGGAGCCTGGGATAGTTACTAAGGTCTCTGGGTTTAGTTTTTCCAGTGGTAAAGTGGAGATCATAAAAACAATTCAGAGGGCTTCCCTGGTGGCACTGTGGTTGAGAGTCTGCCTGCCGATGCAGTGGACACGGGTTAGTGCCCCAGTCCAGGAAGATCCCACATGCCGCGGAGTGGCTGGGCCCGTGAGCCATGGCCACTGAGCCTGCGCATCCGGAGCCTGTGCTCCGCAACGGGAGAGGCCACAACAGTGAGAGGCCCGCGTACCGCCAAAAAAAAAAAAAATCAGAGAGTTGTGAAGATTAAATAAAGTTGAACATTGCAAACAGCCCAGTGGGCAAACACTCAACACCCAATCAAGAATTAGGTATTGTAATTCTAATTATGGGGCTTTGACAAAAGTAATGCCAAAAATATTGGTTGACTTTGGCAAGGCCATACGGTCTAGTGAATATTAATTCTCCTTCAATAAGAATAGAGACAGAGACTTCCGGGAAAGATGGCGGAAGAGTAAGACGCGGAGATCACCTTCCTCCCCACAGATACACCAGAAGTACAGCTACACATGGAACAGCTCCTACAGAACACCTACTGAAGGCTGGCAGAAGACCCCAGACCTCCCAAAAGGCAAGAAACTCCCCACGTACCTGGGTAGGGCAAAGCGGAGAGATTCCCGCACAGAGGATTGGTGCCGACCGGCACTCACCAGCCCGAGAGGCTTGTCTGCTCGCCCGCCGGGGCGGGCGGCGCTGGAAGCTGAGGCTCGGGCTTCGGTCAGAGCGCAGGGAGAGGACTGGGGCTGGCGGCGAGAACTCAGCCTGAAGGGGGCTAATGCGCCACAGCTAGCCGGGAGGGAGTCCGGGAAAACTCTGGAGCTGCCGAAGAGGCAAGAGACTTTTTCTTCCCTCTTGGTTTCCTGGTGCGCGAGGAGAGGGGATTAAGAGTGCTGTTTAAAGGGGCTCCACAGACGGGCGCGACCGCGGCTGAAAGCGCAGAGCCCAGAGACGGGCGTGGGACGCTGGGGCTGCTGCTGCCGCCAACAAGAGGACTGTGTGCAAGCGCAGGTCACTGTCCACGCCGCCCTTCCGGGAGCCTGTGCAGCCCGTCACTGCCGGGGTCCCAGGATCCAGGGATGGCTTCCCTGGGAGAACGCACGGCGCGCCTCGGGCTGGTGCAACGTCACGTCGGCCTCTGCCGCTGCAGGCTCGCCCCGCACTCCGTGCCCCTCCCTCCCCCCCGGCCTGAGTGAGCCAGAGCCCCCGAAGCGGCTGCTCCTTTAACCCTGTCCTGTCTGAGCAAAGAACAGACGCCCTCCGGTAACCTACACGCAGAGGCGGGGCCAAATCCAAAGCTGAGACCCGGGAGATGTGAGAACAAAGAAGAGAAAGGGAAATCTCTCCCAGCAGCCTCAGAAGCAGCGGATTAAAGCTCCACAATCAACTTGATGTACCCTGCATCTGTGGAATATATGAATAGAAAAGAAATCATCCCAAATTGAGGAGCCAGGAGTCAGTGCTGTGCCTCTGAGGTGGGAGAGCCAACCTCAGGACACTGGTCCACAGGAGACCTCCCAGCTCCACATAATATCAAACGGTGAAAATCTTCCAGAGATCTCCATCTCAACACCAGCACCCAGCTTCACTCAACAACCAGCAAGCTACAGTGGTGGACACCCTATGCCAAACAACTAGCAAGACAGGAACACAACGCCACCCATTAGCAGAGAGGCTGTCTAAAATGATAAAAAGTCCGCAGACACCCCAAAACACACCACCAGACATGGACCTGCCCACCAAAAACACAAGATCCAGCCTTATCCACCAGAACATAGGCCCTAGTCCCCTCCACCAGGAAGCCTACACAACCCACTAAACCAACCTTAGCCACTGGGGACAGACACCAAAAACAACGGGAACTACGAACCTGCAGCCTGCAAAAAGGAGACCCCTAACACAGTAACATAAGCAAAATGAGAAGGCAGAAAAACACACAGCAGGAGAAGGAGCAAGATAAAAACCCACCAGACCTAACAAATGAAGAGGAAATAGGCAGTCTACCTGAAAAAGAATTCAGAATAATGATAGTAAAGCTGATCCAAGATTCTATTTCCAAGATCCAAAATCTTGGAAATAGAATAGACAAAATGCAAGAAACAGTTAACAAGGACCTAGAAGAACTAAAGATGAATAAAGCATCGATTAAAAACACAATAAATGAAATGAAAAATACTCTAGATGGGATCAATAGCAGAATAACTGAGGCAGAAGAACGGATAAGTGAGGTGGAAGATAAAATAGTGGAAATAACTGATGCAGAGCAAAATAAAGAAAAAAGAATGAAAAGAACAGAGGACAGTCTCAGAGACCTCTAGGACAACATTAAATGCACCAACATTCAAATTATAGGGGTTCCAGAAAAAGAAGACAAAAAGAAAGTGACTGAGAAAACATTTGAAGAGATTATAGTTGAAAACTTCCCTAATATGGGAAAGGAAATAGTTAATCAAGTCCAGGAGGCACAGAGAGTCCCATACAGAATAAATCCAAGGAGAAATACGCCAAGACACATATTAATCAAACTGTCAAAAATTAAACACAAAGAAATCATATTAAAAGCAGCAAGGGAAAAACAACAAATTACACACAAGGGAATCCCCATCAGGTTAACAGCTGATCTCTCAGCAGAAACTCTACAAGCCAGAAGGGAGTGGCAGGACATAATTAAAGTGATGAAGGAGAAAAACCTGCAACCAAGATTACTCTACCCAGCAAGGATCTCATTCAGATTTGATGGAGAAATTAAAACCTTTACAGACAAGCAAAGGCTGAGAGAGTTCAGCATCACCAAACCAGCTTTACAACAAATGCTAAAGGAACTCCTCTAGGCAAGAAACACAACAGAAGGAAAAGACCTACAGTAACGAACCCAAACCAATTAAGAAAATGGGAATAGGAACATACATATCGATGATTACCTTAAATGTAAATGGACTAAATGCTCCCACCAAAAGACACAGATTGGCTGAATGGATACAAAAACAAGACCCATATATATGCTGTCTACAAGAGACCCACTTCAGACCTAGAGACACATACAGACTGAAAGTAAGGGGATGGAAAAAGATATTCCATGCAAATGGAAACCAAAAGAAAGGTGGAGTAGCAATTCTCATATCAGACAAAATAGACTTTAAAATAAAGACTACTAGAAGAGATAAAGAAGGACACTACATAATGATCAAGGGATCGATCCAAGAAGAAGATATAACAATTGTAAATATTTATGCACCAACATAGGAGCACCACAATACATAAGGCAAATACTAACAGCCATAAAAGGAGAAATCGACAGTAACACAATCATAGTAGGGGACTTTAACACCCCACTTTCACCAATGGACAGATCATCCAAAATGAAAATAAATAAGGAAACACAAGCTTTAAATGATACATTAAACAAGATGGACTGAATTGATATTTATAGGACATTCCATCCAAACACAACAGAATACACATTTTTCTCAAGTGCTCATGGAACATTCTCCAGGAGAGATCATATCTTAGGTCACAAATCAAGCCTTGGTAAATTTAAGAAAATTGAAATTGTATCAAGTATCTTTTCTGACCACAATGCTATTAGACTAGATATCAATTACAGGAAAAGAGCTGTAAAAAATACAAACACATGGAGGCTAAACAATACACTACTTAATAACGAAGTGATCACTGAAGAAATCAAAGAGGAAATTAAAAAATACCTAGAAACAGATGACAATGGAGACACAATGACCCAAAACCTATGGGATGCAGCAAAAGCAGTTCTAAGAGGGAAGTTTATAGCAATACAATCCCACCTTAAGAAACAGGAAACATCTCGAATAAACAACCTAACCTTGCACCTAAAGCAATTAGAGAAAGAAGAACAAAAACATCCCAAAGTTAGCAGAAGGAAAGAAATCATAAAAATCAGATCAGAAATAAATAAAAAAGAAATGAAGGAAACGATAGCAAAGATCAATAAAACTAAAAGCTGGTTCTTTGAGAAGATAAACACAATTGATAAACCATTAGCCAGACTCATCAAGAAAAAAAGGGAGAAGACTCAAATCAATAGAATTAGAAATGGAAAAGGAGAAGTAACAACTGACACTGCAGAAATACAAAAGATCATGAGAGATTACTACAAGCAACTCTATGCCAATAAAATGGACAACCTGGAAGAAATGGACAAATTCTTAGAAATGCACAACCTGCCAAGACTGACTCAGGAAGAAATAGAAAATATGAACAGACCAATTACAAGCACTGTAATTGAAACTGTGATTAAAAATCTTTCAACAATCAAAAGCCCAGGACCAGATGGCTTCACAGGCGAATTCTATCAAGCATTTAGAGAAGAGTTAACACCTATCCTTCTCAAACTCTTCCAAAATATAGCAGAGGGAGGAACACTCCCAAATTCATTCTACAAGGCCACCATCACCTTGATACGAAAACCAGACAACGATGTCACAAAGAAAGAAAACTACAGGCCAATATCACTGATGAACATAGATGCAAAAATCCTCAACAAAATACTAGCAAACAGAATCCAACAGCACATTAAAAGGATCATACACCATGATCAAGTGGGGTTTATTCCAGGAATGCAAGGATTCTTCAATATATGCAAATCAATCAATGTGATATACCATATTAACAAATTGAAGGAGAAAAACCATATGATCATCTCAATAGATGCAGAGAAAGCTTTCGACAAAATTCAACACCCATTTATGATAAAAACCCTGCAGAAAGTAGGCATAGAGGGAACTTTCCTCAACATAATAAAGGCCATATATGACAAACCCACAGCCAACATTGTCCTCAATGGTGAAAAACTGAAAGCATTTCCACTAAGATCAGGAACAAGACAAGTTTGCCCACTCTCACCACGCTTATTCAACCTAGTTTTGGAAGTTTTAGCCACAGCAATCAGAGAAGAAAAGGAAATAAAAGGAATCCAAATTGGAAAAGAAGAAGTAAAGCTGTCAGTGTTTGCAGATGACGTGATACTATACATAGAGAATCCTAAAGATGCTACCAGAAAACTACTAGAGCTAATCAATGAATTTGGTAAAGTAGCAGGATACAAAATTAATGCACAGAAATCTCTGGCATTCCTGTACACTAATGATGAAAAATCTGAAAGTGAAATCAAGAAAACACTCCCATTTACCACTGCAACAAAAAGAATAAAATATCTAGGAATAAACCTACCTAAGGAGACAAAAGACCTGTATGCAGAAAATTATAAGACACTGATGAAAGAAATTAAAGATGATACAAATAGATGGAGAGATGTACCATGTTCTTGGATTGGAAGAATCAATATTGTGAAAATGACTCTACTACCCAAAGCAATCTACAGATTCAATGCAATCCCTATCAAACTACCACTGGCATTTTTCACAGAACTAGAACAAAAAATGTCACAATTTGTATGGAAACACAAAAGACCCCGAATACCCAAAGCAATCTTGAGAACAAAAACTGGAGCTGGAGGAATCAGGCTCCCTGACTTCAGACTATACTACAAAGCTACAGTCATCAAGACAGTATGGTACTGGCACAAAAACAGAAAGATAGATCAATGAAACAGGATAGAAAGCCCAGAGATAAACCCATGCACATATGGTCACCTTATCTTTGATAAAGGAGGCCGGAATATACAGTGGAGAAAGGACAGTCTCTTCAATAAGTGGTGCTGGGAAAACTGGACAGGGACATGTAAAAGTATGAGATTAGATCATTCCCTAACACCATACACAAAAATAAGCTCAAAATGGATTAAAGACCTAAATGTAAGGCCAGACACTATCAAACTCTTAGAGGAAAACATAGGCAGAACACTCTATGACATAAATCACAGCAAGATCCTTTTTGACCCACCTCCTAGAGAAATGGAAATAAAGACAAAAATAAACACATGGGACCTAATGAAACTTCAAAGCTTTCGCACAGCAAAGGAAAGCACAAACAAGACCAAAAGACAACCCTCAGAATGGGAGAAAATATTTGCAAATGAAGCAACTGACAAAGGATTAATCTCCAAAATTTATAAGCAGCTCATGCAGCTCAATAGCAAAAAAACAAACAACCCAATCCAAAAATGGGCAGAAGACCTAAATAGACATTTCTCCACAGAAGATATACAGACTGCCAACAAACACATGAAAGGATGCTCAACTACTTTACTCATTAGAGAAATGCAAATCAAAACTACAATGAGATATCATCTCACACCAGTCAGAATGGCCATCATCAACAAATCTAGAAACAATAAATGCTGGAGAGGATGTGGAAAAAAGGGAACACTCTTGCACTGCTGGTGGGAATGTGAATTGGTACAGCCACTATGGAGAACAGTATGGAGGTTCCTTAAAAAACTACAAATAGGAAGTCCTGGACGGCATCCCGGCCCAGTCGAACGTTCTGGTTTCCGTAGCTTGAGGCCTCTGCGTCCTCCTCCTTGTCATGGCCGGGTGGATGAAAGGCTCTTGGTGCTTCAGCCAGGAGGCACTGCTGTGCCTCTCAAGTGGGAGAGCCAACTTCAGGACACGGGTCCACAAGAGACCTCCCAGCTCCATATAATATCAAGCAGCAAAAATCTCCCAGAGATCTCCATCTCAACACCAGCACCCAGCTTCAGTCAACGACCAGCAAGCTACAGTGCTAGTCACCCTATGCCAAGTAACTAGCAAGGCAGGAACACAACCCCACCCATTAGCAGAGAGGCTACCTAAAAACATAATAAGGCCACAGGCACCCCAAAACACACCACCAGATGTGGACCTGTCCACCAGAAAGACAAGATCGAGCCTAAACCACCAGAACACAGGCATTAGTCCCCCCCACCAGGAAGCCTACACTACCTACTGAAACAACCTTAGCCACGGGGGACAGACACCAAAAACAACGGGAACTACGAATCTGCAGCCTGCAAAAAGGAGACCCCTAACACAGTAACATAAGCAAAATGAGAAGGCAGAAAAACACACAGCAGGTGAAGGAGCAAGATAAAAACCTACCAGAACTAACAAATGAAGAGGTAATACGCAGTCTACCTGAAAAAGAATTCAGAATAATGATAGTAAAGCTGATCCAAGATTCTATTTCCCAGATCCAAAATCTTGGAAATAGAATAGACAATATGCAAGAAACAGTTAACAAGGACCTAGAAGAACTAAAGATGAATCAAGCATCGATTAAAAACACAATAAATGAAATGAAAAATACTCTAGATGGGATCAATAGCAGAATAACTGAGGCAGAAGAACGGATAAGTGAGGTGGAAGATAAAATAGTGGAAATAACTGATGCAGAGCAAAATAAAGAAAAAAGAATGAAAAGAACAGTGGACAGTCTCAGAGACCTCTGGGACAACATTAAACGCACCAACATTCAAATTATAGGGGTTCCAGAAAAAGAAGACAAAAAGAAAGGGACTGAGAAAATATTTGAAGAGATTATAGTTGAAAACTTCCCTAATATGGGAAAGGAAAGAGTTAATCAAGTCCAGGAGGCACAGAGAGTCCCATACAGAATAAATCCAAGGAGAAATACGCCAAGACACATATTAATCAAACTGTCAAAAATTAAACACAAAGAAATCATATTAAAAGCAGCAAGGGAAAAACAACAAATAACACACAAGGGAATCCCCATCAGGTTAACAGCTGATCTGTCAGCAGAAACTCTACAAGCCAGAAGGGAGTGGCAGGACATAATTAAAGTGATGAAGGAGAGAAACCTGCAACCAAGATTACTCTACCCAGCAAGGATCTCATTCAGATTTGATAGAGAAATTAAAACCTTTACAGATAAGCAAAAGCTGAGAGAGTTCAGCACCACCAAACCAGCTTTACAACAAATGCTAAAGGAACTTCTCTAGGCAAGAAACACAGCAGAAGGAATATCCCTACAATAACGAACCCAAGGCAATTAAGGAAATAGGAATAGGAACAAACACATCAATAATTACCTTAAATGTAAATGGACTAAATGCTCCCACCAAAAGACACAGAGTGGCTGAATGGATACAAAAACAAGACCCATATATATGCTGTCTACAAGAGACCCACTTCAGACCTAGAGACACATACAGATTGAAAGTAAGGGGATGGAAAAAGATATTCCATGAAAATGGAAATCAAAAGAAAGCTGGAGTAGCAATTCTTATATCAGACAAAATAGACTTTAAAATAAAGACTATTAGAAGAGACAAAGAAGGACACTACATAACGATAAAGGGATCGATCCAAGAAGAAGATATAAGAATTGTAAATATTTATGCACCCAACATAGGAGCACCTCAATACATAAGGCAAATACTAACAGCCATAAAAGGGGAAATCGACAGTAACACAATCATAGTAGGGGACTTTAACACCCCACTTTCACCAATGGACAGATCATCCAAAATGAAAATAAATAAGGAAACACAAGCTTTAAATGATACATTAAACAAGATGGACTTAGTTGGTATTTATAGGACATTCCATCCAAAAACAACAGAATACACATTTTTCTCAAGTGCTCATGGAACATTTTCCAGGATAGATCATATCTTGGGTCACAAATCAAGCCTTGGTAAATTTAAGAAAATTGAAATTGTATCAAGTATCTTTTCTGACCACAATGCTATGAGACTAGACATCAATTACAGGAAAAGATCTGTAAAAAATACAAACACATGGAGGCTAAACAATACACTACTTAATAACGAAGTGATCACTGAAGAAATCAAAGAGGAAATTAAAAAATACCTAGAAACAGATGACAATGGAGACATGACGACCCATAACCTATGGGACGCAGCAAAAGCAGTTCTAAGGGGGAAGTTTATAGCAATACAATCCTACCTTAAGAAACAGGAAACATCTCGAGTAAACAACCTGACCCTGCACCTAAACCAATTAGAGAAAGAAGAACAAAAAACCCCCAAAGTTAGCAGAAGGAAAGAAATCATAAAGATCAGATCAGAAATAAATGAAAAAGAAATGAAGGAAACGATAGCAAAGATCAACCAAACTAAAAGCTGGTTCTTTGAGAAGATAAACAAAATTGACAAACCATTAGCCAGACTCATCAAGAAAAGAAGGGAGAAGACTCAAATCAATAGAATTAGAAATGAAAAAGGAGAAGTAACAACTGACACTGCAGAAATACAAAAGATCATGAGAGATTACTATAAGCAGCTCTATGCCAATAAAATGGACAACCTGGAAGAAATGGACAAATTCTTAGAAATGCACAACCTACCAAGACTGACTCAGGAAGAAATAGAAAATATGAATAGACCAATCACAAGCACTGAAATTGAAACTGTGATTAAAAATCTTCCAACAAACAAAAGCCCAGGACCAGATGGCTTCACAGGCGAATTCTATCAAACATTTAGAGAAGAGCTAACACCCATCCTTCTCAAACTCTTCCAAACAATATCAGAGGAAGTAACACTCCCAAACTCATTCTACAAGGCCACCATCACCTTGATACCAAAACCAGGAAAGGATGTCACAAAGAAAGAAAACTACAGGCCAATATCACTGATGAACATAGATGCAAAAATCCTCAACAAAATACTAGCAAACAGAATCCAACAGCACATTAAAAGGATCATACACCATGATCAAGTGGGGTTTATTCCAGGAATGCAAGGATTCTTCAATATACGCAAATCAATCAATGTGATACACCATATTAACAAGTTGAAGGAGAAAAACCATATGATCATCTCAATAGATGCAGAGAAAGCTTTCGACAAAATTCAACACCCATTTATGATAAAAACCCTGCAGAAAGTAGGCATAGAGGGAACGTTCCTCAACATAATAAAGGCCATATATGACAAACCCACAGCCAA
This sequence comes from Hyperoodon ampullatus, assembly GCF_949752795.1. Lineage (NCBI taxonomy): Eukaryota > Metazoa > Chordata > Mammalia > Artiodactyla > Ziphiidae > Hyperoodon > Hyperoodon ampullatus. The sequence goes on from NC_136921.1 coordinate 110,780,629, forward strand.
CATTGTCCTCAATGGTGAAAAACTGAAACCATTTCCACTAAGATCAGGAACAAGACAAGGTTGCCCACTCTCACCACTCTTATTCAACCTAGTTTTGGAAGTTCTAGCCACAGCAATCAGAGAAGAAAAGGAAATAAAAGGAATCCAAATTGGAAAAGAAGAAGTAAAGCTGTCAGTGTTTGCAGATGACGTGATACTATACATAGAGAATCCTAAAGATGCTACCAGAAAACTACTAGAGCTAATCAATGAATTTGGTAAAGTAGCAAGATACAAATTTAATGCACAGAAATCTGGGGCATTCCTGTACACTAATGATGAAAAATCTGAAAGTGAAATCAAGAAAACACTCCCATTTACCACTGCAACAAAAAGAATAAAATATCTAGGAATAAACCTACCTAAGGAGACAAAAGACCTGTATGCAGAAAATTATAAGACACTGATGAAAGAAATTAAAGATGATACAAATAGATGGAGAGATATACCATGTTCCTGGATTGGAAGAATCAATATTGTGAAAATGACTCTACTACCCAAAGCAATCTACAGATTCAATGCAATCCCTATCAAACTACCACTGGCATTTTTCACAGAACTAGAACAAAAAATTTCAAAATTTGTTTGGAAAAACAAAAGACCCCGAATAGCCAAAGCAATCTTGAGAACGAAAAACGGAGCTGGAGGAATCAGGCTCCCTGACTTCAGACTATACTACAAAGCTACAGTAATCAAGACAGTGTGGTACTGGCATAAAAACAGAAAGATAGATCAATGGAACAGGATAGAAAGCCCAGAGATAAACCCACGCACATATGGTCAACTTATCTTTGATAAAGGAGGCAGGAATGTACAGTGGAGAAAGGACAGCCTCTTCAATAAGTGGTGCTGGGAAAACTGGACAGGGACATATAGAAGTATGAGATTAGATCATTCCCTAACACCATACACAAAAATAAGCTCAAAATGGATTAAAGACCTAAATGTAAGGCCAGAAACTATGAAACTCATAGAGGAAAACATAGGCAGAACACTCTATGACATAAATCACAGCAAGATCCTTTTGGACCCACCTCCTAGAGAAATGGAACTAAAAACAAAGATAAACAAATGGGACCTAATGAAACTTCAAAGCTTTTGCACAGCAAAGGAAACCATAAACAAGACCAAAAGACAACCCTCAGAATGGGAGAAAATATTTGCAAATGAAGCAACTGACAAAGGATTAATCTCCAAAATTTATAAACAGCTCATGCAGCTCAATAGCAAAAAAACAAACAACCCAATCCAAAAATGGGCAGAAGACTTAAATAGGCATTTCTCCAAAGAAGATATACAGACTGCCAACAAACACCTGAAAGAATGCTCAACATCATTAATCATTAGAGAAATGCAAATCAAAACTACAATGAGATATCATCTCACACCAGTCAGAATGGCCATCATCAAGAAATCTAGAAACAATAAATGCTGGAGAGGGTGTGGAGAAAAGGGAACACTCTTGCACTGCTGGTGGGAATGTGAATTGGTACAGCCACTATGGAGAACAGTATGGAGGTTCCTTAAAAAACTAAAAATAGAACTACCATATGACCCAGCAATCCCACTACTAGGCATATACCCTGAGAAAACCATAATTCAAAAAGAGACATGTACCAAAATGTTCATTGCAGCTCTATTCACAATAGCCCGGAGCTGGAAACAACCTAAGTGTCCATCATCGGATGAATGGATAGAGAAGATGTGGCACATATATACAATGGAATATTACTCAGCCATAAAAAGAAACGAAACTGAGCTATTTGTAATGAGGTGGATAGACCTAGAGTCTGTCATACAGAGTGAAGTAAGTCAGAAAGAGAAAGACAAATACCGTATGCTAACACATATATATGGAATTAAAAAAAAAAAAAAATGTCATGAAGAACCTAGGGGTAAAACGGGAATAAAGACACAGACCTACTTGAGAATGGACTTGAGGATATGGGGAAGGGGAAGGGTAAGCTGTGACAAAGGGAAAGAGAGGCATGGACATATATACACTACCAAACGTAAGGTAGATAGATAGTGGGAAGCAGCCGCAGAGCACAGGGAGATCAGCTCGGTGCTTTGTGACCGCCTGGAGGGGTGGGATGGGGAGGGTGGGAGGGAGGGAGATGCATGAGGGAGGGGATGTGGGAACAGATGTATATGTATGACTGATTCACTTTGTTATAAAGCAGAAACTAATTAAAAAAAAAAAAAGAAAAAAAAAAAAAAAAAGACACCACTTCATACCAGTTAAGTGAGGATAGCTATACTCAAGAAGACATATGTAAACGTTGGCTAGGATCTAAAGAAATTAGAACCCTCATACATTGCTGGTGGAAATGTAAAATCATGGAGCCACTTTGGAAAACAATCCAGTCGTCCTTCTAAAGGTTAAACAGAGCATTACCAAATGACCCAGCAACCCCACCCTGAGGTATTTACCCAAGAGAAATGAGAATATATGTCCATACAAACACTTGTACATGAATGTTCACAGCAGCATTCTTCATGATAGCCAAAAAGTGGAAACAACTTAAGTGTCTTCAGTAAATGAATAGGTAAATAAATGTGGTATATCTATACAATGGAATATTATTCAGCAATAAAAATGAATGAAATGTTAAAAAAAAAAAAAAAAAAAAAAAAAAAAAAAAAAAAAGAAATCTAGAAACAATAAATGCTGGAGAGGGTGTGGAGAAAAGGGAACACTCTTGCACTGCTGGTGGGAATGTGAATTGGTACAGCCACTATGGAGAACAGTATGGAGGTTCCTTAAAAAACTAAAAATAGAACTACCATATGACCCAGCAATCCCACTACTAGGCATATACCCTGAGAAAACCATAATTCAAAAAGAGACATGTACCAAAATGTTCATTGCAGCTCTATTCACAATAGCCCGGAGCTGGAAACAACCTAAGTGTCCATCATCGGATGAATGGATAAAGAAGATGTGGCACATATATACAATGGAATATTACTCAGCCATAAAAAGAAACGAAACTGAGCTATTTGTAATGAGGTGGATAGACCTAGAGTCTGTCATACAGAGTGAAGTAAGTCAGAAAGAGAAAGAAAAATACCGTATGCTAACACATATATATGGAATTTAAAAAAAAAAAAAAAATGTCATGAAGAACCTAGGGGTAAAACGGGAATAAAGACACAGACCTACTTGAGAATGGACTTGAGGATATGGGGAAGGGGAAGGGTAAGCTGTGACAAAGGGAAAGAGAGGCATGGACATATATACACTACCAAACGTAAGGTAGATAGATAGTGGGAAGCAGCCGCAGAGCACAGGGAGATCAGCTCGGTGCTTTGTGACCGCCTGGAGGGGTGGGATGGGGAGGGTGGGAGGGAGGGAGATGCATGAGGGAGGGGATGTGGGAACAGATGTATATGTATGACTGATTCACTTTGTTATAAAGCAGAAACTAATAAAAAAAAAAAAAAAAAAAAAAAAAAAAAAAAAGAAATCTAGAAACAATAAATGCTGGAGAGGGTGTGGAGAAAAGGGAACACTCTTGCACTGCTGGTGGGAATGTGAATTGGTACAGCCACTATGGAGAACAGTATGGAGGTTCCTTAAAAAACTAAAAATAGAACTACCATATGACCCAGCAATCCCACTACTAGGCATATACCCTGAGAAAACCATAATTCAAAAAGAGACATGTACCAAAATGTTCATTGCAGCTCTATTCACAATAGCCCGGAGCTGGAAACAACCTAAATGTCCATCATCGGATGAATGGATAAAGAAGATGTGGCACATATATACAATGGAATATTACTCAGCCATAAAGAAAAACGAAACTGAGCTATTTGTAATGATGTGGATAGACCTAGAGTCTGTCATACAGAGTGAAGTAAGTCAGAAAGAGAAAGACAAATACCGTATGCTAACACATATATATGGAATTAAAAAAAAAATGTCATGAAGAACCTAGGGGTAAAACGGGAATAAAGACACAGACCTACTTGAGAATGGACTTGAGGATATGGGGAGGGGGAAGTGTAAGCTGTGACAAAGCGAAGGAGAGGCATGGACATATATACACTACCAAACGTGAGGTAGATAGATAATGGGAAGCAGCCGCAGAGCACGGGGAGATCAGCTCGGTGCTTTGTGACCGCCTGGAGGGGTGGGATGGGGAGGGTGGGAGGGAGGGAGATGCATGAGGGAAGGGATGTGGGAACGGATGTACATGTATGACTGATTCACTTTGTTATAAAGCAGAAACTAATAAAAAAAAATTAAAAAAAAAAAAAACTACAAATAGAACTACCATATGACCCAGCAATCCCACTACTGGGCATATACCCTGAGAAAACCATAATTCAAAAAGAGTCATGTACCAAAATGTTCATAGCAGCCCTATTTACAATAGCCTGGAGATGGAAACAACCTAAGTGTCCATCAGTGGATGAATGGATAAAGAAGATGTGGCACATATATACAATGCAATATTACTCAGCCATAAAAAGAAATGAAATTGAGCTATTTGTAATGAGGTGGATGGACCTAGAATCTGTCATACAGAGTGAAGTAAGTCAGAAAGAGAAAGACAAATACTGTATGCTGACACATATATATGGAATTTAAGAAAAAAAATGTCATGAAGAACATAGGGGTAAGACAGGAATAAAGACACAGACCTACTAGAGAATGGACTTGAGGATATGGGGAGGGGGAAGGGTAAGCTGTGACAAAGCGAAAGAGCGGCATGGACATATATACACTACCAAAGGTAAGGTAGATAGCTAGTGGGAAGCAGCCGCAATGCACAGGGAGATCAGCTCAGTGCTTTGTGACCGCCTGGAGCGGTGGCATAGGGAGGGTGGGAGGGAGATGCAAAAGGGAGGGGATATGGGAACATATGTATATGTATAACTGATTAAATTTGTTAAAAAGGAAAAAAAAAGAATAGAGACAAAACTCCTTAAGTGGTTTAACACTTTTAGAGAATTGATATCCCTTGTGATGCTCACAATGACTTTAGGAAGGCATAAGAGGAATTACCCTCTCAGTCTTATGGGTAATGACATGGCCACTTAGAGAAGTCAAGTGACTTGCCCACCATCTCAACCAGAGACAGAACTAAAGCTCTGACTTCTGGAGGCCTAACCCCTCCCTTGTCAGACACTCCTCCACCTTGATGGTTGGGAGGGCCTCAGAGAGCATCACATCCGAGCAGTACAGAGCAGCAAAGTCAATTAATCATCAGCCAGAAAAGATTATGGAGTACTTATGCTACACAAGGCCTTACTCACTTTCCTAATTAAGAGGCTTTATATTTTTTATAATTTTTGAATACAATAGCATCTGTCTGGAATTAAAACCTAAGGAGGGCAATATAAAAAATACTTTGTCATGGGGTGACAAAAGGAAAATTAAACAATTAGCAAAACTGGTCATGGCAGAAAACCAAGTGAGCATTCACACTCCTAGGAAAGAGGGGGAAACACATACAACTAATTAATATGTGTATTTTTTTCACTTACAAATTGAATATCATCAGAGACTAGGTAGGTGCAAGCTACCTGCTTTGAGATGCTATTTGCAAGCACATGGCAGTGACAGGTTAATGGCTTGGGTACATAGCCCCAGTAATGAATGTTCAAGCTCATTAAAACTGGCACAGGTATTGACAGCACAAAGGAGTATGCCAAGGTGTTATCAACTGAAAGTGCAAAATGAGATCAGCTTTTAAATTATGTTTCGGAAACTCCATATGGCCAGTCAAAACAAAGACAAAAGAGTGTTATGTCACATACTGGAGCTTCCTTGTGTGGAAAGGAGAAGCAGAGGAATTTCTGTGAAAGCTGACACCGTTCCTTAGGAACTGTTTTAGACCAGAGTACCAACTGGTTTCTAACTAAACCAAAGAACTATTCAAACAGTGTAGGTTAAACCATGGTTTTCTGTTGACTTGGAGACAAAATGACAAAATCTTAGATCTAAAGTTGCACTCAGAGATCATCTTTTACAATTTTCTATCAGTTATATGAATCCCACTAAGGTATCCTTACCACATGATCACCCAACCTCTCTATATTATTAACAAGGAATGGAGACATCACTATTTTTTACTTAAACCAACCTAGCCAAAAGATGGAAAACTACCCTTGTTACATGTGACACATTGCAGTTGAGCAGACATCCATCCCTGAGGGCTTTCATTTTAGGTAACCCTAAAGTCTACATGAAAAATCGAACCCCTTACTCACAGGATGGCTTTTCATATCCAATGGTGGTTCAGATAACACCTCCAATTCCTTGTTTCTCTAGGTCTGACTTTCTTCAACCATATTTCAGGAATTCCAGCTCATAATTCTGGGTTTTAACCTCCTTGCATTTACTCTTAAAGGTAAGCTATATCATTCAGAATTAGCACAATTCCAGAATCCAGCTATCATCAGCATGGAATACTCCCTTCCAGCACATCTCCAATAACTGCTATCCTTTTTCTCTCTGCTTCATTTACATTTATTCCTTTCACTTTTCCAACCTTTAGTATTTCACACCCATATTTGTATCCTTGGATGAAGAACTAACATAACATGTTGGTAATCATTCACATATTGATCATAATTACTTAGAGGTTCATTATACTACTCTTTTCACTTTTATGTGTAACAGAAAAAGTTAAATTATCAAAGTTGTACAGTAAGTCCCCTACATATGAACGTGTTCTGTTCGAGAGCGCATTCATAAGTCCAATTTGTTTGTAAGTCCAGCAGAGTTAGCCTAGGCACTCAACTAACACAATCAGCTATATAGTACTGTACTTTAATAGGTTTATAATACTTTTCACACAAATAATACATAAAAACAAACACAAAAATAAAGAAAGCATTTTTAATCTTACAGTATAGCACCTTGAAAAGTATAGTACAGTAACAGCTACATCACTATTGCTTTTACACTTGCTTCTGGACATCCTGGGCTTGAAATAAAGATACTGTACTACTGTACTCTATACAGTACTGTACAGTAAAGTACACAAAACCACAACCACTGGTAGCATGCACGTGACAATGTATGCCAGACACGTGAACTAACTTACATGATTGGACATGCAAACGCACATTCACATCTTTGAAAGTTCACAACTTGAAGGTTTGTATGTAGGGGGCTTAATGTATTAAAAATGGCACAATCAGAATATCCTCTTCTCAGACCTTCCACACTGCCCAAAAGTCCCAATTCTCATTTGAAACAAGACAAAACTAATATTTTAACTCATAAATAGATGCATAGGGCATTAAGTCATTATCATTATTGATGATAAAAATGTTGGCATCTTACATGACAGCATAAATTGGATTATCAGCTTAACTCGTGTCATTTAGCAAGTTTGTTAGAAACTGAAAAGGAGAATCATGTTTTGAAAATGATAGCAGAGAACTTTAAAATTCTACTACTACTATTACAAATAATAATAATAGTAAAACTTCCACTTAAACCAGGTAATATGAAGTTTAGAAGTATGCATTCTAGCCACATTGCCAATTGCTTTAGGGCCAGTTGTGCTACCACACATAAATTTGGTTAACTCCAAGTAAGAAAACTGGGGAGACCTGTGTCATTCAGTCAAGCCCACTGATTAAGAACCCGGGGTCCAGCAGACTGATGGTGGTGAGGTTTTCCCAAGGTGAATATTCAGTTACTGAGCCAGGGCTCCTGAATCCCAGTGTAATACTCTGTTTTCTATTCCACATTAAATTTTAAATTCCACATTAAGTTCTGTGTGCATCTTATTTCAGAGTTCTTGTATAAACTGATTAAAGAAGTTTCACTTTTTCCTACATTAATTATATAGCTTATGCTTAATCTTATATCTGAAAACTATTTTCTCTATGTTATGTGTCTTTTCTTGATATTGTATTCCTTAAACTTATATTTGTTTACAGTTACTAGGTTCATTGTTGACTGAGGTTAACAGTAGAATATGTGAACTTAAAGTCTGAACCTGCCTCCTTCTAGCTGTGTGGACTTGAACAAGTCACCTATGTACTTTAAAGCTCACTTTGTTAATTTATAAAATGAATATATCTCTACTTAAATTAGAGAACTAGAAACATTTGTATGATAAATTAAAAAGGCAAGCATAGTTCCTAGCTACTATTAGATAACCTCCGAAACACATAACTTTTATTATTGGCATTAATAATAAATTAATGAAAGCAGATACTACAACTTTTTTTTGCATCCCTACAGTACTACATAAAAATAGTATTTAATTTTTATCAAGAACAAAAATAAAAGATAAATATAGAAAAGAAGTAGAATTAAATTGCTAGATATACTATTGTGTGTACCTCTATGAGCACACACGAAACCAGACCACTGTGAACAGGATGGAACATTTCAATTGAGTAGATGCTTGTGCATGAAATAACTTACTATAGAGAATGTTAGCCATTTAATGATAAACAGAATTATCTCGAGCAATTCTTCTAACTAAAGATTTTCTGAAATGTACTTACGTGCTTAATATTTGTTTACCCAACATAAAATAGTGGAATAGTTGATTGTGTGTCATCTAAAGGTCCCAATGGCCCATACAAACTGACTTTGACTTCATGACCAACGTGATTAAGTAAAATTAGCCTTAGAAAGAAATGCACACCACCCCCCAACACACACACACACACACACACACACACACAAGCAGAAAACATGACTCAAGCAAAGCAAGTTGAATTAAAGTTTAATGTGTAGTGTAAAATGTGACTTTATTATTAGGGTTTGCTGCAAGAGTTTTTTTTGAAACAGTTACAGTCAATGACACAAAAATGATTACATTTTCTCAACATCACCTAAAAATTCTACTCAAATTCATATAGTAAGATATGAGTCAAAGGAAATCTTCCCTTATTATTATCTATCTTTCCCATAATATGTCTTTCCTTAAGCCATAGATGTGCTTTTATTGGTTTATATACATTATTAAATGTTAGTATAAGGACAACACAAAAAACTCACCTAAGACATTTTCTCTACTCTGATGTATCCTACCCAACACTGAACATAGAAAACCTGGATTCTGGCCAGAGCTAAGTACTGACTTTGAATTGGGAAGAAGTGCAGAAAAGCTGTTAGTGTCTCAACTTACTCATCTATAACACAAAATTAATGTCCACCCTACCTCCGAAACAACGTTTTTCAAAGAAATGCAAATAAGTAACATACGTTGAAATGTCCTAGAAAAGTAAATGTAAACATGAATTATTATAAACATATTAGGTGAAATTCCTGTTAGCTACATCTCCCATTCAAAGGAAAATAACACAGCTGGTAACCATCAGAGCAACTTCAAATTCTTCTGTTTTAAAATCATAATCTAATAATATGACTCTGCTAAAGGAGATCAAAGTATAACAAGTACAGTAAAGTAATAGTATTAATATTCTAAGTATATACTAATCTGAGTTGATTGACTTTTTTCACCATTAATTTTAAACACACACACAGGCACACACAGAATATTACAGATACTCTTTCATACTATGCTAATTCCTATGACTCTGTCATAATACTTCCTTGCTCTCCCAGTGATGTACTCTTTCTTCTGCTAGGCTCATCTCTATATTGAGACTGAACTCCATCTTTTCCATAAAGATGACTCCAGTTATTCTTAGCTCAAACTGATCTCCAATGTCTTTTTTTGTCTTTTCTTCAGTAATAACCCAGGAGTTGGGCTTCCCTGGTGGCACAGTGGTTGAGAGTCCGCCTGCTGATGCAGGGGACACGGGTTCGTGCCCCGGTCTGGGAAGATCCCACATGCCGCAGAGCGGCTGGGCCCGTGAGCCATGGCCGCTGAGCCTGTGCGTCCAGAGCCTGTGCTCTGCAACGGGAGAGGCCCAGGCCACAGCAGTGAGAGGCCCGCATACCGCAAATAAATAAATAAATAAATAAATAAATAATAATAAAAAAATAACCCAGGAGTTTATCACCGAATTGTTGTCTGATTATTTCAGGTATGTTATTTTCATCTAGTTTCTAAATTCCCTGGGTACCATAATCATATTTTATTCCTTTTAAACATGTCAGTGGTATATGTATATATTAGTCATAACTATTATCACATATAAGAGAAAACCGTATCAAATAAAGAAGAGGCAAAGAGAATAAAAGAGTTCCAAAAGCAAAATGTGCTGGTGTGTGTTCTCCATCATAGTGGGGAGAGAAGTGTGGAACAGGTGTGTTTTGGCTTCTGGGGAAAAGGTTAATCAAACCTCATCATGGTCTGAATAGAGTATTTCTTGAAACTCTCAGATTACCTCTACCTCCTACCCCAGTCACGGCCTTTTGATGACTAACTTTACTTCTTCAAACTCTGTATACAAAAAAAAGGTAGTGTGAACAATGAGGAACGTATTCATAATTTTCCTGAGCAAAAGAGCTGTGCTCAGTCATCTTTATAGACTTTATATCTAGAAGAATGCTTGGCTATGCTCAATAAGTATATCTTGAAGGAATATTAGATGAATAAATTGATGGAAAAATAGATGCCAATGTCAAATTATCTATTAATCTTTTTTTTTGTGTGTGTGGTATGCGGGCCTCTCACTGTTGTGGCCTCTCCCGTTGCAGAGCACAGGCTCCAGACACGCAGGCTCAGTGTCCATGGCTCACAGGCCCAGCCTCTCCGCGGCATGTGGTATCTTCCCAGACCAGGGCATGAACCCGTGTCCCCTGCATCAGCAGGCGGACTCTCAACCACTGCACCACCAGGGAAGCCCTTAATCTTTATTTGTGTTGACAAACCCAGTTCCTGGGCCAACAAAGCCAACACCAACCATGATTGTGTGGAATGCACTGTAAGTACACAGTCTGTTTTACTGCAAACCTTTTAAATGTCAACGGATCCTATCTGGAATATACAAAACTCTGTGCGGGGCATGTACTTGAAATTCAATAATGCTTGCTGACGAATCTAAGCATAACTGTTTCATACCACTCATGCAGACATTTTTTTCCTTTTTAAAAATCAAAATATAGTTTTCTACTTTAAAAAGTCAGTTGTGGGCTTCCCTGGTGGTGCAGTGGTTAAGAATCCTCCTGCCAATGCAGGGGACACGTATTCGAGCCCTGGTCTGGGAAGATCCCACATGTCACAGAGCAACTAAGCCCATATGCCACTACTGAGCCTGCGCTCTAGAGCCCGTGAGCCACAACTACTGAGCCCATGTGCCACAACCACTGAAGCCTATGTGCCTAGAGCCTGTGCTCCACAACAAGAGAAGACACCGCAGTGAGAAGCCTGCTCACCACAACGAAAAGTAGCCCCCGCTCAGCACAACTAGAGAAAGCCCGTGTGCAGCAATGAAGACCCAACGCAGACAAAAATAAATAAGTTAAAACAAATAAATTTATTTTAAAAAAGTAGGTTGTAACATAAAAGTTTAGCTCTCATAATCTAAAATTTGGTTTATATTTCCAACTCCCTTTAAATACTCTTAAGTAATCATCGTATTTCTAAAACAGAAATATTATTGTCCTAAATTTTCCCCAAAACACTAACACTGGATTTTATGAGTAAATCATTTTCCCTACTCCCTCTTTGCATTTAGTATAAATATAGTCATTTTAACATAAGCTGGAATCTTAAAAATATTTTCTTAAAAAACTATTTAGATTTAAATTTCAAACAAAAGTATGAATATTTGCAGTGGTATGTAAGGTTACCATAGTTTGATTCTTTTATACTAAATATTTTTATTTTGTTTTTGATTTCAAGTGCTTTTAATATAGATTATTTTAAACTTTGGTAAAAATATATGGAGCATGCAAATCATTTAGCAATAAAGAGAACATTTTTGGTAATCCGCAGAAAGGTAAATATGCTTTAATGATATACTTCTGTAAGCACTTCTTTAGTTTTGGCAGGAAATGATCTACTCTTGATAGTAAGATACTTTGACATACATTACTTTAAAAAAGAAGATCAGCAATGATAACAATTAATTATATTTTTAACCTAATTTTCAATTCTTTGAGCTGTGAGTCAGGAAATACAGATGTCATAATTTCAATAACCTTCTATGTGTTTACATTACTGGGAGGGGAAAAAAAACAGTAAACTACGGGGAATACTCTGTCTCAACAAACAAGGAGTAAGAGTGCTATTATAAGAATCTGTGCCTCTTAAGAAAGTCCAGCACTGCTCTGAGAACATTTTTATTTTAAGGAGAATTTAGTAGATTTTTACATGTTATAAAAATAACAACATAAACAAAAAGATAAAAAATTTAAAACATTAAATCAATCATAGAAAATTATTTAATACGTTAGCATATTTAATTCTGATATCACTTTTGTTGCATCTACAGGTGTGTGATACAATTGGGAATGTACTATGCATATGATTCTGTATTCTGCCCTTTCCACTTAATATTTTATTCCAAGCATGTTCTAATGTCATTATTTTTTTCAAAAGATCAGTTTCAATGGCTGTATAATATTCCATTAAATGGATGTAAAATAATTTATCTAACCACATACCTACTTTTGCACATTTACTCTCTACCTAACATTTTGTCCTTATAAATTATGTTTCAATAAAAATATAAATTACCCTCAAAACCTCATAGTCATTGATTCAATTCTACTTTTTTAAACTATCAGCTTGGTTGATGGTTATAAGAAATTAGGGAAAAAAATAAAAATAAGTTAAAAGAGTTAAAATTCTGACCCAGAGCTGGGAGTGATAATGCTGTCAGAAGTGTAGCTCCCTGCACACAAAGAAATCCAACAGTTTCTGCAACACAACCAAACTGAACTGATGGACAGAAGCCTTTGCATGATAAAACAGTGCCAAACCAAAAAATAACAAACTAGATTCATTTGTCCCATTTCCCTAATTATGAGTGAATATTATTGATATTATTTCAGTAATTTGTTTTATTTTTCATGAAGATTACAATAATGGCTTTTCACTTTCTGTTCAATATCCTGGATATAATTCATCAGGATAAGGTTCCTGGGGCATTTATAAAGAATTATCAGGTGCCCAGAGCATCTCTAAAAGCTGTTGTCAGAATAACATTCTAATAACCATTCTAAGATTTATTCCGCTCCAGATTTTTGCTTTTTATTTATGTTTTCTTTACTATTATTTTTTGCCTTTACCTTTTTATTTTTACTTTTTGAACATTTTTGCTTATTTAATTTTCACTGTGCTTTTGCCTACAGGAAATATTATCCCCACTTTAGATGAAGAAACCAAGCCTCAGAAGACTTTAAAAAATTGCTGCAAGACTCTGGTTTCTTTCTGTTTAAGGACTTTTCCTATTTCAATATGTCACACTGTAACACATCGTTTGAAAGATAACAGGTTTAAATACCTATTTTTGAGTATCATATGGTAGATGAGTTCAGTTGTCTCCAACATTGTCCGATAAAATTAAGATTATATCCAAGGGGGAGAACCTTCAAGATGGTGGAGGAGTAAGAAGTGAAGATCACCTTCCTCCCCACAAATACATCAAAAATACATCTACTGTCACAAAGAAAGAAAACTACAGGCCAATATCACTGATGAACATAGACGCAAAAATCCTCAACAAAATACTAGCAAACAGAATCCAATAGCACATTAAAAGGATCATACACCATGAAGAAGTGGGGTTTACCCCAGGAATGAAAGGATTCTTCAATATATGCAAATCAATCAATGTGATACACCATGTTAACAAACTGAAGGAGAAAAATCCTATGATGATCTCAATACACGCAGAGACAGTTTTTGACAAAATTCAATCCCATTTTTGATAAAAACCCTCCAGAAAGTAGGCATAGAGGGAACTTACCTCAACATAATAAAGGCCATATATGACAAACCCACAGCCAACCTCGTTCTCAATGGTGAAAAACTGAAACCATTTCCACTAAGATGAGGAACAAGACAAGGTTGCCCACTCTCACAACTATTATTCAACATAGTTTTGGAAGTTTTAGCCACAGCAATCAGAAGAAAAAGAAATAAAAGGAATCCATATCAGAAAAGAAGAAGTAAAGCTGTCACTCTTTGCAGATGACATGATACTATACATAGAGAATCCCAAAGATGCTACTAGAAAACTACTAGAGCTAATCAATGAATTTGGTAAAGTAGCAGGATACAAAATTGATCCACAGAAATTTCTTGCATTCCTATACACTAATGATGAAAAATCTGAAAGTGAAATTAAGAAAGCACTCCAATTTACCATTGAAACAAAAAGAATAAAATACCTAGGAATAAACCTACCTAAGGAGACAAAAGACCTGTATGCAGAAAATTATAAGACACTGATGAAAGAAATTAAAGATGATACAAACAGATGGAGAGATATACCATGTTCTTGGATTGGAAGAACCAACACTGTGAAAATGACTCTACTACCCAAAGTAATCTACAGATTCAATGCAATCCCTATCAAACTACCACTGGCATTTTTCACAGAACTAGAACAAAGAATTTCACAGTTTGTATGGAAACACAAAAGACCCCGAATAGCCAAAGCAATCTTGAGAAAGAAAAACAGAGCTGGAGGAATCAGGCTCCCTGACTTCACACTATTCTACAAAGCTACAGTAATCAAGACAGTATGGTACTGGCACAAAACTAGAAATATAGATCAATGGAACAGGACAGAAAGCCCAGAGATAAACCCACACACATATGGTCACCTTATCTTTGATAAAGGAGGGAAGAATGGAGAAATGGAGCCTTTTACAATGGATAAAAGACAGCTTCTCCAATAAGTGGTGCTGGGAAAACTGGACAGTTACATGTAAAAGAATGAAATTAGGACACTCCCTAACACCATACACAAAAATAAACTCAAAATGGATTAAAGACCTAAATGTAAGGCCTGACACTGTCAAACTCTTAGAGGAAAACATAGGCAGACACTCTATGACATAAATCACAGCAAGATCCTTTTTGACCCACCACCTAGAGAAAGGGAAATAAAAACAAAAATAAACAAATGGGACCCAATGAAACTTAAATGTTTTTGCACAGCAAAGGAAAACATAAACAGGACGAAGGACAACCCTCAGAATGGGAGAGAAAATTTACAAACGAAGCAACTGACAAAGGATTAATCTCAAAAATATACAAGCAGCTCATGCAGCTCAATATCAAAAAAACAAACAACCCAATCCAAAAATGGGTAGAAGACCTAAATAGACATTTCTCCAAAGAAGATATACAGATGGCCAACAAACACATGAAAGGATACTCAACATCACTAATCATTAGAGAAATGCAAATCAAAACTACAATGAGGTATCACCTCACACAGGTCAGAATGGCCATCATCAAAAAGTCTACAAACAATAAATGCTGAAGAGGGTGTGGAGAAAAGGGAACCCTGTTGCACTGTTGGTGGGAATGTAAATTGATACAGCCACTATGGAGAACAGTGTGGAGGTTCCCTAGGAAACTAAAAATAGAACTACCATACGACCCAGCAATCCCGCTACTGGGCACATACCCGGAGAAAACCATAATTCAAAAAGAGTCATGTACCACAGTGTTTACTGCAACACTATTTACAGTAGCCAGGATATGGAAGCCACCTAAATGTCCATCGATAGATGAATGGGTAAAGGAGATGTGGCACATATATACAATGGAATATTACTCAGCCATGAGAGGAAACGAAATTGAGTTATTTGTAGTGAGGTGGGTGGACCTAGAGTCTGTCATACGAGTGAAGTTGTCATACGAGTGAAGTAAGTCAGAAAGAGAAAAACAAATACCATATGCTAACACGTATATATAGAATCTAAAAAAAAAAAGAAAAAGTGCTTCTGAAGAACCTAGGCGCAGGACAGGAGTACAGACGCAGACATAGAGAATGGACTTGAGCACACGGGGAGGGGGAAGGGTAAGCTGGGACGAAGTGAGAGAGTGGCATGGATGTATATACACTACCAAATGTAAACTGGATAGCTAGTGGGAAGCAGCTGCATAGCACAGGGAGATCAGCTCGGTGCTTTGTGACCACCTAGATAGGGAGGATGGGAGGGAGGTGCAAGAGGGAGGAGATATGGGGATATATGTATACGTATAGTTGATTTACTTTGTGATACAGCAGAAACTAACACACCATTGTAAAGCACATATACTCCAATAAAGATGTTTTAAAAAAATTATATCCAGGGCCTCACATGTGATCATTCATCCCAGCTAGACATTTTCCACAAAAAAAAAAAAAACAAAAAACATGCAACAACTCACATGTGTGATGGACACTGGGAAGGACAAGTTTGTATAGATCAGAGAAAAATCTATGCACACTCTGAGGAAAAGAACTGAAATGAAACCTCTACTGATTGTGGATCAAGTGGGCCCTCCTTAATATATCAAAGAAATATAATAGTTTATCTCATTATGCTAACCGAACTACTTTGAGTTTTAATTGGATCCAGACAGTGTGCTAATTGCTGGGCTGACTCAAACATAAATATGACACAAGTACTATTCCTCAGGGTTTACTGTCTCTTGGAACCAAGCTGCTCTAAGAGTCATGTTGGGAGACTACACCCAGTTGGGAAGTGATGGCCACTAGTCCACAATACGATAAGTTGAGCTGAGGGTAAGCATTTGATGCTTTCATAGCAATCTGACAGTGCCGCCAGATCCAAATGCATGATAAGTGGCCTAATTTAACTGAGCAGATGAACCCATGGGTGAGCCAGCAACAGACTAACTCTACGCAGAAGAACCTCATTGCATGATGTTGTGATTCAACCTTAGTCTTTCTAGTATACCCCAGATGTACTTAAAATCCAAAATATATTCTTTGATGAAAAGATAAATGATTTATAATCTACAGAATAAATTTTGAAATTAGCCAGTGGTAAAGATTTGAAGATAAAGTTTAAAAATACAGTATCACTTTATTCATTTTGTATAAAAGCTTAAAATGAACATCCTGAGATTGTTAAAACTGCTTTAAAATCTCCTTGCATTACCATCATCCTTATTTTGGAGACTGATTTCTTCTCTCCAATAATATTATTAAAACAAAAATAGAGACAGTCTAAACATACATTATCCCCTAAGAGTGGTGCCGTTGTCAATCTAACCTAGATTAGTTAACAAGAAGGAAGTAATTTCATTTCCTACATTAAAACCTCTGAATATTGATATGCCAGTTCCTGTTCAAAACCTGAGAATTGGCATTTAATGTGAATAATCACTATTTCACTCAATATTTGTATCATTCTCATTTAGCAATAACAAAAAGTTATGAATATCATAGCAATCCTATTAGTCGCCTGTATATCCTCTCTCAAAGTAATAGATGAAATTCCTATTTTATTCCAATGTCATGTTGGTACTTATTATATATTTTTGCAATGTAATTTTAAAACAGTTAATTATAATGAGCTAAATTTGGGGGCTGTATTTGTAATATTTACTTATTTTATTTTTCTAATAATTGATTTTATTGTATTTTTCAAAAACATTAATTCATGCCAAATAGGAAATACAAACAAAGTATTAAATTTTAAAACAGTGGGTTTTCACAATAGTTTTAGAAGCACTGTCTTAGAGGAGATTAGACATGTTATAATTATAATCAAGGAAGAAATTTCTATATGAGAGAATCAACCTCTGGGGTTTAGCGGAAGATGATGCTGGCAGGAAAAAGAACTTTGCACCTGGGAATCAAGTTTCCAGTGGGACAAAATTGGGGCTGTCAGATTGGGGAGAGGGTTCCAGGTAGAGAAAGTAGTGTTGGCAAAGGCACAGAGTCAAAAGAGCTTTTGAGCCTTATGAAGAATATCAAGCAGTTCAATACCCCTGAAACATAATGTAAAGTAGAATAGTAGGATAGAGGCCAAGCTTGATTCTGAGAGGTCTGGAATTCAAAGGGAGGAGTTTGGAATTTATTCAGTTGGCAAAGGGGTTCCTCTGATGGTTTTTGAGAAGTGTGTTTTCAGTTTTTAGTTGGGCCTTATAAACTTGTATTTGGCAGGAGACTGCTGGAGGATTGGAGACCCATGAAACTAAATAAGGAGTTTGGTATTAACATATATATGCTGCTATATATAAAACAGATAATCAACAAGGGCCTACTGTATAGCACAGGGAACTCTACCCAATATTCTGTAATAACCTATATGGGAAAAGAATCTGAAAAAGAATGGATATATGTATAACTAAATCACTTTGCTGTATACCTGAAATTAACACAACATTTTAAATCAACTATACTCCAATATAAAATAAAAATTAAATTAAAAAAAGAAAAAATAGTTATAAAATCACATAAACATACATATTTATCGAAAAAATTCAGGAAAAAGTGAATAAGCAAAAAGAAAAAAATATATCAGGTCAAAATCCAGCCATCTGGAAACACTCACTGGTATACAGTAGAGACAGTGTGAATTACATACTATCAACTCTGTTTTAAAGACACCGTTGTTTACTTTTTATACCATAAACATGTAAATATGTTTATACATTTTTTAGTGACTGCATAAGTTACCATTAGATGGATGTCCTTAGCGTAGATGACATGACTGCAATATTCAACATGAAAGGATTAGTCACAGTGAGATCTGTACCCATGAGATTGTCAAAGAGGTAGTTAATGCATGTGTTAAAGATGTGGAATGGCATCTCAGAGTGAAACACTGGGAGAAGGTAGGCTTTATACTTCAACATAGTGATTAAAGCAGGCTCCACCTCTTATCAGCTGTGGTTTTGGATAAGTGTTTTGCTTTAGCCTCAGTTTTCTGGGGTTCATCATTATAACTTACATGCTATCTATGAAGTATGTCTATAAAGCATCCAGCACAAAGCCTAGCGTAGAAGGCACTCAATTAATATTAGATTTTTCTTTGATGATTGATAGGTCCTCAAATGTACGTGGGGAGATGAATAATGTTAAAGAAGATGGATTTCCGAGTTTCAAGGTGACATAACTACGAAGAAGATGCTATAAAAATGGAGATTTCAAGGATCTGAGCAGAGTTGGTGGAAGGCAGTTGTTACACTAACCATGAATATGAGCACCCATCCAAGGCTGAATTGCATTCACAGATATATTATTTGAGAAGCAGCATAATGAATGACATTGCTACACTTCAGCCTACACATGTCAGGGCCATCTAGACGCCCTCCTTCTCCTTGACCAGTAATGTATTAAATGTTCCTATGGTGACCTCCAAGAACTAAAAGAAGCTTCCAAATGAGCTTGGGTTAGACTCCTTCAAGCCACTTATAAACTATAGAAACCTGGTGAGACATGTCATGAGAATAAATAAGAAGCTCACATTTTACATTCAGATACAATCTGTGACAATGAAGCCAGGGTTACACATTGTATTTATAGTCCCCACTGTATTATCTGGCTTTGTGAGGAATA
This sequence comes from Hyperoodon ampullatus, assembly GCF_949752795.1. Lineage (NCBI taxonomy): Eukaryota > Metazoa > Chordata > Mammalia > Artiodactyla > Ziphiidae > Hyperoodon > Hyperoodon ampullatus. The sequence continues at coordinate 110,800,051 of NC_136921.1, forward strand.
TGTAAATAGGCCAAGTACCCAGTGATTGCCAGAAAGGTGATCTGGATTGGATAGAGGAAAAAATGAGCACAAATCTATTCCCCTGCTGGAAAAGCAACCCAGTGCACACAATCTACTGACAGTGAGTCAATTCTTTCAGTGGTATTTATAAAGATCACATGGCTCTAAGAGCTTAGATATTGTTTAATTCTGTTTAAAAGGTTGTTTTATGTCAAGTTCTTTTATAAATATATTTGATCTTAGGTTTTATTTGTAGTATGATAACACACTGCAGCTTTGTCCCAGGATATATTTTCAAAATCAGCTTTACCAATGATTGGTAAAGAAATTATGAAAAAAAAATGATTAAAACGATTAACTCCAAATAATTTTATTTTGATATCTTGTGAAGCACTAGAGTAGAATGTGCGCCCTAGATACTGAAATGTGGCTTAATTTAGTATGCAGTTCACTGCTTAAACACCGCTCCAGTCCTTTGATACTTCGATATCAAAGTGTCATTTACACACGGGAGTAAATGCCTCTTTAAATAGTTCAAGCTAACCTGAGAAGAGGGACGAGACCCATGATTTTTTTCTTGCTTCCCAAAGTCAAAAACTACAAATTTCTATAGTTTGGTCAAAATCATGATGAATAAAACAGAATATTATTCAGCATTTCAAATCTAATGACTCAAAATTTTTTGGTCATCTCCTTCAATAGAAAATACTTGCTAGCAAGTAAAAAGATGGCTTACAAAATTACAGTGGCACATTAGGAGAACGATTTGTGGGAGATCCATGTATTAGAGCAATGCTAGGTAATTCCATACCTTTTTTTAAATTTAGTAATAGTACTCATCTGAAATAAATCATAGTGTACCTCTGAAATAATCATAGTGCAAAGGCAACAATAAGGCAAGACCCAAATTTATGAAAATTCAAAATGAAAATATACAAATAGATTAATAAAACTGCTATCTTGTTTTCTCTATTTGTAACATTATCACCATGAAAATACTTACCTTGCAACTAATTTCAACTGAAACCTGCGTTTACAGAAAAATAAAACTGAACTTCTGTTAAATGATTTCATTCATTTATTCAAAAAAAAAAACAAATCTTAAGTGCTTGCTGCGCTCCAGAAACTGTATCAGTGCTAGGTAAACAAGTATGATTTGGCTCCTGCCCTCATGAATTAAGTTACATTCTTTTTATAGCTTCCATAAATAAACATTTAATTTGCAGGCATAAATGTATTTAATTAGGATGTTACAGAATAAAGGATGGACTGTAAGTGAGACGTTATTCATTAGATACAAAGGCAAAGCTCTTCTTAGCTATCATACATGTAACCTACTCTAGGCCTTGAAAACAAGCAAAGATATTATGTCTAAATAAAATGAAGGGCAAAGATTAACAGCTATCTAACCATGGTGACTAGTATGGTCAGGCAAATTGTAATATTCCAGAAATGAAAACCTGACTTCCTTTTCACCAACACATTTCTTATAACTGGATTACCCAATAACTCCCCCTACCACCTCCCACAAAGACAAGCCAAAGTCCAAGGAGCCACCACTCAGTGGTTTTGATTGATTGATTGATTGACTGATTGTATTTGTAATCTAAAATCTTTTTAAAACTTTTTGAAAATAGCAAAATCAGAAATAACCTAAGGAAAGCTGAGGTGATTTCTTTGCCAAGCCACAAAAAGCAAAAATGCAATGTGTTCCCATGCCCCTTCTGTCATTTCAACTTTGTAGAGTCAACTTTGTAGACTCTCAGACTGGAGAGTCTCCCTAGTTTGTGGCATTTAAACTTAAAAAGAAAAGCCACAAAGAGAGAGAAGAAAATTAATCTGATTGCCAAATTTGAATCACTTATATGTATGCTCCCAAAATCTATACTTCTACACCAAGGAGAATTACCCAGAGAAATGCTAGAGATGTAACACGTGTTTGCAGTCACATAACTAATGATTCATGAGGGAAGAGCAGATACAGAGCAGTCAATCTAATGTCTGGGGGATAATTTTATTGATGACCTAGCTTAGGAATTAGTTTTCTCTCACATGAGCCAAGGTATAAATTTCTGATTAAATGGTATCTGTAATCATTGAAGCATAATGTCAATTAAAATAACCACTGGTAGTCAACCAGTGGTCAACAAAAACACTATTTAATTTTAATTATACAGAACTTGAAATAATATAACATATAAGAATGTATACACATACCATTGATCCATCGAGCTTCTGGATCATGAAGCACAAATTCTTTCCTGAAGAGGTCTTCTAAAGACAATCTGGTTTCTGATGAATTTGTGAGTTCATCTAAAATAAAGTAAATTTTAGGTTAGACACATTCTCCAAAGAAGACATACAGATGGTCAAGAGGCACATAAAAGATGTTCAACATCGCTAACTATTAGAGAAATACAAATCAAGACTACAGTGAGATATCACCTCACACCAGTCAGAATGGCCATCATCAAAAAATCCACAAACAATAAATGCTGGAGATTTTGTGGAGAGAAGAGAACCCTCCTACACTGTTGGTGGGAATGTAAATTGGTACAGCCACTATGGAGAACAGTAAGGAGGTTCCTTAAAAAACTAAAAATAGAGCTACCATATGACTCTGCAATCCCACTCTTGGGTATATATCCGGAGAAAAACATAGTCTGAAAGAATACATGCAGCCCAATGTTCACTGCAGCACTGTTTACAATAGCAACCTAAATGTCCATCGATAGAGGAACAGATAAAGGAGACGTGGTACATATATACAATGGAATATTACTCAGCCATTAAAAAGAATGAAATAGGGCTTCCCTGGTGGCACAGTGGTTGGGAGTCCGCCTGCCAATGCAGGGGACACGGGTTCGTGCCCCGGTCCGGGAGGATCCCACATGCCACGGAGCGGCTGGGCCCGTGAGCCATGGCAGTTGAGCCTGCACGTCCGGAGCCTGTGCTCCACAACGGGAGAGGCCACAACAGTGAGAGGCCCACGTACCACAAAAAAAAAAAAAAAAAAAAAAAAAGAATGAAATAATGCCATTTGCAGCAACATGGAAGGACCTAGAGAGTCATACTGAGTGAAGTCAGACAGCGAAAGAGAAATATCGTATGGTATCCCTTATATGTGGAATCTAAAAAGAAATGATACAAATGAATTTATTTACAAAACAGACTTAGAGAATGAACTTTTGGTTACCAGGAGGGAAGGATGGGGGGAAGGGATAATTAGGGAGTTTGGGATTGACATGTACACAATGCTATATTTTAAATGGATAACCAAGAAGGGCCTACTGTATAGCACAGGGAACTCTGCTCAATGTTATGTGGCAGCCTGGATGGGAGCAGAATTTGAGGGAGAATGGATACATGTATATGTATGGCTGAGTCACTTTCCTGTGCACCTGAAACTATCATCAACATTGTTAATTGGCTATACTGCAACATAAAATAAAAAGTTTTTAAAAGTCTTAAAAAAAACTAATGAATTATACTATCTGGACTACTTTGCTTTAAAAATATGTTAACTAGATGACAATATAAAGTGGAAATTTTAATGGTCTTTGGCATTAGAAGTTTGTCTGTTCCATGATACTTTTCAATCCATTAAATTATTTTCAATACTAAAATTGTCTTGAGCTACCACAAATTTAAGAGATCAATCCCTTGTTATGTAGTGATATATAATGTGAAAGCAGTTAATAATTTCTATTGTGCATTGTGCCCCAAAGCGTACATTTTTCACTGTTTAACCATAATCCAGCCCAATACTTTCCAAAATCACTTCAACATATTCTCTCTAATGATAAATTTACAGTTTTGTTGTAAACACCAAAGATGAAGAGGTAAAGGTCTCAAACAAATATGATCAATAAAACTTCCCAACTTGAAAGGAAGTTCACCAAATAAACAGAATAAATACCAAAATTCCACAAAGAATTACCCCCCAACAAATACTAAGTGGACTTAGGAGTTAAATGTAAAAACTCAATATAATTCCAGAATAAGAATGAAAAGCACATGTTTATATTAGTCCCTGACACATAAACTAGGTGTACTTCCTTTTTAAATCCCAAAATCTAAGAAATGGAAGGACAACACAGTTTAGGTACCAAAATTAAGCATAGCAAACACTTTTAGACAAAAGAGGCTACAGACAAGTTTGTGATATTTCATTTTCTTTGCAAAATAATATCATTGTTTATTTACTGTATAAAATCATCTTTGTGACCTTTCAGCTGTGACCTTAACTCTGGTTGAAAATAAAATGTCAACAATATATGCTAACCTCATTAGATATTGTTTTTTAAAAGTTCAGTACTTATTGCAACAAGAGCTTTGTTTCTTCCAGCTGAAAAGCTGGGGCAAAGAATCAATAACTTCAAATGCAGTTTCTTTCAACCTGAATCAACCATGTAGTTAACCCACAAAATAATTGTTCAGAAACAACTGAAAAAAATGTAACAAGTGGAACTAGTGAGAATTGTTTGACCCAAGCCTAGCATAAGATTATATATAGATTATATATAGATTTGCAAAACAAAATGCTCCATTTGACAGTCTGACACACAAAAAAATTTAAATTTACCTTATTCATTAAACAAATACTAGGGCTCTTAATTTTCAAGGTGTTAAGTGAAGTATTGTAAGGTGCAGGAGACATACCTATGTCCTGCCCCGAGGGGCTCACACAAAGCAAGAAAGAATATGATGGATGTCAGAATGAGGATACAGAGTACTATATGAGCTCAGAGACAGGAAGGAAAATATCTTGCAAAAACGATCAGAAAAGGCTTCAGTGAAAAATATAATGACCAACTATCATGCATTGCTGGTGGGAATGAAAAATGGTACAGATACTTGGAAGACAGGTTAGCGGTTTCTTACAAAACTAAACATGTAATCTAACAATTGTGCTCCCTAGTATTTACCCAAATGAGCTGAAAACTTACAGCCACACAAAAATCTGCACATGGATGTTTATAGTAGCTTTATCTATAACTGCCAAAATTTGGAAGCAACCAAGATGTCCTTCAATAGGTGAATGGATAAACTGTGGTCCAGATATTGTGATACTACGAAGTGATAAAAAGAAACGAGCTATCAACCATGAAAAGACATGGAGGAACCTTAAATTATTAAGTGAAAGAAACCAGTTTGAAAAGGCTCCATACTGTATGATTCCAACTATGTAACATGCTGGAAAAAGTAAACAATGGAGACTCTAAAGATACTAGTAGTTAGAATGGTAGATACATGTCATTATACTTTCGTCCAAATCCATAGGATGTACAACAGCAAGAGTGAACCCTAAAGTAAAATATGAACTTTGGGTGATAATGATGTGTCAATGTAGGTTCATCAGTTGTAGTAAACATATCACATGTGGGACGCTGACAATGGGGGAGGTTTTACCCATGTGAAGGTAAGGGTAAATGGAAAATCCCTGTACCTTCTGTTCAATTTTTCTGTGAACATAAAATTTCTCTTGAAAATAAAATCTATTCATTTTTATTTTTAAAAGTTAAATGACCTGGGCCTTACAGGTTTCAAAAGACAGAGAAAGGGAATGGCATGGACAAGTGAAGGGATGAGAGCATTTTAGAGAAAAGAATGACTGCTTTTTGTTTGACACAGCAAAAAAGCTTTGGTGCTAGAATTAATTTTCTGTCATAGGAGTTTGGGATTTTAATCAGATGAGCTAACTTTATCAGGATTTCAGAAATATATTTATTCTATGAGATATCTCAATAAGACCAGATTTTGGTATAGACAAGTTTCACAATTTAAAGTTTCCTGAGATTATATAAATGCACCCTAATTTGTCCAATACAATTCCTTTAATTCTTAGATGATTATGTTTTACCATCTCTCTTTGATATGCATTTATTTAGTTAATCCAATGAAATTTATATAAGTAAAGGTAGGAGGTAGGAGTCTAATTTTCAGGGGAAATTAGATTATGATAGCACAATCTATTAAATAAATGATCCTTATCAACTGAATTGAAAAATTAATTATATTTTTGCTCCTAGGTAAGTTCCACATATTTTGTTTACTGTATCTTTTGGACATATGTAAAACAAACACAAAAAAAACCTTGTAAGGCAAATGCAGCATACCATACAATCTTATTTTCAAATACATTTTTTCAAATATTATTTTGGCAATTCTCAAATGTCTGTTCTTTCATATGAGCTTAAAAATCATATTAAAATCCACTAGAATGGGAATCTTATTAAAATAGCATTATATATACAGTGAATTGGAAAACTTTAAACTTTAGGTACATTAATTGTGTTTCATCTTCTATTTTTCATATAGATCCTTCACATTTCCTATTATATTTACTAGTAAGTATATATGGTTTGTTATTGTGAACAGAATATTTCCCATTGTTATTCTAAATGAATTTATACATACACACAGAGTTAATAATTATATTATTCACCATATCACATTTTCTTTAAAATGCCAATGGAAATTAAATCTTTATTTTTCTACATATTCAATTCTATCATCTGAAAATACATTTTCTCTTTTTCCTGAAGTTTAAATTTATATGTATATATATTTATATGCATATCTGTGTGTATATATATGCATTTATATGTATATGTGTGTGTATATATACATTTATATGTGTATATACACACACACATAATATACATATAAAATTTTCAGGTATTGCAGATTCACATGCAGTTGTAAGAATACAGAAAGACAAATCCTTTATACCCTTCCTCCAGTTTCCATCAATAACATATGATATCTTGCATAAACAACATCTCAAAAAGAAATTGACATTGATACCCTCCACCAACTTTATTCAGACTTCACCAGTTCTGCATGTATTCAGTTGTGTACATGTGAGTATATGTGGCTGTCTTTAGTTCTATGCAATTGTATCAAATATGATGAGCACCAGTAAGGCAGAGAACAGTTCCATCACCAGAATCTCCTGTGTTGCCCTTTTATTGCCATAACCTCCCTCTTCAACCTTTGGCAACCACTAATCTATTTTCCATCTTTATGATTTTGTAATTTCAAGAGTGCTATGTAAATGGAATCATGCATTATGTAATATTTTGAGATTGGCAGAGATCCATCTTAGTTGCTGAGCGTATCAATACTCTGTTCCTTTTTGTTGCTTGGTACTATTCCAGGGCATGAATGTATCAGTTTGTTAAACTATCCATCTGTTGAAGGAAATCTGGGTTATCATTTGTAGCTTGGGGTTATTATGTATAAAGCTGCTATGAACATTAATTATAGGTTTTTATGTGAACATAAATGTTCCCTTCTTTGGGGTAAATGCCAAAATATGCAATTGCTGGGTCACATGGTGCACATTTAGTTTTGTAAGAAAATATCGGATGCTTTTCTAGGGTAGTTGTACCATTTTACATTCTCACCAGCAATGTAGAAATGACCTAGTTTTTCTGTGTTCTTGCAAGAATTTGGTGGTTTTTTAAAAAAAATAAGCCATTCTGATATATGTGTAATGATATGCCATTGTGGTTTTAATTTGCATTACCCTAATAGCTAATGAACATCTTTTAATGTGCTTATTTGTGATGTTTATATCCTCTTAAGTGAAATGTCTGTTCATGTCATTTGCCCATTTTCTAATTGGATTGTTTTGCTTCTGTGACTGTTGAACTGTTGAGTTTAGAGTTTTTTATTCTAGATGTAAATCATTTGTTGATATGTCAACTTCGGATTTCCTCCAGCCCTCTACCTTGTCTTTTCATCCTTTTAAAAAGGACTTCTGCAGAGGAAAAGTTTTTTAATTTTGATGAGATCCAGTTTATCATTTTTTCCTTTCATAAATCACACTTTTATTGTCAAGACTAAGAATGCTTCAATTAATCCTGAAGATTTTCTCCTATCTTTTTTCCTAAAAGGGTAATAGTTTTATATTTTACATATAAGTCCCGGAATCATCTTGAGTTACTTTTTGTCTATCATGTGAGGATTAATTAGAGGTTCATATTTTATTTTTGTTGCATATTGGATGACCAATTGCTCCAGCACCATTAAAAAGCATTTATTTCATTTTAGTGAATTATTTCATTAGCTCGAGTGTCAAAACAATGTTGAATAATAATGATGAAATAACAATCCTGCTGTCTTCTTTTATTATGGCAGCATCTTTAATATTTCATTATTTAATAAGATATTTTTTCTTGATTTTTGGAAAGGAATCTGTATCATGCTTAAGTAATTTGTTTTTATTCCTATGTCACTTCGAATTTTTATTTGCAATTATAACTGTCATGATACACTTCCAGCCTTTTATATAAACATAATTTTCTCCTTTAATGTGTGGACATAAAAATTGTATAAATGAAATTTCCTATTTCCAACCACCCTCTATTTCTATAACAAAATCCAACTGGTCATGGCAAACTATTATTACTTTTCTACTGCTAGATTAATATGTTAAATGTTTATTTAAATGTTTATATTTTTTAATGAATTAAACTAATGGTCCATTTTTTTTTCATTTTGTATTATACTGATCAGTTAACATTTTAATAATTTTATTAAATATTCTGAACTTCATTTATTTTCTATAATCTGAAATAATTCAATAATTTTAATAGTAAGGATTTTTTTAACTCCAATTGCCCCTAGAATTTATTATAAAATCAACTCATCAAAGTAATTCAAACTATTGTGATTAAATTTTAAATTTAAACAATAATCAGATAAAACTTAAGGTTTAATTTATTTGTCTTCATTCATTACTGAATGAACTGTATATACTTCATTACTTCATTCCTTTTTCTGGTTGTTTTTTTTTTTCCTTATTTCTTTGTTCATTTCTTAAAATTTTTCTTAGCTGCTAGGCACTATCCCTGAGGTCTCTTGAATTTTTCAGTCCTAGAAAAGAGACTTCTTCCTTCTACATATAATGAATAATTAAGCTTCTATTTTAATAGCCTTTGAGGCTGGTTTTTTATCCCCTAGCTCCTTTTATCTCCACATCTCATCATAGTCTTTTGGGTTGTGCATCCTTTGTAATCAATCATCCCTTTTCCAAATGCCCCTCCCCAAGCCCTATTGGGATATCCATTTGGAGGGGAAACTTAGGCTCAGCAAACTTAAAGATTTTGACAAAGTTCGCATGGTTAGTAAGAGGCAGGACTGAAGTTGGAACCTACATCTCTCTGACTTATTAAGCTCTACTGTCTCTCAAAATAAGTTTTCTTTTCTTGTTCTCTATAATATTGTGTTAATTAGTTTTTTTTAATGTACAATTTTATAAGTGATATTTTAAGAATATTCTTATTTCCTTTTAGCCACAAGAATCCTTCTCCTAATTGAAGTTCAACTCCTCCTGTACCCTCTCCAGACTTTATTAGCCTCCCATTTTGCTCCAACCTGCTCAGGAAGGTACCATTGCCACAGTCTTTCTATTTTCTCACATACAACAGTGTCACAGCATTCATGAAAAAGTGGAGCTTTTTGTTTGTTTTCTTTAAGAAATTGTCTATAAAATGTCAGCCTGAAACTCCAAATTTACCCTCTGCTCATTGTTGCACTCTATTTAGTATTAACATTAGTAGCATCACCTATCACACCTCATCAGCAAACATTTATAACCCAGCTGCAACCTGATTTCTCAGGAACTGAATATATGTTAGAACCATCTGAAGAAATCTTATATTTGATACATTTTAATAATGTTCTCTCCATTTTGACTCTACAGCCACACTTAGCAAACAGAGAATCCTGGGCACCATTTCTTCATCCCAATCACTCACATCAAACACTGAGAAGGTAGCTTAAGAAGGAAATTGGTATTAGATTGTAAATAATTTTAAGAGATGATTCCTCATGTAAAGCTCCTTTCTTACAAATCTTCAGAGGAAGAAATTATGAAATCAACACCTATTTCTTAATATCAATAAAATATTACTTAATTTCTTTTTTTGGCCGCACCTCACAGCCTGTGGGATCTTAGTTCTCTGATCAGGGATCAACCTGTGCCCCCAGAAGTGGAAGAACTGAGTCTCAAACACTGGACTGCATCTCATAGACTTTATTCTTCACAAGTAAGGTACTGGGTAACACATCATCTCTAGTTGTTTTGTAACTAAATATGAGATACCTTTTGATGTGTGTGCATATGTATATATACATATATGTGTGTGTGTGTGGATACATGTGTGAAAGTCTGAAAACCTAATATATGTTGATAGTTGCTATCTCTTTTTTTTTAATGATGTTTGCTGTGGGTGTGTCATATATGGCCTTTATTATGTTGAGGAGGGCTCCCTCTATGCCCACTTTCTGGAGAGTTTTTATCATAAATGGGTGTTGAATTTTGACGAAAGCTTTTTCTGTATCTATTGAGATGATCATATGGTTTTCATTCTTCAATTTGTTAATATGGTGTATCACATTGATTCACTTGCATATATTGAAGAATCCTTGCATCCATGGGATAAATCCCACTTGATCATGTTGTATGATCCTTTTAATGTGTTGTTGGATTCTGTTTGCTAGTATTTTGTTGAGGATTTTTGCATCTATATTCATCAGTGATATTGGTCTGTAATTTTATTTTTTTGTAGTATGTTTGTCTGGTTTTGGTATCAGGGTGATGGTGGCCTCATAGAATGAGTTTGGGAGTGTTCCTTCCTCTGCAATTTTTTGGAAGAGTTTGAGAAGGATGGGTGTTAGCTCTTCTCTAAATGTTTCATAGAATTCACCTGTGAAGACATCTGGTCCTGGACTTCTGTTTGTTGGAAGATTTTTAATCACACTTTCAATTTAACTACTTGTGATTGGTCTGTCCATATGTTTTATTTCTTCCTGGTTCAGTCTTGGAAGGTTACACCTTTCTAAGAACTTGTCCATTTCTTCCAGGTTGTCCATTTTATTGGCATAGAGTTGCTTGTAGTAGTCTCTTAGGATGCTTTGTATTTCTGCGGTGTCTGTTGTAACTTCTCCTTGTTCATTTCTAATTTTATTGATCTGAGTCCTCTCCCTCTTTTTCTTGATGAGTCTGGCTAATGGGTTATCAATTTTGTTTATCTTCTCAAAGAACAAGCTTTTAGTTTTAATGATCTTTGCTATGGTTTTCTTTGTTTCTATTTCATTTATTTCTGCTCTGATCTTTATGATTCTTTCCTTTTACTAACTTTGGGTTTTGTTTGTCCTTCTTTCTCTAGTTTTCTAGGTGGAAGGTTAGATTGTTTGAGATTTTCATTATTTCTTGAGGTAGGCTTGTATTGCTATAAATTTCCCTCTTAGAACTGTTTTTGCTGCATCCCATAGGTTTTGGATCGTCATGTTTTCATTGTAATTTGTCTCTAGATACTTTTTGATTTCCTCTTTGATTTCTTCAGTGATCTCTTGGTTATTTAGTCATGTGTTGGTTAGACTCCATGTGTTTGTGTTTTTTAAGTTTTCTTCCCTGTAATTGACTTCTAATCTCATAGTGTTGTGGTCAGAAAAGATGCTTGATATGATTTCAATTTTCTTAAATTTACTGAGGCTTGATTTGTGACCCAAGATGTGATCTATCCTGGAGAATGTTCTGTGTGCACTTCAGAAGAAAATGTAATCTGCTGTTTTTGGATGGAATGTCCTATAAATATCAATTAAATCTATCTGGTCTACTGTGTCATTTAAAGTTTGTGTTTCCTTTTTAATTTTCTGTTTGGATGATCTGTCCATTGGTGTAAGTGAGGTGTTAAAGTCCCCCACTATTATTGTCTTACTGTTGATTTCCTCTTTTATAGCTGTTAGCAGCTGCCTTATGTATTGAGGTGCTCCTATGTTGGGTGCATACGTATTTATAATTGTTATATCTTCTTCTTGGATTGATCCCTTGATCATTATGTATTGTCCTTCCTTGTGTCTTGTAACATTCCTTATTTTAAAGTCTATCTTATCTGATATGAGTATTGCTACTCCAGCTTTCTTTTGATTTCCATTTGCATGGAATATCTTTTTCCATTCCCTCACTTTCAGTCTGTATGTGTCCCTAGGTCTGAAATGGGTCTCTTGTAGACAGCATATATATGGGTCTTGTTTTTGTATCCATTCAGCGAGCCTGTGTCTTTTGGTGGGAGCATTTAATCCATTCACTTTTAAGGTAATTATCGATATGTATGTTCCTATTACCATTTTCTTAATTGTTATGGGTTTGTTTTTGTAGGTACTTTTCTTTTCTTGTGTTTCCAACTTAGAGAAGTTCCTTTAGCATTTGTTGTAGAGCTGGTTCGGTGGTGCTGAATTCTCTTAGCTTTTGCTTGTCTGTAAAGCTTTTGATTTCTCCGATGAATCTGAATGAGATCCTTGCCAGGTAGAGTAATCTTGGTTGTAGGTTCTTCCCTTTCATCACTTTAAATATATCATGCCACTCCCTTCTGGCTTGTAGAGTTTCTGCTGAGAAATCAGCCGTTAAACTCATGGGAGTTCTCTGGTATGTTATTTATCATTTTTCCATTGTTGCACTCAATAATTTTTCTTTGTCTTTAATTTTTGTCAGTTTGATTACTATGTGTCTCGGCGTGTTTCTCCTTGGGTTTATCCTGCCTGGAACTCTCTGCACTTCCTGGACTTGGGTGGCTATTTCCTTTCCCATGTTAGGGAAGTTTTCGACTATAATCTCTTCAAATATTTTCTCAGGTCCTTTCTCTCTCTCTTCTCCTTCTGGGACCCCTATAATGTGAATGTTGGTGCATTTAATGTTGTCCCAGAGGTCTCTTAGTCTGTCTTCATTCCTTTTCATTCTTTTTTCTTTATTCTGTTCCACAGAAGTGAATTCCATCATTCTGTCTTCCAGGTCATTCATCCGTTCTTCTGCCTCAGTTATTCTGCTATTGATTCCTTCTAGTGTATTTTTCATTTCCGTTATTGTATTGTTCATCTCTGTTTGTTTGTTCTTTAATTCTTCTAGGTGTTTGTTTTTTAATTCTTCTAGGGCTTTGTTAAACATATCTTGCATCTTCTCGATCTTTGCCTCCATTCTTTTTCCGAGGTCCTGGATCTTCACTATCATTATGCTGAATTCTTTTTCTGGAATGTTTCCTATCTCCACTTCATTTAGTTGTTTTTCTTGGGTTTTATCTTGTTCCTTCATCTGGTACATAGCCTTCTGCCTTTTCATCTTGTCTATCTTTCTGTGAATGTGGTTTTTGTTCCACAGGCTGCAGGACTGTAGCTCTTCTTGCTTCTGCTGTCTGCCCTTTGGTGGATAAGGCTATCTAAGAGGCTTGTCGATAGTTTCTACTGAAAGGCTAAATATTTGTAAACCAAATAGGATCCTATGATTATGGTTTTAATTATGAATAACAGCACAAGGATCCAATGAGATGTACAGTATAACAATGATCCCAAGTATTTAAGAAACTGGAAACAGAGTAATTATTTTTTTAATTGTACAAGATATAGAATCTTAGCTAAAACATTCAACTTTGGCAACAGGAGTGTAGAAATAGAATTGACATTAAATAGTTCTCTCTATATTCTTTTCTCTGTTCTAGTCTATCATTTAAGATCATAGACTTCTATTGGTATTTCTGTGCTTTCTTCCAAAAATCCAATCTTGCTTTTAAATGGCCTTTTGAAATAAATTGGCCACATAATCTTAGAAGAGAAAAGAATTCTTCAGTAATGAACTGAAGGAAAACTAATCTGTGACTTTCAGTACTTGGTTTCTCTTTACTGAAACTGGGTTACTTTTTATCTGGTTTACTCTTGACATCAGAGGTTCAGAAATATTTCTTTTAATTTAAATCTTATTTGAAATAATTTCCTGTTAAAACAGTAATAAAAAGAAAAATCTAATCAGGTAGTTATTCAGAATTCCCACAAGACGAACAAGGCTATTTCCTCTTTGTGCTCATTTGATTCTCTTTTCTCTGGATGTCCAATGTGCCACCACCTTTATTTCCCACAGCTGCATTTAAATCTCTATTCTTAAAGGTTATTCTCATTTCCCATGTTTAGTGTCACTACAGGCTAGTCTTCTAGTGCATTTCCATTTTATTTATTTGTTATTATTATTATTTTTTGCTGTCTGTGGGCCTCTCACTGTTGTGGCCTCTCCCGTTGTGGAGCACAGGCTCTGGACATGCAGGCTCAGCGGCCATGGCTCACGGGCCTAGCCACTCCACGGCATGTGGGATCTTCCCAGACCGGGGCACGAACCCATCTCCCCTGCATCGGCAGGTGGACTCTCAACCACTGCGCCACCAGGGAAGCCCACATTTCCATTTTAAAACATTATTGATTGTTCAAAGTTCATAGAAAGGGTAACACCCCTGCCACCCCGCCTTATATAACTGTATATATGAAAATATAGAATGCAAATCATAGCAGTCACAGCCAAATTCCAGATCTTTTCAAAATATTTGCTGATTGTACATTTCCTAGTCAGACTTTAAAGTTTTGTTTTACTACTTAACAGCTAAAGCACTAATTCCTTTCTTTTTTCCATCATTTTCCCATTCTTTTCTTTCACTAGGATGCTGAAATACCATACAGCAGACTGAATATTGTCAAAATTTATGTCATTTGAGATCAGATATAATATACCAAGTTCTTTTTAATGTTTCCTGATTTATCACCAAGAAAATGAACAAAGGGCTACTATTTCCAGTTAAGGAGCTACACATAGTTTGGAATGTAAAATTGAGGAATAAAAATACATATCACTGAAACAAAAGAAAATTACAAGGTATGCCCTGGTACAAGTTACATCTCTTTTCTTTTTTATTTATTAAAAAGAAGACATATATGGAAACCATTAGGCAAAGTACTCAGCTTATTTAATGTCAGCCATTGTCATTATTATTATTAAAATGTTAAAATGTATAGGTCAATATAAAGCAAATTTGAATTTTAAAATTTCAAAGTCACAAAACAAAATGTTTTCCCTTTCTTTGGAGTTTTTGTTTCTTTCATAGTTCCCTTCAGCCCAAATACTTCCGTTATGTTCTTGGATGTACCCTACCAGAAGTACAGTATTGAGTTGCATGTTTTAGTAGAAAAAGTTAGGGAAATGTAAAATTCACTCAAAAGTCTCTTTTTGAATGAAGAGTATTTGGCTATTTTGAATTTGTAAGGTCAAATATATGGATCACACAAATAAATTATAAATCAGTCTTGTCAATGAAGCAGCTTGTCACTTAGTATTCTGAACCCCAATTCATCCACTCAAGCAAAAGCACAAAGGGAATTAGTGCACTGTGTACCATCTGTTTTATAGTCCCAGAAAATTACCTTTGTTCCTCTTGGTTTGCCAGGAGTTTCCTTCCTCTATCTCTTTCTTTTGCCTTTTCCTACTCTAATATCTTGTTGTGGCAACAGCTAAGTTTCTTGAATAAAAGGCCTGTCAATTCCTTATCTTCATCAATTCTATCACCTAGAACCACTTTTGACTCAGATTAACCCTGTATCTTATAAAGTCTAAATTATATATACCCTTTAAATTAAATTTATTTCCTAAATCAGATTATCTTCCAATGAATGTTCTTTCTTTCTCAAGTATATTTCCAGCATGTAGCGTTCATATAGAAAGCCACATTTTAATTATAAAAAGTCATTTAAAAATTCAGCTATGGGGAAAGTTACTAAATTGTAACCAAAGCTGGGTCTGTACTGAATGGAATGAAGAGGACAGCTGGCAAATAAGGTATTATATATTTATTTAACTGTCACTTTCTTCCCTCTCCCAACTCTGTCCCTTGTTTTCACCATACATGGGGAGAATTTCTAGGGAATGTACACTGAATACAAAATACTGAAATACAGATTACAAGAAGTTTGCTTTCTATGATCCATTCATCTTCTCAAAGCTTCCCCACAGACAGTTATGAACTTATACTCCCACTCCCTATACTCAAACAGGGACAAGCATTAATGCTGAAATAACAGTAATCAGAGCTAGGAGTTCATATTTTAACCCTAGTTAAACCCTTAACTAGTGCGTAGGACCTTGGCTAGTTCACTCCATCTATTCAGGAGTAAGTTTCCTCATTTGTAAAGAGAAAGGGTTGGACTAAATTACACTGTGGCTGGCTGTGTTCTAGAGACTCTAAAGCTCTCTTAGGATGGAGAAAGGAGAGGGGTAAGATGGCGATTATGTGGTTAAAACTCTTCAACCAGAACAGCTCTGCTGTTGACATGTTTGATTTCTTCATATAGAATTTTATTGGATGTACCCCTCCCCAAACACACACAAAGGCCCATAAAGTAGCTTGCATCTGCCCATAAAGTAGCTTGCATCTGTAAGATGCCCTAATTTCTGTTATATTCTGTACTAGTTCTCCTTATTTTCAGCAGACACTCTTAAGTGCTCATCAAAATAAGGAATGTACTTTCAGGTTCTGAAGGACTTATTAAATTTTACCTCAAACTTGTCATCTCTTGAATAAGTAAGTCAAGAGCTTTAGGATTTACTCATAGGTTTAATTAGTCAAATTAGTCAATTATTCAAAGTGCTAATCACACTCAATCTTCTTTCTGAGACTTTTTCCAAATTAAATCTCCTGAATTTGAGTAGAAAACCTAAATGTACTTGCACAAAGGCCTTCCACATTGTGAGAAGAAAAGGCAAATTACAGACTGATACACATAACACACACCTTACACACACACACACACACACACACATGCTAGAATGATGTCTTCTTTCTACCCTAATGTGTTATAGCTCTACTTTGGGCCTATAAGCTCTTATATAACCAAGTTTGAGCTCCTCCCTCAGGCATACTTTTTATTTCAATCACATTACCATGAGCAAACTTTTGTTCCATATCTCTACTACCCTACAGGAGAGCACTGTGGAGCATAATCTGTGGGCAACTGTGGACAGCAGTCCTAAAAGTCAAAATTATATTCATAGTAATACTAAGGCACATCTTCCTTTTACACTGGGTTGAAATTCCCACTCCTGGAAGCAAAACCAAAAGTAGATGCAACTACAGGCACCTCACTGAGAGTCAATACTGTGGCATAAAACTATATGATAGTCATTCTGTTCTTTAGTCTTATAAATGCTCAAATAATGCTTGAAAAATCCTATTCCAGTTAAGAATTTCCTCAACACAGTTCTAAAAATTGTCCATTGTATTCACTCTCCACCCTTGAGATCTTTTTAATATTTGTGTGGTGAAAAGGGAGTTATACCTCCTCCCCTCTGCCGCCCA
Source organism: Hyperoodon ampullatus (assembly GCF_949752795.1). Lineage (NCBI taxonomy): Eukaryota > Metazoa > Chordata > Mammalia > Artiodactyla > Ziphiidae > Hyperoodon > Hyperoodon ampullatus. Next base: position 110,817,225 of record NC_136921.1, read on the forward strand.
AAAAGCACTTCCCCTGCATATCGACATGGTACTTGTTCCAAAGAAATGCATGTGGGCAGTTGCTTGAGTTATGAACTGAACTAACAGCTTTTTTCCTGGAACACCATTTTTAGTGGAAAAAATGAATAACAGAGTATGATTATTTAGATTTGAGGATTTGGCAAATGTTTTCTTCAAAATAAATAAAATGAGTCTCTCACTTAAAAATCATAACTGTTAAAAAATAATACATAAAAAATTTTAAAAAACACAACTGTTTGTTACAAACTATAAAATTCAAGCTTTCAAAAAAAATTGAATTTTTCAAAACTTTTGTTCTCTATCTTGAGTTTGACTACTTCCCAATACTCTTCTAGTGAGATTTTTCTAGTTATACCATTCAGTGATATTAACTGTTTTTTTAATATTGTGTAATAAACTCTACCAACATTTGGAAGATCTGTATAACTCAATGAACTAATATTTTCCAAATGACCAATGCATAATGTTACAGAATCGTGCATAGGTAAAAGATCCTTTTAAAGTGCTAGATGGACCAATAGATTTTAAAAGCAGAGTACTGATATTTTACGGATATGGTTTCAGGTTTCACAATGCAGATAACCATTGAGGATCTACCATTTATCAAGTTCTCAAGAAGTATCAAGGAAGAGCATCTACAATTATGTGAAAAAGCTATTAAAAAACTCCCTCCATTTCTAACTACATATCTTTATGAGGCCAGAATTCCTTCATATGCTTCAACAAAAGCAACTGACTCCAGAAGAATTGACACAGGAGTACATATGAGAATCCTGAAGTCTTCTATTGGGCAGACATTAAATATTTGCAAAAACATAAAATAATGACATTCTTCTCACCAATTTTTGAAAAAGTATCTATTTTTCATTATATATTATGTATATTTACATGTAATAGTTTTATTTTGCTATTTTAAATGAATTAAGATATTTTATAAAAAGTCTGAGAAATTAATTTTTAATTTCTAATCCAGAAAATATTTATAGGTATAATTCAAATGCCCAAAAGCACTTTTGTGTCCTCAATGATTTGTTAGAGTTCCCCACACTAAGCTCTCCTGTGTATACTTTATTGTGTATTTTACTAAGTTTATTTTACCCTCATTTCAAACTGCTAAGGTTATAATAAGTATTATTCTAGGTCTCTACAGATGCGGACTCTCTTCTCGATTTGGTAATAATATCAGATTTAATGATCATACTACATTATGTTATTGTTATGTTCATCATCAAGAACTTCATGAAATATTTCTCTGACATTCTCTAATTTTTAATACAAGAGTGAATAAGTAGATAAATTTGTCACTGGTCAATATTTAGTGAAAACTCGGTTTGTACTGATAGTGTAAACTATTATGCATCATACAATAAATGGAGGAAACAGTGTAAATGGTAAAGATATAAAACCTATGCTTGATGGTTTTAAATATAACAACTCAGGTTGATCACAAATGACAGAAGCCAGTTGCATATAAATTGGATCAGTAAAGTCTGTTATTAGAGTGATATCAATGAACACAAAGGAGTAGATTGCTCCAAGAGACTGTTTTCCCACAGTAACATCAAAAAAAAAAAAAAAATACAAGCAAAATTGTCAGAATAAACTGTCAGAACTCTGGAAAACAGTCAAATGTTTACAAAAGACAAGCAAACACTGAATCAAGAAAAAGGCAATTTAAAAATAATAGGAAGGCTTGTGGAATTTTTATTTGTCATTACCCCCATCCCCTCACTGTCTTGGTGGCAATCTTTGAGTCAGCAGCATGCATTTGTAGTATGGTCCTGGTTCTAGAGGGAGCAAAGTAGATCTTATTCTCAAAGAGTTGTGTTTGCCTGCTCTAAACTGTCTCAACTGACACAATGCATTTATTTTTGTTACACCTCATCCAGAACAATCAGGGCAGAAAAGCAATGGGTATTCCTCAAAAACATCATAAAGCAAATGAATGAGCCACAGTGACATGGGGAAAAAGACAGAGTTAAGACATAATATAGGGAACCCAAAGCTGGGAGGCAAAGCTGGAAAAGAGTTTATTTGGGAAATTAGGCATTCAAATGCCTACATATATTGGAACATTTGGAAAGCCACATGCATGCCCAGAGCAGTATGCATGCTCAAAAAAGATCTGAAAAGACCCTAAGTTTTCACCTCTGGCTAAACTTTAGGCTCAGTACAAGCAGGAAGTGAAGGCTAAGACAGAATTGCAAATGATCTGAATAAGTGTCACAGCACAGAAGTAATTTGACAAGAGTGAGAGGGTTTTTTGGTCCCCTCTTTTTAAAAAAATTCTACTTTTTTTTTCTTTTTTTATCCTCCCTGCCCCTCCCCACCTCTTGAATCCTAACATTCAAGGAAATCTTTGTAAAAACGTGAGCTGTACATAAATTAAAGGAACAGAGACTTCAGAGACTACACATCACACAGGATACTGACTTTCCAAAATCGATATATCAATATTGATCAACTAATCAATACATCAATATCAATATCAATATCTCTATCTATCTATTTATCCATATATCACTACATCCAATAACACCAGGATACATTCTTTTCAACTACATGGAACATTCTCCAGGATAGACCATATGTTAGGCCACCAAACAAGTTTCAATAAATTTAAAAATATTGAAATTATTCAAAATATGCTCTCTGAATGAGATGGAATGAAAGTAAAAATCAATAACAGAAAGAAAACTGGAAAATCACCTGTATGAGGATGTTAAACAAGACACTTTTAACAAACAGTATTTCAGAGAAGAAATCACAAAGGAAATTAGGAAATACTTTGGGACAAATGAAAATGAGTACAACATACCAAAAGTGACAGGATTCAGTGAAGGCATTACTCACAGAGATAAATACCTCCACTAAAAAAGAAAGATCTCAAATCAATAACCTAACTTTACATGTAAATAAGTAGAAAAAAGAAGAGGAAATTAACTGAAATCTAGTAGAAGAAAGTAATAAATATTAGAGTGATGATAAATGAAATTAGAGAATAGAAAACCAGTAGAAAGAATCAATAAAATCAAAAGTTTTTTCTTTGAAAACATAAACACAATTGACCAAATTTAACTTAAGTTGACTAAGATAAAAAAGAAAGAAGATGCAGATAATAAGTCAGTTATGAAACTGGGAGCATTGCTAAAATTTTATAGAAATTAAAAGGATCATGAGAGAATACTTTGAACAATTGTATGCTAACAAATTAGATAACTTAGATAAAATGGACACATTTCTAGAAACATGTAAACTACCAAACTGACTCAAGAAGAAATAAAAAATCTGAACAGACCAATTACTAGTAAGAAGATTGAGGGCTTCCCTGGTGGTGCAGTGATTGAGAGTCCACCTGCCGATGCAGGGGATGTGGGTTCGTGCCCCGGTCCGGGAAGATCCCATATGCCGCGGAGCAGCTGGGCCCGTGAGCCATGGCCGCTAAGCCTGCGTGTCCGGAGCCTGTGCTCTGCAACGGGAGAGGTCACAACAGTGAGAGGCCCACGTACCGTAAAAAAAAAAAACAAAAAAAACCAAGAAGATTGAATCCATAAACAAAAACCTCCCAACAATGAAAAATGCAGGAACAGATGACTTCACTTGTAAATTCTACCAAATATTTAAAGAAGAATTAGCTCCAATTCTTCTCAAACTCTTCCAAAAGCTAGAAGAGGAAGGAACACTTAATAACTCATTTTATAAGGTTAGACTATTCTGATCCAAATCCAAAGAGAACACATGAAAGAAATGTTAGCATTCCTTATGAATATATATGCGAAAACCCTCAATGAAATATTAGTAGCAAATGGCAGAATGACTTCTTTTGATTGGCCAACCAAATTCTCCAGCATATCAAGAGGATTATGAACTATTAACAAAGAGGATTATTCCAGGAATTTAAGGGTAACCTGACCCAAAAAAAAAAAAAGAGGTAACCAATGTAATACACCACATTCATAGAAAAGAAGAGGGAAAACACATGATCATCTCAATTCATGATAAAATGCATTTGACAAAATCCATCACTCTTTCTTTTAGAAACATTTTAAAAACTAGGAATGAAAAGAAACTTCCTCAACATGAAATAAGGTCTTTATGAAAAATCCACAGCTAAGGTGGTAGTCAGTGATGAAAGACTGAAAGATGTTGTTCTGTGATCAAGAACAAGACAATGATGTCCACTTTGACCATTGCTATACAAAATTATACTGGAAATTCTAACCAGAATTCCAGCCAGGGAAGAAAAATAAATAAAAGACAGCCAATTTGGAAATGAAGATGTAAAACTATCTCTATTTACACATGCCATTGTCTTCTATATATAGAAAACCCAAAGAATCTACATCTTCTACAGCTAATAAGTAAATTTAGAATAAAGGGTTTTAAGTGTTTATCAACACTCAAAAATTAGTTGTATTTCTATACGCCAGCAATAAGCAATCAAAAAAAGATATTAAGGAATTAATTCTAGCTACAATCACATTCAAAAGAATGAAATACTTGAGAATAAATTTAACCAAAAAGGTAAAGAATTTACATTTAAAACTATAAAACATTGCTGAAAGAAAGATATAAATAAATGGAAAGACAACTAGTGTTTAATGATTGAAAGAATATTTCTAAGATGGCAATATTACCCAAAGTGATCCACAGATTCAATACAATCTATATCAAAATCCCAACTGCCTTTTTTTTTGCAGAAATGGAAAAGACAATCCTCAAATTTATATGGAATTGTAAAAGGCCCTGAATAGGAAAAAATTAAAAATTAAAAAAGAAAACAAAGTTGGAGCACTCACATTTTCTAATTTCAAAATTTACTACAAAGCTACAGTAATCAAAACAGTGGCGTGATACTGGCATAAAGTTAGACACGGACTGTGGATTACAATTGCAAGTCCTCAAATAAGCCAATATTATCTATGATAAATGATAATCAACAAGGGAGGAAAAAAAACATTCAATGGGTAAAGAACAGTCTCTTCAACAAATGTTTCTAGGTGAAATGTATGCAAAATATGAAGTTGGACTCCCCACCTTACACTGTACACAAAAATTAACTCAAAATCATTTACTGCCCTAATGCTATGAGCTAAAACCATAAACCTCTTTAAAAAACATATAGGTAAATCTTCATGCCTCTGGATTTAGCAATGGATTCTTAGATACAATACCAAAAAAGATAAGCTGGACTTCATAAAAATTAAGAAGTTTTGTGCATCAAAAGACAGTGTCAAAAAAGCGAAGACAACCTACAGAATAGAAGAAAATATTTGCAAATCATATGTCTAGCAAGAGATTAATATCCAGAACATAGAACTACAACTCAACAACAATAAATCAAACAACCCAATTAAAACATGTGCAAAAGACTTGAATAGACCGTTCTTAAACGAAGATACACAAACGGCCAATAAGCATATGAGAAGATGCTCAACAACACTAATCATTCGGGAAATGCATATTAAAACCAAATGAGATGTCACTTCAAACCTCTTGGATGACAATCATAAAATAAATGGAAAATAACAAGTGTTGATGAGGATGTGGAGAAACTCGAAAATGTATATATTGCTGTTGGAAATGTAAGACGGTGTAGTTGCTGTGGAAAATAGTCTGGTAGTTTCTCAAAAAGTTAAACATGAATTAGCACATAGCCCCACAATTCCATTCCTGGACATACTCATCAAAAAATTGAAAACAAGAACTCAAAAAAAAAAAAAAACCAATGCATGTACACACATGTACATAGCAGCTCTATTCCCAATAGCCAAAAGGTGAAAACATTCCAAATTTCCATCAGTGATTGGATGGATGGATGGATGGATGAATCAATGAATGGATAAACAAATTGTGATACATACATACAATGGACTACTATTCAGCCATAAAAGGGAATGAAATGCTGATATGTGAAAACGTGGATGAACTTCTAAAACATTATGTTAAGTGAAAGAAGTCAAACTAAAAAGGTCATATATTGTTTGATCCCATTTCTATGAAATATTCAGAATAGGTAAACTGGTAGAGACAGAGCTAGATTGGTGGCTGCCAGAAGCTGGGGCAAGTGGAAAGTGAGGAGTAACTTCTTAATGGGCACAGGGTTTCCTTTTGGAGTGATAACATGTTTTGGAACTATATAGAGTTGGTGGTTACACACATTGTGAACATACTAAATGCCATTGAACTGTTCACTTCAAAGTGGATAATTTTATGGTACATGGCATTAGCCATATGGTATAACCCATATAAAAAAGTAAGTTCATTGGCCTTGTTTCCTTAATATTGTATAATTGCTAGTGTTTCTCCAGAAAAAAACAGGGTAGGCTGTGAGTCTGGGATCAGAGGTCTTCTACACCCCATGCAAAAGTCAAATTATTATGCACAGATTTAAGGCACAATTTTCCATTTAAGTAAGGATGTTTCACAAGTCTAGCTTCACTGATTCCAGTTTTTCTAGAGAGTTTTCTCAGTTGGAACTTACATTCAATTGAACAATCTTAGACCAAGAGAAAAGAGTGTGAAAAAATAACCCAAAACAATGAACAAACACTGAAATTGTTCCAAGATAAATTTTCATTTTGCAGAGCAAAGGCAGAGAGTGGGATATTATTTAGTTTAAAATACTGTTTAACTTAAAGGTAATTTCTTTTTACAGATATTGTACCTTCTCCTACCTAATAAATGAATTCTGGAATGAGGTGGCTTCAGTTACACTTCAAAGCCAAGGAACTGGATGTTAAAAGTCCCTGGCAAATAATTGCATATTAAAATATCCCCTTTCACAAATACAGGGGGCTAATGTATGCTAATTTTTTTTCCAGGAGGAGGGGCAATTGGATACAACACCCTCGCTTAAGGAAACTTTCCTTCTCAAAGACCAGGCTATTTTGATTCCCCATTTTTCCCCAGGCTATCATATTCCTAAAGCAAGTATTTCTTTTAAAAGAAGGCAAATAAAAAATATGACAACATATTTAAAGTTGTACAGTGACATGTAAATAGTTTTGATACACTGTGGTTTACGAAAGAAAAGGTTCACTTACATTTTATCATGAGTGTTTGAAGTTTTAGAAAACAATATGATAGAGGAAAGAACTTACGTGTATACTTTGCAGTCACCTACTTCTGTCACTTCTTCCCTAACTACCCCTTGGCCACCCCAACTTAATTCCTTCTTTGCTTTGCATTCCCTTTTGTAAATATACAGGATTAACTCACTCATTAAAAAATATATATATCAAGGCTCAGAATAAAAGCACAGTTCATTTTGCTCTCTCTCTTTTTTTTTTTCTCATATGTTTCTGCCCATACTTTGCATAGGTACAATATAGAGCTTAACTTTTATTCCAAAGGTTAAGACAGTTGTTAGAGCCAAAATGGCCTGGGATAGGGACCCAGCTTCCCCATATTCTAACTGTGTGACAGGCAATTTACTGTAATTTGTAACACTCAGCCAATAATGTAGAATATGAATAAATTAATAGTATCTAATTCATGTTAGTGGTGTGATGATAAATAAAGTAGTACATTTAAATCACTCAGTACAATACCTGGAATGTAACAAGCAGATAATAAATAAATGTTACTTATTAAAACAGATTCTCTTCTGACTCTTATAAAAATGAACACATTATAAGGTAAACTAAATCCCTTACTTATCTGATTGGACAATACAAAAAGATGAAAATAAATAAGGAAATCAAATCTGACTTTAAAATAGAAATGCAACTATAAAGCAAAGACAAAAAATATAACTAGTCTGAATTTATTAGTGGCAGAGAAAATTATTTTTCATTTAACATGAGAGATAAATCTGTTAGAAAAGCAACCACAGTCCATGTTATCTGGGGGGAAACTGTTAGAATCTGTCATTGTTTTCTCTTTGGCAGCCTGATTATGCCTGGGTAATACCATATTAAAATGTGTTCATCTGTGCTGTTCTTGGAAAAACAAGCAGAGACAATTTAGCTTATGCCTATCAATACAACATATATCTCTTTTTAATTCAACAAAATAAAATGTACGATTTGCATCTTGGTGGATGTTGATGTTTATAAGTGAGTACTGCAAATTTCAAAATATGTAAAACATTATTTCCCCCTCATAAAAGCATAATGGGATATTTTAATCGTTGCTTTGACATTTTAAAACACAGGTCAGATGCTTAAATGACACCTTTTAAATTAGAGCTGCCAAGACATTGCTTGCAACATAATATAACATGACATTTTAACTAACTATAACCAGGAGCTATTATTTTCTCAGAATATAATAGTAACCAGAATAAATTCATTTTGAGTTTTTTCATAACAATAACAAATCAGCTGTCACCTGTCCAATAAAGCACTTAATTTTATCAACTGTTTTCTAGGAAATTACCTTTTTTATAAATAGGGACAGATTAATATTTTTAAAGCCTCATTTCAAAGGGTCAAAACATTCCTTTAAAAAATGTGGGGGGGGGCAAGATGGCATATTAGGAGGACATGGGATTTGCGTCTCCTCAAAACTAGGGCACCTACCAGGCAAGGGTGGGGGACCACGGACACCTAAGTGGACGGCAGTTACCCCCAGTGACTGGCTGTTTCAATTATAGTTTTATTTTTTCTAATATATTTTTTATCTTTCTAATTTCATTTTGTTTTTTATTCTTTGATATTGTACTGCTCCTTTTTTTTTTTTTTTTTTTTTTACCGTGCCATGAAGCTCATGACATGTTGGTTCCCAGGCCAGAGGTTGGGCCCAAGCTCCTGTGATGGGAGCTCTGAGTCCAAACCAGTGAAATAACAGAGAACCTCAGTCACCAGGGAAGATTAATCTCAGTGAGGCTGCCTGGAGGTCCTCATCTCAGCACCAAGACCCAGCTCTATGGAACTGCTTGCAAATTCCAGTGCTGGACGTCTCAGGCCAAACAACCAGTAAGACAGGAATAAAGCACCACCCATCAAAAATAAAAAAATTAAATGACAAAAGATATGTTATAGAATAAGCAGCAAGGTAAAAACCTACAAGACCAATTAAATGAAGAAAAAATAGGCAACCTACCTGAAAAAGAATTCAGAGTAATGATAGTAAAGATGATCCAATATCTCAGAAACAAAATGGAGAAAATACAAGAAACAGTTAACAGGGATCTAGAAGAACTAAAGAGCAAACAAACAGTGATGAAAAACACAATTACTGAAATTAAAAATACTCTAGAAGGAATCAATAGCAGAATAACAGAGGCAAAAGAACGGATAAGTGACCTGGAAGATAAAATGGTAGCAATAACTGCCAGGGAGCAGAATAAAAAAAAGAATGAAAAGAATTGAGGACAGTCTCAGAGACCTCTGGGACAACATAAAATGCACCAACATTTGAATTGTAAGGGTCCAGGAGAAGAAGAGAAAAAGAAAGGGTCCAAAAAAATATTTGGAGAGGTTATAGCTGAAAACTTCCCTAACATGGGAAAGGAAATAGTCAATCAAGTCCAGGAAGCCCAGAGAGTTTAATACAAGAAAAACCCAAAGAGAAACATGCCGAGCCACATATTAATCAAACTATCAAAATTTACATACAAAGAAAAAATATTAAAAGCAGCAAGGGAAAAGCAGCAAATAGCATACAAGGGAATCCCCATACGGTTAACAGCTCATTTTTCAGCAGAAACTCTGCAAGCCAGAAGGGAGTGAGAGGACATATTTAAAGTGATGAAAGGGAAAAATCTACAACCAAGATTACTCTACCCACCAAGATTCTCATTCAGATCTGATGGAGAAATTAAAACTTTCAGAGATAAGCAAAAGTTAAGAGAATTCAGCACCACGAAACCAGCTTTACAACAAATGCTAAAGGAACTTCTATAGGCAGGAAACACAAGAGAAGGAAAAGACAAACAAAAAAACCCCAAAACAATTAAGAAAATGGTAATAGGAACATACATATTGATACATATTGATAATTACCTTAAATGTAAATGGATTAAATGCTCCAACCAAAAGACACAGACTGGCTGAATGAACACAAAAAGAGGACCTATACATATGCTGTCTACAAGAGACCCATTTCAGACCTAGGGACACATACAGACTGAATGTGAGGGGATGGAAAAAGATATTCCATGCAAATGGAAACCAAAAGAAAGCTGGAGTAGCAATTCTCATATCAGACAAAATAGACTTTAAAATAAAGACTATTACAAGAGACAAAGAAGGACACTACATAATGATTAAGGGATCAATGCAAGAAGAAGATATAACAATTGTAAATATTTATGCACCCAACATAGGCGTACCTCAATACATAAGGCAAATGCTAAAAGAGGAAATCGACAGTAACACAATCATAGTAGGGGACTTTAACACTCCACTTTCACCAATGGACACATCATCCAAAATGAAAATAAATAAGCAAACATAAGCTTTAAATGACACATTAAACAAGATGGATTTAATTGATATTTATAGGACATTGCATCCAAAAACTACCGAATACACTTTCTTCTCAAGAGCTCAAAGAACATTCCCCAGGATAGGCCATATCTTGGTCACAAATCAAGACTTGGTTAATTTAAGAAAACTGAAATCGTATCAAGTGTCTTTTCCAACCACAATGCTATGAGACTAGATATCAATTACAGGAAAAAAATTTTTTTAATTACAAACACATGGAGGCTAAAAAATACACTACTAAATAACCAAGAGATCACTGAAGAAATCAAAGAGGAAACCAAAAAATACCAAGAAACAAACCTATGATATGCAGCAAAAGCAGTTCTAAGAGGGAAGTTTATAGCAATACAATCCTACATCAAGAACCAAGAAAAATCTCAACTAAACAACTCAACATTCCACCTAAAGCAATTAGAGAAAGAAGAACAAAAAAATCCCCAAAGTTCGCAGAAGGAAAGAAAACATAGAGATCAGATCAGAAATAAATGAAAAACAAATGAACAAAATGATAGCAAGGATCAATAAAATTAAAAGCTGATTCTTTGAGAAGACAAACAAAATTGATAAACCATTAGCCAGACTCATCAAGAAAAAAAGGGAGAAGACTCAAATCTATAGAATTAGAAATGAAAAAGGAGATGTAACAACTGACACTGCAGAAAAAAAAAAAGGATCATAGAGATTACTACAGGCAACTATAGGCCAACAAAATGGACAACCTGGAAGAAATGGACAAATTCTTATAAAAGCACAACCTTGAAAGAATGAAGCAGGAAGAAACAGAAAATATAAACAAACCAATCACAAGCACTGAAATTGAAAGTGTGATTTAGAATCTTCCAACAAACAAAAGCCTAGGACCAGATGGCTTCACAGGCGAATTCTATCAAACATTTAGAGGATTCTTCAATATATGCAAATCAATCAATGTGATACACCATATTAACAAATTGAAGTATAAAAACCATATGATAATCTCAATAGATGCAGAGAAAGCTTTCAACAAAATTCAACATCCATTTACGACAAAAACTCTCCAGAAAGTAGGCATAGAGGGAACTTACCTCAACATCATAAAGGCCATATATGACAAACTCACAGCCAACATCATTCTCAATGGTGAAAAAGTGAAACCATTTCCTCTAAGATCAGGAACAAGACAAGGTTTCCCACTCTCACTGCTATTATTCAACATAGTTTTGGAAGTTTTAACCACAGCAATCAGAGAGGAAAAGGAAATAAAAGGAATCCAATCGGAAAAGAAGAAGTAAAGCTGTCACTGTTTGCAAATGACATAATACTATACACAGAAAATCCTAAAGATGCTACCAGAAAACTACTAGAGCTAATCAATGAATTTGGTAGAGTAGCAGGATGCAAAATTAATGCACAGAAATCTCTTGCATTCCTGTACATTAATGATGAAAAATCTGAAAGAGAAATTAAGGAAACACTCCCATTTACCATTGCAACAAAAACAATTAAATACCTAGGAATAAACCTACCTAAGGAGAGAAAAGACCTGTATGCAGAAAATTATAAGACACTGATGAACAAAATTAAAGATGATACAAACAGATGCAGAGATATACCATGTTCTTGGATTGGAAGAATCAACATTGTGAAAATGAAAAACAAATACTGTATGCCAAAAGCAATCTACAGATTCAATGCAATCCCTATCAAACTACCACTGGCATTTTTCACAGAACTAGAACAAAAAAGTTCACAATTTATATGGAAACACAAAAGACCCCGAATAGCCAAAGCAATCTTGAGAAAGAGAAATGGACCTGTAGTAATCAGGCTCCTGGACTTCAGACTATACTACAAATCTACAGTAAACAAGACAGTATGGTACTGGCACAAAAACAGATCAATGGAGCAGGATAGAAAGCCCAGAGATAAACCCATGCACATATGGTCACCTTATCCTTGATATAGGAGGCAAGAGTATACAATGGAGGAAAGACAGCCTCTTCAATAAGTGGTGCTGGGAAAACTGGACAGCTACATGTAAAAGAATGAAATTAGAAAAAAAAATAAGAATGAATTTAGAACACTTCCTAACACCATACACAAAAATAAACTCAAAAGGGATTAAAGACCTAAATGTAAGGCCAAACACTATAAAACTCTTAGAGGAAAACATATACAGAACCCTCTATGACATAAATCACAGCAAGATCCTTTTGGACCCACCTCCTAGAGAAATGAAAATAAAAACAAAAATAAACAAATGGGACCTAATGAAACTTAAAAGCTTTTGCACAGCAAAGGAAACCATACACAAGACGAAAAGAATGGGAGAAAATATTTGCAAACGAAACAACTGACAAAGGATTAATCTCCAAAATATACAAGCAACTCAAGCAGCTCAATATCAAAAAAACAAACAACCCAATCCAAAACTGGGCAGAAGACCTAAATGGACATTTCTCCAAAGAAGATATACAGATGGCCAAGAAGCACATGAAAGGATGCTCAACATCACTAATCGTCAGAGAAATGCAAACCAAAACTACAATGAGTTATCACCTCACACCAGTCAGAATGACCACCATGAAAAAATCTACAAACAATAAATGTTGGAGAGGGTGTGGAGAAAAGGGAACTCTCTTGCACTGTTGGTGGGAATGTGAATTGATACAGCCACTATGGAGAACAGTATGGAGGTTCCTTAAAAAACTACAAATAGAACTACCATACGACCCAGCAATCCCACTACTGGGCATATCCCCTGAGAAAACCATAATTCAAAAAGAGTCATGTACCACAATGTTCATTGCAGCACTATTTACAATAGCCAGGACATGGAAGCAACCTAAGTATTCATCGACAGATGGATGAATAAAGAAGATGTGGCACATGTATACAGTGGAATATTACTCAGCCATAAAAAGAAATGAAATTGAGTTATTTGTTGTGAAGTGGATTGACCTAGAGTCTGTCATATAGAGTGAAGTAAGTCTGAAAGAGAAAAACAAATACTGTATGCTAACACATATATATGGAATCTAAAAAAAAAAAAAAAAAAAAAAAAAGGTCCTGATGAACCTAGGGGCAGGACAGGAATAAAGACACAGACGTAGAGAATGGACTTGAGGACACGGAGAGGGGGAAGGGTAAGCTGGGATGAAGTGAGAGAGTAACACTGACATATATACACTACCAAATGTAAACTAGATAGCTAGTGGGAAGCAGCTGCATAGCACAGGGAGATCAGCTTGGTGCTTTGCTACCACCTAGATGGGTGGGATAAAGAGGCTGGGAGCGAGACACAAGAGGGAGGGGATATGGGGATATACGTGTGCATATAGCTTATTCACTTTGTTATACAGCAGAAACTAACACAACATTGTAAAGCAATTATACTCCAATAAAGATGTTACATAAATAATAAATCTGGTGTCTAAGACAATAGTAAGAGAGAATTCTTTGCCTCAAAGTCATATTTGCAGGCACATATCAAGGCAAAGTGATGAATTCAAGTCAGTCTGATACAAAGGTCAATTTAATCACTCTATCTGCTGTACACTGTCCACAAACTAGGTACCTAAATTCATCCCAATTCTGTTGGCCTTAGACGTATTATCTAGAAAACTACTCTACTTTCTTTAAATTGGTGTGTTATGAGAAATAAAAAAGATGATTGTTCACTCCCTTTGGAAAATATCTGTAAATTGGTATTTCTTCAAAGAAAAGCACACATCCTCAAATGTTAACTTCCAGTTTTTGTTTTGTTTATTTTTCAGGATAGGATTGCACAAATTTCTCAGGTTCTCTCTACTTCCTTGGTTCTAAATTTTGGCTCAAATGAACTATGTGAGCCTAACTTCATGGATCAAATCCTCACCTGACATTAAAGATTTAACTCATCATCAACATCACAGTGGAAATCTCAAACTCTGTAAATTATTTTCCAAAATGGAATCTGAATCTACTGTAAACATCTTACTATTAGAGATACATCTCTAAGGGAAAATACAGACATTTATATAGTGGAAGTGGACCATCCTTATTAAATTACAGTTTAACTGAGATCAAGCAGAGTTCTGGTATCTTATACCTGAGTGCTTGACTTCTTTTATACTCTGATAGAACTGTGACGATCAACCCAAATGCTCACCTAGAGAAGGCACTAAAGGAATAAAAAATTGCCTAAAAGCAAGAGCTAGAGCTAACGATGAAGACACAATTTCAGTGCCTTACAATGTTGTCTTTAGTCAACCATGAGAGTAAATTAACCTGATGACTTTGTTTTGACACTGACTGATTACAGACATTAATCAAAGGGCAACAGGCCACTGCTGCTGAAGAACTGGTGGAATATAGGCAGTCCATAGGTGGTTATTTCAACATGGCAATCAAACTTAAGAGCTTGATGAATATCCTCTACCAAATACATTCTAACTCATAAAATACGCTTCTCTATTTTTCAAACAGGTCAAAATGGGTAACTGTATTCTGTGTGAAATGTTTCCTAACCATGTTCACTGTCATTCTGCATATTAAATAAAAATATGAGACTGCGGAGTAAATGCATAGCTACCTAAAACTCGTTTCCAGAACTTTAAGCATGAATATACACCCATATATTTGTAGAGTATAATTATTGATCTTATTGTTACCTATTCTGAAAATAAATGTGGATACTCTTTTTTCTTTAAATACAAACAACAACAACAACAAATACGTGGGCTGGATCAATACATCCAAATAAGTGCCCTTTAATCTGAAAAAAAATTTTCTTTCAGAAATAGTTACTTATTAAAGAAATACTTGAATTGTTAACCTACTCTTCAAAAATAATTAGGACTTCTTTTCACAAGGCACGGAAGTTGCTGACAACCTTGGAAATTAAGACACCTGTGTCAAATTACTTCTGTAATAAAATTTGCAATCAAACCAAAATTACAATGAACATGTGTTTCTCTGGTTATAGGCTTGCATTCCTTAGCACTTACCTGCAAAATGTGATGCTATTTTGAGCAAAACAGTTTCTAAATCATTTCTTAGACTAGATAACTCCTTGTATGCTTTCTCCCTCACCCACCCTCCTCCAAAAAATTAAATATATTTTCAAGGTAGAAGGGGTTTAGTGAGAGAGCTCACCAGATTTAGTCTGTTGCTATATTTGTTACTAAGCAAGCCACCATTATTGCTTTTGTTATTTTATTAGGTCACAGATATTAGAGCTGTAATGAACTTCAAGAAATCATTTCAGTTTCTGGCAAACCAAAGATGCCCTTTTCTTCAACAAAACACTTGGGGTCAAAGGAGGTAAGTGATTTGTCCAAGGTCGTATACTGTAAATCCCCTACATACAAACGAGTTTCGTTCCAAGAGCACATTCATAAGTCCAATTTGTTCGTTAAGTCCAACAAAGTTAGCCCAGGTACCCAACTAAACAAATCGGCTATGTAGTACTATAATGTAATAGGTTTATAATACTTTTCACACTAATAATACATAAAAAACAAACACAAAAAATAAAGAAAACATTTTTAATCTTACAGTACAGTACCTTGAAAAGTACAGTAGTACAGTACAATAGCTGGCATCCAGGGGCTGGCATCGAGTGAACAGGCAAGAAGAGTTACTGACTGGAGGAGGGAGAGGAGGTGGGAGACCGTAGAGCTGAAGGGTTGTCAGCAGTAGGAGGTGGAGGGCAAGCTGCATGTGGCAATGTACGCCGGACACGTGAACTAACATACATGATTAGACATGTGAATGCATGAATATTCGAATCTTTGAAAGTTTGCAACCTGAAGGTCCGTATGTAGGGGACTTACTGTAGCTATAAAGGTGTTGAATTTCTGACCCCAACACTTACTTGGAAGGATTGTTCTAGAGTCAGCTCTTTATCCTAAAAGGTCAAGTATCTGGCTGAGTAATTTCAGAATCAGAAGTTTCCCTTCCTGTCATGGATTCCCCTTCCTGGTTGAAAGTTTCCATCTGTCTGACTAGCTTTACCTAGAAAGCTGGGCCTTGGGGACATACTTGTGAACAAAGGAAAGATTAGAGGGGGTTGTTGCATGTTATTCCCTCAGTTGGAGGTTTTCCCTTGCGGGTCTATTCTAGCACTGCTGAGGGTGAGAAGAGGGAGGCTCCGTGTAATCAGAGCACTAGAGTCTGACCACAGACAGGCACACATGTGCTAAATCAAAAGGCCACACTCATGGTCTCGATGCACATTCTAGCCCTCAGAACCAGAGGTTAAACAAACTCAGTTCTGTTTTTTTTTTTTTTCCTGTCTAACGAGGGAGGCAAGACTAGATAATTTCTAAGAGTACTTCTAGGCTTAGGACTCAGGCCACAAACTCTAAGTCTTCTGAGCTTATATTTTACTCTGCTGTTTGGTTTGAGCCCACCATGGAGGCCATGTAGCCAGGCTGGTATTTGCTCGTTCATAACTCAAGCAAATTCCTAAACCACCATCATTACCTATGTCCACTTCATCAATTTATATCATCTTCCAACCCCTGGTGACATTGAGTTTACAAACAGAGAGTGTAGAACACAAGTTGTTTGTTTTCTGTAACAATACTTTTTCCACTCCAGCATACTGACTTTTATTTTTCATTTCATAACATCCCTGCCAAAAATAACAGTGAAATCTAAAGACATCTGAACATGTGGTATGTAAAACAAACACTAAATTATAAATCTAAATAATAATTGCACTTCCATTTGTGTGTGATTACTTTCATATGAAATTAACTCTTTGGGTTGGGATATGTGGTTGTTGTGTGCTTGTGTAGCTGGGGAAGAAGGAGATTGGAAGTGATAGATATAAAGCAGGAGATAGTGAGGCCAACTATGATAGTACCTAGAAAGCTGTACTCCATAATTATCTATTGATGTATGAAGAAAAGAATGAACAGACCACTGAAAGACTGACGCCAGATTAAATATTTAGTATTTTTCCACCTGTCATAATTTAAAATTGAAATCACAGATCTATATTCCTGAAAGACTTTATACTTTTTCTTAGAAATCTCCCTCATGCAACACAGTGTTTGGCATTGTGTCTGGTGGTCAATAAGTACTTAATAATAAAAATAATAAGAGGAATGCCAGCAGCAGTTCTACAGACTGTACTAAACACCTCAATTTTATTATCTCATTTATCCCTCACAGTAACACTGAGACAGGCTGGGACCTGGGACACTTTGCTGCAGTGCTTGCACCTGGACAAATGTCTTCTTAAGCAACAAAATACAAAGAAACTATAAAGGACTAAAAATAACTGCGTGCATTCCCAGTTGGGGCAAATTATGGACAACAAGATACAAAAAGACCAAAAAACTCCCAACTGCCACTTCTGAAGAGTCAGGAGCAAAAGGAGGGCACTGCACATGCCTCCTGCACACAACACCACCAAAGGGGTGGGCAAACCACCTAAGCCCCCCCCACCCCAGCCTGACCCCTGGACACACCCCTACCCTCACCCCACATAAGGATCCAGCTTGCCCCCCCTCAGGGAGCGAGCAAGGAAACCTGTTGTTTGTTCTTGCTCCCCCCTGCTGCAGCAGGGGCCCCAATAAAGCCTTGCCTGAATTTCTTGTCTGGCCTCTTATCAATTTCTATTGATTAAAGGGGCCAAGAACCCGGGTCGGTAACGACACTGTAAAGTTGGCATTATGAGTTGCATCCATAATACAGATGGGTGAAGACCAGGTTAAATTATTAGCCAGCTTCACAAAACTAGTTCTGCGAGAGCCATAACTCAAACCAAGGTGTATCTTGCTTAAACCCTTGTTTTAATAAATGAATAAGTGCATGACAAAATGAATGCAACTATCCTGTGTTTTTATTACTGGGGCAACTTGGTAAGGGTTGGGTAGAGGTGGTTTAACTTACTGAGTGACCAAGATCTTTGTTATACCAAACTCCCAAAGACACCAAGGTATCACTATGGCCTCAGAGAGTTAACAAGAAAATCTGAGAAACTGAATCACTGGGAAAAGGATACTAGAATCAGATGGAAGAAAGTTCAAGAGAAACATATAGGTATTCTATGATACTAATTTCTTCCATCTGGCTGATAGTCATCAATAGAAGCAGTGAAGCCATGTCATTCACGTTTTTAAGAATTATGTCAAAATTCCTACGGTTAAGTGAAACACTATGTTGAACATTAGCTCATCTTCCTTTAACAAAGATTCTTGGCAATCGGCAGCAACTCACAGCCATCACATTGCTCAAGTACACTGTACTGCAGATGTACAAATGAGGCTGTTAAGAGACAGCTCCTGAGAGAATGATGGATAAGCCACCTCTTATAAGAGAAATTTCTTTCTTTCTTTTTTTTTTAAAGTCTCCTTCTCTTCAGTTTCCTCTCTCCTGACTCCCTTAATTTCTTTCTCAATCTCTTCATACGTTAAATAACAACTACAAACTATATTTTTGGGAATCTATACATTTCAAAGCCAATGTTTTTTACCAAGATGGTATATGTCACAAAGTACCATATTGGAACACCTGATATTGCAATTTGTATAATTAGCCACCATAATGAGTTGACTAAATGACTGTGAAAGAGAGCTTTTGTTAAGCAAATGTTGGACATGAGGAAATAAATTCAACATGTTTAAGGGGCTTGTAAATAACAAAACTGGGGCAGGAACTGAAGTTATAAATGTATAGCCTTTAACAACAGGCATATGAGTTGATATGGGGACTAGCTCAATCCTATCATAGAAATGACCATTTTTTTCACCACCATATATGGTGATCAGTTTTTGAGCAAGCTAGAGTTGGGAGTTTCAAATGTGAGCAGCCTCTCTCTGCCTTCTGTGTTATCACCTACCAAAGAGTAGTAAAACTTCTGAGTACTGAAATAAACCCCAGAGAACAATTAAACCTACTGATAATTTATATAGTAGTTTTCAACTATTTAACATAAAGAACACAATTTAAAGAGTAATGCAAGAGCAAACTGGAGAGGGTCTTTAGACAGAGAGAAACTGGGAATGTATAAACTACAGAGAAAGACGAGAGAAAGTGGAAGTGTCTTATTTAGAGGCTTAGCTCATTTTCTTTTGATCTAATCCTCTTTGTCTGTCAAATCCTCCCTTACCACTGTCATTATAGTTGGGCTGTCTCCTATATATGGAAACTTCCAGACTCCACTCCCTCAACTCCACCCACAAGAAAAGTCAAACGTGTCCCGCATTTATTAAATTGACAAACATAACAAGTCTCTAAACAGCATTGGAGACCAAAGGTTTCCTTGGCATTCTCAATATATATATTTTACATTTCAGCTTCCCCCAAATATCTTGCATGGTATTTAAACCACAAAATGACTGTGCCATGTGCGAAATGTCTGGTTATTCATTTTTTTATTCCAACCAATGCTAATGTGTCCTAAGATACCACATGTGACTACCCTCTTAAGGCATTTGAATGTGAAATTATCATCCACAATACCATCATAAGAGAGTAATAAAGACATTACCTGGGGTTAAGAGGATGACTGACATGGTGATGAGTGAGCATACAACTAAAATCACCAGCAGGGCAATAGCAATTCCCTTCCAGTTTCTCTGTGGAGGGCTGTTACTTCCCAGTTCCTACCGAGATAGAAAAAAAAAAAGAAGTTTCATAATTATACATGCTCCAAGAGAAATGTACTCATAAAGGAATGATTCAGTACATGGAAGAATCACATTGAAAGCTGATTAGAATCCTCTTCCTCTTTGGTAGCCCATTTAATTATTCAAAGGTGTATATATTATAAATGGCTACCTTTTGGGGGGCAATCTTATTTCTCCAAGAGATAAAGCAGCAAAGGTTTATGCCTGCTGTCTAAAATGTGGATGGCATTAAAATACATGGAATATAAACACTAGGATGATAGCCAAGATACTCTGCAAAATAATTATGTAAATAAAGTGTGCCCATTTACATTTTTTCTTGCTACAATGGAACTTACAATAAAGATTTAAATATTAATATTCCTGAAGCACTATAGACCACTTTTCAAACTGGTAAGGGGAAAAAAAGATTAGTGATGGGAAAATCATTCAAAATGCCCCCTCACTGCAGAGCAGTGCACATTTGTCAACTCAAAAGGTCCTTTTTTTAAACAGTTCCCCTACCACTCATAAACATCAACAGGATGTAGTAACTAAATTAAATGAGTGCTTCTATATCAATGGTTTATGACATCCTCTCCCTGGGCAGCATGCATGATATTGGCAAGGAGGTATGATTGATGGGGTAGGATAAACTTGAGCATCTCTTACAATACATATAGTAAAGCTTTTCATTTTTCAGATGATCTGTGTTCTATTCTACTGACTAGAAATATATGAGCATCATTCACCAAAGTAAAGCACAGACCACACTAGTTTGAAATAAATGCCAGATTTTCTTTGTAATAAAGTTTATAAAACACTAAGCTTCTTGTTTCTTTCTTCCTATCCCAATCCCCAGCCTCTTTTCCTCCAGTCCTAATAGAGCCTTCTTTATTCAGAAATAGTCAAATGATTTGGGGACAAATCAAACAAAACGTAAAGGTTTCCAGTTCACCGTATTTGCACAAATCACCCAAGAAGCCACAGTCTTCCTTTAAACAAAGATAAGTAAAATAGCAAAGATTTGATAAGCTATAAATGGCTTATTGTGACTCACAGTTTAAAGCACTGAAGCCAATTTTCATATAGGGATAGTGGCATTCAGTTCTGCAATAAACTCTTTGGACTTAAAGAACTAGGTCCTAACTAAATGCAAGAAGAAACCATGCATAGGAGGTATTTTCTTATTGTTTGTTTTTCCCCTTCTCAGATCAGTAGCTTTAGGTTTTTCACTCTGATGAACCAAATCCAGCAGAACTCAATTCCAATCTTTTTTCTAAAATGGCTCACTCCATACCTCATTTTCTTGCTTATTAATGCTTATTGTCCAATACCTCTCTCCCTTCTGAATTTTGGTTAGAATTTCCATTCATAAACTTATTCCACATAAATCAAAACAGTAGATTAGCAAATCATCAGCGCTTAAGTAACAACATCAAGAAAAGCAATAGTTTTCTTAAGACCATAAACCCTTTTCTGGAATGCGATGTGACTGCAGGTTTCCTGGGCAATTTCTTTGTCAGAATCTGTGTGGTGTGATGACCAGTTATTCTCCATATTAAAGCTCTATTTAAGACTACTCAGAAGCCAGAATGATAGATTAGAGAGGCAATGCTATACGTAGATGCCTATGCTGGGCAAAAAGTTGTGAAACACTCATCTCAAGAACTAAGAGATAATGAAAGAAGGGCAACAAACAATAGGAAGTGAGTATCTGGATGAAGAATCATAAACACTTTCATATTTATTAACTCAAAGGGAGGTAAGAAAAAGGAAAAAAGAATAATTGTAAGCAATTATAACTGTCTTCTCAGTCCAGTAAAGGAATCAAGGGGAAATGATAATTTTAAACCTACTGACTCTGATCTTGATTCACTGTCACTGGAACGCAAGGCAAATTATTAGACAAATGTGTTCAGAGTGTGTTTTTCAGTTTTTGAATATGATGTAACTATGCAATGCCTACCAAGCATTGTCTAACAGCAATAATAGATATCTTATTATGTGTCTCGTATTGTACTGAGTACTTTATATTCACAATCTCACAAAATCCTCATGAGAATTAGGTGAGATTACAATTATTTTGACAAATCTGCAGATGAGAAACATGGGATTTAGAGACATAAATAACAAACCACTTACTGCTAATCAGCAGGATATCTCAAGGTCCAATCCATGAAAGTCTAGCTTCAGAAACCACACTCACACACTATAATATGCTATTCTAAAAGGAGATATTTCTTGAATCAATCAATAAGCCAATGAAGCAAGGAATGATTTGAACCCCTACATCATAATAGTTGTACTTTAATACCTTTTATCTGAGAAAATTCACAATTTTATAAAAGCTCTTCTGAAGTCTGTAATGCTTTCAAATAAACTCATATTTTCCCAGGAACGGCAGACTAGGAAAAAATATACCATTTAAAAAAATGGTAAAACATGTTTGAGTACAAAATACTTTTCTGTTCATAAAGTGATGCACATAAGAATGTCTGGCTCCTCTAAAAATGACCCATCAATACCAAAAGCATCTACAAGTCCGTTTTAGGAACTGCAGACTTAATGAACTCTTACTATAATTCCCATCTTTCCATCCATCTTAAATTCCGTTACCATTATATTTCTAAAGCATGGTTTTACTTACATCACTTTATTCACAAAGTCCTTTAATGTCTCTACGTTATCTAAAGAATTAAGTGCAAATGTGTGAGTCTAGAATAACAATGGTCTATAGCCAAGCTCCAGTCTTTTCATCCAACTTGATTTTTTTTTTTTTTTGAGAAAGAACACTACCCTATACTGCTCTGATTACCATTTCCAACATATGCCTCAGATGCTTCAAACTTCACCTAACCATTCCACTCCCAGTTTTTTTCTCCAATTCCTTTCATACGCATCCAATTACAGACATTGTCAATCATTCAACATCCTGCTCAAATGTCTCTTCTCTTGAAAATTTCCCCCAATTATGCGAGCCAGACATAATTTTCCTTCTGAAAAAAAAAAGCCTAAAATGCATTGTACCAATAGGTTTGAGACCAACTCCGCTACTTAATAGCTATGAGATTGCAAACAACATGCCTCTACAATTTCCTAAGCCTCAGGCTTCTTTTTTAGCTGAACAACTGGAATAATAAAAATAATTATTTTTAGATGTAACAAGGATTAAAACAAATTATTCAAACAAAGCTCTCACTTAAATGTACAAGACAGTTCACACTAAGTGAACTGCTTGGAATGTTCTTCCTCAGTACACTTGCACGTCACTCTTTCTCTCTCTCTCATCATTGCAGGTCTCAATCTCAAATGTTCCTTCCTTTGAGAAGCCTTGCCTGGCCATCCTCTACAAAATAACATTATATATCCACTTCTGTTTCTTCAATTAGCTTTATTTTTCTTCATATCATTATCATTTTTGAGTATATTATGTCATAGTAAATCATACATCTATAATAATATAAATTAAGTTGTTTAAATGTTCATTTTATCAGTCTCAGCTCTCCAGAATAGAAGCTTTGTGATGTCAGTAACCTAGATCATCTTGTTCTCTGCTATATCCCTAGCATTTTGAACAGTGTTTGGCACATACTAGGTATGCTATAGATAATAAACGAATGAATGAATGAATGAATGAATGATAGCAGTTCTGATAATGGTGATGGTAATGCTTAAAGCCATGTATAAACAGCCATCATATCCCTGTCAAAGTTATCTCCTTAAGGTAAGGAGCACATCTTAGATAACTTTATATTCCTTAGACCACTGAACAAATTCTAGCCCTTTTAATAGGTGCTTAGAAAATAGTTGCCCAGTTAATTAAGTGGTATAAATGGTACCTGAAATGGTATAGAGCTACAGTGTCATTAGTTAAATACACATCAATAGTAATTTTTAAAAAAGGAACTACTTGCTATAGATAAATTTGATTGCAATTATTTTTAGCTTCATTTATCTGATGCTTGGATCCCAAAATACAGTTGCCATTCTTCAGTTTATCTTCTTCTTGGACAACCTCAATAATTTCTATTGTTGCTGGAAGTGGTTCTAATTGGCTCTGCTTTTCAATGACTTCCTCCTAGCCAACACCTGAAAACATACACGCCAGACCCACAGGACAGGTTTGTGCTGGGCAGCAGCCTGACCTTGCAATGTCATCATCTGAATGCTTTGGAGGAAGCACAGAGTCAATGTTGGGATATTAAATTCCCTGGAGAGGTTTGAAGGCATAAGAACAAATGTTTAAGAATCCATATATACAGTTGTTTTTAAAGTCAGTCCTCCAGTGGATAGATGCATAGGTTAAAACACTTGCGTCCAACTGCAGCTGATGTTCAGTGTTGTGATTGTCTAGAGATGTTTTGGTGCTGCAGTCCACACTAAACTCATTCGGTAACCTAGTTATTTATGTTGTGTTTACTGCCAATCAAATTACTCATCACCCTTTAGAGAACAGTTTAGTTTCTAAGACGGATGTTCTCGACACACATAGTTTACCTAAATCCAAATGAATTTTTAATGTGTTCAAATACAAAGGAAAAAAATGCTAGAAATCATAAGCAGAAAACATCCAAGATTTATATATCATTTCCTTGGGCAAAATAAGGAAAAAAGCCGAACCAACAAATTCAATTTTCTTAAAAATAAGAAAAAGAATATAAATGCATATAATAAATATAAATATATATTCCACTTGTAGTTCCCCTTAAAAAACTCCATGTTCAACTGCCATATGCATCATGAAAAGAAATATGATCCCTCCATATTAAAATTGTATCAAAAAGTAATAACATTTACAGGAAGATGCAAGGAGGAAATATCATCAAGATATTGAAATTATGTCTGCAGATTGGATGAGGGTGTGTTTTAATAAAAATAGATTTTTTAGGGCTTCCATGGTGGCGCAGTGGTTGAGAGTCTGCCTGCCGATGCAGGGGACACGGGTTCGTGCCCCGGTCCGGGAAGATCCCACATGCTGCAGAGCGGCTGGGCCCGTGAGCCATGGCCGCTGAGCCTGCGCGTCTGGAGCCTGTGCTCCGCAACGGGAGAGGCCACAACAGTGAGAGGCCCATGTACCGAAAAAAAAAAAAAAGATTTTTTTCCATCACATGGTGTTCATATTCACAATTGTGAATAGTCTCAACTGTGAATAGGAAAATAGTCCGAAGCATTTACACTTAATAATTGGAAAATACCTTAAAGGAACTTAAGGTACTTTTAAATGTTGTATATTGTTTCATGATATTAGAAAAGCATAGCATTAAGTTAGGACTTTTAAAGCCATCTGTAAAATAATGATTAAAAAACTGATTAAAAAAAATCCTTTTACATCATTCTTAGAAATGTTTAGCCAGCTCTGGCTTGAAAGAACTTGTGACATGGGTATTCAGCAGTTGGCCAATTCTCTTTAAATCATTCTGTTTAACAAAATGCACTGCAGTCTTTCAGAATATAGAACATTATACTACATGCAACTGGGAATACAAATTAAAATAAGAACCGTCCCCAGTGAGTATAAACACTAATGAAGATTTTGCTTACCACCAGTATAGTACGAAGTTACATAAATAAAGGTAACCCAGCAAATCGCAGAATTTTTCTATGGGAAATGAGGGGAGACGTTATTAACTTCCTTGTACTGATATAATTTTTTTCTTTAAGCATTCATACATCATTTCCTAAGAAATAAGGTACTAGATGTGGTGGGATTATAGAATTACATATACAAAATCTGGAAAGACAAAAGGAATCAGAGGATTTTTTTCTTTTTTAAATAGGTGGAAAGTGTGTATAAAAACACACAGGTATTGGAAAATGGAACAAAGTGTGCATTTTTTTCTTTTTAGCAAAAATGATAATTGACAAAATTTACAACCTGGAATAGACCAGTAAGCGTAAAAGAAATTGAGACAATTTTTTATATAGCTCCACAAAATTACAAGGTCACAGATTTTGCCTCTAAGACACAAATAATTCCTGTGCCATTTGAAACATTTCAGAGTATACTGAAAGAAGGAAAATTCCAAAATTTTAATGTTTACCTTGTCTTGATTGTCTGAAATAGAAAGCACATAAAAAAAAAATTTAAGCTCAATTTAAATAAAGAAATAAATGCAAAAGTACTAAATAAAATGTTAATGAATTCAATGCAGGAGCTCAATATAAATAATAATTAAACATTGTGAGATATTTCCACCACTAGGAGATATAGTCATAGTTCCCTACAACATTTACTGATAATAATATCCACCACTAGGAGATATAGGCATGGTTCCTTACAACATTTACTGATATCAGTAAAGAAAATATAATCATAAAGCTTGTTTTTCATATTTAATTTTCAGTTTAACACTTGTAATACCTACTGCTTCTTAAAATTGCCCATTATACTTGTGGACATTCACAAGTTCTTCATTTATCATGTTTCTCCAATTAGAAAACTCTACGCTAAATAAAGTGCATAGTTTTGGTAAATAATCACATTTCATACAGAAAGTTATACATTTTTTCAAAATTACATCTACTATAGTTTTGTGTTATCAGTGTACATGAGGCAGTGCTGAATAAATGCTACTCATAGTATGAACTATGGACAGCAGCATCAATATCACCTGGGAGCTTATTAGAAATGCAAGACAAGAGTCTTTTATTGAGATTTGCTCTATTCTTTTTTTAAAAAAATTCTGATTTGGTTTTATCTGTTCAACAGTAATTTATTTATAAAAGAACTAGCAATTGTCTCAGTTGTAATTTGTCATTTATAATTCCCTGATAATTATATTTGTTTGTGACACACTCCTAGATGGATCACCATTAAATTAGAAACAAAACAAAGATGAAAGCTATCATCAATATATTTTTCAGTAATAGTTTCACATTTCTATTATCATGATTTAGAGGTTTGGCTGATCATCTATGATTCTGAACCTGTTTAGGCTTCAAAACCACAACTAAAACTGTAAAAGAAACAATTAAAAAAGCAAACAAACAGATCTGATATCAGCAAGATGGCAGACTAGGATGCTCCAGGTCCTCATTCCCTCATGGAAACATCAAGTAAACAACTATAGAGTAATTAAAATAGCATTACGGGAGCTCCAAAAACCAGTGAAGGATATGCAGCAACCAAGCAAATGCCCAATCAAGAAAAAGTCACACTTAAAAAGGCAGGAGATTTCATGGCATGTTTGAATACCCTCATTCCCTCCCTGGCACAGTTTAGCATGCTCAGGAGGAAGTGACTCAATTCCAAGTTCCTTCCTTCAGATGGAAAAAATAAGTGGAACTTGTTGGCATGTTCTGGCCTATCTGTGGGCTACCTGAGGGACGGGTTTCTGTCTTGCCTGACAGAAATAGCAGCATAGTTTAGATCTCAGGTTAGAAGGCATGGAAAGCAGTGGAGTCTTCCATGGTGCAATGAAAACTGCTGGACTATAAACAAGCAGAATTTGAGGATAGAGATTACCTGCTTAGAAACACAGTGGAACACTTAAGACCTTAAGAAAAAGCAGGGTGATACTCTTAAAGAAATCAAGACATTTTAAAACAGCAATGTATACAGGGGAACTGGGAGTAAGGGAGGGGGGAACATGTACACACAGGCCAAGGGAAGACAAATGCAAAAATCCTGAGAATATCTTGAGGCTTCCTGCTGGATTGATTAGAAAACATCTTTCTGTGAACAGGGCCAGTCTCCAAAAACTGGAAGAAGTGGCTATTTTTTCAAATGCCCTATTTTCAACAAAAGATCACAGGTTTACAAAGAAAGAGGGAAACATGGTCCAGTCAGAGAACAAAATATACCTCTAGAAACTGACTGTAAAGTAACAAAGATTCTGGACTACTAGAGACTTTAAAACAGTTATCAGAAATATGCTCTAAGAGCAAAAGGAAAACATGGACAAAGAACTAAAGAAAATCAGGAAAATGATATATGAACAAAAGATGATCAACCAAAATACAGAAATTATTTAAAAAAAAAACACAGAATTTCTGGAGTGGGAAAATACAATAACTGAATTTAAAAACCTAACAGCAGACTCAAACAATAGAAAAGAGAATCAGTGAACTTGAAGACAGGTCCTTTGAAATTATCAAGTTTGAGGAGCAAAAGGGAAAAAAAGAATGAACAAAAGTAAACAGAACCTATGGGACTTATTGGGTAGCACCAAATAGAGCAATGTACATATCATGAGAATCTCAGAAGGAGAAGAAAAAGAGAGAGAAAGGGTACGAGAGTTTATTTGAAGAAATAATGATGGAAACTTCAAATCTGAAGAAAGATATGATTATATGAAAGCACCAAAAGCTCAGTGAACTCCAAGTAAGATGAACTCCAAGTAAGATAAACCCAAAGAGATCCATACTGAGGCATATTTTAATAAATATATTAAAAGTCAAAGACAAAAAAGAGAATCTTGAAAGAAAAGTGACTCATCACCTACAAGTATCTGCAATACGATTAGCAATGGATTTCTCAGCAGAAACTTTGCAGGCCAGAAGCAGTGGGACAATATATTTAAGGTACTGAAAGAAAAAACTGTCAACCAAAAAAATCCATGTCCAGCAAAAATGTTCTTTGAAAACGAGGGAGAAATTAAGACATCCCCAGAGAAATAAAAGATAAAACACCTCATTGCCCCTAGACTTGCCCTACAAGAAATGCTAAAGGGAGTCCTTCAAGTTGAAATGAAAAGATTGCTAGACATAAACTGAAGTCATAAGAAAATGCAAAGTATTCCATAAGGATAAATATGAGGACAAATACAAAAATTAGCATTTCTTTAATTTTGGCTTCTAACTCCACATTTTACTCTTCTACAGAATTTAAGAAACAAAAACATAAAAATTAATTATAAGTCTGTGTTAATGGGTATACAATACAAAGATGTAATTTATAACATCATTTACATAAAGTAGGAAGGATGGAGCTAAAAAAAGAGTCCAGTTTTTGTATCCATCTCTTTGTGGGGAGTTACTGTTTAATGAGTATGGAGTTTCAGTTTGAGAAGATGAAAAAGGTTCTGGAGATGGATGGTGATGATAGTTGCACAGCAGTATGACTGTACTTAATACCACTGAGAGTACACTTAAAATTATTAAAATGGTAAGTTTTATTTTATGCATATTTTGTCACAATTTTAAAAATGTAAATAATAGCAACATTCATCATAGGAACAGATATATTAAGTGACTTTAGAAAGTTTTAGTGTCCAAAGGAAGAAAACCACAAAACTTTACCAGAGGATTTCTAAGACCACTTGAAGGAAATAGGGAATCACTGCATTCCTGTTAAGTATGATTCAATATGGAAAAAAATGGTCATTTCCTAGATTAATCTAAAAATTTAAAGTAATTCCAATAAAAATCCTAACAGAACTCTTTTTCCTTGAACTGATAAAATTATCTCGCAATTCATCTGGAAAAATAATCATATGAAGATAGAATAACTTTGAAAAAAGAAAAATAATGATGGATGCCAGATACTAAAATTTAATATAAATCTGTGCTAATGAAAATTGTGGAATATTAGTAAGAAAGGAAACATTAATAAACAAAACTATATTTCAAAAAAATTCCATGCACACACATATCAGCAAATTGTTTATATTTTGATCCCAATTTCTCATTATACCTTCTTTCTGTAAGAAAGCCAACTGGGGTTTCACACATCACTCCAATGAGGTGATTTCATGGTCTTTATGGTGCCAAATCAGAGAGCCAATTTTTCCATTATTTTACAGGAATTCTCAGCAGCATTCTAATGCATTAACCAATACAGCCTCCCAGGAAAGTCTTTCCTGTGACACCACACTCTCCTGCTTTTTATCCTGCATTGCTAGCCACTTCTCCATTTTCTTTACTGGTTTCTTCTTAGGCTTACCTCTAAACTATGGAGTTCCCCCAGGTTTGGCTCGGGCCCACCCTTTTCTCTACATAAACACTATTTCTAAGGATAACATTTAATCTCATTTTATATCACTCAAAACATTTTAATCAGTTTTATATGTTAAATGTTTAAAATGGAGGGGCCGGGAAGATGGCGGAAGAGTAAGATGCGGAGATCACCTTCCTCCCCACAGATACATCAGAAACACATCTACACGTGGAACAACTCCTACAGAACACCTACTGAACGCTGACAGAAGACCTCAGATCCCCCAAAAGGCAAGAAACTCCCCACATACCTGGGTAGGGCAAAAGAAAAAAGAATAAACAGAGACAAAGAATAGGGACGGGACCTGCACCAGTGGGAGGGAGCCGTGAAGGAGGAAAGGTTTCCACACACTAGGAGACCCTTCGCGGGCAGAGACTGCGGGTGGCGGAGGGGGGAAGCTTCGGAGCCGCGGAGGAGAGCGCAGCCACAGGGGTGCGGAGGGCAAAGCGGAGATTCCCGCACAGAGGATCGGTGCCGACCTGCACTCACCAGCCTGAGAGGCTTGTCCGCTCACCCGCCGGGGCGGGCGGGGCTGGGGGCTGAGGCTCGGGCTTGGGTCGGAGCGCAGGGAGAGGACTGGGGTTGGCGGCGTGAACACAGCCTGAAGGGGCTAGTGCGCCACGGCTGGCCGGGAGGGAGTCCGGGAAAAAGTCTGGAGCTGACGAAAAGGCAAGAGGCTTTTTCTTCCCTCTTTGTTTCCTGGTGCGCGAGGAAAGGGGATTAAGAGCGCTGCTTAATGGTGTTCCAGAGACGGGCGCGAGCCGTGGCTAACAGCGCAGACCCCAGAGACGGGCGTGGGACGCTGGGGCTTCTGCTGCCGCCACCAAGAAGCCTGTGTGCGAGCAAAGGTCACCCTCCACATCGCCCCTCCCGGGAGCCTGTGCAGCCCGCCACTGCCAGGGTCCTGTGATCCAGGGACAACTTCCCTGGGAGAACGCACGGCGCGCCTCAGGCTGCTGCAACGTCACGGGCCTCTGCCGCCGGAGGCTCGCCCCACACTCTGAGCCCCTCCCTCCCCCCAGCCTGAGTGAGCCAGAGCCCCCGAGTCAGTGGCTCCCTTAACCCCGTCCTGTCTGAGCGAAGAACAGACGCCCTCAGGAGACCTACACACAGAGGCGGGGCCAAATCCAAAGCTGAAACCCGGCAGCTGTGCGAACAGAGGAGAAAGGGAAATTTCTCCCAGCAGCCTCAGGAGCAGCGGATTAAAGCTCCATGTACCCTGCATCTGTGGAATACCTGAATAGACAATGAATCATCCCAAATTGAGGAGGTGGACTTTGGGAGCAAGATAGATTTTTTTTTCCCTTTTTCCTCTTTTTGTGAGTGTGTATATATATGCTTCTGTGTGAGATTTTGTCTTTATAGCTTTGCTTTCACCATTTATCCTAGGGCTCTGAACGTCCATTTCTTTTTTTTTTTTTTTTTACTTTATAAAAATTTTTTTTCTTAATTTTTTTCTAATTAATTATTTTTTATTTTAATATTTTTTCTTAATAATTATTTTTTATTTTAATAACTTTATTTTATCTTTATTTTATTTTACCCTCTTTCTTTCTTTCTTTCTACTTTTTCTCCTTTTTATTCTGAGCCGTGTGGATGAAAGGCTCTTGGAGCTGCAGCCAGGAGTCAGTGCTGTGCCTCTGAGTTGGGAGAGCCAACTTCAGGACACTGGTCCATAAGAGACCTCCCAGCTCCACGAAATATCAAACGGCGAAAATCTCCCATATATCTCCATCTCAACACCAAGACCCAGCTTCACTCAACGACCAGCAAGCTACAGTGCTGGACACCCTATGCCAAACAACTAGCAAGATGGGAACACAACCCCACCCATTAGCAGAAAGGCTGCCTAAAATCATAATAAGGCCACAGACACCCCAAAACACACCACCAGACGTGGACCTGCCCACCAGAAAGACAGGATACAGCCTCATCCACCAGAACACAGCCACTAGTCCCCTCCACCAGGAAGCCTACACAACCCACTGAACCAACCTTAGCCTCTGGGGACAGACACCAAAAACAACGGGAACTACGAACCTGCAGCCTGCTAAAAGGAGACCCCAAACACAGCAAGATAAGCAAAACGAGAAGACAGAAAAACATACAGCATATGAAGGAGCAAGGTAAAAACCCACCAGACCTAACAAATGAAGAGGAAATAGGCAGTCTACCTGAAAAAGAATTCAGAATAATGATAGTAAAGATGATCCAAAATCTTGGAAATAGAATAGAGAAAATGCAAGAAACATTTAACAAGGCCCTAGAAGAACCAAAGAAGAAACAAGCAATGATGAACAACACAATAAATGAAATTAAAAATACACTAGAAGGGGGCTTCCCTGGTGGCGCAGTGGTTGACAGTCCGCCTGCCGAGGCAGGGGACGCGGGTTCGTGCCCCGCTCCGGGAGGATCCCACATGCCGCGGAGGGGCTGGGCCCGTGAGCCATGGCCGTTGGGCCTGCGCGTCCGGAGCCTGTGCTCCTCAACGGGAGAGGCCACAGCAGTGAGAGGCCCGCGTACCGCAAAAAAAAAAAAAAAAAAAAAAAAAAAAAAAAAAAAATACACTAGAAGGGATCAATAGCAGAATAACTGAGGCAGAAGAACGGATAAGTGACCTGGAAGATAAAATAGTGGAAATAACTACTGCAGAGCAGAATAAAGAAAAAAGAAGGAAAAGAACTGAGGACAGTCTCAAAGACCACTGGGACAACATTAAACACACCAACATTCGAATTATAGGGGTCCCAGAAGAAGAAGAGAAAAAGAAAGGGACTGAGAAAATTTTTGAAGAGATTATAGTTGAAAACTTCCCTAATATGGGAAAGGAAATAGTTAATCAAGTCCAGGAAGCACAGAGAGTCCCATACAGGATAAATCCAAGAAGAAACACGCGAAGACACATATGAATCAAGCTATCAAAAATTGAATACAAAGAAAACATATTAAAACCAAAAAATCGTCAACAAAATACTAGCAAATAGAATCCAACAGCACATTAAAATGATCATATACCACAGTCAAGTGGGGTTTACCCTAGGAATGCAAGCATTCTTCAATATACACAAATCAATCAACGTGATACACCATATTAACAAACTGAAGGAGAATAAACATATGATCATCTCAATAATGCAGAGAAAGCTTTTGACAAAATTCAATACCCATTAATGATAAAAACTCTGCAGAAAGTAGGCATAGAGGGAACTTTCCTAAACATAGTAAAGGCCATATATGACAAACCCACAGCCAACATCATCCTCAATGGTGAAAAACTGAAAGCATTTCCACTAAGATCAGGAACAAGACAAGGTTGCCCACTCTCACCACTCTTATTCAACATAGTTTTGGAAGTTTTAGCCACAGCAATCAGAGAAGAAAAAGAAATAAAAGGAATCCAAATGGGAAAAAAAAAAGTAAAGCTGTCACTGTTTGCAGATGACATGATACTATACATAGAGAATCCTAAAGATGCTACCAGAAAACTACTGGAGCTAATCAATGAATTTGGTAAAGTAGCAGGATACAAAATTAATGCACAGAAATCTCTTGCATTCCTATACATTAATGATGAAAAATCTGAAAGTGAAATTAAGAAAACACTCCCATTTACCATTGCAATGAAAAGAATAAAATATTTAGGAATAAACCTACCTAAGTAGACAAAAGACCTGTATGCAGAAAATTATAAGACACTGATGAAAGAAATTAAAGATGATACAAATAGATGGAGAGATATACCATGTTCTTGGATTGGAAGAATCAACATTGTGAAAATGACTCTACTACCCAAAGCAATCTACAGATTCAATGCAATCCCGATCAAACTACCACTGGCATTTTTCACAGAACTAGAACAAAAAATTTCACAATTTGTATGGAAACGCAAAAGACCCCGAATAGCCAAACAATCTTGAGAATGAAAAATGGAGCTGGAGGAATCAGGCTCCCTGACTTTAGACTATACTACAAAGCTACAGTAATCAAGACAGTATGGTACTGGCACAAAAACATAAATATAGATCAATGAAACAGCTTAGAAAGCCCAGAGATAAACCCACGCACATATGGTCAACTTATCTTTGATAAAGGAGGCAAGAATATACAATGGAGAAAAGACAGCCTCTTCAATAAGTGGTGCTGGGAAAACTGGACAGCTACATGTAAAAGAATGAAATTAGAACACTCCCTAACACCATACACAAAAATGAATTCAAAATGGATTAAAGACCTAAATGCAAGGCCAGACACTATCAACTCTTTGAGGAAAACATAGGCAGAACACTCTATGACATAAATCAAAGCAAGATCCTTTTTGACCCACCTCCTAGAGAAATGGAAATTTAAAATAAGTAAACAAATGGAACCTAATGAAACTTAAAAGCTTTTGCAAAGGAAGCCATAAACAAGACAAAAAAGACAACCCTCAGTATGGGAGAAAATATTTGCAAATGAAGCAACTGACAGAGGGTTAATCTCCAAAATTTACAAGCAGCTCATGCAGCTCAATAAGAAAAAAACAAACAACCCAATCCAATAATGGGCAGAAGACCTAAATAGACATTTCTCCAAAGAAGATATACAGATTGCCAATAAACACATGAAAGAATGCTCAACATCATTAATCATTAGAGAAATGCAAATCAAAACTACAATGAGATATCATCCCACACTGGTCAGAATGGCCATCAACAAAAAATCTAGAAACAATAAATGCTGGAGAGGGTGTGGAGAAAAGGGAACACTCTTGCACTGTTGGTGGGAATGTAAATTGATACAACCACTATGGAGAACAGTATGGACACTCCTTAAAAAATTACAAACAGAACTACAATATGACCCAGCAATCCCACTACTGAGCATATACCCTAAGAAAACCATAATTCAAAAAGAGTCATATACCACAATGTTCATTGCAGCTCTATTTACAATAGCCAGGAGATGGAAGCAACCTAAGTGTCCATCAACAGATGAATGGATAAAGAAGATGTGGCACATATATACAATGGAATATTACTCAGCCATAAAAAGAAATGAAATTTAGTTATTTGTAGTGAGGCGGATGGACCTAGAATCTGTCATACAGAGTGAAGTAAGTCAGAAACAGAAAAACAAATACCGTATGCTAGCACATATATATGGAATCTAAGAAAAAAAAAAAAGGTCATGAAGAACCTAGGGGTAAGATGGGAATAAAGACACAGACCTACTAGAGAATGGACTTGAGGATATGGGGAGGGGGAATGGTAAACTGTGACTAAGTGAGAGAGTGGCATGGACATATATACACTACCAAACGTAAAATAGGTAACTAGTAGGAAGCAGCCGCATAGCACAGGGAGATCAGCTCGGTGCTTTGTGACCACCTAGCGGGGTGGGATAGGGAGTGTGGGAGGGAGGGAGATGCAAGAGTGAAGAGATATGGGAACATATGTATATGTATAACTGATTCATTTTGTTATAAAGCAGAAACTAACACACCATTGTAAAGCAATTATAGTCCAATAAAAATGTTTAAAAAATATTTAAAATGAATGCACAGACAAGATATTAAAAAATAAAAACAAACTGATCTCTAAGTAAACAGACAGCTAAAGGTATCACTATATCCTTCGAGCAGCCTACACTCTACCTTTATATGTGTAACACCTTTATTTTAATGTATCATCACTTGTTACTTGTAGTACTTATTGCTTCTCAGATGCATGCCATTCACAGTTTCCCATATTTTTTTCTCTTCTTGGATGACAATTCCATCTTAAGTAGAGTACGTATTTTGACCAAAGGTTTTACATTTCTCGAAATTGGGTTTCCTATTAGGTGGTTTCCATCCACCTAGTTAGATAGTTCCTTAGCTCTCAGTGCAGTCCATGAACCAGCAGAGTCTAAAGCTGACCTTTAGATGCTGTTGAATGTCTTCTGAAAGCATGCTTGAAATAAAAATTATTTAGCCTCATTCCAGACGTTCTGAATCTCCATGGCCAGGCCCGGCCCGACAATGTCTCTTAACAAGCTGTCCAGATGATTCTGCTGTATGCTAAAATTTCACAAACATTCCCGAGGTTAGTGCTACTCAAAGAATCGTCAGTGTCACCTCTGAGATAGTATAAATGCAAATAATTCAGCACCGTCACAGACCTACTGAGTTTCTGGGTCCTGAACAGTCTTTGTTTTAACAAGCTTCCAGATGATTCCTGTGCACACTAAAAGTTGAGAATCTCAATTGTAGAGATAACTCCTACAGTTCTGGAACTGTTAAAATGATGCACTTCAGCTTCAGTGAAATTTGGTGAACACATTATGGCTTAGAAGCTTTGGAGTCAGTACATCTGGATTTTAAATTCCAATTACATACTTACTAGGTCTATTACATATACAATTGAAATAATATTTTAAAATTATGAATCCAACCAATAGTGCCTGAGACACAGTGGTCACTTTGATTATCTTCCTCTGTATTTGTTATTTACCAAATCAAGTTTTAATCTCAATTGAGTTCCACCTCAATTGCATGTGAGACCATTTCACACTCATCTTTGCATCCCCGACACCTAGTACAGCACATAGTAAGTGTTCACAAAATATCTGGACTGACACACTATGCTCAGCTTTATACTTTAAGAGTAAAGAATAGGATCTTTAATCTTGAGGGATGCATCTCTGCCATTTGAGGACAAGGATGCCTTTGAAATCTAAAGAGAAAAGACATCCCAGGAGAGTAGCTGTCGACTCATCTCAGAAGCTGTATGCTTGTTGTTTAAAGAGCACTAAAAGAATCTCAGTGATCTACAAACTGGATCAACAGGCCTAAATTTCTGGGGTTCATTAGCCAGCATGAGTTTCTAACAAGCCAGACCATCATCTTTGAGCTTGATTTCAGATGAGAAGGCTGAAAACATTATCTTCCGCTAAGTCTTCCCAAAGTTCTAATATTTTTGCAAACTAACCTCTTGCCTATGAGGACGTCAGGGAATCTAGTCATTTCTCATTGTATCTGTGATGCCCAGCACAGTTTTTGATACATGGTGCATCAATCCACATTCACTGATGATATGAACGTAACAGACTAAGAAACTATTTTGGGGGCTTTGTATAATACTTTATATTTACCTTGCAGTTACTTTCAGAATTTCAACTTTTAATTTTCAGTACTATTATATCAATAGATATAAAACTACTTTTATATCAAAATGTGATATAAAACTAACTTGACAACAGATTATCCATGTCTAATGTGGAATATTCATTGTAGAGAGAGAGAAAATAGTAAACCTAGCAACCTGGTCTACATACATGCCCTGCGTGTCTTAAGATAAGGCTTTCATTTTCTTAGGCATCAAACAGAAATAGCAGCATATGCCCAAATACTGCCATCGGACCTTGTCTCATGCAGTCAGCATGTCACAAAACCCATCCCCACTTTTCTGCCTCCTAGATAAAACAGCTTTGCTTTGCTCACATACACAATAGAAGTGATATTACCAATTTGCATATGGTATCTGTGAGCCTTGAAAGAAATAATGCAAGTGAAAACTGTTCATAAACTATTTAGTCTGTATTAATTTAAATTTTGTAACCATCTCTCTCAAATTTGAAGAATAAAAAAAAAGTATATAATTGTTCATGAGTACTAACTGTCATTGAGTCAGGAAAAGTAGTTC
Source organism: Hyperoodon ampullatus (assembly GCF_949752795.1). Taxonomy (NCBI): domain Eukaryota; kingdom Metazoa; phylum Chordata; class Mammalia; order Artiodactyla; family Ziphiidae; genus Hyperoodon; species Hyperoodon ampullatus. Next base: position 110,854,867 of record NC_136921.1, read on the forward strand.
CTTTGAAACAGGTTTATAAGACTTTTGTAGACTCTTAATGAACAGATACATTTTTGAAGTCTCAGCCTGTTGCAAAGATAGATGTCAGCTTATACTGGATGATGGATGGAAGGAGGAAGGAAGGGAGAAATGAGGGAAGGAAGGAAGGATTGGGAAGGACTCCAGATGAGTTTACTCCCTTTAGAGAAGTGACAATCCTAGCAGTCTAGTTGGAGAGATCAATAGATCATTAAAGAATAGACGAAAAAAGAAACAGAAAAAATATTCTTAAAAAATTAACATTGTAGTGTAAGAAGCTGAATGTGATAGGAATCCAGAGAAGAGAAGAGAACCCCGGTGGTGTTACATTTCAGGTATGCTAAAGACCAAATCTATATTGACCCTTTCCTAGTTAAAGAAGACTTGCATCAAGAAGGGCTTATATGTGAAAGACAGAAGAAGTTCACCCCAGGCTGAGGGAAACCCCATTCCTTGTTAACTCAAGTTGAACAAGGTGTGTTTAATTTGCTTCCTTTTCTAGTGGTTAGTTAAAGGTTGCCATTGCCCGGGAGTCAAATAAGATTCCACACAGAGGTTAAGAAAATAGTAGAGCCATTGGCAAAGCAGGACTGGCTGAAAGGAACAAGTGGTGCTATAGCCAAGTTCAAAGCCAGCATTATTAATTTGCTCTTCATAACACAACTGACCTTTAGATGCTGCTGAGCATCTGGGGACAAATTTGGCAATCCACCAGATCTCCTTATTTTAACTAACTGCACTTCTACATCACTACTACCAACTCCCAAGCCAAAAACCTTCCCAGTAAGTCAGCACTGGGTCGGATCTGGAAATCCCTCTCCTCCTCAGGAAGAAGTGCCATTTTTCAGTTGCGCTCACCAGAGGAAAAGTCTGTGGCTAGGAAGAATTCTCTTTCAGTAGGAAAGCCTTTGGGGTTCTCAGGAGTAGACACTAATATTGAAATAGAAATAGACACATTTGACATAGCTCAAAACTTGATTTTTTTCACACATTTATTTATTGAGCATCTATTATTTTTAACCCAGAAAAAATGTAATAAACTTTGAAAATTAAGCATTTCTTTGTTAAAATTTTCAACAATGCCCTTTAAATAGCAGGAATGGAGGTAGGCCACTTTTTTTTTTTCAAATTAAAACATAGCATGTGTGTAGGAGAAAATCTTTCTAATTCTTCCTCCAGATGCAGAAATTTAATATCACAAAAGGGCACCTATAGCGAGGACATCAATTTTACAACTTTTTCTTCAAAAAAACCAAAAAAGAAGCAGACGTCAATGTAATGGAGCAGAACAGGAACTAAATGGGCTTTTAATTATTTTTATCACTTTTGCCCTTAAAAATGTTAATAAGTATCATACAGGTATTTAAAAAGGAAAGAAATAATTTATATTTTCACTGTGCTAATCAATATTCCTGTGCTCCTTTTAACTGGAGATGTAAAGAATATGTTAACTTCTCTATTGTCTGTAATGGTTATAACCGATTCTAACACATATATGCTATACATACACACCCTGCAGCGAAGAAAAAAGAAATTAACAGAGATGTAGACCTTTTATTTAAATCTGCAGTAACATAGTATCCTGGCTATTTTTCAGAAACCCCATGGACCAAGAATAACTGAATAAACCCAAGGTAAATTGCACTTCACCTGCATAAGTATGCATCATGCATCATTTGTGCTCTGCTTAAAAGAGGACTTCTCAGGCTGAAATTTTTGTGTGGGTGAGTAAGGCAATTACTCGCCTCAAAGCCAGTCAATGTTTCTATTCATCTGCTGAGAGAGTCTTTTTTCCCCCTGTCTGTGAATACAGTAGCCAGTATCTGCAGCCTTCGGAAGAATGTCCCCTCAGAACTGCTAGTTACAAACTGACCATCCCCCAATCTTTCAAAAGAGGTTTGCTCTAAATGTTCATTTTGTTGGAATTGTTAGAGAGTTTAAATCTAATTTTTAAAAAATTTTGGCATGTCTTATATTTTCTTTCTCCAAGAGACATACATAAAATTCAATCAACTTTATGTCTGCGTGGAGGAGGTGGAGATGGGAAGTGACAAACCACCTGCCAGGAAGAGATAACCAACTGTCCCTCCCGAAAATCGTCACTGCTTTGGCCACATGATAGACATCATCAGCTCAGTTTCTGGTGATATTTACTAGCATAATAAAAGCATTCTGAGAATTTGGGTATGCTTAATAGTTATCTCAAACCAATCATAAGCTCTCTCCTCATAAAACACACTGATGTAAAGATCCCACGTTTATAGTTACAAGTAATAAGCTTACCATAGAGACCCATGTCATTTTTCATTTTGTTAAGTCTTTTAGAAGAGATTTGTGAAGATAAATTTAAGAACAGTTCTTCAAAGAAGAAAAACTGTAAATACTATACTGGAGGCTCCCTTCCTCAAAAAAGCAACAAACAAAGGGGAGAGGTGCAGAGAGAGAGAAAACAAAACTAAACAATAATTCTCCCAGATTTAAATTTACAAAACCTAATCCAAACTAAGCAAAATCTACCAACTAGCATACGAACTCCATGAATCTTGTTTCTTTTTTCACTCTATCCATAGTACTAACAGACCCTGATGCACAGTAGAATTTCAATGTATGTTTGGTAAATAAATAAGTAAATCTCGAAAACCAGAAGTATATTTTTTCCATAGGTCAACCTCCTGGTTAATGTACAATGTGATGGCCTTGTGGGCCTCTCTAGAATGACCCATTGATGCCTCCATGTTTGCATAAGGCCCCTTTCCTAGTCTGTTCATGGCACCTTGGCTTACCTCCATGGTAGCACTTATTAAACTGCATCTGATGGTCCAGTTTTGTGTCTCTTCCACTAGGCTATCACTTTCATCAGTAAATATTTATTGAATGGGGGGGGGATGACTGGCTTAGAATACACACTACTAGTGAGATTGAGGGTCTTCTTTCTCAGGAAATATATATTTCTTTCTTCCTCTAACTTAATTTAAATATAACTGACATAATATTGTGTAAGATTTAGGTATACAAAGCAAAAATTTGATACACTTAGGTACTGTGAAATAATTACCACAGTAGAATCAGTTAACACCTCTATCACCTCATAAAAGGAGCATTTATTTTTTGTGAGAACATTTAAGATCTACTCTCCTAGCAACTTTCAAGTATACTATACAGTATTGTTACCTACAACTTATTCATCTTGTAACTGGAAGTCTGTACTCTTTGACAGTCATCTCCCCATTTCCTCACCCCCTTGCCCCTGGCAACCTCTCTGTTTCCATGAGTTTGGCTTGTTTAGATTCCACATATAAGTGATATCATACAGTATTTGCCTTTCTCTTTCTGACTTATCTCACTTAGCATAATGCCCTCAAGGTCCATCCACATTGTCGCAAATGGCAGGATTTCCTTCTTTCTCCTGGCTGAAAAATATTCCGTTGTATATACATAAATATACCTCATCTTCCTTATCCATTCATCCATAGATGGACACTTTGGTTGTTTCCATATCTTGGTTAATGTGAATAATGCTTCAATTAACATCTCTTTGAGATCCTGATCTCATGTCCCTTCATATATTCCCAGAAGTGGGACTGTTGCATCATGTGGTAGTTCTGTTTTACACTTGTTGATGAACCTCCATACTGTTCTGCACAGTGGCTATACCGACTTACATTCCCACCGACAGTGCGCAAGCGTTCCCATTTCTCTACGTCCTCCTCAACACTCATTATTTCTTGTCTTTTTGATGATAGCCATTCTGATATGTGTGAGATAATATCTCAATCTGGTTTTGACTTGTGTTCCCCTAATGATTAGGGATGTTGAGCACTTTTTAATGTACCTGTTGGCTATTTGTACGTTTTCTTTGAAAAAATGTCTATTCAGGTCCTCCTCTGTCCATTTTTCAATCAGATTTTTGTTTTGTTTTGTTTTCTTTGTTTTGCTTGCTATAGAGTTGTGTGAGTTTCTCACATAATTTGGGTATTAATTCCTAATCAGATTTAGTATTTGCCAGTATTTTCTCCCAAGGGAAAATATGTTTCTTTTGTTGTGGTTTTCCATGTTAAAAAATTGCTTATCTCTTTCCTTTGATTTGGCTGTTAGGGGAAGACAAAGCATATCAAAACAAAGTGCTTCCTGAAAGACTTGGTTTGCTCCTTCAACACAAACTGAGATTTACAGATGTCTGTGTTGATTCAGATTTCAGTGATCAAATATGAACTTTCAGAAGATCACCCAGGATATATGAATCCAACATAACTGTCCTTCTTCTCTCCTTCTTTTTCCCTCTTTTCAAAAGATCATCTCTGAATCTCCATTGTAACTCTCTCCATTTACTAGATGCATTACTCTAATGATGCCTGTGTTATTAAGTCCCACAGTTTCTGAACAATTCAACATCACCTTTTATTCTTTTTTTACCAGAAGATTGTCTGTACTACATGATGGTACCACAGTAAATTTGGGGAATAAAAGGAAACACTGCTTTCTCCGAGTTGAATGGAAAGAAACAGAACTGGTCTCAATTTACAGAGAAAGTCACTGACTATATCCTGACTACAGTCTTATATGCAGAAAAACTGTTCAGCAATCAGAAGGAGGTAAATGTCAGCAGTGCCCTTTTAGTTCATAACAACTCTGATTCCCAATACACACAAACTCCTATTGAAGAAATGAACGTATAAGGAAACATAGGGCTAAGACTATTAAATATCTTAACTGTAAAACTATTTTCCTTACTTTGATTCCATGTTCATCAAGCAACTTCTAGATGTTCATTTAGTTTCCTTGAAATGCCTGCCAGTAGAGACAGAAAGGCTTGACCAGACTGACCTAAGTCCTACAGGCTGGAAGCACAGGGAGCTCTGCTCAATATTATGTAACAACCTAAATGGGAAAAGAATTTGGAAAAGGATAGACACATGTATATGTATAACTGAGTCACTTTGCTGTATACCTGAAACTATCACAACATTGTTAGTCAACTATACTCCAATATAAAATAAAAAGTTTTTAAAAAAAGACTTAAACAGCACTAAGGAAAGTTAGACCAGTAACTGATCATAATGAAGGATGGGATACATACATGGCATTATTTAAATGGAATAAAGATTCTCTCTAGAAATATTTTACAACAGGACCTGATGCTGCCTGTCTTAGATAGTTAAAGAAAAATTCTATAAGGAAGCAATGCTTGACCTGAATGACCACTTAAAACACTTTCCAGTTCTAGATTGTTCCAGTTATGCAAACTTACAGGAAAGGCAATCAATTTCCCTAGTGTTAAGAATGAGAAAAAGTCTATACTATGTAATGGCTCTGGGGGAATGTACAGTGACACAGTGCTATAGATCATGAAGTCCAGTCATATCAAGGTCTTGGTATTGCTGAATGTGTTGAAAAGTAATGAGCCTACAATGAAGATCTGATCAGTGACCATTTCATCCTCATAAAAGATCAGTTCTGAAATTTTCATGCTTATATAACTCACAAAAGTGTCCAAGTAGTAGTAATTTCATTCTTACTGATAAATGGGTTTAAGACTCAATACATCCATCATTCATATAAAGGTAGTAGTGCAAAAAACATATGAATAAATAAAATATATTGATACAGTGGGCATATAAGTTGTTCTGGAACGTAAGTATTATGATAGCAGTAGAGAGCTAGACTGTGCTTTACCCAATATTTCTAGAGGAAAAACAAAACACACCATTAATTTACCAGCTATTGGAAATTTGTGGTGAGTAAAATGCAACATGCAATGTTGGTTAATAAAGCTTAATGGCAAAAATTTTTATGTATCTATATTTAATAACATTTTATTAATAGCCTTGAATATTTAGTCTGGGGTAGATTGAAGAAGTGATATGTGATAAAGGGGCAAACCCATATCTATGGTTAGATAACAAAGGTCTCTCCTTTGTGTATTAGAGGTGGAAAGATAGGCAGATTAGCAGTGATTAGTCTGCCTCAGAGACTGAAAAGATGATTTGTCTTATCTTCATCTCCTTTAAGGGGAAAAAGGAGCTCTCTTTGTTGGCCTGAAAGAAGTGCCTCCATCACAAGTAATATGAGAGTGTTAAAGAAATCAGAGACAAACATCCTGCATGTGCCTAATCATTGAAATGTCATGATTTAGGGGGAAAAAAAAAAAAAGAAATGTCTTTCCCCAAACATATACTGTATCACCTTAGAGATATGCTGACTAATCCTATATAAGTGGTATCTTTTGGTTTAAGACAATGGTCTTACAGGCTTTTTTCAACTTTGTTCTCATCTCTGCTTTAGGTTAGGTCCCAAATACATGCATCAACCTGTAATCTTGTATGCTTTAGTAAGATTTGAGCCAATCTTCACATAGAGGTCTTGTATGCCCAGAAGCAGGAAACTTAAATACTAAATACTTCTACTCCACAACTGATTTGCAGTAGATCATGTGACTTCAGGAAATTGTCTGCCAAATATTTACAAATTACAATTCCTTTTGTATAAAAAGTATATTGAAACAGGATACTCTTGTTCAAACACACAGTTATCTAGTCCAGGATTCCAACAAGGTCAGAATAACACTGGGGACTTCAGAGGTGAGCATTGTTGATAAGATTCATGATTATCAAAACGCTTTTTTTTAAATAATTTACTTTTCAATTATCATTACCTGAACAGGCATTATGCATTTTCTCACCATTGTCTCAGTAGTTTTACTTTCTTACCCAATATTTTATCATGAAAAATTTTAAACATACAGAAAAGTGGAGGAAAATGCACAGTGAACATCTATCTACCCAGCAGCTAGATTCCAGAATTATTATGTTATATATGTAACATTTTTTAGGTAAAATTTACATAGACTAAAATGTACAAATCTCAAATTAATCAGGTATCATTATTTTCCATTTGTTTTGATATCTATCTCTCTCAAATTTCAGTGAAACCTTCATGGATCACACCCTTACTCCCATTTTCTGATACCCTGGGACTTGGCTAATCTTTGTTCTCTGTATACACACCCTTAATCATTTCATGAATGCTGACTTTACAATCCTACATTTTCTGTCTTTCCAGAGTGAAGAAATCCAATTATTAAAATCTCATCAATTCTTCTAGTTCACAAATACATACTTGAATTTGTACTCGAATATTTCAGTAAGGTTTTAGCAAACTTTCAAATAGAGGTCTTGCACACGCAGAGGAAGCAGGAAATGTAAATTTGATAAGCTGCTACTGCACATCTGGTTTGTAATATCAATGTCATGTGACATAAGGAAATTTCCTCAAAAGGATTTGCACATTATCATATCTTTGCTAACAGAAGCACATCCACACTGGCTACTTTCTCAGTGATCTTGTTCATTTTTAATAGACAGTAAAAACACCAGCAAAGTGACCATTCAAAATAATGAGCATTTCTATAGAGCTTAACAATAAACTTCACCTTCTCCTCCTCTGTCACCTCACTCTCACCACCCCTAGTCCACAGCCTTACCTCTCTCTTCAACACACACCCTCTGTTCCTTTCCTCAAATCCTATTCCAGTTGCCATTGTCAAGAATGCATCAATACTAGTTCAATTTTCAATACTTATATATTTTTTCACTTTATACTTTACAGGCCATGTAACACAGGAAAATAAATCATATTTAAAAATTTCAAAGTGAAAATGATGTGGCTCTACATGTATACTATAAAAAGAAATTTAGTTAAATGTGCCTAAATCTACACAGGACCCTAGGTGGAATGAAATCCAGTTTCTCTTATACTGAAGCAAAAATATTAACACAAAAACTGCATCAGCCAAAAGTCTCTCCACATGTTATTAAAAGCCTTTGCTTTGTAAACTTTAATGATGTTTGCATACCAGTGTTAGAACCCATAATAACTCTTTCTCAGAGTATTTTATTATAAAAATAAAACAGTGGGGCTGTTTCCTCCTGGAAGAATGAAAGAAGAGCAAATACAAATAAATTAAGTAGAGCAAAGACAATGATTTAAAATTTAGCAGTTCATTTATTAGAGCTAATGTAAAAATTTCCCTAAATAATATATGGAAACGTAAGTACAGCACAGAGCATGCATAAAAATTAACATACGCATGTTAATCTGTGAGAAAGAAATAAAGGCAATGAAGAAACAACAGATAAGGAAAATGTTCATGAACTACAATGGGCCATTACTTTATTTCCCCTAATATTTTAATCACAAATTGCAAATGTGACTATAGGGCAAAGAGAAGCAGCTATAATGTAATTACGTGTGGAAACCACAACACAAATTGTTCTTGGGTTTTATTTGCAGCAATTGTAGCTCTAGGTACAAGACTGAGACAGTAGTGCAGAGCAAGGCTCTCTTTTTCAATTCCTAGCAAAAAGAGAAAGCCAGAAAGGAGGACTGACCAATTTAACAATGTGCTTTGCTTGCTGAGATCAATTGATCTTTAATCCACCAAGTGCGGTGCTGCTTGCCTGCTTGAAATGAAAAGTGTTTCATCTAACAATGGCATGTCTTTCCTCATTGGATTTCTATGTAGAAAGGTCACTAGTGTAACTTGCACACATTCCAAAGTGTTAATATATACTAAAAGAATTTTTTTTACATCTTTATTGGAGTATAATTGCTTTACAATGGTGTGTTAGTTTCTGCTTTATAACAAAGTGAATCAGTTATACATATACATCTGTTCCCATATCTCTTCCCTCTTGCGTCTCCCTCCCTCCCACCCTCCCTATCCCACACCCTAGGTGGTCACAAAGCACCTAGCTGATCTCCCTGTGCTATGCGGCTGCTTCCCACTAGCTATCTACCTTACGTTTGGTAGTGTATATATGTCCATGCCTCTCTCTTGCTTTGTCACAGCTTACCCTTCCCCCTCCCCATATCCTCAAGTCCATTCTCTAGTAGGTCTGTGTCTTTATTCCCATCTTACCTCTAGGTTCTTCATGACATTTTTTTTTTCTTAAATTCCATATATATGTGTTAGCATACGGTATTTGTCTTTCTCTTTCTGACTTACTTCACTCTGTATGACAGACTCTAGGTCCACCCACCTCATCACAAATAGCTCAATTTCGTTTCTTTTTATGGCTGAGTAATATTCCATTGTATATATGTGCCACCTCTTCTTTATCCATTCATCCGATGATGGACACTTAGGTTGCTTCCATCTCCAGGCTATTGTAAATAGAGCTGCAATGAACATTTTGGTACATGACTCTTTGAATTATGGTTTTCTCAGTGTATATGCCCAGTAGTGGGATTGCTGGGTCATATGGTAGTTCTATTTGTAGTTTACTAAAAGAATTTTAAAATTAATCAACACATATATAATTATCCGTCCTACTATACCCTCACTTTTACTGCCTATTGTATGTTCTTTAATATCTGCATTTGGATATCACAGTTCTAATATTACAGACAATGTATCTTTCAGCTTATTAATAGTAGGTGTTAATTACCTTTTTAAGAACAACACAATAAAGATATAGTAGGTGATGTGTGAAAGAGTACGAGTTAAGAACATGGTGGCACTGTGAAAAGACACATGCCCTGGACCTGCTCTGCCATTTGCCTAAATTTATGACTAAATTCCCAAAGCCCGGTTTCCTCATTCACAGGGTTCATAAGAGGACCAACTTCAGAGTGTTGCTATGGGGTTTAAATGAGATAACGAGTTTCAAGCCCCTAGCACAGAGCCAAGCACGTTATGGACATACAGTTAATGCTAACTAGCTATTATGATAATTAGTTACAAACCCACACTTCACATGTTAAAACACAATGGATAGGAAACACCACTGAGAATTTGATATAAATGAGCAATTGTTGCAGTTTTAGTGAATGCTACATTTTAAAAGAAATAAGTGTAAAGAGAAATGATGTAAAGAATAAAGTAGAAATTAATCTGATATTGACTTAAATCCATTGATCCCATTGGTCCTAATTGAAGCCTCTTCCTCTGTGTGGTACCTGTGGACAGGGAATGTTGCCTGCCATTCCAGTAAATACGAATGCTGCCTGCCATCCCCGTTCTACAAGTATCAAGTCGTTAGCCACTGCGCTGCCCACAAAAGGTGCCTCCTCAGGCAATTCAGCATGGAGAAAAACAAGAAGTATTCTGTGCTTTGGATACTTGCCCTAGAGAGTTGAGATGAACATCTAAGGAATAATTTCAGTGAGCCCAGAATCATGCATCTTCTCATACACAGAAAAGTATTAAAATCATTAACTTGAGATGTCTGTTCTTTGTGATTAGCAGTAATCTTTTGATGTCCAATTACATTTTTTTTTCCAGCAAAAAACTCCTATATATCCTGGCTCATCCGTTACCTCTTCAGTGTAGCTCCTCAGAACCATCTGAGAGGATATCTCCCAGATATAGTTCTCAGTATAATCCCCAAATAAAACTGAACTCTCAGCTTTTAGGTTGTACAATTTTCTTCAGTCAACATACCTTAGATGTACAGGTTTATAATCATAGATTTTAACTTGTAGGTTTCCTTTTCCTTGAAACCTATTTCAGAAGCATCTATTTTCCTATAGCAACATTGTAACATAGTTTATATTCTAACAACAACAACAACAAAAATACATTTACTTTTCTCTTTCTCACTGAGCCAAAAGCTAGTTTTGTCCTGTTTTATCATAAGTGATTAACATATTCCCTTCACAGATAATACCATGTACCCTTAATTAAAAGTGCAGGAAAAATTACTTGGTGCCCAAAGGTCTGACAGGTTAAAATATGAGGTCATGTTTTGACTTACTGAGGCCACTCAGAGGTTATAAACAAAAAATTAATAGGGCTTTTGAGAGATAATGCATTATGTATAAGCTGATGGGTCCTCTCTGTTCAATTGTTTTAATAGCAACATGACCAGGTTAAGCAAATCAGGGTGTTACAGAGAACAGGCTTATTGTGAAAGTAATTTGCATTTGTCACCAAAAATTAATAGGGTATGTTGTTAACAGCCATGATTACATAGAAAATACGCAAAAATTTTCAGCACATTGATATAGATTCTCCTTCTTTCTGTGAATTCTTTATTTATAATTGCTAAAGACTTTGATATTGAGGTGAAAACTGACAGTTTATTTTGCTTGTAATTAAAAAACAATCACAATCCAATATATGTGTACACACACTCAGGGAACCACATTTTTAGTGATGGTCAGACTGATCAGAAATCAATGCTGGTTACAGGGAACTCTGCTCAGTGTTATGTGGCAGTCCGGATGGGACAGGAGTCTGGAGGAGAATAAATACATGTATATGTATGGCTGAGTCACTTTCCTGTGCACCTGAAACTATCACAACATTGTTAATTGGCTATACTCCAAAATAAAAATAAAGGTTAAAAAAAAAAAAGAAGAAGAAATCAATGCTGGTTATTTGTTACCAACCCAGTAATGGCACCTTCCCCAACCCAGTAATGGCACTTTCAGACTAAACACTGAACTTAGATTAGTATTTAATTAGATTGACTAATCAACAAAACCTCTAATAGAATTGTATCATATACTTCATACATAAGATAAATAAGCAATAGTTACCAAGAGTGACTACTTATTATTCAGACTTAAAAAACTTGACCAATATAAAACAGTAAATAATAAACACCGTTAAGAGTTAGCATGAGAGTCAGTCAGCATATACCTTAAGCAGATATCACTTCCTAGCCACTACAATTTCAATAAAACTGTCCATCCAAAAATGTAATGCCCTGTATCACAAATTGTTTCATTCACTTATTTCAGTCTGATTATAAATTAAAGTTTAAGTTAATAAGGTGGTGATATTATTACTGCATGCTTCAAAACGATTATTATAATACTGTAATTGAGTCTGTGTCAGCTCTGAGCAGACTACGATAGTAGAAAGCTATACTCTCTACGATATAGAAAGCTATACTAACTTTGCAATTAGAAAAGAAGCCAGGACCAGAAGTGAGATTAGAATTAAGAAGTGAACTAGTAACAGGACTAAGAGAAAAAACATGGCCAAGATTACAGGATCCAATCCAAGAAAGGCACGTGGGTGAATTAGAAGTTAGAAAATATTCAAATGCCAATATCATATTGTAAATGCACATATAGATATAATCCTTATCCCAACATGGAGAGGGACAAAAAGTTTGTCCATATTTAAAGATTGAGTCAAGGCTCTGCTGTCAAAGAAGGGAATGGTAAAGACAGGAATGGTATTTTGCTGAAGAGACTTAAACCAAAATATATCTCAAAATCTACAAATGCTGTTGGTTTAAAACAAGACCTTAAATGTGGATGTTATCTTCTATCTCCAAACAGAGGATACCCAGCCTCTTCTTTGATATTTAACTAGGTTCTGGTATATTTCAAGGAAAGTTAGCTGGTGAGATACTACAGTTGCCTATGAGGGTTACCTCCTAGGAGCAAACCCTCACGGCTCTAAATGCGAAATGAAAGAACTGGGCCCTAGCCTATAAAACTTTTTGTAGGCAAGACACTATAAATATAAAATAATAAATATAGCTTTGTAATATTAGTTGGAGTGGGATTCAGGGAAAAAAAGATTTCATGAGTTTTTAATTCTACTTTCAGAAACCAAAAGCAAATATGACCCACTGAAGGAACAATTTTTAATACTAGCCATTCAGATATTAGAAAGGAAAATATAAAACTCTTTATTTATAAATGACTTGATTGTCTACATAGAAAAACAATCCCAGTGAATACAGAGAAAAGTCCTAGAACTAGTAAGTAGGTTTAGCAAAGTCAAAGGATATTCAATTATTATATAAAAATCAGTTGTGTGTATTTTTGTGTAATGTGTGTATATGTGTATGTATATATACAACATATATATATTTAAAAAATATTGCCATTTACAATAGCATCAAAAATATGAAGTACTTAGGGATAGATTTAATGAAATTTATGCCAAGGCTTGTTAGCTGACACTACTTTTCAGAGAGAAATTAATGGGTATCAAAATAAATGAGAGGGCTTCCCTGGTGGTGCAGTGGTTGAGAGTCACCTGTCGATGCAGGGGACGCGGGTTCGTGCCCCGGTCTGGGAAGATCCCACATGCCACGGAGCGGCTAGGCCCGTGAGCCATGGCCACTGAGCCTGCGCGTCCGGAGCCTGTGCTCCGCAACAGGAGAGGCCACAGCAGTGAGAAGCCCGTGTACCGCAAAAATAAATAAATAAATAAATAAATAAATGGGATATATAATGATATATATGCCATGTTTATCAATTGGGAGGACAGTATTACTAACATATCATTTCTTCCCATATTGATCAATAGATTCAATGCAATCTCTGTTAAATTACCAGAAGGCTCTTTTTATGGAAACTGGCAAGCTGGTTCTGAAATTGATATTTAAATGCAAAGGACCTAAATAGTCAAACCAATGTTAAAAAAAGAGAACAAAGGTGGAGGATTTGCACTACCTGATTTCAATACTTGCTATAAAACTAGAGTAATCGAGACAATATGGTGCCAGGGTCAAGAAAGATACATTACTGAATGGAACAGAACGTATTTATTTATTAAATGTGTGGATTTATTAAAAATAAATCTACACATACATGGCAAACTGATTTTCAAGAGAAGTGCCAAAGTAATTCAATGGAAAAAAAGGATCATCTTTTCAACAAATGATGCTGAAATAATTGGCTATCCATATGCAAAATAATAATCCATCATCATGACCTTATACCACGTAAAAATATTAACTTGGAAGCATTATAGATTTAAATAAAAGACCTAACCTATAAAGCTTTTAGAAGAAAACATGAAATCCTTGAATGATGAAAATGCTTTATAAATGATATTATCATGGTTATATGATTCCACACATTTGTCAAAACTAATCAAATTGTGTATTTAAAATTGGTGAATTTTATTGTACAGAAATACATCAATAAAGCTAACCATAACTGTATCATGCAATTCTGTTTGATGTGTGTTTATCTTTTTAAACTCACTTATTAAAGTATATGTTACAAGTTGGCAGGGCTCATATCTCTTTTTAAACAAGTACTAAGGTTATTCAGGTTATCACTTGTTTATACAAACTTTTTAGCAGGAAAGTACAAAAATGGATTCTCTTCCTCCTTGAAAGAATCTCCCCACTCACAACTGAAAGTGAAGAACATACTGCAAATAATCACACTTTATAATATAATGATAACAACAACATTAAATTTTAAACACATATATAAAATCAACAATAAACTTAAAGATTATTCCTGGGTTCGAATTCTAGAATTCCTAAAATGTCATCTTACCCTATAAATATTTCAGTATCTTTGAATATTTTATTGTGAACAGACCCTACTTTTTATTTATTTATATATTTATTATTTTTGGCTGCGTTGGGTCTTTGTTGCTGGGTGTGGGCTTTCTTTAGTTGTGGTGAGCGGGGGCTACTCTTTGTTGTGGAGCACGGGCTGTGGGCACACGGGCTCAGTAGTTGTGGTGCATGGGCTCAGTAGTTGTGGCTCGCGGGCTCTAGAGCGCAGGCTCAGTAGTTGTGGCACACGGGCTTAGTTGCTCCGTGGCATGTGGGATCTTCCCGGACCAGGGCCCAAACCTGTGTCCCCTGCATTGTCAGGTGGATTCTTAACCACTGAGCCACCAGGGAAGTCCCAGACCCTACTTTTATAATAATAAAATGCAGGAAAATTTTTCCACATTTAACTTTCTGATATTTTAAGATATCCAGTGTTTTTTGCTGTGGAATAATGATCATGTATATTTATATATTATGGTTTATACTATGTGAACTAAAGTATTTGTTAATTTAAATAGTATTTGTTGAATATTTTCTCTTGCTAGGCACTGATAGAGACAAAATATCATTAGTTTCAATAACAATTAAAACAACAGAAGTTGTAAGACCATAAGTACTTTTTAAAAATAATAAGTTCTGTTTTCTCCTTCAGGCATATTCTTTTTCTGGTGGGCTCATGTGATTTTACCAAGAGGCACAGATACACTGGCTATTCCATTTCAAACCAGCATCAATCATGTAGCTTATCATCTATTAGCGAATGAGCTCCACTGAGGAAGAAGAATCCTTTTCTGTGAAGTTTTCATGTTTGTGGTGTCTCTGAAACAATTACTCTATGGGAATTCTGTCTCATTTCTAACTAGTGGGAACAGAAAAAAAAAAAAAAAAGTCTCTGAAACACATACCAGCAAGCACAGGGTATCATCTTTGCTTCTGAAATGGAAAACCAAAATTTTACCCAGTTTTGAAATGGAATCAGAAGTTGCCTCATTAAGGCATCTACTTCTCATTCCTATTGAAATAATGCAAAAACTTCACTTTATTCTAAGAGTGAAAACAGTAAGAGAGGGGCTTCCCTGGTGGGGCAGAGGTTGAGAGTCCACCTGCTGATGCAGGGGACACTGGTTCGTGCCCCGGTTCGGGAAGATTCCACATGGCGCGGAGCGGCTGGGCCCGTGAGCCATGGCCGCTGGGCCTGCGCGTCCGGAGCCTGTGCTCCGCAGCAGGAGAGGCCGCAACAGTGAGAAGCCCGCGTACCGAAAAAAAAAAAAAAAAAAAAACAGTAAGAGAAAACTGAAATTTAAGGGATGTAGTGAAAAGCTGTTTAGAAGCAACCAGATAAAAAGTAAAAACTTAAAACTCTTGTTCATAGTCTAGCTGAGAAAAAAAAAAAAGCAAACAGAAAAAGTGTGCATAATATTGTTTATAGGGGCTGAATTCCAGTTTCATCTCCATATGATTAACCTTTCCACTTTTTATGGGCATAGCTATTTCAATGATAGCTTTTGTGGGAGATAGAATAGAATTATATTTAAATGAGTATGAAAGAAATCAGATGAGAACAAAAATATAATGTTAGCCATAGATTTAGGATATTCAAGGCACTCCTTCATATGACCTTTCCTAGAAAAGCAGGAGGAAAATAGCAATTCTCTCTCACAAATCCAAGAGGCAGAATATCTGTAACAGAACACATTAAGTAGAGAAAATAGTTTTTCAAACCTTGAATACTACAACTAGGCATATGCCAATAAAGTGGCCAACCTAGAAGAAATGGACAAAGTCTTAGAAAGGTACAATCCCCTAAGACTGAACCAGGAAGAAATAGAAAATATGAACAGACGAATTACAAGTAATGAAATTGAACCTAAGTTTTAAAAACTCCCAACAAACAGAAGTCCAGGACCAGATGACTTCACAGGAGAATTCTATGAAACATTTAGAGAAGAGTTAACACCTATCCTTCTGAAACTATTCCAAAAAATTGCAGAGGAAGAAAAACTTCTGAACTCATTCTATGAAGCCACCATCACCCTGATACCAAAACCAGACAAAGATACCACAAAAACAGAAAATTACAGGCCAATATCACTGATGAACATAGATGCAGAAAACCTCAACAAAATACTAGCAAACTGAATACAGCAATACATTAAAAGGATCATACACCATGATCAAGTGCAATTTGTCCCAGGGATTCAAGGATTCTTCAATATACGCAAATCAACCAATGTGATACACCATATTAACAAACTGAAGTATAAAAACCATATGATCATCTCGATAGATGCAGAAAAAGCTTTTGATAAAATTCAGCATCCATTTATGATAAAAACTCTCCAGAAAGTGGACACAGAGAGAACATACCTCAACATCATTAGAAACAAAGATTAATTGTCCAAGGTTAATTAAAGAAATCGTCAAGAGATAATTTCTCAACACGTAGAATACATAATAACAAATACGACATCTTGCTTTACATTGAAATAGTTTCCCAATTGTTTCACGAGTGTCTAATCAGCATAATGTTGGTCATATGTGAAAAATCATAAAAGGTGACATATGAATCATGAGACCTGTTTATAAAATGTTTCATGAAGTCACAGTTTTCCTGGGAAGAGCCTGAATTCCTAAGCCTCAGACTCAAGACTTCCAGAGTATATATGTTTTTAAATGATAAAATTGTCTTTCTGTATTTTTACCAGTGCAAAAAAGTAGAAGGCATAGATTTTAAGTTTTTGTCCATATCTTAGTAAAATAGCAAGGAAGACTCCATTACTAGTTACTATTTCTAAGACTATTAAAAATGTCCATTTCCACACAGGCTTGCTGATCCTAAAAACACATCTTTCACCATGTCACTTTTATTTTCTCTCAAACATTATGTAATCTCAAATTCAAGATCTTGCGACTATATTCACTCTTCCACTATTTTTTTTTTTTTTTTGCGGTACGTGGGCCTCTCACTGTTGTGGCCTCTCCCGTTGCAGAGCACAGGCTCCGGACGCGCAGGCTCAGCGGCCATGGCTCACGGGCCCAGCCGCTCCACGGCATGTGGGATCTTCCCGGACCGGGGCACGAACTCGTGTCCCCTGCATCGGCAGGCGGACTCTCAACCACTGCGCCACCAGGGAAGCCCTCTTCCACTATTAATTCAATCAATACCCGTGGAGCATGATTAGGGCAAGCAACCTGCTACCACAGGACATAAAACTGTAGGAAGGATACAAGGAATACTTTCAAAAAGCTTTATGTTGATTGTCACACAAAAAGCTGGTCCCTGATAAGACTACATAAAATGTAATCAAGTGAATTATTTTTAATTGGGCAATTCTTGCTGCCAAATGGAAATGCCTACTGGACTATTACATTCCAGCACAAGCTCCCTATGACGTAGAAACCAGTTACAAGCAATTCATGGCCTGGTACTGATTCACAGGCAACATTTTGAGCAGCATTCTTCCAGACCAAACTCACCTCACCTCTTCCTCTTTCTTCCTCCTTCTTCTCTTTCTTCACTGACTTTCTGGCTTCTCTTTCCACATAGTGAGTGAAATACGGTAAATGAAGTTTTCTAAAGTTTCAAGTTATAGATTCATTGAGGTTCCCTTCATGGTATTTCCTTGTGTCTGTCTCAAAGTCTTACATGAGAAAATCTGTGTCAACCTACCATACCATAGGTTAAATGTCCATTTCCAGACTAATCAAGCAAGTCTGTGGATCAGTCACATGTAAGAATGGCTTCTGATCTGGTGGGGTTCACTGATGCACAAAGTTTTTAATTTTGATGAAAGCCAACCTACTTGTTTTTTTTTTTAAATTTCATTGCTGGTGCTTTTGGTGTCAAATCTAAACCACTGTATAACCCAAGGTAACAAAGATTTATTCTTGTGTTTTCTTCTAAGGGTTTTATAGTTTCATTATGGTGATGGCAGCATGACTCTGTAAAACACACTGGATTACATACTTTAAACTAGTTAACTATGTGGTATACAAATTATCTTTAAAGTTGTTTAAAAAAAAAGAATGTCTTCCGATTAGCCTTATTCAAAAGGCATCTATAACAATGAATTTAATAGACACATAAGTGGTGTAATCAATAATTGTTCCAGAAAAGAAGAGCTCGGCCTTTACCCAGAGCACACAGAGCTTCACATCATAAGCAGTAAGCAGCCTGTGCTCTGAATGACATTATCATAAGAAGAATCATACATTTAGTTATGTGGAATACTTTATTTTGCACATGTATGATTGCACTAAATTCTCACAGCAACCTTACAATATGAGGAAAGAATTATTTCTACATTGACAGAGTAGGGAACTGAGCCTCAGAAAGAAAAAGTGGCATGCCCAAAGTTGTACATAAATAGAGATGCTTGAACCTGGATTCGAATCCATGTCTGTCTCCCAAGCCATGGTCTTAACCACTTCATCAAACTGTACAGCAACAAAACATCTGTTTGTAAATGTGGATCAACAACACTAGTGGAGGCTGACTGCAAAGTCAACATTGTCCCATTTCTCTGCCAACCCTAATTTTTTATGACAATGTTAACAAAAGAAGTTGTAACAACTTACAATGTCAATTACATACACTTTATGAAAGTTAAAAGTCAGTATTTCAAAATGGCCACAAACATAATACATAGTGTTTGGTTTATGTGGTATGTTGAATAATAAAAAAATAGATTTATTTAGAAAGAAATACTGTTACAGAAGTTGTTCTCAATTTAAGGTACATTTTCATTAACTTTCAACTGCTGAAAGAGAAAAATAGCAGGAATCCAACAAAGTATACGTATGTCACTAGAATGGTCTTTATCACAAAACTAGTTATTCTTTATAAGTATCCAAGGGTACATAGTGACTGAAGTGCCCAAATGACTTTGCTATAAAACATTTTCTCCTATAAGATAATGTCATGTATAAAGTATAGGGAAAGTGCTATTAAGTACAGGAAAAAAAAAAAAAAAAACTGGCAGGATTTAAGTATCACTCTCATTCTCTCAGACCCCTGGAGTAACATCAAAAAGTACATTGTGCTAAAAGATAGCATAGTATTCCAAACTGACTGCCCTTAAAGGCTAGAACTTTTATAAGGTTATTCATTACACTGCACTTGATTATCTGCCTCATTCACAGCTTTCACTGGTCTCTAAGAAACAGACAGTCAGATACTCCAAGATTCCCTATTGGTGGAGGATGGAGAAAGCATTAGCTATTTTAGTTTACGGTGGTTGTTATCCCAATTCTGAGACAGGAAAAATATTATTTCTTTAGGAATTTACTTCTTGATATTTTAAATATCTAAGTTATAAGTATTAGGAAAATTATACAAAGTAGAATTTGTATTTCTTAATATTACTGGTTTTTATTTTTTGTAAACTTACAGAAATTTTTCAAGAAATTCATTTTAGAATTTATTTTGGGAAAGCAAGAAAGAAACAGGACTTTTTAAAAACGTAAACTTTAAACTTCTGTTGGCATGTACTTCTGTGCTGAAATATCTTTTGGATCACCCTAGAAATAGAGGGGCATAGGTCAAAAGCAGGACATCTAAGTCACAAGCTTTATGAAAATGATCCTTTAGTGCAATCCTGGGAGTATAACAGCAGGGAATCAGAAACATTATTAGCACTGACTTCATAAAATAGAAACAAAGAAAAATGTCTCTGAAAGAAAGATGATCTTGCCAAAATCTCTCATGCTTTATAGTGCCACCAATAAAGGTGACTGTATCTCACTGAGTACCTTCCAGAATTATCAAGAGTCATCCCTCTAAATGGAGGCTGTGCCTCAGAACACCAGGAAATAAATGGCACCATTAAGTTCCTCTGAAGTAATGTCTCCTTTCTCACTCATGTGCCAGCTCCTGTGACTGTCTCCCCATGGACACTCGGCTCAGGGTTGTCCTGTTCCTAGCGTGAGTGGCTTCAGATTCTAGGATGTAGCCCATATTCAGAAGAAAAAAAAATCATGTGTGAAATTACGAAAGCATCTTTTTCTTAGACAAAAATGCAGGGAAAATTAGCTCAATACAATGTGTTTTCTGCTTTTCAGAGAAGAGAGTTATGTTCTGGCCTGTGATTCTCCACCAGCCATTTACAAATTATCCTCTTGAGTGATACAAGTAGCAACACTCATTAGCAACCTCAGCGAACTCTCCATTTCTTAAAAGGTGATTGTCTCAAATTTGGATTGGCCAGGTTCTCTGTATCTTTATTCCCTCTTCTCCAACGGGCAACTTGCCATGTGAGTATTTTCTCATTATCAGTAACTATGCTAAAAGCCAAGAGAAAAGGTGAATTGTAACGGGTGTCTCCACATATCCACGAAGAGAAAGGAACGAGCATACAATTCACTTCTGGGTGAGATTTAAGAAAGGTGTTTCTGTCCCCAAGAATATGAGAGAAATCAAGGAGTTGTTCTTATGGTAAGGGTTTATAAAGAAACTTGTCTATATAATTTTCATTTAATATCCAGACAAAAAAAAGAAAGGGTGGCATTTGTTATTCAAGTGACATATACAGTACTTTTTTTCCCTTACTAGGTCAACACGGAAAAATTCCTTAAATTCTTTGAACCTTGGTTTGGAAGATATGAAATATTAACAACACTGTTTTCCTCTTAAATTTTTGTAAGTGTATATGAAGTCACATGCCCTAAACAACTGCCGGATACATAAGAGTTACTTGTTAATATACATCAATAGATAAATTATGTAAAATACATTTGAGTGTGTGTGTATATATACAAACATATATAGATGGATGGCTAACTAGAGAGGGATAAAAGAGACAGGGATTATTATTTAATTAGAGAACTCAATATAGACAGTGCATGATTTATCCCAGGGAACTTTTCAAAGGCACAAAACAACTCTACTGCAGTCACGGGTCAACTTGCAATTTCTGAACGTCTGTTTTGTGAAGGGTCCTGCATGAAGTGCTTTCAATTACAGGTGGCTGTTAAAATTCATTTCAGAAAGCCAAGAAACAACTATATATGCTTTTACTGAAGCTTGTTTAAATGATTGACCTTTCCTCTTTGATTCAAAACACCTTGTCAAGATGCAATGGACTGTTTCCAATATAAAAGAAAATAAAATAGGATTCTATTCTGGGAATACAGCTTTGCCTGCCTGAAGTGCTGAGGCATCTTACAGAGGAAGGTTAACACTAGAACCAGAAAAAGCTTTCTCTCCACATATTATTATGCTTGATGAAGGCAGAAAGATAAGAAGAAACGTTCTACAATTGTTAATTGGTAGCCAATAAGTTTATCAGGTAATGAGGTTAACAGTTTGCAAGCTCTCTCAATATTTTGCATTGTGTCTTTCCATGTGCATAGGTTAAAGTTCAGATTCTATCTGAATTTCTGAC
This sequence comes from Hyperoodon ampullatus, assembly GCF_949752795.1. Classification (NCBI taxonomy): domain Eukaryota; kingdom Metazoa; phylum Chordata; class Mammalia; order Artiodactyla; family Ziphiidae; genus Hyperoodon; species Hyperoodon ampullatus. The sequence goes on from NC_136921.1 coordinate 110,876,534, forward strand.
TTTCCCATTTTAAAAAGTTGGTGATTGGTAACTTTTCTTTCTATTTTCCACAGCGCATATTGCCATAAACTTCTAATGCCCTGATGGATAGCTGTCAATGAATAATTCATTTAACTAAGGCCTCCAGTGTATAAATTTTTTATTAGATCTTTTGGCAGTGGATACACTCTACAATTCTTCCCATCAGAGCTCCAGAGGGTCTGAGAACTTTTCTGTAGATTAAACAAAAATGAAAAGAAGAAAAAAAGAAATAAAGAGTACTCTGGCCATACCACTAGAGCAATAACAAACCAGATCTCAAATTTCACCTAAGACGTAGGAAAAAAGAAAGAAGTGACAGGCATGCAATAGTTTTCATAACAGAGTTGGCTTAATTCTGCAGGTTCTAGTGTTTAAAAACTTCCACATGAAGTAGCAGTGTTCATAACAGTAAAGTTTTTAAATCCCCTTTAAAAATAAAAAGGTTACGGGCTTCCCTGGTGGCGCAGTGGTTGAGAGTCCGCCTGCCGATGCAGGGGACACGGGTTCGTGCCCCGGTCCGGGAAGATCCCACATGCCGCGGAGCGGCTGGGCCCGTGAGCCATGGCCGCTGAGCCTGCGCGTCCGGAGCCTGTGCTCCGCAATGGGAGAGGCCACAACAGTGAGAGGCCCACGTACCGCAAAATAAATAAATAAATAAAAAATAAAAAGGTTAGATAAAGCAGTTAGACTGTATTTTGAAGTACAGTTATACAGTTACGTATAATGAATTAGGTTATCATTCAAAAGTAAGACTGACTAAGATAATAACTATCACCTGGGGATTCAAAGTGTATATGCAAGAAAACCAGTTCCTTGGGATGCTACACAGAGAGAAGCAGGAGTTCTTGGTCCATTCAATCAACTGACACACCTTATTAGGCTACCTTTCCGAGACAATGGCAAATACTTGATGCATCTGAGCCTAGTAAAGACTCTGAAGTCCTCCACAGGACGGCTACAAGGCTTTAACTTTGTAATCTCCAAATTTATTTGGCCACGAAATCTTAATAAAAGAACACTGCACTAGTTTTCTACTCAAAACAGTTTGGGGAAACTACCAAATTGGCCTCAGGTTCCAAATGCAATCTTTAAAATAAAGGTTTGCTACTGAGCTTCAGAAAAAAACACCAATAACTTTAATGATTTTTAAAAACATTACTTCAAATCTCTAGTAATATGTTCTGAAATATCTCATTTGAAATCAGAAGGCAGTCATAAATGTCAGTTGTTTGTGAGACCTCTTTAAAAGCAGACTGTCCAAACTAAATGTGAAAAAAGAGTACAGAGAATCTTGGTCAGACAGAAAAGTACTAAGAGTAAATTCAAGTGGATCTTTAGGGTGAATAAATAAAAATGGAAAAAATCTGCTTTTAGAAAACAAATATACTCCACTCTTGGATATCCAAACAATTTACATTAAAGGGGGAAAGAAGAACATTTCTAAAGAATTAAGGGAAAGGCTAAATTTCATACAAGGTAGGTTTATCTCTCTCCATATCTATTTATCTATCTATTATAAGCATGCCATCATCATCATATAAAAGAAAACAATTTTTTGAAATAAAAGGTTTTGTCATTTTTACCAAATAAACCTAAGCAGCAACAATAAATTAGAGCAAAGCAAGCCCACTCTTTCAGATACTTCAATATCACAGGGCAAATCTGACAGGTATTTTTATTTCCTATTACCATTTGGGTACATATCTGAGATAAGAAATATTTGGATCATGAAGAATTTCACATCCATAATAACCTTGACTCTAAGCTCTTTACCCTTCAGGGGCTCAAGGTAAAGGGTAGTTGAAATTAGCACAGACTTGACATACTTATTCTTTAATGAACTCATACATTCTAGGTCAAAGTAAAGTTTTTCTGTCAATTTGTAATATTTCTACAAGCCTTACAAATAGGATTCTTTTTCTAAGAGAAAACTGGAATATCCCATTTAGGCACTAAAATGTCTGTCAGTCTAACAATTCCAATTACTATGGCAATCGGATGTTCACTTCTTCATCTAACAACCTGTTATCAATCTTCTACTATATGTTCTAGATGCTGAAATTGATTCATTTCACAGAAAACACTTACAACAAGATAATATAAGAAGAAGAATGATTTTTAACAATACCAACTGTCTGTGCAACAGTAACATCAATTTACTTGAGAAGATTTTCTGCTCAATTTTATTATGTTAGTATTTTCATGTTTCATTATTATCAGATTATTTCCAGAGCATATGAACATAATTAGTTGGTTGAATATATATGCTTACATTGATTGAGTCTTTTATTAAAACTCTAAAAGGACTATCAAGATAACTTTGCACATATATTTGATTAAATAAAAATAAAAATACTGTTCTCACCACAAACGGAACTCGTGGAAATTTTAAAAAATTATTTCAACTTCATCTTTCTCATTTAAATACTAATCTTTAATTTTCATCTTTAGATTTTTGTTAATAGTTGTCAATTTTAATAAAAAGAACCTACACTATTAATTTTTCTACTGAAGCCATCAAATTATCATCCAAAGTTTTTACTATTTTTTTTCATATTTTCCTACTCAAATGTTTTTCACCCATGACTTATTTAAACCTGCTTTTGTTTTACAACTTATATTCTAGCTTTCAGGTAGCTTCTGAAGTTTCTAGTTCACCTGGATAAATATTTTCAAAAGACATCATGGCTGTTCAAAGGTACCTAATATCTTTACTGCTTACTCTTTCTGTGAAAATTTAGAGCTTGTCACTACATTTCTAAAAGCAGTTAAAAAAGAAGAAGAAGAAGAAGAAGCATGAAAAAGAGAGCGTTCAATAGTAAAGAAAAAAATGCAACAACCTGCAGAGCAAAGACTCTAGAAGTCAATTTCCAGCCTGATCCCCTGTGTGGCTTTAAAATCTACTCTTAGGAAAATGCATAGTTTTCACAGTTTGAAAGCATAAAGAATACACTATTCAAAACTTCTGTCAGGATTTCCTTATTCTAAAACCTTATCAGCTAAAAAATACCCTGCTGTATTAAAACTGTCAGCAACAGTCCACAAATATGGAATATGGTTAATATCTCTCTTAATGTTGTGCAAATCAGTTTCCTCTAAGGAGTAAAAAAATTGGCTGTACCTGTAACACCAATCTGTTGATACTTTACACATAACAAAATGCAAATCCCCTTTAAGCAGAAATAAAGTGATATGAAAGCACTATAATGTAGTGGAAAGAGCTTGGGCATTTTCACTACGTTGAAATGGGTGTGAGAAGAGAGGATGGCAGGGTAAGTACTGTGGTAGACAGCCTGTAAAATGGGACCCCGTAATCCCCCTCCTATATTTATGCCTTTCTATAACCCTCTAATGTAGGCTGGACTTTGTGACTTATTTCAAACCAATAGAACGTAGCAGAAATAATGGAATGTCGCTTCCAATTTAGATTATAAAAAGACCTGGTCTTCCATCTTGGTGTCTCTCTCTCCCTCTGTCTCCCTGTCTGTCTCTCTGTCTGTCTGTCCCGTCTCTCTCTCTCTCTCTCTCTCACTGCTCAGCGTGGGGAAGCCGTGTCATGTCATGAGAAAGCACCGTGGAGCAATCTATAGGGCAAACAACCAAACAACTGAGAGAGGGCTCTGGGCCACAGCCAGCAAGAAACTGAGAGTCAGAAAAGTGAATGTGGAAGTAATTCTCCCTTAGTCTTCTGATGAGACTGCAGCCCTTGCCGATAGCTTTACTGCAACCTCACTAGAAACCTTAAATCAGAGGCACTGGATTCCTAATCAAAGAAATAGTGAGATAATAAACGTTAGCTGTTTTAAGCCAGAAATTTGGGGGTAATTTTTTATGTAACAATAAATAACTAATACAGGTGCTCTGTATTCTTACTACGGGTATCCTACGATTCCTTACTAGGAACTCAATAAATGGCACCTTCTGTTACTCTTTAAATCACAACCTTGAGTTTAAAATACTGAGCTTTAAGCCAACTAATGCTTTCTCCCAAATAACATTCAGTAAGCATCCATGTGTCATATAAGACAATGTGTACAAGTCTACCAGGTATGAAGATGAATAAACTGTCTTGCCCTTATGATTATAACGAATGAAGTCACACTAGCATGGAAACTGAAAGATTAACAGAAAAATACAATTTTAAGTATCTATAGCGTAGAAATAATGTTAAATCACCTAAATATATAATAACAGACCCATTGCCTCTCTCACACTCCATTTTTCCACCAACTTCTTCGTCTCTCATTGATTCCTGAACAGAGTACCAGCATCTTTCTTTCCAGGGGCTGCAGCTCTACATTTCACACAGCCCAAGATCATGCTTCACAGAACTACTAAGCATAGTGCACTTCCTCAAATGCTTGTTGGATAGAATTAATGCACCCTATTTTAGGAAACCACATGGTGGTTTCTCTCTCCTGCTGGACATGTATCATAACTGTGAAGTCATGTTTGTTTATTCATTACATTGTTCAGGGTTTGCAGAAGGCAATAAAGCTTTCCAATCAGAACTCTCTGAGTTTTAATCTTGGTTCTATGACTTATTGGTTCTGTTACTTAGACCTTAAGAAATTAACCCCTGACCCATAATTTGTTTCCCCTATAAATTGGAGATATCAGTGCCAACTATATCAATTATTAATTCTGAAGACTCAGTAAGATGAGTCAAAGTGCAAAGAACCTAGTAGTGAGTCTGGCACAAAATGAGAACTCAAAAAATTATAGTTAGATACATGGGGGTACAAAAATGAGTGAGACATAATACCAGCACAAGTTACACCATTTTTGAGAGACTTCTGATTAAATGAAAACATCAGTAAAGTATGGTAAAACCCACACAGATAATTGAAAGGTGATTCAGAATCAAATTTCAGTTTAAATACCTATTGATTGCCAACTCTCTGCAAATTTCTATGTCAATGCCTATGATGTGTGTGAGCAAGACATAGTCCTCGGCCTAGAGTAGAATATTATGAAAAGAATAAGTGGACATAACATAAACTACTGTTAAATAAGGACAAGAAGGCTAGCTATAATTTTTAAAAAACAAGCCACAGTGAAAATGGGGACATAAGATTAAATATGATGAAAGTTTTGGGAAACTTCTTGAGGATTCTGTGATTTGAGATAGATTTTAATGGCTAGGAATTATATTTACCAATAGGAAGAAAAGAAGTATGCAAGGCAGAGGAAGCTATATGAGCAAATGTCCTGAGGATGGAAAGTGCTGGAAAAGCAATTGTGACAAGATTAAAAGACAGACAGAGGTGTTGAGAGAAAGAGGAAGGGAGGAAAGAGCAGAGAGACAGAGAAAAGAAAGTTTCCTGGGCGTACATTGCAGATTGGTGAAAAACACTGTGGAAATTCAGTTACATGATAATGAAGGTGCCCTAATTTTTCAAGAATTTGATGCATTATATGTCTGGAGAAATCACTTTTAGATATAATAGTGCTCTCTAATATGTATCAGATTTCCTCCCTAAAGACAATTCTCTGCTATTCCAAAGTATTCCTATTTGTGAAATTAGAAATGTCTTCAATAATTCTCTCTCAAGGCACGAGGCATGCCTTTCTGCAATTATTATTTAATACACTACACATATGTTTACATGTTAGAAATGAGTTTAGCTAAATTCGCCTACGTAGTCAGCCCCATGAGAGCATAGCCTTATATTCTGTCTCTGATATAGGTACTGACAGACATCTCACTGAAAACATGATTTGCTTCCAACATGATCATCTAAAACATCCCTTGATTTTCCTATGGTATAAACATTAGCATCTTTTTAGACTATAGAGCAAAGTTTTTCAAACTAACTTATATGGCAGCTAAGATGTTTTTAACTAGGAAAAGTCCAATAGGGGTTGATATGCAGTCAAACTCAGCAGCCCTCTGGCATTGACAGTGACCAGCAATTTGAAGGAGGAACATGTTTCTGCCTATAATAAAAGAAAAACCAGGACCTTAAAACATAATTACAACTCTAATTCTCCCCCTCAAAATAAACAAACAAAATCATAAGGGCTTTGTTTGTACCCTCTGCAAAATAACTTATGAGGATAGAAACATCTGTCTCACTATTTTCCACTAATATTTCATGCTATTTAGTCTTTCTAAGTACTCTTGATAATTAATTTCTTAGAACATAAAGGTTGGTCAAATTATTATCATTCTCAAATATGAAGCTTATTTGCACAGTCCTTAAAAAAAATTAAGACCACAGATAAAGATAAAACCATTCTGGACAGTAGTGAGCAGATTCAACACGTATCAGATACTTGAAATAATGCTTTTAAGAACATGTACAATTCTCAGGATAGAATATATAATATGAGAGATGAATGCACTAGATCCCCATGGACACTTTCTCAATAGTAAGTCTTCACCAGTGTTCAAGCACTATGCAATTTAACTCCTGTCAAGATGCCAACAAGTCCCAGAAAAGTGTGATAGATTAACCTTGTTCATCAATTAACAACCTCGACACCAAAGAGTTTATCAGAAATTCTAAAAAAACCTGCAAAAAGACAATAGCAGTTAAGTGACCATGCTATATGTCACCCATCAAATTCACCTTCTTAAACACTTTTTACATCATTCCAGCCTCCAAATCAGAAACTCAAAGAAACATCCCATTGCCCAAAGGATAAATTTTAAGATCCTTGGCCTGGAATGCATATTTAAACATAATTTGGAATCAATCTTTCATTTCATGTTTATTTCACATTGATTCTCAAAATGAACCCCTGCATCTAATCCATCTCATCTAATTCATACTGCTGATGGCCATGGCAATGTAACAATTAAAATACTTTTTCATGTTAATCCTTTTGAAAGACCTATATGAAATCCAAGTGTCACCTCTTCATCGTTAATGAGGTCCAGTATCACTACTATAATCAAGATTAGCTTCCTCCTTTTCCAAACTTGTTTAGTACTTATGATCTGCACCATTTATTTAGCAGTTAATGATACCAGAGAATGTATGATGTGTATAGATGTCTCTTCCACTGTCCTTAAGTCTGACCACCAGTTGGACCTAAAAATTTTTAAGTAGCATTTTACAGTGAAATGAGACATATCAATGGGACTGACATCCATTTAGTGAGTTGCTACCAGACCTTACCCCCAATGAAATAGAATAGATCAGAACATATCACATGTAGTAAGGGTAACTATTATCTATAAAATTTTTGTTTTTTGTATGTGTGTGGATGTATGTGTTTAGCGGGTTGCAATGACTATTTCTTACAGTACTGCATTATTTCTTTTTAAGCTTGAAAACCATTGTCCTAGAAGACCATGTCCCCTACTTATTTACATATATGGTGCCTAATAAAGAACTCTATATTAAATAAATGCTTACAATGGGAGTATTTGTATCCTTAGGACAGGAGACTGAATGAAATTAAGAGAAAATCAGATACACACAAGGGGAAGCCAAAACTAAGGGGCAAAATGGATACAGTGGGAGCACCAATGAATACATACCGAATGAAAAAAATGGGGAATGTGAAATTGCTATGGTTAAATTTGATTTTCAGTACTGCATGGAGTTGTCTCAGATTTGGCACAAGACTATGTGACACTTTGACCACCATGCTTCAATGAGGACATCTTTGAATCATCCTAAAACTCAAGGGTCATCTACAGCAGGTTGTAATACCAGGAAGTTGTACTACTGAGCAAAATAAAAGAAAAGCTCATTTCTCATCAACGTGTAATGTGGAACATTTGGCACCCTTAATAAAATCCATAAATGGTTTTCTAGATTCATGATTTTCTTACGACCATTTCCTTTATTGTTCTGTTACACAGCCCAGAATTTGGTATCTACTTTTCACATACACTATGAAATGAAATCTTTATATTTTAATACAAAGATGACACATAAATAAACATTAAATAGCTTACAGAACTGAAATAGCATCATCTGTCTAAATAGTATCATTCCAAAATACATGGAATCTTTACCTGCTATATTTCTCAAAGTATAGTTTGAATTTATGTGAAGTATACAAAATGTTACAGAATATTACTAAGCATATTTCATGTGGCAATAGTATTGTTTGTTAACAATTCTTTCTTCCTTCTCCATCTTGAAATGGCTTCATTGGTGTATATACAATGTGTGTATACATGTCCTCTTCACTGACTTGGAGCTTGACCATGTGCCTTGCCTGCACAATTGCCACGTGAGCTGATAGAATTTATCATATCCAACCAGGCTTTAGATGTGCATGTATGGCTTTGTTTGTATATGTAATCCTGCCTTAAACCATACAAATATTACTCCTCAGGGCTTCCCAAGTGGTGCAGTGGTTAAGAACCTGCCTGCCAACGCAGGGGACATGGGTTCAAGCCCTAGTCCGGGAAGATCCCACATGCCGTGGAGCAACTATGCCCGTGTACCACAACTACTGAGCCTGAGCTCTAGAGCCCCCGTGCCACAACTACTGAAGCCCGCGCGCTTAGAGCCCGTGCTCCACAACAAGAGAAGCCACTGCAATGAGAAACCCTCGTGCCGCAACTGGAGAAAGCCCGCGTGCAGCAACTAAGACCCAATGCAGCCAAAAATAAACTTAAAAAAGAAATGTATTACTCCTCAGGTGAGCATCAATCCCAGAATATCAGACACGTGAAACAGACATGAACCTAACCACAGAAGCAGAACCACACCAGCCAACATTCAGTCATTTCAGTGAAAAACAAATTTTGTTGTTGTTAGTCATTGAGATTTTTGATAGCTTGTTATGCAGCATTATTTTAATGAAACCTGACAAATACATTTCATAATTCAGAATACCTTAATATAACATAAATTCTTAAAAATATATCACAAAAATCCATTAGCACTCTTGAATTACCTCGATAGTTTCCTTTCCAGCATAATTTTCTTGGTATATACTATTCTTTGTTTATAATCCTATTGAATCTTTAGTATGGAGATCATTTTAACTACTTCCCATTCTCATTATGAATTAAAACCCACCGTCCTGGTCATCTCAAATGAAACCTGTTGCAATTCACAATTACTTGAATTTGGACATATAACAACCAGCAAAAGATGGCTATAGATATAGACTTACTGGCTTCCAGCTAATGTATTTAATAATAGGCGTGTGTGTGTGTGTGTGTATGTACACATGGGTGTATGTTGAATACCTTTAGAATTTTTGCACTATCATTTTTCAAAGGAAAGATAAAGTTTTGAATCTCGTCTCAGAGACAAAAACCTATATAAAAATTATATGAGAAAAGCATGTGGCAGTAATACTAAATCAATGAAGCAATTCCTAACTTATTAATAAATAACTGTACTCATTATTAATGATTCTTTGGAATGTTCTTTTTTAAACAAGAATAGGATTTTTACGGATTTGCAGTTGTTAAGAGGATGATAAAGCTACCTACAACCAAGATTGCTCTACCCAGCAAGGATCTCATTCAGATTTGATGGAGAAATTAAAACCTTTACAGACAAGCAAAAGCTGAGAGAGTTCAGCACCACCAAACCAGCTTTACAACAAATGCTAAAGGAACTTCTCTAGGCAAGAAACACAAGAGAAGGAAAAGACTTACAATAACAAACCCAAAACAATTACGAAAATGGTAATAGGAACATACATATCGATAATTACCTTGAATGTAAATGGACTAAATGCTCCCACCAAAAGACACAGACTGGCTGAATGGATACAAAAACAAGACCCATATATATGCTGTCTACAAGAGACCTACATCAGACCTAGGGAAACATACAGACTGAAAGTGAGGGGACGGAAAAAGATATTCCATGCAAATGGAAATCAGAAGAAAGCTGGAGTAGCAATTCTCATATCAGACAAAATAGACTTTAAAATAAAGACTATTACAAGAGACAAAGAAGGACACTACATAATGATCAAGGGATCGATCCAAGAAGAAGATATAACAATTGTAAATATTTATGCACCTAACATAGGAGCATCTCAATACATAAGGCAAATACTAACAGCCATAAAAGGGTAAATCGACAGTAATACATTCATAGTAGGGGACTTTAACACCCCACTTTCACCAATGGAGAGATCATCCAAAATGAAAATAAATAAGGAAACACAAGCTTTAAATGATACATTAAACAAGATGGACTTAATTGATATTTATAGGACATTCCATCCAAAAACAACAGAATACACACTCTTCTCAAGTGCTCATGGAACATTCCCCAGGATAGATCATACCTTGGGTCACAAATCAAGCCTTAGTAAATTTAAGAAAATTGAAATTGTATCAAGTATCTTTTCCAACCACAACGCTATTAGACTAGATATCAATTACAGGAAAAGATCTGTAAAAAATACAAATACATGGAGGTTAAACAATACACTACTTAATAATGAAGTGATCATTGAAGAAATCAAAGAGGAAATCAAAAAATACCTAGAAACAAATGACAATGGAGACACAACGACCCAAAACCTATGGGATGCAGCAAAAGCATTTCTAAGAGGGAAGTTTATAGCAATACAATCCTACCTTAAGAAACAGGAAACATCTCGAATAAACAATCTAACCTTGCACCTAAGGCAATTAGAGAAAAAAGAACAAAAAAACCCCAAAGTTAGCAGAAGGAAAGAAATCATAAAGATCAGATCAGAAATAAATAAAAAAGAAATGAAGGAAACGACAGCAAAGATCAATAAAACAAAAACCTGGTTCTTTGAGAAGATAAACAAATTTGATAAACCATTAGCCAGACTCATCAAGAAAAAAAGGGAGAAGACTCAGATCTATAGAATTAGAAATGAAAAAGGAGATGTAACAACTGATACTCCAGAAATACAAAAGATCATGAGAGATTACTACAAGCAACTCTACACCAATAAAATGGACAACCTGGAAGAAATGGACAAATTCTTAGAAATGCACAACCTGCCAAGACTGAATCAGGAAGAAATAGAAAACATGAACAGACCAATCACAAGCACTGAAATTGAAACTGTGATAAAAAATCTTCCAACAAACAAAAGCCTAGGACCAGATGGCTTCACAGGTGAATTCTATCAAACATTTAGGGAAGAGCTAACAACTATCCTTCTCAAAGTCTTCCAAAATATAGCAGAGGGAGGAACACTCCCAAACTCATTCTACGAGGCCACCATCACCTTGATACCAAAACCAGACAAGGATGCCACAAAGAAAGAAAACTACAGGCCAATATCACTGATGAACATAGATGCAAAACTCCTCAACAAAATACTAGCAAACAGAATCCAACAGCACATTAAAAGGATCATACACCATGAACAAGTGGGGTTTATTCCAGGAATGCAAGGATTCGTCAATATACACAAATCAATCAACGTGATACACCATATTAACAAACTGAAGGAGAAAAACCATATAATCATCTCAACAGATGCAGAGAAAGCTTTTGACAAAATTCAACACCCATTTATGATAAAAACCCTGCAGAGATAGGGATAGAGGGAACTTTCCTCAACATAATAAAGGCCATATATGACAAACCCACAGCCAACATTGTCCTCAATGGTGAAAAACTGAGACCATTTCCACTAAGATCAGGAACAAGACAAGGTTGCCCACTCTCCCCACTCTTATTCAACGTAGTTTTGGAAGTTTTAGCCACAGCAATCAGAGAAGAAAAGGAAATAAAAGGAATCAAATCAGAAGAGAAGGAGTAAAGCTCTCCCTGTTTGCAGATGACATGATACTATACATAGAGAATCCTAAAGATGCTACCAGAAAACTATTGGAGCTAATCAATGAATTTGGTAAAGTAGCATGATACAAAATTAATGCACAGAATCTCTGGCATTCCTATACACTAATGATGAAAAATCTGAAGGTGAAATTAAGAAAACACTCCCATTTACCACTGCAACAAAAAGAATAAGTTATCTAGGAATAAACCTACCTAAGGAGACAAAAGACCTGTATGCAGAAAATTATAAGACACTGATGAAAGAAATTAAAGATGATACAAACAGAAGGAGAGATATACCATGTTCTTGGATTGGAAGAATCAACATTCTGGAAATGACTCTACTACCCAAAGCAATCTACAGATTCAATGCAATCCCGATCAAACTACCACTGGCATTTTTCACAGAACTAGAACAAAAAATTTCACAATTTGCATGGAAACACAAAAGACCCCAAATAGCCAAATCAATCTTGAGAACGAAAAACGGAGCTGGAGGAAACATGCTCCCTGACTTCAGACTATACTACAAAGCTACAGTAATCAAGAAAGTATGGTGCTGGCACAGAAACAGAAATATAGATCAATGGAACAGGATAGTAAGCCCAGAGATAAACCCACGCACATATGGTCACCTTATCTTTGATAAAGGAGGCAGGAATGTACAGTGGAGAAAGGACAGCCTCTTCAATAAGTGGTGCTGGGAAAACTGGACAGGTACATGTAAAACTATGAGATAAGAACACTCCCTAACTCCACACACAAAACTAAGCTCAAAATGGATTAAAGACCTAAATGTAAGGCCAGAAACTATCAAACTCTTAGAGGCAAACATAGGCAGAACACTCTATGACACAAATCACAGCAAGATCCTTTTGGACCCACCTCCTAAGGAAATGAAAATAAAAACAAAACTAAACAAATGGGACCTAATGAAACTTCAAAGCTTTTGCACAGCAAAGGAAACCATAAACAAGAGCAAAAGACAACCCTCAGTATGGGAGAAAATATTTGCAAATGAAGCAACTGACAAAGGATTAATCTCCAAAATATACAAGCAGCCTATGCAGCTCAATAACAAAAAAACAAACAACCCAATCCAAAAATGAGCAGAAGACCTAAACAGGCATTTCTCCAAAGAAGATATACAGTTTGCCAACAAACACATGAATGAATGCTCAATATCATTAATCATTAGAGAAATGCAAATCAAAACTACAATGAGATATCATCTCACACCGGTCAGAATGGCCATCATCAAAAAATCTAGAAACAATAAATGCTGGAGAGGGTGTGGAGAAAAGGGAACACTCTTGCACTGCGGGTGGGAATGTGAATTGGTACAGCCACTATGGAGAACAGTATGGAGGTTCCTTAATACTACAAATAGAACTTCCATATGACCCAGCAATCCCACTACTGGGCATATACCCTGAGAAAACCATAATTCAAAAAGAGTCATGTACCAAAATATTCACTGCAGCTCTATTTACAATAGCCAGGAGATGGAAGCAACCTAAGTGTCCATTATCGGATGAATGGATAAAGAAGATGTGGCACATATATACAATGGAATATTACTCAGCCATAAAAAGAAACGAAATTGAGTTATTTGTAGTGAGGTGGATGGACCTAGAGTCTGTCATACAGAGTGAAGTAAGTCAGAAAGGGAAAGACAAATACCGTATGCTAACACATATATATGGAATCTAAGGGGAAAAAAAATGTCATGAAGAACCTAGGGGTAAGACGGGAATAAAGACACAGACCTACTAGAGAATGGATTTGAGGACACGGGGAGGGGGAAGGGTAAGCTGGGACGAAGTGAGAGAGTGGCATGGACATATATACACTACCAAACGTAAAATAGATAACTAGTGGGAAGCAGCCGCATAGCACAGGGAGATCAGCTCGATGCTTTGTGACCACCTAGAGGGGTGGGTTAGGGAGGGTGGGAGGGAGGGAGATGCAAGAGTGAAGAGATATGGGAACATATGTGTATGTATAACTGATTCACTTTGTTATAAAGCAGAAACTAACACACCATTGTAAAGCAATTATACTGCAATAAAGATGTAAAAAAAGAAAAAAAAAGAGCATAAAGCTGTTAAAGTAGCACAACCAATTATCATTTTTTTAACATCTTTATTGGAGTGTAATTGCTTTACAATGTTGTGTTAGTTTCTGCAGTATAACAAAGTGAATCAGCTGTATATATACATACATCCCCATATCTCCTCCCTCTTGCATCTCCCTCCCACCCTTCCTATCCCACCCTTCCTATCCCACCCCTCTAGGTGGTCACAAAGCATCGGGCTGATCTCCCTGCACTATGCGGCTGCTTCCCACTAGCTATCTATTTTACATTTGGTAGTGTATATACATCCATGCCACTCTCTCACTTCATCCCAGCTTACCCTTCCCCTACCACCCCCGCCCTCCCCGCGCTGTGTCCTCAAGTCCAGAAGATTCCATGTCTGTCCCTGGGAAGATCTTCAAATGACAGAATATCACAAATCACTGTCAAGTACTTAAAAAGGACAACTCTTGATTAAGTAAGCTCTGGTGAAAAAGTCAGGACAAAGGCAGCCCTAAGCATTCATTAAATAAAGATATCATGGCTAAATATACCCTTAAAGATCCTTCTGGGCCCAGGGTGCAAGGCGGGGCTACTTATTAAAATGGGCATTTTAGTAAGACAAGAGATGTGTGACTTCTGCTATAGATAAGCTCTCTATAATATTTTGTAGAATGAAAAACTACATCCAGGGAAACAAAATGATTTGCTCTAGGTTACAACTATTATTTCTAGAGACAGGACAACAAATGCTAATATTTTATTGACCCACTTAGACATTACTGTGGAAGGCACAAGCCACACACTGTGACTTAAAGGGGGGAATGAGGAATAAATGTAGGATGATTCTGCTACATCCAAAGAAATGTACCATGATTTTGGCTTATATTTTCCCCCTTGTGGAAATACATGGAATTTGGGGATTAATGTGCAATGTATTATAATGAGCTTATTTTCTTTACAGGGGCCTGGGGAAAAAGTAATTAATGAGAGCCATGAATATGGATATGTTAGTACAGAAAAAAGAAGATGAATGACATATGGCACTTCTATTAAAGTGAATTTCTCTGCACACAATTTATCCAAGAACCATCAGTGCTTTCAATTTTAAGATTACTTTATTGAACTTTTAATAAGTGCAATTTTTAAATTGAATTTTTCAATATATCAATTACTGATCAAGACATGTATTTGAGAAAGAAGCATAGGTATTTTTTTCAATGTTACGTTAGAATATAAGATGTACATATCATAATCAATAGTTGAACTAAACTATGTTACTTTCTGAACATATACTCAAAATGAATAAATATTGAGCTATATCCACTGACTTTTTAGGTTTCCGAGAACATTTTTAAAAACAAAAGTAAAATAATGGTGAGTAAAGGAAAATGATAATACAAAATAACTGTTGTTACATGATTGATATCTGGAGAAAGAAGACTAGAAGAAAATGAGAGACTGGTGACAAAAGATGAGGTGCTAAACCAAACAGATCTATAATGACTGCTGACTTAAAATAATGCACAACGTGAGAGTTGCGAGTTAAGTTTTATTTGGGGCAAAATGAGGACTGCAGCCCGGGAGACAGCGTTTCAGATAACTCTGAGAAACTGCTCCTGAAGAGGCCAAGATATATAGTTTTGCAACAAAGAGCAGGTAATTGAGACCATCAAAAGATTATTGTTAAATAAAGAAAACCAGATAACTCAAGTTAAGGAATTTAGCGCTTTTCTATGTATGGGAAGATGCAGAAGTCTGGGCTCACTGAAATCATTCCTTTGCTATGCACCTTAGCTATCTGGGGCCTGTATTTTCACACCCTGAGTTTCCTCAGGGCTCACCTCAGGGGGTGGCTACAGTATGATGGCTGCTAGATGGCAGGTATTCTTTTCAGCCCTGAGTTTCCTCAGGGCTCACCAGCTCATGTTGGAGGGCTGCAATCATTGGTGACTGTGACATCCTTTGTTTATACATATGGCAGAAAATATTCAATTTATAAATATTCCATTAGATTTATAAATATTCCATTTATCATGACCAATGAATTAAAGAAATAATAGCTTAGGACTTTCAATTTGTGGCAAATTGACACACTGAAATAATATGTGCCCTTTTCCTGCAAAAAAGCATAGAAATGTGAGCTGCATCTTTTATCAGATATTTTAGAAATAACTAATTGGGTTACAAAGAAAGAAAGTTTACATATTCTAGAAATGAAAATGGAACTTCAAAATGAGAATCTTTAACTCTTAACAGGAGTTAAAGATTTTTTTTTGGAGGGGATTAAGGTGGGGTGTGGAAACTACATAAATATGCTAGAAACTGAGGTTTTAATTTTACTTTTATTACCTGTGTTGTTTACAAAAAGCATACCTAAAACATAAGAACAAAAAAGAGAACAATCAAGAGTAAAATCTTAGAAAATGACATGACTGACCAGGAAGAAAACAACCCAAAGAAAGTTGATGGAGACATATTATTATGGGACAAAAAGACTTATAGGCAATAAATAATTCTAGATATGCAGATGGGGCATCATTTAATAACACAAGAGCTGACTAATCCAATAACAATTAAATAAGCTGAATAAGTAATTAAATAATAAGTAAGTAATTAAAAATATCCACGCAGTTTTACAGATAAATTCAACAAAACTTTCAATGAATAGGATAGGTAATTCCAATATTACTCTTTAAGAAAATGCAATCAATCAATCAATCAGTCAATAAATGGGACAAAACTGCAACTCATTTGATGAAAATAGTATAACCTTGATCCCGAAAATTAATGACAGTAGAAAAAAATTAAAAGCCCAATTTCACACATGAACATAGATGCAAAAACCTAAACAAAGTATTAGTAAAATAAATGCAGTGTTCAATCTAAGTAAACATGATTAACATCAGATATTCAATTAAATAATCCATTCTGTTAATTATTTTTTCTTAAAATAATCATTCCAGGAAATAAATGAAAGCATTTGGTAGAATTATATATATATAATATATATATATATATATAATATATACATACATACCTATATATATGTGTGTGTGTATATGTACACATATAAATAGAATGGAACTTTAATATGATAGGTGGTTTCTATCACATACCTACAGCAAACATCACATCTAACTGGAAAATGCTTAAATAATTCCCTTTTAAGACCAGGAAATACATAAGAATGAGAGCCATTGACACTTCTATATAATAAGACACATGCATACAAAATGTAAGGGGATTAGAAAGGAAAAAACAAAACTGTCACTATCCATAAATGACATTGTTCATATTTAGAAAAACACAAAGCAGAAATTTTAGAATCTATGAGAATCTCTAGCCAGCTCCAGGGTTTGTAGACACAAACAAAACAATTTCTATAAATCAGCAACAAGCAAATAATTGAATTTAAAATAAAAATAAAATCAATTCTATATATATATACACACACATATGTATGCATATATACATATACATATATTTAGAAATTTAAAATAATGCACAAGTATTTTTAGTAAAATCATAATGCTTTATTTGGTCATATAAACATAGCTTAAATAAGTTGAAAATTGTATAGTTATCACCAGTTTGATCAATAGTTTCTATCAAAGTCCCAGTAATTTTCTTCTTTAACTTGAAAAATGTCATTGTGATATTCATATGGGAGAGCAAATGACAATGAATTCGCAAATTATATCTGAGTCAAAACAAGAACAAGACCAAGTGGAAAACTGTGTTACAAGTTATAACGACTTTATAGCTATTGTTACAAATATAGTACGGTGTTGTCATAAGGATAGAAAAAAAGAGCAAATGAGCAGAGCAGAGGTCCTAGTACTAGACCTACCCATATATGGAAACATGATTTATTACAATGCTAGTATTACAGATAAATTAGTAGAGGATGCTTATTCAATTACTCTATGTATCTTGTATGAAGAAAGATATCTCTACCTCACACTATAAACAACAATCAAATCTGGGTGAATTAAAACATAAATGTAGAGATGAAATTATATAAATACTATTAAATAATAAGTGAAATATTAACAAACCTGATTAAGATTAGACTCTTCTGTTGGTCAAATAACACCACAAACAACATGAAAAGGCAAGTCACAAACTGAGAAAACACATTTTCAAGACATAAAACTGACAAATAATTAAGATCTGGACAACATATAAAATTTAATTAAAAATATTTTGAATGAATGTTTCATTGAAGTGGAAAGTAGGGATGGCTGATATATACACATATATATACACACACACACACACACACACACACATAAATGTATTCATCCTCATTAGCAACCAAAAAGTATGAACCAAAATCCCAGACACATTGCACACATCTTTCTGATTAGGGGGAAAGAGTATGACATTATCAAATGTCGACAAAAAATTAGGGCAATTGAAATTCTTATTCTTTTCATGAAATAGTTTGGCATTACCTGGAAATAATCTAAATGTCCAAAGAAAGGATAATAGAAAAATAAATTGTAGTATATTCATTCATACAATGGGATACTCCATTGCAATAAAAATTAAACTAGAGCTACATACCAACATGAATAAATCTGAGGAACATAATGTTCAAAAACAAGTTACAAAGACTGAATATATATGTGTATGTGTTAAAAATATGGAAATGAATGTGTTTAAATTTTTTAAAAAATCATTAGAAATATATGTAGGCAAAGAAAGAAATAATAGTGGAAATTTAGAAATACTTAGAATTAAGGGAGAACAAAAGTACCACATTTCAAACATTCAGAACACAGCTAAAGGGGTACTCAGAGGTAAACTTAGTTACTTAAGTGCATATTTTAGAAATGATAAAATTTAAAATTAGCAAGTAAGCATTCAATTCAAAAAGTTAGGTGGCAGAGGGGAAGAAAGAAAATAAAGATAGGGAATACTTTTTCTTGTATCATCGTACCAGCAAAATAAATCTTGTCTATTCACAAATGCTCTGCTATAAAAACATCACACACTAGTTCAAGGAGATATCCAAAACGGTTTAGACGAATTATTAAACAAAATGTAGTACTGCATAGTAAACTTGGAGGCTATTGCCTTCAATCTGCTTTAAGACTAAGGTAAAGACCTCCGACACAACTCCTTCTCTTGCCTGAACTTTTATTCCCAAATACATTTTTTAACGATAAAGAAAATTATTTAAGTACAATTTAATTTTATAAAATAAAGAAAACTGATAATATGACTCTACTGGGTATTGTTTGGCTTATTTCATTATTTCAACATTTTCCAATAAGGGGGTATGAAGGGTTTGAAAGGTAATCATAACTGAGTTTCATTTCAAATTTAAAAAGAATGCAGTGTCACCAATTTTCTCTGAAACTCTGACCAAACAGGTCATCGTTTTCCCAATATAAAGGGGAAGATATCAGCTCTTTGTATCTTGCTGGCTTTGAACTCTCTCTAAGTTCAATGGAGTTCTGTGAGTTCTCTCTATTGAACATCATGTGCCATCTACTCCCTCACTACGGTGGTTCATACATTTAGATTTGCTCTGGGTATTTAGTTTCCAAGCAAAGTCAAATGGGAGAATGCAAGTATACCCCTGAGGTTACAATCTCCCCTAATAATGACTGAAATCAACTCAGTGACCCCAACTAAGGTCTATTTTCTACATCTGAGAAAATATACACATGTTATTTAGGCACCAAAAGGAAGGCATCCTGGCTCTAGCTTCTAAATCTATATTCCAAACCCACTTGTCCTGTCTTGGTTTCTTTGTCTCGCACCTGGTTTCGACCTTACTGCTCAGCATGTTCAGATCAAAGTTTCAATAAGACAGTTTTATTTCAGCTTCATCACTTAAGCTCTCTTAAAGATTTCCCCAAGCATTAGTTCTGCAGGCTGCTTGCCAGGTCCTCCTAATCCTTTGTCAATTGCCTATAGCTGAAATCCCAAACTGATAAGACACTCCAATACACTGCTTATCCAGGGTCAAGTTAAGACAGCCACTACCTGTATAGTAGAACCCAATTAGAACATGTTTTGGAAGGATGCCTGGGTCTTCTGAGAAGAGTTACAATAATATAACTAAATGTTGTAAAATACATGACAATACAGAGATAAGTAAAATACTTCTGCCTTATCATGAGTAGAATATGGGAAAGGTTAAAAAGAGGATGAGACAAACATTATATAACTACTGGCTGTAGTACAAGAGAATCTTCTACCTTCCAAACCTTTAAACATTTGCTGCTGGTTTTACAACAGACACAAAATGTTGGCTTCCATACCGATAAACTCTCCTCCAGTCCTTTCCAAGACGTGCATTCAAGAAATATGTGGCACCTCACACCGGTCAGAATGGCCATCATCAAAAAATCTACAAACAATACATGCTGGAGAGGGTGTGGAGAAAAGGGAACCCTCTTGCACTGTTGGGTGGGAATGTAAATTGATACAGCCACTATGGAGAACAGTATGGAGGTTCCTTAAAAAACTACAAATAGAACTACCACAAGACCCAGCAATCCCACTACTGGGCATATACCCTGAGAAAACCATAATTCAAAAAGAGTCATGTACCACAATGTTCATTGCAGCACTATTTACAATAGCCAGGACATGGAAGCAACCTAAGTATCCATCGACAGATGAATGGATAAAGAAGATGTGGTGCATATATACAATGCAATATTACTTGGCCATAAAAAGAAATTAAATTGAGTTATTTGTAGTGAGGTGGATGGAACTAGAGTCTGCCATACAGAGTGAACTAAGTCAGAAAGAGAAAAACAAATACCGTATGCTAACACATATATATGGAGTCTAAAAAAAAAAAGGTTCTGATGAACCTAGGGGCAGGACAGGAATAAAGACGCAGATGTAGAGAATGGACTTGAGGATACGGGGAGGAGGAAGGGTAAGCTGGGATGAAGTGAGAGAGTGGCACTCACATATATATACTACCAAATGTAAAATAGATAGCTAGTGGGAAGCAGCTGCATAGCACAGGGAGATTAGCTGGATGCTTTGTGACCACCTAGAGGGGTGGGATAGGGAGGGTGGGAGAGAGACGCAAGAGGGAAGGGATATGGGGATATACGTGTGCATATAGCTGATTCACTTTGTTATATAGCAGAAACTAACACCCCATTGTAAAGCAATTATACTCCAATAAAGATGTTTAAAAAAAAAGAAATATGTGGCAAATTTATTTTCTCTTAACAACAAAAAAGTCAAGAAATAAATTGGCTTATAGAAAGTGTTGGGAGAGAAAAACCATCGTATTTAAAAATGCTCAAGGCTGAATAGGAATTTGCCATGACTTCAAAGCAAATCTCTGAACTTCTAGGTCCACTTAGCCCTACTTCTGCACCAAGGGTTCCCTATAATGCTCCTAAGTATCCACTAGAAATATCCAAAGTGGAAATGACCCACCAAAGTAACAGTATGACCCACTGCCTTTTATGCTCAACAAAATTGGGCTATCTAGAAGACTTAAAAAATAAAATTTTTCCTATACAACTTTTAACTAATGGTAATGAAATCCTGGATGACATATGTTCAGTTGATTCCAAGATGCAATTTAGAAATGCAGAAAAAAGATGTGCTTTGCTTTTTTTCAAACCACAGAAATTATAGACCCTCCTCTTAATTATATTCTGCTAATGTGGTTGGGATTTACTGGCTATGAAATGCACTATTTCCAGCCAATGCTTCTATGCATTATTTTCCACTGTTCCACTTCTATTAACAAGGACAATTCAAGGGCAAACACTAATTATGATTTTGACACAGTTTTACTTTTGTGTTTAGCTTTGAAAGTAATTCCATAGTATGACCCAATTCCCTTGTCAGTTTCCTCTACTTTTAATGTATAATTTAATAAACTACTGAACTGAGAAGAGGCTCTGACTTTAAAAGTATTTTTTCCCTTCCCCAAATTTTAGTTTCACTTTTCAAAAGAACATTTACAATTAAGGTATATTATGAAGAACACACTAAGAAAATTTAAAATTCTAAAGAACAGCTGTATAAAAGGGCTTTAAAAATTATGTATCTATCCCTTTCGACTGAGTAAGCATTCACTATTACTAGTTAGGATAGACATTTGAGGTACAGTTCTATAAACGACAAAACATTCATGAACAAGAGTACCTTATACTCAAGGAAACAACAGCAATTGTTATTGAGATTTTGAGAAACATAAATTTACTCTCTTATTCCCGGCATGCGTCTTGGGGTTTTGGGGTCATTTTAGAACACATCGGTTTATCTCATCCTAAAGTTGGACATCTGACTCTCAACTGAAAAGTGAGTACATTCATATGATCTCCAAGTTTCTTGGTTCAGGAATAATAAAAATAAACAAAGAAACAATTCTTATCATACCATAAAAGAGAAAGTCAGTCCAGGTAACACTGACAGAAGGATCTGAACATATTTCCAACTTCCTAGTGCCATAAAAGATATTCTGGGGCTTCCCTGGTGGCACAGTGGTTGAGAGTCCGCCTGCCGATGCAGGGGACACGGGTTCGTGCCCCGGTCCGAGAGGATCCCACATGCCGCGGAGCATCTGGGCCCGTGAGCCATGGCCGCTGAGCCTGCGCGTCCGGAGCCTGTGCTCCGCAACGGGAGAGGCCACAACAGTGAGAGGCCTGCGTACCGCAAAAAAAAAAAAAAAAAAAAAAAAAAAAAGGTTACAGGGAGCTGAAGCATACTTCCTTTGCTGTCTTTCCTTCCTTCTGCTACCTGGAACGCAGGCACAGTGACTGGAACTCCAGCAGCAAGTTGGAAGATAAGTATTAAGTGCAGGAAGTAAGATAAGCAGGGTGCAGGAAATAGATGACCGCTGCCCATACCTGCCCCGGAATGCCAATCTCCGGATTTCTTTTGTAAAAGAGAGAAATAAGGGCCAACTTTGCCTAAGCCACTGCTATTTGTTGTGTTCTGATAAATGTGGCTGAATGCAAACTTCAGTGGTGATATACATGTTTAAAAGTAGAATAATTCTATCTGCAGTATGAAATCTATATTTCTTATTTAAAATGCTGAGTACGTGTTTATTTATTATTAAATATTATTCTATATTGAATTTAATTTCATCTTTAATCTAATTATAATTTAGTTAACTAAATATTATGGGGGTTTAATTTGCCAAATTGAATTTTGAGGTTTAATTTAGACATTTTTCAAATCTGATTTATTCCTAGATTCTTGTCTTTATTCTCTTGTTTTCAAATCAGTTATTTAAACTCTAGTTTTGCCATCAATGGGTTGCCATGAAAATTAAGAGATAAAAATGCATGTAGCCGGTACCCAGTGAGTATTCAAATAACATCAGCTACTGTCAGCATCTTCATCATTGTCTTGCTTAAGTCTTTCATTTCTAATCCTTTTGTATAATACAGTAATTTCAGATACATAAACTAGAATAAATCCAATTTCAGTGTACCATGACAATAACAAAATTAATTTAGAAGTACATTTGACCCTTGAACAACCTGGGGGTACGGGCTCTGACTCCCCAGTACAGTTGTAAGTCTGTATATAACTTTACAGTTGGCCCTTTGTACCAGTGGGCCTGCATCTGCAGATTCAACCAACCTCAGATCGTGGAGTATATATTTATTGAAAAAAATCCACGTATAAGTGGACCCGTGCAGTTCAAACCCATGTTGTCCAAGGGTCAAATGTACTTTTTTTTTTTTTTTGCGGTACGCGGGCCTCTCCCGTTGCGGAGCACAGGCTCCGGACGCGCAGGCTCAGCGGCCACCGCTCACGGGCCCAGCCGCCCCGCGGCATGTGGGATCCTCCCGGACCGGGGCACGAACCCATGTCTCCTGCATCGGCAGGCGGACTCTCAACCCCTGCGCCACCAGGGAAGCCCCAAACGTGCTTTTGTTTTATTGACGTTTCTAGCATCAATAAATCGTATTTGCTTTTTAAAAAGAAATAGGGCTGAGTTTTTATGATAGCTGTTTCCTGTCTGAGTTTTAATGACAGCTAATCCTGTTTTGACAGGATTAGAATTAATAATAAGAGTAGAGAGAAAAAGAAAAGCCAGGCTACACGTTTTTCAGTTCCAACTGAGATTCCATGTGGTTCTCTCTTTTCACATTTTGACCCCCCTGAACAGAAACCTCTTCTGGAACTCTCTATAACTTTAAATTAAATTCCATTGACATTATTACCTGGAAAACATCCTATTAAATAATTTTAAACTTGTATAGAACACAGGTTATATCATCAAGCAAACGTGTATATATGAATAGATTAATGTAATTTAGAAAAAAAGTTTTGTGTAATTTTATCTAAGTTAGAAAAAATCACTTATTTGAAAACAATAGGGTTTCTACTTTTTTCACCCTTTACATATAAAGTGCCATATTGAGACATACTGCATTCATATTAACTATATTAAGATGAAAGGAAAGTTGGAATCATAGGTCAGAAATTAAAACCTTTGTTAACAATTTTGTCTTTGGCAAACTCCCTACAGCTAAAAGGTTAGAAAACAGATTTTCATTTCAAGGAATGCAACTGGGAAAGAGAAGTATTACATCCATCTGAGAAAACAATTAATCTGAGATTTTACTGATTTGAAGAATTTCGGCAAACTTCACTCGAGTACATAAAGGAAACTCTGACAACTCTTTATTCTTTGGGCCAAATTTAAAATAAAATCTTGATTAAGTATGAGACCAACAACTACAGTAAGCATCAAATCCATCAGAGCCCCCCTCCTTTCTGCTCTGTGGAGTGAAGTAAACACAGAGAGGAAAAAGGCTGCTCCCAATAAAGCATGATTAATCAGATTAGAAGGATCAGAATACAGTTAACAAACCTAATGAGGCATGAGTATCTCTGAGTTAAACTAGCATTAAACTAAACAATAACCTCAACAGTTATTCCAGCTGTAATCCTCAGGGCTTATAGGTCGACAGCCCATGGAGGGTCAAGTTTGAACAGAAGCAATTACCCCCAAAATAAATAAAAGTCATTCATCGGAATTATTTAGATAATTAAGAGGAGTGACTCCTGCAGGAAGCAAAAATGAGTTTTCTGTAACTGTGCCCTATTATGTCCAAATGCTTTATATATTTTAATCAACCTTTTATCGAACAAATTAATATTAGAGGCAAAGTTCAGACCACAGTATCTGTTAGTCTAAGTACATGTTTAGAAAAAAATAATTCTGGATCAAATAGAAAGTTGTCTTCCTAAGCCATTAATTCTTTCATTTATAAGTTGATGTGGTGTGTTTGAAGGGATTCTGCTAGGTCTGTGGTAGTTGACATGGAGGGGAACCTGAACTCCTCGGGGTTGATTGGGAGCCTGTGGTCACAGGAGCCACCTGGGTCTGGGGCAGCCAGCTGCAACTGGGATGTGCCAGGAGCCTGCATTCACAGGAGTCCACTGATTACTGATGCCATGGGAGCTGATTGGGGCCACAGGAACTAGCTGGCACCCAGATGGGCCAGGGACCCCTCTCTGTCCATGCTGGGCTGCTCACACTTGGGGAAGGAGTGATGGGGGCAAGGCAAATCTACCTTCCCTACCCTCCTGAGTGCATCTTTTCTTATTTCTCTGCTTCACCCAGGTGCCGTAATCCCTCACTTGCAACCCTTAGCTCTTGGGAAGGTATTTTTTTTTGTTTGGAGGAGGACAGTGGTTGCAAGCACTAGAAACACCTATGCTGCCATTTTGCCGCCATTTCTCATTTGTTTTTCTTTCTTTTTTTTTTTTTCATACTTTTGCACTTCAATTAGCCTCTGTAGATATTTGTCGAAGAGCCTTAGAGCTAAGATTTTAGGGATTGGGGGTTCAAGTAAAAGCTTTCTAATAAGAATATTACATTAGGCTCACTCTTCCCTAGTGACTGAATTTATAGATAGAGACATTGGAGGCAGCTAGAAAGGCAGCAGAAGAGTGAGACATGTGTGTATGTGCGAGGAACTGTGTTTAGGGAACAGAGGGGTTGTGTTGAGCACAGACAGCCTCAATCTCAATATGCCTTAAAACCATCATTATTAAATGAGGCCAATCACAGCTACTTCTCAAAATTTTTTGCAGAGAAAGCTGTGGAGCCTTTCTTAGTGAAGCTCTTGGGAATGGGGGGGAAGTACTTCAAGTTGTTGTAGATTCCAAGCGAGATAAAGGAGCAGATACAAGTACTTCAATTTCCAGAGTACACGGACCTGCCCTGGGTAGCTGCTGCTGTTGCTCTTATTTCTAATTGTATTTCTCACAATAACTGCAGCGGCACATCCCTCCAAAGCCACGGGGGAAAAAAGCCATGAAACATTTTTTCAGACCAGATCCCTGCCTGACACTCTCTCACTTTCTTTCTCCTCTCCACTGCTGATGCAAGGTAGTCCCAGCTTGTGGAACATTTCCAATAGCATACAAGATTGTCACAGTTTGGGCATATAGGATGTTGCCATTTCACTGGAGTTCAATACACATTTCCCCATAGAAACCATGTTTGAAATAGTAAGTTATCACCATTCATTAATATAATTCTAGAAGTAAGTTAGAAGACTTTGCTAGGCCAGTGTGGAAACCTCGATACCACATAGTACTTTTTCAGAAGTAAAGATTTTCTTACCTTCTGATAACTATCTATACAAACACACTTTTGAACATAAGCTGTTATTTGGTTGGCTTCCGTAGCAACAGTATTTTTTTTCTGGGAAACTTCTCCAGGAATCTAAGATAAGTATGTAATATAGATGTCCTGTGAGCTGAGGCTATCACTACCATATACCATGGTCTCATAATTTTCCCCACTGCTCATACTCTTTGATTCTCTCTTCCCTACATGTCCCACCCACCCACCTCTGGTCCATTCTCTCCCTTTCTTCTAGATTCTTCTGCTCATACCTTGTACATAGTCCAGTGTATCGTTCAATGACTTTCTCTCCTTGCTCACTTTCTATTTTAACTTCTACCACAAAAGGCATGATCTGTGCCATGGTAGAGAGGCTGCCTCCTCAGTTGCCATGCAGTGGATTCACTGATTTGGGGTATGAGGTCTGTCACCCTGCAGTCACTCACTATATATCTTATTTTACAGAAGAATAAAACAAGGGATTGCTTGTAGGCTCAGACCTTGCTGGGAAGGTATATAAGAAAAAGATGTGGGTCATGTGATATATTCTAACATAAGCAACTATCCCATCCAAAGGCAGTGGGAAGACAGTAAGAAGAAGAAAAACAAACAAACAAACAAAAAAAAACCTAGTGCCTTTGGAAATACTTAAATGGTAAATTCAAAAGCCAAAAGCATCACATTTCTGTTGTCCTTTCAGTGTTTGATCTGCTACTGTACAGATTTCTTTACTGTCTGGTAACTCACTCATTGCAAAAATTCAATGAATACAAGATAATTATAGTAACACACAATAGCTATAATCCCACCATCGCTAAGGACTGTTTGATCTTTTTTATGAACCTATTCATTCCCCACAGCAGGCTTCCTGACCTCAGAGATTTATTGTTCCTCTCTTGGAACCAGGTTGACCTTTTTCACTTCCACTAGCTCTTTAAGAAAGAAAAGCAAAGTTCCTTTTTCTTTGATGGTTTGTCCATGGACTTGAATTCTCCTTCTTCTATAAAAGTTGTTTTAAAAAATACATAACTCAAAAGTCTTGATATCTTCAGGAACTTATTTCTAAAGTTCCAAATCAGATCACATAACAACTGGGCTTAAAATACCCTAAGATAAAACTCAAACTTCTCAACATGGTATGCGATGACTTGGTCTCTAACTACGCTTTCATAAACCACTTGACCCATTAGATTATCATACTAAGTGAAGTAAGTCAGTCAGAGAAAGACAAATATCATATGATATCGCTTATATGTGGAATCTAAAAAAAAATGATACAAATGAACTTATTTACAAAACAGAAACCAATGCACAGACATAGAAAACAAACTTACGGTTACCAAAGAGGAAAGGTTTAGGAGGGATAAATTGGAAGTTTGGGACTGACATATATACACTACTATATATAAAATAGATAACCAGCAAGGACCGACCATATAGCACAGGGAACTCTACTCAATATTCTGTAATAACCTAAATGGGAAAAGAATTTGAAAAAGAATGGATATATGTATATGTATAACTAAATCACTTTGCTGTATACCTGAAACTAACACAACATTGTAAATCAACTATACTCCAATATAAAATAAAAATTTAAAAAAATAAGCCACTTCCTATGCTCACTGCTCACTGCCTTCTCTCATTTTGTCCATGCAGTTTCCTCTACTTGGAATGCACCATATTTCCCCCTGTATTTCTAAGTGAAACTCATTATTAAGGTCCAGCTGAAATGTCATCTTTTACAAGACATTTTCCAATCATTTCATATAGACATAATCTGTTTGAACTCCCTTAATAATTTACTTCTTATAATACTTAATGTTTCTTACAGTGTATTTTATATTCAGACATTTGATAAATAGGAAAGACACATGGTCAGATTCATCTGTGTACTATTTGTAAGGACATTTATTTTACGTATTAAATGTTGAAAAGCTATCTATTCCGTGAAAAAAAATGAACTTATGAACAACTAGGTTTAATCCCCAGCATATAAAGGCATCAAAAATTATTGATCTATTCCCAGTAAAATATATTATCAAAACTTCAGTATGATTTGTAAGAATTTCCATTTTCAAATTTATGTCTTTTATGATGTTCATGTGTAGCAAAAAAAAAACGTATGCACATATTTTAAAGTCCCCCCCTCCAAATGTCACCCAAACCACCATCATGATTTTTACTGGGTCTTCTAACTAATTTAATCGTATATCTGATATTTTTTTTCATCCTCTCAGATCATGGTTCAGGATCAGAAGTATGATTTGTACTCTTGTGCCTTATAGTATTAATAGTCATCATATTATCTACCCATTTGCTTTCGGCACAAAGAAAACTGTATATGCTTTTCCTCTTTAACTATATGAGAGTAGTACTGCCTTTTCTTTTCATTATCATTAGACTTTGCTCCCTTCTTATTCTACTTCCCACTCTTATTCACTGTCAAACAAGAGTAACAACAGGGGTTTCCCTGGTGGTGCAGTGGTTGAGAGTCAGCCTGCTGGTGCAGGGGACGCGGGTTCGTGCCCCGGTCCGGGAGGATCCCACAAGCCGCGGAGCGGCTGGGCCCGTGAGCCATGGCTGCTGAGCCTGTGCGGCTCCGCAACGGGAGACGCCACAACAGTGAGAGGCCCACGCAACGCAAAAAAAAAAAAAAAAAAAAGAGTAACAACAACTTCAAATTTACCCACTTCACCATCCACTCTGTAATAACTAATGCAGTAGTTTACCCCAGTTGGCAGCCTAATCTGTGTACAGGCTAATTCATTCATGCCTGCATACTCATGATGGACAAGTGGAATTGACCCACAAAGGAGAAGTCTGCATGTTCTTGTCTCACCCATTCATTCACGTGCACAGCTGGACACATGCAACCTCCCTCACTGAGCAAAGTCCACCTGGCTTAGTTTACATCATGTTTCAGAGGAAACTCTTAGGAGGTCATGTGATCTCTTCAACTGTCTTCCCGATACAAACATGATAGATGTGGATATACTCATTTCACTATCAGATTATATAGTATTATATAATAATAAGTGAAATAACTATAAATGTAGTACATATTGAGTACATATATTTAAAGTACAATATACAGTATATATTATACTCTTATAAAAAATTAAGACTTCAAATCCAGATCCAACATCCTGTCCATCAATTCAGCAGTATCTGTGTGTATGCCCTGCATCAAATTAGCTCTATCCCAGGTCTTAAATCTTCTCTATTATCTCTTTTTGTCCTCCTTGATACTCTTCTAGTTCTCTTTGTTTTCATCCTTTACCCGGACTATTGCTATAAGCTTCTAGCTGCTGGTCATTTCCCCTTTTCCTGCCAGGCCACCTATTCCCTGTGCATTTGTTTAATCATTCAGTCTAGAGTGCTTTCAGCAAAATATATACTTGGAAAGATCCACCAACTCTTCTAAGGCTTAAGCCAAGAGTTAGTCACCTCTTCTGGAAAACCCTGTTGATCTCTCCAGGAATAAGGAAGTCTTTCTCTCTGCTACCACAACATGTTGGTAATTCCACTGGTAGATTGTTTAGCAAATTATCTGTGTCCCCAACTATACTGTGAATGAAATGTATTATCTGTGTATAGCTAACATGCAGCATAATATCTATTCAATAGTGAAAGCTTTATAATTGCAATGAATTGAAATAAATCTTACCAATTCTGTGGATAACTGGGAATAGTGACTCACACAGCCATTCGCCTCAAAAAAATATGCAGTGAGATGTGGGTTTTGAGGCTATTACATGTTAAACAAATTGGATCTCTTTATTCCAAAAGTAGTTTTCTTTTGGTGTGCATCTTTCATTTCAATTTTCTCTATCAATATCCAGATTTTTCTCATAACACATGAGCATAACTTTCAGATTTCATTGACTATGTTTTTCTAATAAAAACTTACATCACTACAAAATTCAATTTAAAAAAGAATTTGTAAACTATATCTGAAATAATTCATATAGTTTTAGACCTAAGATTCAGTTAATTGATACTGTGACTTCATTGTTGGTCTCACTAAGATACTTATAAGAATCATTCCTTTTGTGATTGGTTTTAGAAGACAAAACCTAACATGTTTTAATATGACAGCTATTCCTATTGCTTCACGTAATGTTTACAACTCTGCAAAATAAATCTGAAAGCAATGCTAAAGACAGAAGTAGTCTTGGGATACAGACTAGAGAAAATAGCATACATATAATTTATTCTAATTCTTTATTTTTAATTTATTTTATTACCATTAATATGTATTCAGAATTGTTAGAAAAATTTAAGATACTCTACTATGAAATATGTTTCTATTTATTTCTTCAGCTTTTAAACAAAATGCATTCTCTCTCACCCTATCATTTTATGAAGTGTTCACAATTATTACTTTCAAGAATTAAGAGATATTTTTTATTACCCAGCCGAAAAATTTACCACACACAAAGAAATGTTGTAATTATGTAAGCTATTTATTTTGGCTTTGATTTCTAACTTCTCCATTGCAATTTTTATAATGCCAGAAACATTTTTATATTCCTTTCATCTTGGAGAAATATTTTGCTAAGACTATGGCTTAATTATAGCAATTGTATAATTTTAAAAGGTCACTATCATACATATATATAAATTCTACTATATATATATGTATATATATAAAAAAGTTACTTACATATTAATAGACTGTCAGGGCTTTGTTTTCAATTATGATATTAATTTACACAAAAATAACTGTCACAGAATTTCCTTTTTTTTTTTTTTTTTCAGTACGCAGGCCTCTCACTGCTGTGGCCTCTCCCATTGCGGAGCACAGGCTCCGGATGCGCAGGCCCAGCGGCCATGGCTCACGGGCCCAGCCTCTCCGCGGCATGTGGGATCTTCCCAGACCGGGGCACGAACCCGCGTCCCCTGCAACGGCAGGCAGGCTCTCAACCACTGCGCCACCAGGGAAGCCCCCAGAATTTCCTTTTAATGTCAAAAAGTTTCTTGATCTACTTATTGTTATGAGCATTTAGATTCTTACTTTTTTTTTTTTTTTTTTTTGCGGTACGCGGGCCTCTCACTGCTGTGGCCTCTCCTGTTGCGGAGCACAGGCTCCGGACACGCAGGCCCAGCGGCCATGGCTCACGGGCCCAGCCGCTCTGCGGCATGTGGGATCTTCCCGGACCGGGGCGTGAACCCGTGTCCCCTGCATTGGCAGGCGGACTCCCAACCACTGTGCCACCAGGGAAGCCCTAGATTCTTACTTTAAGTTGCCACTTTCTCTAGATCAGTAAATGTCCAACACACAAAAAGACGTAGATCTAAAAGATGATAGATGACACATAATAATAATAATTTGGGGTTTCAAAATAATGATAAGACCGATTCTCTAAGTAATCTATCAAACTGTAATATTATTTTGATCTGCAGAACATTCATTTTAGCCAATATATCTAACCACTTTTTGCATAAACCCTCATTCAAACAAGCATAGATATGGTTTAAAACACTACCTAATACGTCTCTTAACTGTCCATAAGCATTCTCTGGTTGCAATGAGGAGAGAAATGGTTAAAAGAAAAATAGTATGAAGGGGAAAAAGAAGAGGAGTTAACATCTTGAGCCAATGGAAATTATGATACAGATTTGGATGAATCAAATACTTGGTGGTTTCTTGACTTATGGCCTTTTAATTGATACAAATTGTTTTCCATACCTAACATTAACTAAGATCATGGTGAGATTTTTCTACTCTGCTGCTCTGTGTTATCAAAATATAACTCTTGGGGCTTCCCTGGTGGTGCAGTGGTTGAGAGTCTGCCTGCCAATGCAGGGGATGCAGGTTCGTGCCCCGGTCTGGGAAGATCCCACATGCCACGGAGCGGCTGGGCCCGTGAGCCATGGCCGCTGAGCCTGCGCGTCCGGAGCCTGTGCTCCGCAGCGGGAGAGGCCACAACAGTGAGAGGCCCGCGTGCCGCAAATAAAAAAAAAAAAAAAATACAACTCTTTAGCAAGTAACTAGTTTTATAGCTTTTATAATTAATACTTACAAAATAATATATAATTTGACAAGAATGTGAGGAAATGAAAAGACAAAAATAAATATTAGATTTTTTGCTTATATATTTACTTAACCTAAAAATGGTTTTCTTTTCAGACATTAAGAGTACTTCCAGCCTTATGTGTTCAGTCACTGAGCTGTTGTCACTAGGGTTAATGTGCCTACCATAATAGACCCTGTACCAAAACTAGTACCAAAAGTGGGATGCTGCCACAATTAAAGTAAGAATAGTTGTCATTGCCTAGCGGTCAGGCAGCTGGTACCAAGAAACTAGTATTGGAGGCTGGCAAGATGATTTTCCATATTATGCCAAGATAAAACTTTTGGTAAAGCTCTTACTTACAATAAATTGGACGGCAAAAATATATGGCCAGTACTTAGTAAAATACAAGGAATATTATGCACATCCACATATGTATATGCATATATGTACATATATATGCCTATATATAACCACTATTTGAATTTATTTGAGAAGGAAAGTTCATGTGGGGTAATAGAAACATTACCAAATAACATTAAGAATTTATGTTATAAATATTAATATTCATTTTTCTATTAAATATTTTCCCTTTAAGCTTGTTTTCACAATATGGAACTATTTCTTGGCTTATTTTTTAGACAGTTGTTTAAAAATTATACATCCAAGGGCCATCTACTTCAAAGTAACCCCTGTGGCAGTAATAACCATCCATGAGCACTCACAATTTCAATGGACTGTCTCATGAGTGTATTACAATCTTTTTGACAACACTATGATTTAGATGTATCCCATTTTCAACATAAAATTCTTAGGTACAGAAGGATTGGTTTATTTGACCAAAGTCAAACAGTTAACAAAGATGAAGACTAAACCCAAGTCAGTATAATTCTACTCCAAAGTATGAGGTGTTTCTTCACACTTGTCTTATACAAAGCCAAAATAAGCTAATGAAAAGTCCAGGAGAACTGGAAGTGGCTTGATTGACAGCACTACTCTAGCTTGTATATTTCTTTCATTATGATGCCATGGTTATAGAATTCCTAGCAAAACATCACTAAAGCCAGTGTAGAGGGGAGGGAGACCAATGTACTATTACTGATTCATTTTAAATCAAAATATCTAAGGATATATTGTATTTTATGAATAATACCATTACTGGTTTATATCAGTAATCTGTGCAAAGGCAAGATTCTGAGGATGTTGGAAATGGCATGGATTGTGTTATTTTGGAGAAAGAAAGAAAATATAGGAAACTTACAGCTACCAAGGACAATCAAAATATTTGAGTTTAGCAAAATGTCTAAACATGAAGTTTGTAATTAGTCTTAGAGATATTAGAAACATTACTTATTTTTTACATTTGCCATGAAGAGTCACTGCTATCATTCCATTGCTGGATCACAAGCTTTAGAGACAGGGCGGCAGACCCAGTATTCAGTGGATTTGCCAGTTATTGGCTGTGTTGTTGAAGAGCCAGTTACTGAAGGATGAATCAGAGTTATTCTTGTTTTTGTTTTATTTTTTAAAAAAGGAGGGGAGACCTTCAAGATGGCAGAGGAGTAAAACGTGGAGTTCACCTTCCTCCCCACAAATACATCAGAAATTCATCTACACGTGGAACAACTCCTACAGAACACCCACTGAACGCTGGCAGAAGACATCAGACCTCCCCAAAGGCAAGAAACTCCCCCACGTACCTGGGTAGGGCAAAAGAAAAAAGAATAAACAGAGACAATAGGATAGGGACGGGACCTGCACCAGTGGGAGGGAGCCGTGAAGGAGGAAAGGTTTCCACACACTAGGAGCCCCTTCGCGGGCGGAGACTGCGGGTAGTGGAGGGGGAAAGCTTCCGAGTAGTGGAGGAGAGCGCAGCAACAGGGGTGCGGAGGGCAAAGCGGAGAGATTCCCGCACAGAGGATCGGTGCCGACCTGCACTCACCAGCCCGAGAGGCTTGTCTGCTCACCCGCCGGGGCGGGCGGGGCTGGGGGCTGAGGCTCGGGCTTGGGTCGGAGGGCAGGGAGAGGACTGGGGTTGGCGGCGTGAACACAGCCTGCAGGGGGAAATTTGCCAGGACATATCGAGTACTTTTTTTTTTTTTTTTTTTTGCCTCCAAATGTTCCCCAGTAGTGCACGGATTACAGCAGAGAAGACTCCTGTTGAGAATTAAGATTGTAAAATTTCAGGGCCAATTTTAGGAAAGTCCAGCTATTAATCTGAGAGTCCAAAGTATCAGGGAGAGAAAGGCCAACATGTTTATTAGTCTTTACCTTCTACAGCAGTGTTTTATAAACTGTGGACTTGACCCATTCAAAGGTTATCTAATCAGTTTAGTGGGCCATGAAACAAGTGTCCTGAAAACTGATAGGACTGAATAGAGGAAATTATAGTGCAGGGCATGTAGTATAGATAAGTATTGGATTTAAGAATATATTTCAGGTACGTGTGTTTCTGTGTGTGTGTAGGTATGAGAGAGAGAGAGAGAGAGAGGGAGAGAGAGACAGAGAGCTAGATTATGATGCAAAATGTATTTCTTATTGTGAGCTGGAGGTAAAAATGATAAGTACTGATCCTCATAATAAAGCTGGGGGACAACTGAATCTGAGAGAAAACAACTTCAACTTCATCCTAATACTTGTGAGAATCCTCCCCTTTTCTTTAAGATTGAAGTGCTGAAAAGGCATTTCCCCCACTCCCTTCACTAATCTCCCTACCCATTTGAGGACCAGTTTATATCTCAAATCTGGAATGTTCTGTTTTAAAGCGACCTGATACAGTTGGGGCAACAGAAAGGTCAGGAGGGAGACAGGAGTACAGAGACTGGGGGCGGGGGAGGGAGCAGCAGAGCCCCTTCCCCTCGCATTTGATACGGCAAAGACAAGTGAGTGGTGTATGGGTCAGAGGATGCTGTAGAAGCTACCTGGGGACTAGCATCCTGTGCACACCCACAAGTGGACTGCAAACCAGGAGAGGATTTCCCATCCGTGACAGGCTTTGCTGTGGACTGTTCTCCGCAGAAACTGAGTCTCCACGCCAGGAAACCCAAAGTCTCTAAGAAGAACTATCAAATGCATCCTCAGAAAGAACTCACACTGTAATGTTCCTGATAAAGTGAAAGGCCAGGAGGAAAATTAGAAAGCAGAGGAAGGGGTGGGGAAACAATAGACTTCTCCAACCCAGAAGATGCCTGTGGAGTCAAGTCTGGTCTGTACTGGGGACAAGGTTGGACACTCACACATGGGACTGTATCTTTAGACTACATTCCAGAACCACGTTTTTAAAAAAATAGATGAAAATCTTTAAATAACAAAAAGTACCTCAAATATTCAATCAGGCTGTTTTCTTTCAGAAAGCACAGTGGAAGCAGTTACTAGAGAACATAATACCACTCATCTAGCTTCATTTGAACTGCATGAAAACAAATATCACACACACATGCACCTATGCTTCCAACACAATTACAACCTTCTTTAAGTTGTTTGAAAGATCACCTTTGATTCTGTAAAACAGACTAAATTCTGTCACTGTAAGCCTTTAAAATACAAATGGTCACCTATTTTGCTTTGCCACTTAAAATTCATTTATTTTTATTTTTATTTATTTGTGGTACGCGGGCCTCTCACTGTTGCGGCCTCTCCCGTTGCGGAGCACAGGCTCCGGATGCGCAGGCTCAGCGGCCATGGCTCACGGGCCCAGCCGCTCCGCGGCATGTGGGATCTTCCCGGACCGGGGCACAAACCCGTGTCCCCTGCATCGGCAGGCGGACCCTCAACTACTGCGCCACCAGGGAAGCCCTCATTTAAAAAAAAAAAAAATACAATTTACAGTCAAGACTAGATGATTAGGGACACTATCAATAAAGTTGCTAACAGTTTATATGTTTGAGGCAGCTCTGGTCCCTACTAGCTATTGCCACATATTACTTAATTTTCCTGAGCCTCACCTTGCTCCAGATGTGAAATGGGAGTTATTAACAAAGCTACCTCTCAGCTTGGTTGTGGTAATGACAGCTAATGATAATGACATGCACAAAACACTTAGAAAGGCTGGTACGTATTAACTGTGGAATAAACAGCAGCTGTTATTATGATTACTAGGAAATATTAATGCCATAAGATTAAGAGCTCAAACTGAGTGTATTCACTCCATTCAATACACATTTTAGGGAGCCTGTCATGCGCAGTGATTATGAAAAGGAATCAAATTAGCTCCCTTGTCTTGTGTGAGGGTAATCAGAATGCACACTGACACTCATACGTCTGAATATCTTTCATAACAGTGGCTACCTGACAACTGTACACATGTTCAGAGGACGAAGAAAGCACAAGACCCTGGCGAAATCATAGTAGGCTTCTGGGAGTCTGTGAAATCACACCTGAACATTGATGTGCAAGTTTAAAAGAGAGGGTCAGGTGAAACACTGTAAGCCAAATAATTAAAGGAGAAAGGGGACAACGTGGCCTGTCACATTAGCAAGGCCAATGCCTTCTTCCCTATGCTCAGTGTTTTATGGGAATTATATTCAAAGCTCATAAAAAAAGCTCTGTGTTTTTTATTTTCCAGAAAAAAAGATGAGGCCCAGAAAAGTTCTATGGGGAATAACTCTGAGTTTAACTCAATACTCTGAGAGCAGAAAATATATTTTTATGCCAATGATATACATTTAGAACAAAATAATGGACTACGCATTAAGAAGACTTGTGCCAGCCAGTGTCTGTTCTCTGGATTTGAGCAGAGTGAGAAAGGCTGGGAGGGCTCCAGTGGAAACATAGGCAGGACTCTAGACCCGTGATTCTAAACTCTAGTGGACACCAATGTCAACTGACAATCTCAATTGTCAAATGTAAAATTCGATAAAAATCTAAAGGCCCAGTTTGAACAAGCCTAGGCAACTGTGTGCATTGTTAACTCTCCAGATGATTTTCATACCTACCGAAGTCTGAGAAACGTTGGTCTGACAAGAGGTAATGTGGGACTGACCTGGAGTCAAGGCCATAGGAGGATGAGGAGGGAGCATGGGAGGAGTCACAAAAAAGAATAACCGGACGCGCAGGCTCAGTGGCCATGGCTCACGGGCCCAGCCGCTCCGCGGCATGTGGGATCTTCCCGGACCGGGACACGAACCCGTGTCCCCTGCATCGGCAGGCAGACTCTCAACCACTGTGCCACCAGGGAAGCCCTGTCTCTGCTTCTTGAATGAAAGATTTGGGGGCTGGAGTTTGTTCCAAACAGAAGTATAAAAACTTATTTCTGGTAGGATTCATTTCCTATTAGCTATGAAATGAAAAATATGGGAGATTCTCCTGAATTGACACTTGGGGCTCTCATATCTTTTGGAAATTTTCTATTCACTAACCATTCAAGAGATGAGTTTCTTCTCTAGAAAAATGATGTGCCTGGACTCAGACGACTGAAGTCTCTTCCAACTCTAAATGTAGGTATAACACACAAAAAAACTTAAGTATTAATATGAATCATAGTGTAAAATGGGTACTTAAAATTTTTCATGGATAGACTGGTGTTTGCCAAGGGGGAGGTGGGTGGGAGAGGGATGGATTGGGAATTTGGGATTAGCAAATGCAACCTATGGTATATAGAATGGATGAACAACAAGGTCTTAATGTATAGCACATGGAACTATATTCAATATCCTGTGATAAACCATAATGGAAAAGAATATGAAAAAGAATGTGTATATATATATATACATATATACATATTTATATATATATATACGTATGTGTGTATAACTGAGTCACTTTGCTGTATAGCAGCAATTAACACAATATTGTAAATCAACTATATTTCAATTAAAATTTTTTTTTAATTTTTCATGGGAAAATGTGAGGACTATAACAATAACAAAAAAAGATTACAAATAAAAGAAAAAAAACAAATATATGTACCACAGGATAAGCATACATGCTTATAAATAGAATGCATGTTATTCTATTTTCATGTAGAATGAGATAAAGGTAAAGGAATATGCACATTCTTGTCTCAATCCATTAAAGTTAGACTTATTCTTCCATACTTCATAACCTTAGATTGGTAATTATGTGTAAGCAATTTTTTTTCAGTCTAAATATCAATACTACTAGTTTTCTACTACAGAACTTTAAATAACTGAGCTTTAACTCTACTTCAAATACGTGGGCTAATAAAAGTAGGGAACTCCCTGGAAGAATATGGATTAGTTCAAACAATAAATTACAGTTTTCTTTCTCTTCTTTTTTTTTAATGTTTTTAACACTGATGCATTTTCCCCCATCCATACTCTATAGACTCAGCTTTCTTCCCCTAACTAAGTTAACTAAATTACCTAATTTTGGTTTCACTTTAAAACCTTCCAACTTGAATGTAAATCAATAGTTCTCAATTTTTGAGATTATGGTTACAGACATTAGAGATTAAAAAAATATATTTATTGTATTTCTTTTCCAGCAAACTATAAACAATGTTAGAGTACTATAGATTTTTCTCCTTTTATTCTTTTATAAGTATCTTCAGTTCAATTTTTTCACAATTAATTTGATACCAAAAAAGCATCCCAAAAAAGTACAAAAATAAATCATTATCAAATCTTGAGGTCTTAAAAGAATCTTTTATCATATGATTCACTTTTTATTAAATGCAATACTTATTTAAATGTAAATGTTTACAAATAATATAATACATTAAAAAAGCTCCCTGTTTTCAAAGACTAAAATAATGAGAGCTCATTTGAAAAATCCTAAAAGAAAATAAATGTACACAAATATACACAAAATGATAATTAGTCAAAGTGCTAATAGAATGCTAAGTGTTCATGGCAGAAACCCTACCTAGAAAATAAAAAGAAAGCATAAAAGGGCTGAACACACTGTGGTAGATCCATACAATGGGATGGTCTTCAGCAATAAAAAGAAATGGAGTACTGAGGCACACAATAGCAGGAATGAATCTCAAATGCATTAAGTTAAAGAAGACAGTCCCTAAAGACTACAGATTGTATAATTTTATTTATATGAAAATCTGGAATATGCAAAACTATAGAGACAAAGAACATATCAGTGCCTACCAAGGGCTGACAGTCAAGGATGGGTGTCTAGAGAGGGGCAAGAGGGAGTTTGGGGGAACACTTCTGTATCTTAGTTGTGCTAATAGTTATATGACTCCATGCGGCTGTCAAAACTCCAAACTGTTCACTAAAAAAGAGAGAATTATACTGTATCCAAATTCCATCTCAAAAAAACCTGACAAAAGAAAAAGAGAGAACAAAACAGCATGACTCCAACTGGAAGATTCAGTATATTCCTGTACTGGAAGGTAAATATTTCTAAATGATTTCTGGTACTCTGAAAACTGACCTCACTCTGACAAATAATTTCTTGCTAAAAATAGCACTCTGCACCGAAATGAAAATACTATTTCTATATTTCATTAAGTCCCTAGAATCTGACATATTTGCATAATTCAGACTATTCAGAACATTTTATTTTATGTAACCTAAGAAGAAGGAAGCATATGGGTACTTAGAAACTCTAAACAGCAACTTAAAATTAAATCTTGAGAAGCTCAATCCCATCTGAATGTCTTGATGTCAAAATAATGCAAGATGTAGTGTCTGCCTGCATTAGAGACTATAAGAATGTCCTAAGGACATGGCAATTTATATGGAGTTTCCAGCGTTTAGTGTAAACTTGAAATGTGCCTTGATGTCTACGATCAATGCTTTGGTGCCGTGGTTTGGTGATTTCTTGTTTTGTTTTGATTTACTTGAAATTTGTAGTTCTTCAGGCAGGAACACACGCATTATGCCAAATGGAAAGCTTAACCTATTACAACTGGTTATACAAAGGTAAACTCCATTAACAAGAAAAACGTGAAGTCCAAGTAAGTAATTTGAAATAGTGACTTTTGTTCTGATTTCAATTTCCTCCTTGCAGATATTTAACTAAATTATGCTTTCTTTAACTATTATTGGAAATACTGAATAGATCTTACAGTTATTAAGTAGTCAAAATGAGCATTTTAATAACTTTGTTATAGATAGAAGAGTTCAGTAAAGTGTCATTTCAAAAGTATTAAGTATTTCATAGTTTAATAAGATTACCTAACATCATAATACATGACAGTTAAAAGATTTTGTTCATGCTTGTTAAGTTTAATTTTTCCATGTGGATAACTGACAGTATGCTTATAAGTATCAAATTCAAAACTACGGGTTTACTATGTTTCAAATAATTTTCATGGAAATGCAGAATATAACCACATGATGACTAAATAGAAACTTTTCTAACTCAAAATGGAAGTAGAAGATCTTATTGACTTCTTTTTCTCACAGTATCTTTGTAGAAATGTGTCAGATTCAACAAAACAGTTGGACGCACATTCACACATATGTACAACTCATAAGGCATGTGTAGTTAGAGCTCTAGGTAATTAAGTTTCTTAATAAAGAATGCACCAAAAAAGAGCACGATAAACATATTGTGATAGAAAATAATACTTAGACAGTCTAACCCACCCACTACCAGAATTTGCTCAATGCATCATAACAACAAAATCTGCAAACCAGACAAATGACAACCGCATTCTAAGTGACAAGATATTTACCATATATGCTCTGTTTCTTGAAGAGTATGTAAAATTGAATTTAAGCTTTGCTGACATTTTCTGATAACAGCTTACAATGCTGCCAGATGAAATACTTGATAACTAGAGATTTGATGGAAGCGATACTGCCATGTACATCTATACGTATATATCTATGCGCATTATCTATCTATCTATCAGGTACTACACTATGTAGTATTTCACATTTACTTCTAATTATCATATCCCTCTTCAAGAAATAGATAGATAATTAAATAGACCAATATTTTGAAGAATAGATATGAT
The DNA here is from genome assembly GCF_949752795.1 of Hyperoodon ampullatus. Classification (NCBI taxonomy): domain Eukaryota; kingdom Metazoa; phylum Chordata; class Mammalia; order Artiodactyla; family Ziphiidae; genus Hyperoodon; species Hyperoodon ampullatus. The sequence continues at coordinate 110,917,851 of NC_136921.1, forward strand.
AATTAGAAGTAATTTTGTAAAATACATAGTACAGTGTGTGGTAGAGTAGTAGTGAACTACTGTTATATTCCCTTTTGAACTTCTCAAGATTCATCAGAGGCACAGTGTGTTTTGTTTTCAGAAATAATAATTAAATGAACTCCAAGTTAGGGCAGGTCTAATAATTTCTCAAGTTCATTTATGTTGGTGAGATATTGCTCCCCTATCAAGGATTGGTTATGTCTAGACTATACATAATCTTCTGCCAACAGATGACTTTGTAACACAATTCTTCCTGAATGCATTTTTCTTAGAATATTAAATCCAAGATGTCCTTCATAAGATCACATGGGAAGTCTACACAAAGGTAACTAACTGGAAACATACTATTTTTTTTTCTTACTGTCACAAACAAGTTCATAAAAACAGTTTTTGGCAGTGGTGATGCCTGCAATGTTGATAGAAACCGGTAGATACAATGGTATATGAAACAAAGTAGGCAATATAAATAGTGATTAAGGATATCGACTTGGGTGTTAGAAAACCTGGCTTCAAACATTTACCCTGCAAAAATGCCAAGGGAAATGAGCAATTAAATCTCCCTGAGGATCAGGATCTCCATCTTCAGAATAGAAATTTTAATTCCTACGGGGTTGAAGTGAAGATTAAATTGGATGATGCTTATAAAGACCACAGCAAACACTCAATAAATGCTAATCATTGGTGGCATTTATTATAATCTCTGCCATCACTCTACCACAGTTAAGTGGGCTCACTGGCTCACACATTTCTAGTTGTTGATCGCAGATGATAAATTCTGAGAAAAAGTCCAACAATTCACATTTTTCTATGACAGATTTTCCCTTTACTGACATAAGAGCCAAGGCAAGGTAGCATGATTAAAGGGCATAAGAACAAAACAGTATAGTTATGTTTTCTTCCAAGCTCAATTCCAAGCTAAGTGTGAGACTCTGGTCAGTTTCTTTCGGTTTCTGTTCCTCGGAGTTTGGCTAATGACATTTAAGGTCATTTTATTCTCCTATTACTAAGTTTTCAGAACTTCTAAATTGAGAATTTAGGGTAGTATTTCAAGAAATACAAACTTCCCTGTGTTATGTCTCAGTAATACATATGATAAACATCAGTCATCTGATGGTTGATGAATACAGCAACTTTTTATGGTTATTATTCTTTTTTTTGCCATACTGTGCGACTTGTGGGATTTTAGTCCCCCGACCACGGGGGCCCAGCAGTGAGAGTGCCAAGTCCTAACCTAAACACTGGACTGCCAGGGAATTCCCTGTTATTATTCTTTATATATAGCTCACTGGCTTCAGGACCATGGACAGAGAAAGATCCGTAATAAGAATGGAAGTACGTATTGGTATTTGTGCTCTGAAACAAAGTAAACTAAATATGGGAAAGTACTCAGAACTAGAGCTGGAAATATTGAACCATATAAATATGAACATATACTCAAGACTCGGATACAAACATTAACTGCATCTCTATTATGTAATAAATAGTGGGGAAATAAATACAATATAATGTTGCTCATTTTCAAGGATTTCACTTCACAGTCTAGAAACCAAAATTACTCAAACTTTTACCAGTACAAACAGGTAAATGCAGGACTTCTCTGGTGGCACAGTGGTTAAGAATCTACCTGCCAATGCAGAGGACACAGGTTCAATCCCTGGTCCGGGAAGATCCTACAAGCCGCAGAGCAACTGAGCCCATGCACCACAACTACTGAGCCCGCGTGCTGCAACTACTGAAGCCCATATGCCTAGAGTCCATGCTCCGCAACGAGAAGCCACTGCAATGAGAAGCCTGCGCACCACAACAGAGAGTAGCCCCCGCTCGCCACAACTAGAGAAAGCACGTGCACAGCAACGATCCAAAGCAGCCAAAAAAAAAAAAAAAAAAAAAAGAACGGGTAAATGCAAGCCTATGTTATGAATGTTTATTGTCTTAGCTGAAGAATTAAGGCCGGCTTCCACTTTTTAAAGCTATGTTACTTTGAACTCTCTGTGCCCTTGTTTATCATCCATAAAATGGGGATAATAACAGTTACCTTAGATAGTTTGATAAATAAGATAACACATATTATCACTAATCACAGATCCTAGTGTATAGTAAGCACTCAATGTGTTTTGGTGGGCAATGATCATGGATATCAGAATGTGCAATGTGCTTCTAAGACCAATAAGTAAATTGACTTCAATTTGAACATACAATATTGGCCTTCTTAAGTAAAAAAAAAAAAAAAAAAAGTGTAATATATACGGAATCTAAAAGAAAAAAAAATGGTAGTAATGAATCTAGTTGCAGGGCAGGAATAAAGAGGTAGACATAGAGAATGGACCTGAGGACACGGGGTGGGAGGGCGAAGCCGAGGCGAAGTGAAAGTAGCATCGACATGTATACACTACCGAATGTAAAATAGTTGGCTGGTGGGAAGCAGCTGCACAGCACAGGGAGATCCAATCAGTGCTTTGGGATGACCTAGAGGGGTGGGATAGGGAGGGTGGGAGAGAGGCTCAAGAGGGAGGAGATATGGGGACATGTGTATGCATATGGCTGATTCACGTTGTTGTGCAACAGAAACTAACATGGTATTGTGAAGCAATTATACTCCAATAAAGATCTATCAAGAAAAAAGAGATAGAAAAAAAATTAATTCTACATTGTGTTTATCTTAATTAAACCACAATTTAATTCAGTAGTATTTTCTGTTTAAATTATGGTCAGAAAAACAATCATCACAAAACTGATTTGTAGTTCATAAACATTAGAGACCCAAATGTTAGACATGGGAAATTGAAAGCATATTTTACTATAATTATTTCCAGTAGATACTACTCTGTAGAGAATTTTCTTGGCATGGGAAGTAAGCCAAAGATTTTACTGACAGCATTCTCAAGGAAAAAGTTTAGATGGAACACACAGTCTGGTTCAAATGGAGTGAAAGGGAACAAGATCTTGCTGTCTCCAATTAAAATATTAAAAGCAGACCAGAATTTTTATAGTATCAGAATTACTTACATTATTCTGTGCTCTTTGTTTGGAGGAGCTTCAGAAAACCTTCTAAGAAATCAATGCATTTCCTGGTTTATTAAAGGATATTTTCTTTCTTAACAAAAATTAGACATGACTACTGCTTTGAATTTTATGCCAGTCCAATAGCTGGAAACCATACAGGGTAAAAGAAATACATTTTCCTAAGGTACACATTTCATTTGAATGTCAGGCTCTAAGGAAGTTAGGTATAAGTACATGTAAGGGAATAAAGTTTTTCTAGAAAACGTAAGGATCCAGCAGAAGTTTCTTGCTACACACTGATTAAAGTCACAGGAAAGATATGTAAGGCTAGACATCATGCTTCAAGAACAACCAAATCCTTTTTTCTCTCCTTTCCCAAAACCTCAAAGCTACTTATCTCTTGAGTTCAATTTTTTATGTATATTTGACAGCTAAGATACAAGGGCCTCAAAACATTTTACACCAGCAAGTGCAAAAATAGAAAGGGTGTCCTTTTGAATCCAAGTCAAGAAGCTGTATCCTCAAAGTATAACTCTATATAACATATTCAGTTCAGCTCAACACATGTTTACTGAGTCCTTTTAAGAAACTAAGAACTAACTCTCAGACAAAACATTCATAATTAATTAAGACACTGGAACTTTGCCTGCCCTTACAAAAGACTATAATCACATGGGTGAGAGACAAAAACAATAACAATAAGGGTTAAGTGACATATGACAAGTAGGCAAAGCAGAGCATACGGTTGGTGTGGAAGTAAACCTAAACCTAGTAGAGATCTGAGAGAAGGTGATGCTTGAGTTGAGTCATGGAATAAGTAGGTTAGACAAGTAAATAAGGCAAGGACAATTCTAGTCATAAGTAACCAAAGGCAAAGGCAAAAAGATTTGTGAATCAATCGTGTGTTTTAGGAGACAAAATAGTTCAGGATAAAGAGTGTTGGGCAAGGTGACAAGAGCTAACCTCAGTAGTTCTCAAAAGACTTTGGTTTTCATGTGTAGGAGATCAGATGCTTTAAGATGGGTAATGGGTGGCACTGAATTAAAATAAGATCAACGGTGTATCTGAAGTTCCGCTGGCAGCATTTTTTCTTTATTCACCCTAAATTAATTAAATACTTATTATGTTTAGGACACACGAGCTGCTGAGGAAAACCCAATACATACCAAGTTATTACTGTCTGGAAAAAGTCCCAGTATAATAGGGGAAGTAGCCAGACATGCAAAAAGTTAAACGAAAAAGTCAAAGTCCTAAATAAATAATAATAACCATCACTCACAGAAACAGAACTAACATTAAATGAGCCTTATGTGACAAGCACTCTACATGTGTTTACCATGTCATTATGTCATTTATAATTCACAAAAGAGGGCCAGTTACTATTATTAAGTAGCTACCCTTGTATCATATTACAGATGAAGAAATTAAGATTTCAAGTCATTAAATAATTTTTCCAAGGTCAAATGAGCAGATCTAGGATTCAAAACTAAGTTGTTTGATGCTTCTTCCTTGTTCCTAATTCTGAAGTATCTTGGTAGAACCCCGAAGTAAAAACAATCCATCTGGGAGAAGATGGGGAATTAATAAGTGAATTAGGACTTAAGGATGAATAGAAGCTTATTGAATAGATAAAGGAATAAATCCAAACAGATGGTAGGTATAAAGGTATACTGCAGTAAAACTCAAATATTTTAATGCATGTTTTTGATTATGTTAAATCAGACACATGTATATTTATAAAATCAATCACTGAAATTTTTAAAGTTTCGTGGTCTCTCCATAGACCTTGGAGGATTTACATTTTTGCATGTATATATCACCTACAACAACATGTGGCCTACTTTAAAATTTAAGGTTTTATTTCCTAAACTTTGCAGATTTATAAAATCACATAGCATCTTTTATAAAGCCTTCTCTTTTCAGAGTTAAAATTGCAACTTAAAATGTTCATCAAATTGGTCAAATAATTTAAAAATTTTACTATCAAAAGAAATCTTGTGATTTCTTGTTAGATGGGAATAAAGATGTATAGTATAAGCCCTGAAAGTTGGGTTTTCTCCTTTTTTTCAGTGAAGTGCCTGACTTTGATTGCTGAGCCATCCAGTTCAAAGAGGGCTATCTCAGAAAAACACACTGCCAGCCACATTGGGTAAAGAGTCAGACGACCTCCCTTCATTGAGTCTCCTTTGCTTTAGAGATCTTGGTTGCTTTCGATAAGTGACCATTTGGGCCACTTGTTTTTTCTCTTCCAGCTTTAAATTTCCACTCTTGTGTTCTCAATTCACCAAGAAAGAGTGAGCCTGTGGAAATCCTAAGTCCCCACCTTCGACCCCAATAAAAGTAGAACTGCAGGCACATGTCCTCTCTTTCTTTACCCACAACCTCATTGTGTAGCCCCGGGTGTGCTGTGTAATTTCCAGGTCCTTTAAGTCATAGGCTTTTATTTTTTCATAGCTTCCTGATGGCTTCTGCTGAAGAGTGTCTTGCAATCACAAGAACCACAACCCAACCACAACATCGGTTATTGCTAGGCTGAGATTAGCACAAAACAAGATGCTTCTTTATTTGGTACAATATTATAACACGTCACTCTTTGACATCACATTAATACTAGCATAACATATTGACCGACCTAGAGAATTATACCAACACCTTTGTCTTGAGGCAATTCTGGATAATCGACATTGAAAATATCCACAAAATTCTTACCATATAGGTATATCATAACACAAATTGTCTCCTCGGGAATAAAAACAGATTTTAAAAACCAAACCTACTGGGTAATGGAATAGGTTAAAATTTTTGCCCCAGTCTTTTGCGAATTGTGTCATATCCACAACACAGGTAGTAGTTTAGCTAACAAGAGGACAGTGATCTCAGTAAGACAAGACGAGAGTGGGGAAACAAATGAGGGCCAGATATGGGCACAGTCAGACTGAGTGGATTGGAAACCTGAGGGTACAGGGAAGCAAGGGGTCACAATTCTGTGAGGCAAGCGACAACGCAGTCAGGAGGTCAGGAGGGAGGTATGGGAATGGATGACAGTGCCAGTGATGAGTTGATACAGAAAACCTGGCAAACCTCTGACATTTCTCCAGAGCCAGAAGAGAAGCTCAAATTATGGCCAGTGTAGGTCCACTGAGTGTTACTGAATAAAGCGGGAAGTCAGGGAAATTTCCTGGTGGTCCAGTGGTTAGGACTCCGTGCTTCCACTGCAGGGGGCACGGGTTCAATCCCTGGTCGGGGAACTAAGATTCCACATGCCGGGCTGTATGGTCAAAAAAAAAAAAAAAAGGGTTGGGGGGGAGGTCAGAAGGAAGGATGGATTGGGACACTCAGACGACTTCCAGACAAACACATGTTCAGTGACACATTAATTATTTCATATAGAAAATGCCCATCACACGGCAAGACTGATTAATATTTCCCTATCTGCTCCTCCTCAAAGTAGGCTGAAGTAGAAATTAATCAAAAATGAACTCAGGGTATCTTAACATCACTTTTGTTGATACAGATGATTTCAAAAGGCCATTCAAAATCCACAGAGTTGAACAATTTCACACCATCTATCAGGACCTGATGCTTAGACTTGGAAATGAGGTAATACCCTTGGGTATGCTTAACCCCCAACACGATGCCTGCAACTGAAGCAGAACGGGAATAATAAAGCTTTTCATCAACTTGCTGAAAGCCAGGGTTGTCACTAAACCGTCTTCATGGGATGTAGCTTTCGCTCCTTACACGGACTTGGCACCCAGACCAAACCTCCATTCATTCCACAGCCACAACTTTTCTCAATTTGCATGGTGCTGTCCAACCCACTGGCCACACTTGCCAGAAAATTATGTTACAGTCTCAAGTCTGCTTTCCAACTCCTGTTCATGGAAGCCTTGCTTCTCAAACACAGAATTTCTCTCCAAATGCTAAATGCTGTTTTAAAAATACATACATTTTACTCTATTATTTTGTTTTAAAAAATTTTTTGCTGATATTTTTCCATCTATAAATCCTGCCCTTACTTCAGTATAGCAAACAGTATTTTAGGGACCTGAGTCAGCTTATTAAGCTCTTAAATATGCCTAAAAATCTACTGATTATAGGAAGTACTGAAATAATAGTAGTCTAGGTGCTTTAGACCTAAACTTACTATTACAGTACTTAGGACACAGGTATATTCCAATCATCTTGAAATACTGTACACTGTGATGCATCACATTATTATTCATTTAAGATTAAACACACGGACGTTAGCAAGTAAATATTAATTGCAGCAATATAACTAAAAACAAAATCAAGGAGTAATCAGGACGAGTTCACAAACAAACAACGTGGACCTTACTCCTTCCTACTAAAAATCATCAACAAACAACATCAGAACAAGAATGTCAGAGGAGCTGCTTTGAGTAACAAGTAAAGAAAATAAGAAAAATGATAAGTTCTCAGTCTGAAAAGAGGAAAGGTAAGTGCTGTATGATCAGTCAGGATGAAGATAGATAAAGTAAACACAAATACATCCATGGAGACCTGATATAAAACAAACCCTGAAGCCTTAAGGATGAGTATTAATTACTCTTATTATCCTTTCACACTGTGGGTAAGTGAAGCACGGTAAAAGCGCAAAGAGTTTCTTATAAGCAAGAGACTGGCAAAATAGGTCTTTAATATGTTTGAGTTTACAATCCCAGTCTTTTCTAAATTAATGCTTGTCAAGAACACAGCTTCCTACTCCAAGGTATCTCTTACTGATTCTGAAACAAAATATGTGAAATAAAAAGGCACTGCATCCTGCCAAGTCCAGGAGTGTATATATATATACCCCAGCTACCTAAAGTGAGTCCTTAGTGAAGACTTTCCCAATATCCTCTTGGAAATTCTCCTCACTGTAATTGCTGATTGTCCCTTCAACTATATTCTATAGGCTTCACAAGGCCTATAGTTAAATAGAACTATTTAAGAACTCATTTAAAGGATAACAGAGTGGTGAATACTAACTATTAATGGGCATGGGTAGTCATGTCAATGTCTCAGTTTTGTACTTAGATAAATGAATTGCTTACATGGTTTTGAAAGAGAAGTAAAATAGACTCTTTCAATTCCATATATAATAAACCCAGTGTGAATAACTTATGCATTTCTCAAATTGAAATACTGAACTCATTGAACTTATTTCAAACAGAACATGTATAAACACGTCACTTTAAGAATTTATGGACAAATATATCCGAATATGTATCTACACATTGAATATATTGGGTCTTCCCTGATGGCACAGTGGTTAGGAATCCACCTGCCAAGTAGGGGACGTTGGTTCAAGTCCTGGTCCAGGAAGATCCCACATGCCACGGAGCAACTAAGCTGTGCGCCAAAACTACTGAGTCTGCGCTCTAGAGCCTGCGAGCCACAACCATGGAGCCAACGTGCCACAACTACTGATGCCCATGAGCCTAGAGCCCATGCCCTACAACAAGAGAAGCCACCGCAATGAGAAGCCCGCGTACCAAAACGAAGAGTAGCCCCCACTCACGGCAACTAGAGAAAGCCCGCACGCAGCAACGAAGACCCAATGCAGCCAAAAATAAATACATAAATAAATGAATTTATTAGAAAAAAGAATATATCAAGGTAAAAGACAGTTTAGCATATGTGTGTGTGCTTTAGATAGGTAGCAATTGATGAAAGTTGGTTTTCACAGTACTGTTACATAGATTATCATTCCACCAAGCACAAAAATATTGTTTTGTCTCATACGTTAAAAGGTCACTACGCAGTGACCCCCTGAGTGCCAGCAAGGACTTTTCAAAGGTGTGCGCCACAGAAGTTTATGATGAATCTAAGAAGATGCAGAAGATGGCCACAGCAATGAAAGGTAGTCTCTGATCTGAATACTTAGAGGATGCCCTTTGGTGAGGGTAAACACTAGTACTTGTCATGCATATTGGATTGATTCTTTCCAATAAAGCAGGCTGCTCTGATCATCTCTGCTAAATATAAAACCTCCTCACAGCTTCAAAAGAGCCCATAATGAAGGGTCATGACCTAACAGATTCAGGCAAGAAGGTTCACTCCTTCTTTTCTAAAGTACTAACATGCTTAAGGAAACAATAAGTATTTAGCTTAAAGGTAACATAGATAAAGATTAACCTCGCAACTTGAAAATTAGCTAATTTGTGGATAAGTACCAGTACTTGACAAAGGCATCAGCAGAGCTTCATTGAGAAGTAATTGCAGGTGAAGGTCAGAGCGAAGCCACGCATCCTGGGTTTTTACGCTTGCATAATGCTGCGTGCACACTTAACAAATCAAAGGATTTTCACCCGTTTTTGCATAGAAAGCTAAACAGCCATAGCATCAAATAGCTTTAACTAGCACTTACTTGTTAATCAAGAAAAGAATAATAAATTGAATAGGAAAACATTTCAACGCCTCAAATAAAGCAGTTGCTGCCTCTCACACACCAAAAAAAAAAAAAAAACAGTTCACTTCCCACTCTGTTTAACGCGAGTATTGATATCATTTGTTTCTTGAAGAGATTCCAAGCAATATATGAAAAATATATTTCAAAATATGAATGCACTGAAGTGATAATTGGTTTTATTACCTCTGATGATATACATAACTGACTGATAGTTGGTATATTACTGCCATATTAAATGAAAGAACATAGTGTGAAAGTCCCCCAAGAGTCAATAATCTAAGCAGAAGGTGAAAAAAAAAAAAAAACATAAGGAGGAATTCTTTGAATTATATATATGTAATTAATATATATATCATATTATATATTGAATATAATTCAATGGGCTAAATGAACCAATGTTATTAAATCCAAAATTTGTCTGCATTGACAATGGATGATGTATGACTAATCTCATAAACAGAACCAGCAGAACTTATAGAAATGGTAATGATACTATAAACCCAGGGCAATTTAGTCAGTCCTTCCTAGGGCTTGGCTCTGCTCAATGATTTTCTTGTGTTGTCTCACAACTGTCTTCTCACGTGGGCACTGGTATTTGTGCCATTTTACAAATAAGAAGCCTGAGGCCAACTTGCCTAGTATTATTATCCTTACTTATCTAATGTCACACAGGAAGGAGCAGGCAGGCCTCTTGGCTGGCACATTTCAGAGCTCATCCTTTCACTCACCACACCAGGCAGTTCTGTGTTCTAGCAAATTTCAGAGCAAATCCATAAAAAATATTTAGTTATTTTTCTTATTCAAACTGGATCTTTCAGGCTGACGTAGCACATCCATGCAGAGTTTAGAATAAATAAGAACACTTAAAGAAAACAATTTATGGGCTCTAATTATTCGACTGTGGTATGGTTTATATTATTCAATTGCAGACATGGTTACTCGAATGTAAAAAAGAAGAATGATGAATTCTAAAAAAAAAAAGGAGGTAATAAAAAGATTGCTTTAGGAAAAGTCAAATATAATGTCAAATTTTCCAGGTCAAATAAATAAGAAGAGCATTGATTTTATTAGTCAAACTTTCTTAATATGTTGGCAAATTGAGGCGTTTTGTGACCCACTGATAAATTATCATTTCAAAAATATATTTTCATAGGAAATTTTATAGTCTAAAACAAAAACAAAAGGACAGTAAAATACAAATAAGATTAACAAAAAAAAAACTAAGTAAGCAACCCATCTTTCTGAAAAGCACCCATAAATTTAGCAAAATAATGCTAAAATTAATAAATAGCACTATTCAAGACAAGTTACATATTAATCTTTAAAGTACAATACAAAAATGGAATCAGATTCATACCACTGCGCAAACAGTTGTGGATTTCTGTTTGCAAAATAAACAAATTGCATTAAAATGTAAATGCCTTGAGTGGTTCTTATTTGTACTGCTTGGATTTATTCAATCTTCCTCTATGTATCTTTAGCATCCATGATGACTATATTGTGGAAATGCAGTGCTTTCTATCTGCATTACTATCGGTGCCAGTAAATCTGGGAATTACAACCTTGAGACATCTGTAGTCCTTCCCTGTCTCTGCCAGAGCTGTTGCTTCTTGCATCTGCTTTGGCGCAAATTCATCTTCAGGAAACGCAGTTCCTTCCTTATAGTTCCTGCGTTATTTTTTCTTTGCTGTTCTGAGCTGCAAGGCCACATTTCCCAGAGGTTTCTTTGCCTGCTCTGGAGATGAGCAACAGCGAAAGCAAAATGAGTAGAGCAAGGCATAAAAGAAGAAAGCTAGACCGGACAAGGAAAAGTGGTAGACAAGCAACACTAGGGAAACAAAACCCACAGAAAGACGTCTACTTTAGCAAGAATGCAACTGAATGAGATGATAGCAATTGCATATGCTGAAACTTTTCACGATTAAACCTAGCTAGAGACTATTGCAAATGTGTGTGTGTACAACGTATATTAAAACAAGTGTGCACATCTTAAATTTTGCTAAGCAAATCTGTCTGATAAAAACAATCAAGGAGTGAGTGAGTACAGAATACAACCTTTGTAAACAGCTTCATTTTCTCAAGATGCTCATGTTCCATACAGAGGCATATTTGGCCTTTTGGAAAGAATGTGGGTTTTATGAGGGAGGTGACATTTTCCTTAAGATGAAAATGTTTAACTTTTATAACTCAGTCACAGCTTGAAGTTGCGGAAAGTGTTCAAAACCAGGGATCCTGAGGTTCAAAACCTCAGGATCAAGATGGCGTAGTCTAAGTTAGGAAAGGGATGCCTTTGAGGTGAGTATTGTTTCCATTCCCACTGGAGTGAGGGCTGGCCCAAGTAATCAATATGGTACCAGTTTATAATGACTCAACTCTTGTCTTAGAATTGAGCTGTTGTCCACAAGGCCAATTCCAGAAAGGGTTTCAGAATAATAAACATGTCACAACCGATCACAAGGGTCAGGTACAAAAACAAAATAGGCAGAGTATTTTTTCAGCTTTGTAGATTTTCTCCTAAATGTACACTTCAGGTCATTTGAAACTCTGATGTTGGCACTGCCCTCAAATAAGTTTCACGCCCAGGAAGCCATTCTGAACGCCTCAGAAAGGGCTGGATGTCCTGTTGCCCTGTGTAGTTGCCCTATGTTGCAAAGCCTCAAGGACAGAGCTTTACTCAAAATGTACGCCCAGCACCTATTCTAGTCCCTGGAGCATGGGTGGCAATCAATACTTGTTCACTGAATGATGGAGACAAGTGAGACTGGTAGAGTCAAAAATTATAAAGTAGATATTGGAACCAAATGAATGCATTGCTCAAAGTCAAGTAGCAAGAGGCAGAGGCAGCTGCCACTAAACAGCCCCCCTCTGCTACAAGACCTCATTTGAGCCATTTATAATAATATTAAAAGAAATTACTCTTTTACTCAGTGCTATGCAGTTAAGGCTAAATGAAGGTCATAAAATACAAACTAAAATCAGAATGGAGAGGTGATATAAAGCAAGATTCCCTAGAGACATAGGTTCTGATCCTAGCTTTGCTACTAACCAGCTTTAAACGTTTTAGCAAGGCGATTTAATTGCCCTGAGACTTGGTCTCCACATCTTAAACCAAGGGCTTGGATTAGTGGCTCTTTCAGCTCTAAAATTCTATCATCCTCTTAGTGAAATAAGTCAGAGAGAGAAAGACAAATACTGTATGATATCACCATTATGTGGAATCTAAAAAATAATACAAATAAATGTCAGTGCAAAACAGAAACAGACTCACAGATATAGAAAACCAACTTATGGTTACCAAAGGGGAGAAGGAAATTAGGGATGTGGAATTAAGAGATACAAACTACAATGCATAAAATAAGTAAGCAGCAAGACTATATTTTATAGCACAGAGAATGATAAACATTATCTTCTAATAACTTTTTTTTTTTTTTTTTTGCGTTACGCAGGCCTCTCACTGCTGTGGCCTCTCCCGTTGTGGAGCACAGGCTCCGGACGCGCAGGCTCAGCGGCCATGGCTCACGGGCCCAGCCGCTCCGCGGCATGTGGGATCTTCCCGGACCGGGGCACGAACCCGTGTCCCCTGCATCGGCAGGCGGACTCTCAACCACTGCGCCACCAGGGAAGCCCCTCTTCTAATAACTTTTAATGGATTATAATCTGCAAAAATACTGAATTACTATGCTGTGCCCCTGAAACTAATATAATATTGTAAATCAACTATACTTCAATTAAAAAAAAAAAAACATAAAATTCTATCATCCTTTAGCTCATAACTGTATACATCAGGTAACAGATACGTATAAGAAAACTACTGGGACCCTCCATTTCCACTGCCCACTTCTTGCCGACCCTACTGTTAAGTAACTAGGTGCTAACATCCTTAGGGTTTCCCTGCATCCAGTCTGACTCTTTCCAATTTATTCTCTATATGACACTGAGTCCTCTTTGCTTAGAAACACAAATCTGACCTTGGTATCTCCCTACTGAAAATCCTCCAAAGGCTTTCCATTATCTCAGGCACAATTCCAAGCTCTATAACATGGCCTTCCACAATCTATACGCTGCTTTCCAAATTTTACTTTAAGATATTCTGATTTTGGACTCTTTGCTCTAGCCTCACTGGGTTTCCGTCTGTTGCACGAGAGTGATATGTTCTCTATCACTTCAAAAATTTTGCTGTTCCTTAGAACAAATTTCCCCTCTGCTCTTTACCCAACTAATTTATACTATTTACTGTTCAATGGCTGTAAAATACTTAGCAGAGTGCCTTCAACATAACGGGCACACAAATATTTGTTGAGTAAACAATCTTAAAGGGACTCAAGTCAGGACAAAGCGTATTCCTTTTTTCCCCTTTATTTTTGTATGGTAATTGCTCTTAAAAAATCCTACGAGTCATTACCTTGGTTTGTAAATGGTCCACAGTACAGGGCACCTGATGCACTGAAGAAAAACTGGAGCTAGGAAAGCACTAATTGCTAAGACGGTTGGAGGGAAACAAATACTCTTCTGTCACTGTACACGAGCTACTCTGCAAAAAGCAAAGCAAGGCTAACTGAAGAGACAGCTGCGAAACACACAATGATATAATGTGTTTGCCAATCTGCAAAATCGTTTGAAAGTTGCTGCTTCAACAGCTGGTATCTGGAAAGTGCAAGCGTCATTCAGTCTAGTTAAAATTACCCAGAGCAGAAATGTTTATTATGCACACAAAAAGGAGGTTCGAATATTGAAGTTACAGCACTTTTCAAAGTCTGGAACAGTCAACAAAACACTTGGTGGCAGTTGGAAAAAAATCTCCAATATTTGTTTAGTCATGGTCTCTTTCTAGTTCTATAAATCTTACGATCACATGTTTGAAGACTGTTGAAGAGATAGCACCCCCATGTCACATCATTCTTTGAGCCTAGCCTGCATCTGGATTGAGCATGTACATGCTCAATCTTAGCATTATTATTTAACATTAGTTTGAATTTACAGAATCCAAGCAAAACCAAAGGGTTTTATTACCCTGGAAAACTCTTAAGTATATCTTCTTGTACCAGATGCTGCCAAACAGAGGTGTAAACCTAGCTGAATAGGGTAACAAAATGGTTGTCCACAACCCACCCCCTGCCAAAAATGTTTCCATAGTCCCATTGGTATGCCTGAATTTTCCTGAATTTCCACATCATTTATTCCTTTAGTTTAATGAAACGTTTTTCAAATGTGTTCTGCAGAAATATGTTAGCGGTTTGACTTTGGAAGAGGGAAAAAACCCAACATGGTTCCAGTGTCAGATGTGGGAAGGAATGTTTTAAACAAAATCAAGGATCTAGTAGGAAGTTTCTCCCACATGTAACCATAAATATGGACCACATTTACCTCTTTGTTCATGAAACTCTTGTTCAGAGAATGGTAATTAACAGATGTGGAAGGCATATCAGAAAATGCTCATTTAAGGTGTTGTAGATTCCTTAAAAAATGAAATTGGTTTCCTAAGGCATCTACTACATTACCTCACACAAACATATTCACCTCACGAACACATGCAAAAAGCAGCCCAGTCACCTGTGAGAGGGAAACATTTCCGCATCTTCATGTTCCCGTGAGAAAATGTGTACACTAATCTCCAGGAGGAAGAAGCTGCTTCTTCCCTTTTTGGCTTTCTGTCACTGACTGAGTCACTGATCCCCAGAGGAGGAGCTGTCTCTATCTGATAGAGGAGGCTGGGAAAAGAAACTGAGCTGCTTCCTCATTCTTTGATGACCTGTTTGCCCTGAGAGCATGGATGCAGCCCAGACAGGGGCCCAAGGTTTCATCCAGAGGCCACTTCCCTGAGCCTCAGGACTCTCATTTGTAATATGCAGGTGGTAACGTGGGCTTTGTGGGTTGTTGGCAGATTAGAGTTTATGTGAGTAAACTGCTTAGTAAAGTCCTGACATTGTCTAAAGGCTCGAGAGATTTTTCTCGGTTACTATCACAAAATTCATCACAATTGCACGCTGGATCTACCCGGTCTGTATGGTACCTATCACTCCCGTCAGATGGAAGGGGCTAGAGGCTTTGTCTTTTTATTCCACAAATGCTGAGGCCAATATCTGACATGTGGCCAGTTCCTGATGCTTGTGTAGACAACGACTCCCCTGGAGAGAGTTAAATCACTCTCTTCTCTACTTGTGTTTTTATACCTTGCCTAATGAGAAGCGGTTACTTAGTGTTTTTAGAGGCCACCAGTGTATGCATAGCTTTATAGCAGAGACAGGGAGACAAGGCATAATGGAATTTTAACTGCAGAAGACAATTTTACTAATTAGCTTTCTTTTCTTTACAAAAAAACCCTAAAATCAACTCAAATCAGGATGACTGAAGACAACTCAGAGTAGGCAAGGGAAATCTTTTCTGCTCAGTCACCCACCCCTGCAGGATTCCATCACTTAGATTCATTTGAATAATAGACTTTCTCTATATTTATTCCTAGCCTAGAGAACTGCTTCACAACTGAGTATGAATTGCTTTAGTATGATAATTAGGTAAACTTCTATAGGCAGGGAAAGAGTTTTGATTGGACAGGGAGGAGGGAAAAATTTAACAAGAGATGAACATAAGAAAATATATTGTATGATATAAAGAATACTGTGATTGGACAGGGAGATTGAGGTAAGTCACAGAGACATTCAAAAAGAGAAATAAGAGGCCAACAAAGATAGAGTGCCAACTTCACGGTGGTGGTGGTGTGTGTATGTGTGTGCGTGCACGCGCGTATGTGTGTGTGTGTGTCTTTTTTATTTTTCCAGAGCAGGAAAATGACTACACTAGTTGGATGAGTCTGAAAGTAAAATACTGTAATAATTTGGAAGGCTACCACCCTTAGCTCTGATCAATTCAGCTCTGCCCAATGTGATGCAGCTTAGCATCACCATCTCTAATCTGTTCACGCTGCAATTAAGAAAGGAGAACAATCATACAAAGGATAAAGACAAGCATATATGTGCATGACCCTCCATCTCTTCACCTGAATAACAGAGTTGACTCTTCGGTAAAGATTTGAGAAATGCCAAAGATTTATACACACTGGAAACAATTTGGAGAAAAAAACCCTTAAGAATAGACTGCAACAGTCACCCCCGCCCCCTCACCTCTCTAGGAGACCCTCCAAGACCAACAGGAAATGTGATAAAATTGAAAAAAATTCAACGACTTGGGGTAAACAGGATTTTGTATCTGGATCCCAATTCAGAGGCAGGCCTGCCCAGCCTGCAGCTTTGCTCTTGAGAATTAAGTTCTTATACCTATGATTCTGTGCCTGGAGCATTTCAAGGAGTTTGGATGTCCTCCAGGGTGCTGTAGGGTCTGCTCAGATCCCTCCTTCAAAACTGAGGCATTCAGAGGAGAACTTCAAGATGGCAGAGGAGTAAAACATGGAGATCACCTTCCTCCCCACAAATACATCAGAAATACATCTACACGTGGAACAACTCCTACAGAACACCTACTGAACGCTGGCAGAAGACCCCAGACCTCCCAAAAGGCAAGAAACTCCCCACATACCTGGGTAGGGCAAAAGAAAAAAGAATAAACAGAGACAAAAGAATAGGGATGGGACCTGCACCAGTGGGAGGGAGCCGTGAAGGAGGAAAGGTTTCCACACACTAGGAAGCCCCTTCGCGGGCGGAGACTGCGGATGGTGGAGGGGGAAAGCTTCGGAGCCGCGGAGGAGGGTGCAGCCACAGGGGTGCAGAGGACAGAGCGGAGAGATTCCCGCTCAGAGGATCGGTGCTGACTGGCACTCACCAGCCCGAGAGGCTTGTCTACGCACCCGCCAGGGCGGGCGGGGGCTGGGACCTGAGGCTCGGGCTTCGGAGGTCAGATCCCAGGGAGAGGACTGGGGTTGGCGGCGTGAACACAGCCTGAAGGGGTTAGTGTGCCACAGCTAGCCGGGAGGGAGTCTGGGGAAAAGTCAGGAGCTGCCTAACAGGCAAGAGACCATTGTTTCAGGGTGCATGAGGAGAGGGGATTCCGAGCACCTCCTAAACGAGCTCCAGAGACGGGCGCGAGCCGCGGCTATCACCTTGGACCCCCGAGATGGGCATGAGACGCTAAGGCTGCTGCTGCTGCCACCAGGAAGCCTGTGAGCAAGCACAGGTCACTATTCACACCTCCCCTCCCGGGAGCCTGTGCAGCCCGCCACTGCCAGGGTCCCGTGATCCAGCGACAACTTCCCCGGGAGAACGCACGGCGCGCCTCAGGCTGGTGCAACGTCACGCCGGCCTCTGCCGCCATGGGCTTACCCCGCATTCCGTACCTCTCCCTCCCCCCAGCCTGACTGAGCCAGAGTCCCCTAATTAGCTGCTACTTTAACCCGGTCCTGTCTGAGCGAAGAACAGATGCCCTCAGGCGACCCAAACTCAGAGGCGGGGCCAAACCCAAAGCTGAACCCCAGGAGCTGTGCGAACAAAGAAGAGAAAGGGAAATCTCTCCCAGCAGCCTCAGGAGCAGTGGATTAAATCCCCACAATCAACTTGATGTGCCCTGCATCTGTGGAATACCTGAATAGACAACCAATCATCCCAAAATTGAGGCAGTGGAGTTTGGGAGCAACTGTAGACTTGGGGTTTGCTCTCTGCATCTAATTTGCTTCAGGTTTTATGTTTATCTTAGTTTAGTATTTACAGTTTATTATAATTGGTAGATTTGTTTATTGATTTGGTTGTTCTCTTCCTTTTTTAAAAAAAATATAGATATATATACTTTTTTCCTTTTTCTCTTTTTGTGAGTGTGTATGTGTATGCTTCTTTGTGTGAGTTTCTCTGTAGAGCTTTGTTTTTACCATTTGTCATAGGGTTCTGTCTGTCCATTTTTTAGTTTCTTTGTTTCTTTGTTTTTACTATAGTTTTTAGCGCTTATTATCATTGGTAGATTTGTCTTTTTTTTTTTTTTTTTTTTTAGTTTGTTTCAATTTATTCAATTCATCTATCAATTTATTTATTTATTTTTTTTATTAGTTTCTGCTTTATAACAAAGTGAATCAGTCATACATATACATCTGTTCCCACATCCCCTCCCTCATGCATCTCCCTCCCTCCCACCCTCCCCATCCCACCCCTCCAGGCGGTCACAAAGCACCGAGCTGATCTCCCTGTGCTCTGCGGCTGCTTCCCACTATCTATCTACCTTACATTTGGTAGTGTATATATGTCCATGCCTCTCTTTCCCTTTGTCACAGCTTACCCTTCCCCTTCCCCATATCCTCAAGTCCATTCTCAAGTAGGTCTGTGTCTTTATTCCCGTTTTACCCCTAGGTTCTTCATGACATTTTTTTTTTTTAATTCCATATATATGTGTTAGCATACGGTATTTGTCTTTCTCTTTCTGACTTACTTCACTCTGTATGACAGACTCTAGGTCTATCCACCTCATTACAAATAGCTCAGTTTCGTTTCTTTTTATGGCTGAGTAATATTCCATTGTATATATGTGCCACATCTTCTTTATCCATTCATCCGATGATGGACACTTAGGTTGTTTCCAGCTCTGGGCTATTGTGAATAGAGCTGCAATGAACATTTTGGTACATGTCTCTTTTTGAATTATGGTTTTCTCAGGGTATATGCCTAGTAGTGGGATTGCTGGGTCATATGGTAGTTCTATTTGTAGTTTTTTAAGGAACCTCCATACTGTTCTCCATAGTGGCTGTACCAATTCACATTCCCACCAGCAGTGCAAGAGTGTTCCCTTTTCTCCACACCCTCTCCAGCATTTATTGTTTCTAGATTTCTTGATGATGGCCATTCTGACTGGTGTGAGATGATATCTCATTGTAGTTTTGATTTGCATTTCTCTAATGATTAATGATGTTGAGCATTCTTTCAGGTGTTTGTTGGCAGTCTGTATATCTTCTTTGGAGAAATGCCTATTTAAGTCTTCTGCCCATTTTTGGATTGGGTTGTTTGTTTTTTTGCTATTGAGCTGCATGAGCTGTTTATAAATTTTGGAGATTAATCCTTTGTCAGTTGCTTCATTTGCAAATATTTTCTCCCATTCTGAGGGTTGTCTTTTGCTCTTGTTTATGGTTTCCTTTGCTGTGCAAAAGCTTTGAAGTTTCATTAGGTCCCATTTGTTTATCTTTGTTTTTATTTGCATTTCTCTAGGAGGTGGGTCCAAAAGGATCTTGCTGTGATTTATGTCATAGAGTGTTCTACCTATGTTTTCCTCTAAGAGTTTGATAGTTTCTGGCCTTACATTTAGGTCTTTAATCCATTTTGAGCTTATTTTTGTGTATGGTGTTAGGGAATGATCTAATCTCATACTTTTACATGTCCCTGTCCAGTTTTCCCAGCACCACTTATTGAAGAGGCTGTCCTTTCTCCACTGTACATTCCTGCCTCCTTTATCAAAGATAAGTTGGCCATATGTGCGTGGGTTTATCTCTGGGCTTTCTATCCTGATCCACTGATCTATCTTTCTGTTTTTATGCCAGTACCACACTGTCTTAATTACTGTAGCTTTGTAGTATAGTCTGAAGTCAGGCAGCCTGATTCCTCCAGCTCCGTTTTTCGTTCTCAAGATTGCTTTGGCTATTCGGGGTCTTTTGTTTTTCCAAACAAATTTTGAAATTTTTTGTTCTACTTCTGTGAAAAATGCCAGTGGTAGTTTGATAGGGATTGCATTGAATCTGTAGATTGCTTTGGGTAGTAGAGTCATTTTCACAATATTGATTCTTCCAATCCAGGAGCATGGTATATCTCTCCATCTATTTATATCATCTTTAATTTCTTTCATCAGCGTCTTATAATTTTCTGCATACAGGTCTTTTGTCTCCTTAGGTAGGTTTATTCCTAGATATTTTATTCTTTTTGTTGCAATGGTAAATGGGAGTGTTTTCTTGATTTCATTTTCAGATTTTTCATCATTAGTGTACAGGAATGCCAGAGATTTCTGTGCATTAATTTTGTATCCTGCTACTTTACCAAATTCATTGATTAGCTCTAGTAGTTTTTCGGTAGCATCTTTAGGATTCTCTATGTATAGTATCATGTCATCTGCAAACAGTGACAGCTTTACTTCTTCTTTTCCAATTTGGATTCCTTTTATTTCCTTTTCTTCTCTGATTGCTGTGGCTAAAACTTCCAAAACTAGGTTGAATAAGAGTGGTGAGAGTGGGCAGCCTTGTCTTGTTCCTGATCTTAGTGGAAATGGTTTCAGTTTTTCACCATTGAGGACAATGTTGGCTGTGGGTTTGTCATATATGGCCTTTATTATGTTGAGGAAAGTTCCCTCTATGCCTACTTTCTGCAGGGTTTTTATCATAAATGGGTGTTGAATTTTGTCGAAAGCTTTCTCTGCATCTATTGAGATGATCATATGGTTTTTCTCCTTCAACTTGTTAATATGGTGTATCACATTGATTGATTTGCGTATATTGAAGAATCCTTGCATTCCTGGAATAAACCCCACTTGATCATGGTGTATGATCGTTTTAATGTGCTGTTGGATTCTGTTTGCTAGTATTTTGTTGAGGATTTTTGCATCTATGTTCATCAGTGATATTGGCCTGTAGTTTTCTTTCTTTGTGACATCCTTGCCTGGTTTTGGTATCAAGGTGATGGTGGCCTCGTAGAATGAGTTTGGGAGTGTTCCTTCCTCTGATATTGTTTGGAAGAGTTTGAGAAGGATGGGTGTTAGCTCTTCTCTAAATGTTTGATAGAATTCGCCTGTGAAGCCATCTGGTCCTGGGCTTTTGTTTGATGGAACATTTTTAATCACAGTTTCAATTTCAGTGCTTGTGATTGGTCTATTCATATTTTCTATTTCTTCCTGAGTCAGTCTTGGTAGGTTGTGCATTTCTAAGAATTTGTCCATTTCTTCCAGGTTGTCCATTTTATTGGCATAGAGTTGCTTATAGTAATCTCTCATGATCTTTTGTATTTCTGCAGTGTCAGTTGTTACTTCTCCTTTTTCATTTCTAATTCTACTGATTTGAGTCTTCTCCCTTCTTTTCTTGATGAGTCTGGCTAATGGTTTGTCAATTTTGTTTATCTTCTCAAAGAACCAGCTTTTAGTTTGGTTGATCTTTGCTATCGTTTCCTTCATTTCTTTTTCATTTATTTCTGATCTGATCTTTATGATTTCTTTCCTTCTGCTAACTTTGGGGGTTTTTTGTTCTTCTTTCTCTAATTGCTTTAGGTGCAGGGTCAGGTTGTTTACTCGAAATGTTTCCTGTTTCTTAAGGTGGGATTGTATTGCTATAAACTTCCCCCTTAGAACTGCTTTTGCTGCGTCCCATAGGTTTTGGGTCGTCGTGTCTCCATTGTCATTTGTTTCTAAGTATTTCTTAATTTCCTCTTTGATTTCTTCAGTGATCACTTCGTTATTGAGTAGTGTATTGTTTAGCCTCCATGTGTTTGTATTTTTTACAGATCTTTTCCTGTAATTGATGTCTAGTCTCATAGCATTGTGGTCGGAAAAGATACTTGATACAATTTCAATTTTCTTAAATTTACCAAGGCTTGATTTGTGACCCAAGATATGATCTATCCTGGAGAATGTTCCATGAGCACTTGAGAAAAATGTGTATTCTGTTGTTTTTGGGTGGAATGTCCTATAAATATCAATTAAGTCCATCTTGTTTAATGTATCATTTAAAGCTTGTGTTTCCTTATTTATTTTCATTTTGGATGATCTGTCCATTGGTGAAAGTGGGGTGTTAAAGTCCCCTACTATGATTGTGTTACTGTCGATTTCCCCTTTTATGGCTGTTAGTATTTGCCTTATGTATTGAGGTGCTCCTATGTTGGGTGCATAAATATTTACAATTGTTATATCTTCTTCTTGGATCGATCCCTTTATCGTTATGTAGTGTCCTTCTTTGTCTCTTCTAATAGTCTTTATTTTAAAGTCTATTTTGTCTGATATAAGAATTGCTACTCCAGCTTTCTTTTGATTTCCATTTGCATGGAATATCTTTTTCCATCCCCTTACTTTCAATCTGTATGTGTCTCTAGGTCTGAAGTGGGTCTCTTGTAGACAGCATATATATGGGTCTTGTTTTTGTATCCATTCAGCCACTCTGTGTCTTTTGGTGGGAGCATTTAGTCCATTTACATTTAAGGTAATTATTGATATGTATGTTCCTATTCCCATTTCCTTAATGGCTTTGGGTTCGTTATTGTAGGTATAGTCCTTCTGTTGTGTTTCTTGCCTAGAGAAGTTCCTTTAGCATTTGTTGTAAAGCTGGTTTGGTGGTGCTGAACTCTCTCAGCTTTTGCTTGTCTGTAAACGTTTTAATTTCTCCATCAAATCTGAATGAGATCCTTGCTGGGTAGAGTAATCTTGGTTGCAGGTTTCTCTCCTTCATCACTTTAATTATGTCCTGCCACTCCCTTCTGGCTTGTAGAGTTTCTGCTGAGAGATCAGCTGTTAACCTGATGGGGATTCCCTTGTGTGTTATTTGTTGTTTTTCCCTTGCTGCTTTTAATATGATTTCTTTGTGTTTAATTTTTGACAGTTTGATTAATATGTGTCTTGGCGTATTTCTTCTTGGATTTATTCTGTATGGGACTCTCTGTGCCTCCTGGACTTGATTAACTATTTCCTTTCCCATATTAGGGAAGTTTTCAACTATAATCTCTTCAAATATTTTCTCAGTCCCTTTCTTTTTCTCTTCTTCTTCTGGAACCCCTATAATTCGAATGTTGGTGCGTTTAATGTTGTCCCAGAGGTCTCTGAGACTGTCCTCTGTTCTTTTCATTCTTTTTTCTTTATTTTGCTCTGCATCAGTTATTTCCACTATTTTATCTTCCACCTCACTTATCCGTTCTTCTGCCTCAGTTATTCTGCTATTGATCCCATCTAGAGTATTTTTCATTTCATTTATTGTGTTTTTAATCGATGCTTGATTCATCTTTAGTTCTTCTAGGTCCTTGTTAACTGTTTCTTGCATATTGTCTATTCTATTTCCAAGATTTTGGATCTGGGAGATAGAACCTTGGATCAGCTTTACTATCATTATTCTGAATTCTTTTTCAGGTAGACTGCCTATTACCTCTTCATTTGTTAGGTCTGGTAGGTTTTTATCTTGCTCCTTCACCTGCTGTGTGTTTTTCTGCTTTCTCATTTTGCTTATGTTACTGTGTTTGGGGTCTCCTTTTTGCAGGCTGCAGATTCGTAGTTCCCGTTGTTTTTGGTGTCTGTCCCCCGTGGCTAAGGTTGTTTCAGTAGGTTGTGTAGGCTTCCTGGTGGGGGGGACTAATGCCTGTGTTCTGGTGGTTGAAGCTCGATCTTGTCTTTCTGGTGGACAGGTCCACGTCTGGTGGTGTGTTTTGGGGTGCCTGTGGCCTTATTATGTTTTTAGGTATCCTCTCTGCTAATGGGTGGGGTTGTGTTCCTGCCTTGCTAGTTGCTTGGCATAGGGTGACCAGCACTGTAGCTTGCTGGTCGTTGACTGAAGCTGGGTGCTGGTGTTGAGATGGAGATCCCTGGGAGATTTTCGCTGCTTGATATTATGTGGAGCTGGGAGGTCTCTTGTGGACCCGTGTCCTGAAGTTGGCTCTCCCACTTCAGAGGCACAGCACTAACTCCTGGCTGCAGCACCAAGAGCCTTTCATCCACCCGGCTCAGAATAACAGTGAGAAAAAGTAGAAAGAAATAATTAGTAGAAGAAAGAAAGAGAGATTGAAAGAAAGGAAGAAGGGAAGTAAGGAAGGAAGGAAGGAAGAAAGAAAGAAAGGAGGGAGGGAGGAAGGATGGAAAGAAAGGAAAGAAAGGAGGGAGGGAGGGAGGAATGAAAGCAAAAGGAAGAGTGAATGGAAGAAGAGAGGGAGGGAGGGAGGAAGGAAAGAAAGAAAGAAAGACAGGAGGGAGGGAGGGAGGGAGGAAGGAAAGAAAAAGAAATTGGAAAGAAGAAGGGTGGGAGGGAGGGAGGGATGGAGGAAAGAAAAAGAAAGAAGGAAAGGAGGAGCGGAGGGACGGAGGGAGGAAGGGAAGGGAGAAAAAAAGAAAGAGCAGGTAAAGTAAAATAGAATAAAGTATGAAATATAGTAGCGTTATTAAAATTAAAAAGTAATTATTGAAAAAAAACACGGACCGAAAGAACCCTGGGACATATGGTGGAAGCAAAGCTATACAGAGAGAATCTTACACAGAAGATTACACATACACATTCACAAAAAGAGAGCAGGGGGAAAAATCAAAAATCTTGCTCTCCAAGTCCACCTCCTCGATTTGGGATAATTCGTTGTAAAAAGAGGAAAAGGGCGAAAAGTCTGAAATCTTGCTAAGTCCACCTCCTTAATTTGAGATAATTCGTTGTAAAAAGAGGAAAACAAAGGGGGGGAAAGTCTTAAATCTTGTCCTCAAGGTCCACTTCCTCAATTTGGGATGATTCGCTGTCCATTCATGCACTCCACAGACGCAGGGCACATCAAATGGACCGTGGAGCTTTAATCCGCTGCCTCGGAGGCTGCACAGAGAGATTTCCCTGTCTCTGCTCTCACAGCTCCCGGGTCTCAGCCTTGGACCTGGCCCCGCCTCTGCGCGTAGGTCGCCGGAGGGCGTCCGTTCTTCGCTCAGACAGGACGGGTTTAAAGGAGCCGCTGATTCGGGGGCTCTGGCTCACTCAGGCAGAGGGGAGGGAGGGGAATGCCCTCTCCTCGCGCACCAGGCAACAAAAGGGAAAAAAGTCTCTTGCCTCTCCGGTAGCTCCAGACCCTTTCCCCGGACTCCCTCCGGGCTAGCACTAACCCCTTCAGGGTCTCTTCCTGCCGCCAGCCCCAGACCTCTCCCTGCGCTCCGACTGAAAGCCGATACCCGAGCCTCAGCTCCCAGCCCCGCCCACTCTGGCGGCCGAGCAGACAAGTCTCTCGGGCTGGTGTGTGCCTGAGGGCACCGATCCTCTGTGCCAAAATCTCTCTGCTTTGCCCTCCACACCCCTGTTGCTGTGCTCTCCTCCGCTACTCCGAAGCTTTCCCCCTCCGCCACCTGCAGTCTCCGCCCTCGAAGGGGCTTGTAGTGTGTAGAAACCTTCCCTCCTTCACGGCTCCCTCCCACTGGTGCAGGTCCCGTCCATATCCTATTGTCTCTGTTTATTCTTTTTTTCTTTTGACCTACCCAGGTATGTGGGGAGTTTCTTGCCTTTTGGGGGGTCTGAGGTCTTCTGTCAGCGTTCAGTAGGTGTTCTGTTGGAGTTGTTCCACGTGTAGATGAATTTCTGATGTATCTGTGGGGAGGAAGGTGATCTCCGCGTCTTACTCTTCCGCCATCTTCCTCCGGCTCCCTTTTCTCTGTATTCTTCAGCAAGAGGTGCCCCACCAGAAATGAATCAATACTCTGGAATGTGTACAATGCTCTTCTTATGAAGGGTGGCACTGTTTGCTTGAGTGTCACTCACAAATGGTGGCATGTTTTAAAAGTCCTCTTTCCCTTGTCCAGTGAAATATGTAGTCTTACCAAATGGTGCTCACGTTACTTGGTCACAGCTGGGACTCCCGCAGATACTGTCAAAGTAGCAAGTTGTCAAGATAGTTGTAGAAGTTCCCTGCTGCTACCATGTGTCCTTCTGCTCTAGTTTTTCAGCACAACCAACGTGTCAGCAATTCCCATCACACCTGGTTAGCGGTCCTCGGGCAGCGGGGCCCTCCAGGCCTGTGGAGCTAGGTTCAGGCTCCAAACACCGGCAGAGCCTCCACGGTGATGGCCACCAACACCCCGAAAATCATTCTGAGGCTGCAGCTACAAACTGACAACCGACAGTCCTCATTTAGACCTGCTGCCGGACCAGGGCTGAGGCTTCTCCAGATTTGTCTTTTGGTTTGGTTGTTCTCTTCTTTCTTTCCTTTTTTATTTTTCCTTTTTTTATTACTTATTAATATTTTTTTATTTTTAATAACTTTTTATTTTAATAAATTTATTATATATATTTTTTCTTCCTTTCTTTCTTTTTTTCTCCATTTGCTCCTGAGCCGTGTGGCTGACAAGGTCTTCATGCTCCGGCTGGGTGACAGGCCTCTGCCTCTAAGGTGGGAGAGCAGAGTTCAGGAAATTGGTCCACCAGAACCTCCTGCCTGCACATAATATCAAAAGGCAAAACCTCTCCCAGAGATCTCCATCTCAATGTGCAGATGCAACTGCACTTAACGACCAGCAGGCTACAGTGCTGGACACCTTATGCCAAAAAACTAGCAAGACAGGAACACAACCCCACCCATTAGCAGAGAGGCTGCCTAAAATCATAATAAGGTCACAAAAACCCCAAAACACACCACCAGATGCAGTCCTGCCCACCAGAAACACAAGATCCAGCCTCATCCACCAGAACACAGGCACCAGTCTGCTCCACCAGGAAACCTGCATAACCCACTGACCCAACCTCAGCTACTGGGGGCAGACACCAAAAACAACAGGAACTATGAACCTACAGCCTGCGAAAAGGAGACCCCAAACACAGTAAGCTAAGCAAAATGAGAAGACAGAGAAACACACAGCAGATGAAGGAGCAAGGTTAAAAACCCACCAGACCAAACAAATGAAGAGGAAACAGGCAGTCTACTTGAAAAAGAATTCAGAATAATGATAGTAAAGATGATCCAAAATCTTGAAAATAGAATGGAGAAAATACAAGACTAGTTTAAGAGGACCTAGGAGAACTAAAGAGCAAACAAAAAATGACGAACAACACAATAAATGAAATTAAAATTCTCTAGAAGGAATTAATAGCAGAATAACTAAGGCAGAAGAACAGATAAGTGACCTGGAAGATAAAACAGAGAAAATAACTACCGCAGAGCAGAAAAAAGAAAAAAGAATGAAAAGAATTGAGGACAGCCTCAGAGACCTCTGGGACAACATTAAACGCATCAACACTCGAATTACTGGAGTCCCAAAGGAAGAGAAAAAGAAAGGGACTGAGAAAATATTTGAAGAGAATATAGTTGAAAACTTTCTTAGTATGGAAAAGGAAATAGTCAATCAGGTCCAAGAGCACAGAGAGTCCCATACAGGATAAATCCAAGGAGAAACACGCCAAGACACATATTAATCAAACTATCAAAAATTAAATACAAAGAAAAAATATTAAAAGCAGCAAGGGAAAAACAACCAATAACATACAAGGGAATCCCCATAAAGTTAACAGCTAATCTTTCAGCAGAAACTCTGCAAGCCAGAAGGGTGTGGCAAGACATATTTAAAGTGATGAAAGGGAAGAAACTACAACCAAGATTACTCTACCCAGAAAGGATCTCATTCAGATTCCACGGAGAAATTAAAACCTTTGCAGACAAGCAAAAGCTAAGAGAATTTAACACCACCAAACCAGCTTTACAACAAATGATAAAGGAACTTCTCTAAGCAGGAAACACAAGAGAAAGAAAAGACCTACAAAAACAAATCCAAAAAAATTAAGAAAATGGTAATAGGAACGTACTTATCGATAACTACCTGAAATGTAAATAGATTAAATGCTCCAACCAAAAGACACAGACTGGCTGAATGGATACAAAAACAAGACCCATATATTGCTGTCAGCAAGAGACCCAATTCAGACCTAGGGACAAATACAGACTGAAAGTGGGGGGATGGAAAAAGATATTCCATGCAAATGGAAATCAAAAGAAAGCTGGAGTAACAATGCTCACATCAGAAAATATAGACTTTAAGTAAAGACTATTACAAGAGGCAAAGAAGGACACTACATAATGATCAAGGGATCAATCCAAGAAGAAGATATAACAATTGTAAATATTTATGCACCCAACATAGGAGCACCTTGATACATAAGGCAAATGCTAACAGTCATAAAAGGGGTAATTGACAGTAGCACAATCATAGTAGGGGCCTTTAACACCTCACTTTCACCAATGGACAGATCATCCAAAAAGAAAATAAATAGGGAAACACAAGCTGTAAATGACACATTAAACAATACGGACTTAATTGATATTTATAGGACATTCCATCCAAAAACAACAGAATACACTTTCTTCTCAAGTGCTCATGGAACATTCTCCAGGATAGATCATATCTTGGGTCACAAATCAAGCCTTGGTAAATTTGAGAAAATTAAAATCGTATCAAGTAACTTTTCGAACCACAATGCTATGAGACTAGATATCAATTACAGGGAAAAATCTGTAAAAAATACAAACACATGGAGGCTAAACAATACATTACTAAATAACCAAGAGATCACTGAAGAAATCAAAGAGGAAATCGAAAAATACCTAGAAACAAATGACAATGAAAACACGACAGCCCACAACCTATTAGATGCAGCAAAAGCAGTTCTAAGAGGGAAGTTTACAGCAATACAATCCTACCTCAAGAAACAAGAAACATCTCAAATAAACAACCTAACCTTATACCTAAAGCAATTAGAGAAAGAAGAACAACAACAAAAAAAAAACCCTTCAAGTTAGCAGAAGGAAAGAAATAAGAAAAATCAGATCAGAAAGAAATGAAAAACAAATGAAGGACACAATAGCAAAGATCAATAAAATTAAGAGATAGTTCTTTGAGTAGATAAACAAAATTGATAAACCATTAGCCAGCCTCATCAAGAAGAAAAGGGAGAAGACTCAGGTCAATAGAATTAGAAATTAAAAAGAAGACGTGACAACTGACACTGCAGAAATACAAAGGATCATGAGAGACTACTACAGGCAACTATATGCCAATAAAATGGACAGCCTGGAAGAAATGGACAAATTCTTAGAAAAGCACAATCTTCCGAGACTGAACCAGGAAGAAATAGAAAATATAAACAGACCAATCACAAGTGCTGAAATTGAGTCTGTGATTTAAAATCTTCCAACAAACAGAAACCCAGGACCAGATGGCTTCACAGGCGAATTATACCAAACATTTAGAGAAGAGTTAACACCTATCCTTCTCAAACTCTTCCAAAATATAGCAGAGGGAGGAACACTCCCAAACTCATTCTATGAGGCCACCATCGGCCTGATACCAAAACCAGACAAAGATGTCACAAAGGAAGAAATCTGCAGGCCAATATCACTGATGAACATTGCTGCAAAAATCCTCAACAAAATACTAGCAAACAGGGCTTCCCTGGTGGCGCAGTGGTTGAGAGTCCGCCTGCCGATGCAGGGGACACGGGTTCGTGCCCCGGTCCGGGAGGATCCCACATGGCGCGGAGCGGCTGGGCCCATGAGCCATGGCCGCTGAGCCTGCGCGTCCGGAGCCTGTGCTCCACAACGGGAGAGGCCACAACAGTGAGAGGCCCGCGTACCGCAAAAAAAAAAAAAACCCAAAAAAACAAAATACTAGCAAACAGAATCCAACAGCACGTTAAAAGGATCATACACCACGATCAAGTGGGGTTTATCCTAGGAAAGCAAGGATTCTTCACCATACACAAATCAATCAATGTGATAAACCAAATTAACAAACAGCAGGAGAAAAACCATATGATCATCTCAATAGATGCAGAAAATGCTTTTAACAAAATTCAACACCTATTTATGATTAAAAACTCCCCAGAAAGTAGACCTTTCTGGGTATATATGGCCTTTAAGGAATAAAGGCATATATGGCCTTTATTAAGTACCTCAACACAATAAAGGCCATTTATGCCAAACCCACAGCCAACATCGTTCTCATTGCTGATAAACTGAAACCATTTCCACTAAGATCAGGAACAAGAGAAGACTGACCTTTCTCACCATTATTACTCAAGATAATTTGGGAAGATTTAGCCACAGCAATCAGAGAAGAAAAATAAATAAAAGGAATCCAAATCAGAAAAGAAAAAGTAAAGCTGTCACTGTTTGCAGATGACATGATACTATACATAGAGAATCCTAAAGATGCTACCAGAAAACTACTAGAGCTAATCAATGAATTTGGTAAAGTAGCAGGATACAAAATTAATGCACAGAAATCTATTGCATTCCTATACACTACTTATGAAACATCTGAAAGAGAAATTAAGGAAACACTCCCATTTACCACTGCAACAAAAAGAATTAAATACCTAGGAATAAACCTACCTAAGGAGATTAACAACCTCTATGCAGAAAACTATAAGACACTGATGAAAGAAATTAAAGATGATACAAACAGATGGAGAGATATACCATGTTCTTGGATTGGAAGAATCAACATTGTGAAAATGGCTCTACTACCCAAAGCAATCTACAGATTCAGTGCTATCCCTATCAAATTACCAATGGCATTTTTCACAGAACTAGAACAAAAAATTTCACAATTAGTATGGAAACACAAAAAAACCCGAATAGCCAAAGCAATCTTGAGAAAGAAAAACAGAGGTGGAGGAATCAGGTTCCCAGACTTCAGCCTATATTACAGAGCTACAATAATCAAGACAGTATGGTACTGGCACATAAACAGAAATATAGATCAATGGAACAGGATAGAAAGCCCAGAGATAAGCCCACGCACATATGGCCACCTTATCTTTGATAAAGGAGGCAAGAATATACAATGGAGAAAAGGCAGCCTCTTCAATAAATGGTGCTGGGAAAACTGGACACTTACCTGTAAAAGAATGAAATTAGAACACTCCCTAACACCATACACAAAAATAAACTCAAAATGGATTAAAGACCTAAACATAAGGCTAGACACTATAAAACTCTTGGAAGAAAACCTAGGCAGAACACTCTATGACATAAATCACAGCAAGAACCATTTTTACCCACTTCCTAGAGAAAGGGAAATAAAAACAAAAATAAACAAATGGGACTTAATGAAAAAAGCCTTTGCACAGCAAAGGAAACCATAAACAAGACGAAAAGACAACCTTTAGAATGGGAGAAAATGTTTGCAAATGAAGCAACTGATAAAGCATTAATCTCCAAAATTTACAAGCAGCTCATGCAGCTCAATATCAAAAAAACAAACAACCCAATCCAACAATGGGCAGAAGACCTAAATAGACATTTCTCCAAAGAAGATATACAGATTGCCACCAAACACATGAAACGACGCTCAACATCAATAATCATTAGAGAAATGCAAATCAAAACTACAATGAGATATCATCTCATACTGGTCAGAATGGCCATCATCAAAAAATCTACAAACGATAAATGCTGGAGAGGGTGTGGAGAAAAGGGAACCCTCTTGCACTGCTGGTGGGAATGTAAATTGATACAGCCACTATGGAGAACAGTATGGAGGGTCCTTAAAAAACTAAAAATAGAACTACCATACGACCCAGCAATCCCACTACTGGGCATATGCCCAGAGAAAACCATAATTCAAAAAGAGTCATGTACCACAATGTTCATTGCAGCACTATTTCCAATAGCCTGGACATGGAAGCAACCCAAGTGTCCACCTACAGATGAATGGATAAAGAAAATGTGGCACATATGTACAACAGAATATTACTCGGGCATAAAATGAAATGAAACTGAGTTATTTGTAGTGAGGTGCATGGACCTAGAGTCTGTCATACAGAGTGAAGTAAGTCAGAAAGAGAAAAACAAATACTGTATGCTGATACATATATATGGAATCTAAAAAAAAAATGGTTCTGAAGAAGTTAGGGGCAGGACAGAAATAAGATGCAGACGTAGAGAACGGACTTGAGGACACAGGGAGGGGGAAGGGTAAGCTAGGATGAAGTGAGAGAGTGGCATGGACTTATATACACTACCAAGTGTAAAATAGATAGCTAGTGGGAAGCAGCCTCAAAGCGCAGGAAGATCAGCTCTGTCCTCTGTGACCACCTAGAAGGGTGGGATAGGGAGGGTGGGACGGAGATGCAAGAGGGAGGAGGTACAGTGATATATGTATATGTAGAGCTGATTCACTTTGTTATAAAGTAGAAACTAACACACCATTGTAAAGCAATTACACTCCAATAAAGTTGTTAAGAAAAAAAAACTGGCATTGTGCTCTCTTTGTGGCACAGGGGACACGGGTTCGAGCCCTGGTCTGGGAAGTTCCCACATTTTGCGGAGCAACTAAGCCCATGTGCTACAGCTACTGTGCCTGCACTGTGGCCTGCAAGCCACAACTACTGGAGCCCACATGCCTAGGGACCGTGCTCCACAGCAAGAGAATCCACCGCAATGAGAAGCCTGCGCACCACAACAGAGAGTAGTCCCCGCTCGCCACAACTAGAAAAAGACCACGCACAGCAATGAAGACCCAACGCAGCCAAAAATAAAAAAATTAAAAAAAAAAAAGCTGAGGCATTCATGTCACCAGTTTCCAGGTTGCCTGATAACAACCTAACAGCTGAACTGCTGTCTGTGCACAGTTCATGCTTCCTCCCTGGAAATAGCCCATATTGAATGACCACTCCTTGTGGAAGTATGAAAGCCTGCCTACCTTGTCCCATACTGGAAGATCTGTGAAAGGCCATCCCAGCTTCAGAGTACCCCTCGGCATTGTTTGAGGTCTCTGTTGTGCTGTACTACAGTTCAGCATCTCCCTCTGTCTAATTCTTAGTTCCTCACAGGTGTTGTT
This sequence comes from Hyperoodon ampullatus, assembly GCF_949752795.1. Classification (NCBI taxonomy): domain Eukaryota; kingdom Metazoa; phylum Chordata; class Mammalia; order Artiodactyla; family Ziphiidae; genus Hyperoodon; species Hyperoodon ampullatus. The sequence continues at coordinate 110,950,726 of NC_136921.1, forward strand.
CCCAAGAGCATGCATTTCCTGTGAGCAAATGTCCTTCTCTGAGAGTTTGTTTTCCAGGGAACGTGAACTAAGAGAATTGGTGTGAAGATTTGTCTAAGGAGTTGGATTCTTTTTTTTTTTTTTTTGCGTTACACGGGCATCTCACTGTTGTGGCCTCTCCCATTGCGGAGCACAGGTTCCGGACGCACAGGCTCTGTGGCCATGGCTCATGGGCCCAGCCGCTCTGCGGCATGTGGGATCTTCCCGGACCGGGGCACGAACCCGTGTCCCCTGCATCGGCAGGTGGACTCTCAACCACTGCGCCACCAGGGAAGCCCAGGAGGTGGATTCTAAAATGGGACTTGGGAGCTGGATCACATATTGGTTGGCTGGCAATGAGAACCCATCGCTCGTCATTGATGGAGTCCTGGGAGCACCGGCATGTAGCAGTAGTACAAATATTAAAGCTTTCACTAGTGGTGAACTGAGATGGGATATAGATATAAGGAAATGCCCTGGTCGGCTCAGTATCCTCAGGCATTTGAGAAGTTCCGAGGAACTGGTGATTAAAAGGACAATGAAATTGGAAGGCTGTTGCTGAGTGAAGTTAAGAAGCTGAGAAGGACAATGAAAGACAGAGAGGAGGAAGATGGTGGAAGAGTAAGACACGGAGATCACCTTCCTCCCCACAGATACACCAGAAATTCATCTACACGTGGAACAACTCCTACAGAACACCTACTGAACGATGACAGAAGACCTCAGACCCCCCAAAAGCCGGGTGGATGAAAGGCTCCTGGTGCTGCAGCCAGGAGTCAGTGCTGTGCCTCTGAGGTGGGAGAGCCAACTTCAGGGCACTGGTCCACAAGAGACCTCCCAGCTCCACGAAATATCAAATGGCGAAAAATCTCCCAGAGATCTCCATCTCAACACCAGCACCCAGCTTCACTCAACGACCAGCAAGCTACAGTGCTGGTCACCCTAGGCCAAGCAACTAGCAAGACAGGAACACAACCCCACCCATTAGCAGAGAGGCTGCCTAAAATCATAATAAGGCCACAGACACCCCAAAACACACCACCAGACGTGGACCTGTCCACCAGAAAGACAAGATCAAGCCTCATCCACCAGAACACAGGCACCAGTCCCCTCCAACAGGAAGCCTATACAACCCATTGAAACAACCTTAGCCACTTGGTACAGACACCAAAAACAACGGGAACTCCGAACCTGCAGCCTGCAAAAAAAGGAGACCCCAAACACAGTAAGATAAGCAAAATGAGAAGACAGAAAGACAGAGAGGATTAATCATCAACTTAAAACAAAGTGTGAAAAGTTAGAGCACGTACACGGCAGCATTTAAGAAGACTCTCCTGAAGCTTGAGAGTAGAAAAGGTGAGGATTGAGCCCGGTATTTAATTACAAGGGTAGCAGACAGTGCTCTAGGGATGGTTGAATTCCAGGCTTAGCAAGACTTCTGCACAAAGGTCAGAACCCTGGTGGAGAAGGAGTGGGATCCTAAGGCTTCAGATGGGACTTCTGGGTCAGTGCACTAGAAAACCTTGAAATCCCAATACCCCTGAGTCGTCTGGGCCTGCAGAAGTGGCCTACTGCTTTCTATTAATGCCTAGCATTCTCTCCTTCAGGATCTATTTCTACTTCCTTTCCTGGCCACCAGACATTGGCATCTTGGCAAGAAACAAAGACACATGAACACTAGTAGGCGGAAGATATGCTATATGAAAACCCAGGAGTACCTTGGAGATAGTGTGGATTTGGTTCCAGACCACCACAATAAAGTGAATATTGCAGTAAAGTGAGTCACACAATTGTTTTGGTTTCCCAGTGCATATGAAAGTTATGTTTACACTATAGTGTAGTCTATTAAGAGTGCTAGCACTATGTCAAAAAAATGCACATACCTCAATTTAAAAAATACTTTAGTGCTAAAAAATGCTAACCATCATTTGAGCTTCAGCAAGTTGGAATCTTTGTGCTGGTGGAGGGTCTTGCCTCGATGTGGATGGCTGCTGACTGATCAGGGTGGTGACTGCTGAAGGTAGGGTGGCTGCTGCAATTTCTTAAAATAAGACAACAATGGAGTTTGCCACGTCATTGACTCTTCCTTTCCTGAACATTTTTTCTGTCAAATGCAGTGCTATTTGATAGCATTTTACCCGTGGTAGAACTTCTTTCAAAACTGGAGTCAAGGGCTTCCCTGGTGGCGCAGTTGTTGAGTCTGCCTGCTGATGCAGGGGACGCGGGTTCGTGCCCCGGTCTGGGAGGATCCCACATGCTGCGGAGCGGCTGGGCCCGTGATCCATGGCCGCTGAGCCTGTGTGTCCGGAGCCTGTGCTCCGCAGCGGGAGAGGCCGCAACGGTGAGAGGCCCGTGTACCCCCCAAAAAAAACAAAACTGGAGTCAGTCCTCTCAAACCTCGATGCTGCTTTATCAAGTAAGTTTATGTAATATTCTAAATCCTTTGTTGTCATTTCAAGTCTTCACAGCATCTTCACCAGGAACAGATTCCACCTCAAGAAACTACTTTCTTTGCTCATCAGTAAGAAGCAACTCCCCATCTGTTAAAATTTTATCATGAGATTACAGCAATTCAGTCACATCTTCAGACTTCACTTCTTTTTTTTAATCTGTTAATGTTTTTATTTAGAATTTATTGTTTTTCAACTTTTTAATTGTGCTAAAATATACATAAAAGTTATTACCTTTACCATTTTTAAATGTAGAATTCATTGGTATTAAGTACATTCATATTGCTGTGAAACTATAACCACTATCCATTTCCAACAGATGCTTCATCTTGCAACACTGAAAATCTATGCCCATTAAAAAATAATTTCTGATTACCCCACCACCCCAGACCCTGGCAATGGACTTCACTTCTCATTCTAGTTCTTTTTCTATTTCCACCACATCTGCTCCACCACTTTCTCAACTGAAGTCTCAAAACCCTCAAAGTCATCCGTGAGCATTGGACTCAACTGCCCCCCAACTCCTGTTAGTGTTGATATTTGGACCTCTTTCCATGAATTACGAATGTTCTTAAAGGCATCTAGAATGGTTAATCCTTTCCAGAAGGCTTTCAATTGACTTTGCCTAGATCCATCAGAGAAATCATTATCTATGGCAGCTATAGCCTTATGAAAGTGTATTTCTTCAATAATAAGACTTGAAAGTTGAAATTACTCCTTGATCCATGGGTTGCAGAATAGGTGTTGTGTTAGGGCATAAAAACGACTTTAAACTCATACATCTCTATAAAAGCTGTTGGGAAACAAGGTGCATTGTCAATGAGCAGTAATATTTTGAAAGAATCTTTTTTTTCTGAGCAGTAGTTCTCCAGAGTGGGCTTGAAATATTCAGTAAACCATATTACTTAGGAAAAAAAAATCCAATAGACTGCAAGCTAACCCTATTTCTTGTACCGAAGACCCATCCATTCTTGCAGGAAACATGAACTTGGACAATGCAGTTGAATTATTGCCACTGTTTGGTTGTCCTACTGCCGTTTCTATCCCCCCTTCTATGCCTTCCCTACCCATCTCTCCCTTGATTGATTATCATATACAGCTACTTTCTAAACTTGAGTTGACCATATATTGAATTTTCCTTATGACTTCATTTCTATGCAAAAATAAGCATTAACACCAAAAGTTCTTTCTCAAACGTTTGTGAAAGAAGATTGTGTGAGTGGTGTATTACCTGTGAGGCAGTATATAAGAGATTACTTTCTTCTCTCTGCCCTGATGACAGCAATATTTCTAGATATCCAATACTGCAGCCACTAGCCATGGGTGGGTATTTTAATTTAACTTAGTTAAAATTTGATTAAAAATTCAGTTTTTCCATCATATTAGCCACATTTCAAGGGCTATAGCCACACAGTCATATTGGACATATACAGAACATTTCATCATCACAGAAAGCACTATTAGAGAGTGCTATTCTAACATTAAAAAAAAGTATTGCTCTGAGAAGCAAGTAAAATTATAAGGAATCCAATTTAGACTTAAAATAATCTCTCAAATAAATACAACTGTCAGATGTAGAGACTTTCCCGGAAATAAGTAGAGGGAAACAGGTCCACTGGAAGTATTTAAACCAAAGCTATGCAACTTAAAAAAATATTCTTAAGAAGCTGAATTAGGTGAGCTTAAAATTCCAAGGGCATTTAGTCAGGAAACTGAGATAAGTTCAATTCCACCAAACCACAATTTTCCCATTCTTAATTAACAGGTATTTTTCATTTAGTGATAAACCAGAGGAGATTGTGCTTTAAGTTGCTAGGTCATAGCAAACTTCTTGACTTTCAAATCAGCAGCGCTTATTTCTTGAATTTGTAATTAAATAATGGAAATGAATTATGACTCTGTGGCTGAGTTTTGATCAAATGTAAAATAATCTTGGTGATTACGTTTTGAGAAAGCACTAATTTAACATAAAACTTAGAATCCTTCATAACACAGGACATCCCAAGACATAAGAGCATCGCATTTTAAAAAAAAAGACACTAACATGAGGAAGTCAAAGACATTCACAGTCTATAATTTCCCAATATTTTCCCTCTTTAAATAAGGATTTTTAACCTCAAGATTTCCTAATAGGGTAGCAGTTCTGAATACACAGAAATATTGTCCCTGAACAAGGTGTCACCCTCCTCCTGTTGCTCCATGGTGGGGAGGCAAGGCTGGAACTGGGTCCAGAGCAGAAGGGGGCACTATTAAAAAATAAGATTTCCATACACCTCAAGGACAACATGGGCTCTTCAAAAGAAATAGTCTACTTACAACAGAATCATTCTTGATTCCTTTTCTTGAACTCACCTCCTCTGCTGTTTACACATACACACAACTAGTAGATCATTGTGTAACACTGAATTAGCTTAAAAGCGATATGAAAAATCTGAACTTTCTCCAAAGTGGCCACCAAAATGGCTCCGTATTCTGAAAACTGTGAGGTGTGTTCAGGTGGAGATAAATTTGATATGGTTTCAAAGTAAGTGGGCTTTTTTAATCTTTTAGATTATATAGTGGGCTGAGTTCCCATTTACTTTCTTTTTTTTTTACATCTTTATTGGAGTATAATTGCTTTACAATGGTGTGTTAGTTTCTGCTTCATAACAAAGTGAATCAGTTATACATATACATCTGTTCCCATATCTCTTCCCTCTTGCATCTCCCACCCCATTTACTTTCTTAATAGCACTCATAGGATAACCTAAAATAGGACCAGGTAAGTGCTATGAACTGAGGAACAAACAAGCCTCTCTTGTTTCCAAATATTAATTTTCTGCTTCTCCCCTTCTTAATGAATGACAAGCACATTTGCTTCCCCTCTATTCGGGTTATTTCTTTGGGATAAAGCTTTGCAGTCATTCAGAAAATGCAAATACATTCAGCAAGTCAGTCAATAGCATCTTAGTTTAAATTGTTACAACAGGCAAGTTCCCATTATGTGGAATGACTCAAGTAGACAAGTATAAAGAATAATCAAGTCATGATACATGAGAACAAGATTAGGAAGGGTCTAGCGCCTGAAGCATATTCAGCAGGACAGTCCTAGGTGGATTGTTCTATGCCAGAATGGAAAAAAGAATTGACAAGAGAAATGGGCAGAGAATTAGGTTAGCAGAGTAAACAGATACTCCATAACCCTCACAAGGGCTATACCTGCTTGGGGAAATAATATTCTTACAAAGTCTTATTCTTCTGCATAATAAATTAGGCACTGGCACCAAACAAACCAACAAACATGCTGCAGTTTTTTTTCTGAATGAATCTGCCTTTGTTGTTATTTAATCAACCTTCATTTTTTTTTTTTTTTTTGCGGTATGCGGGCCTCTCACTGTTGTGGCCTCTCCCATTGTGGAGCACAGGCTCCGGACGCGCAGGCCCAGCGGCCATGGCTCACAGGCCCAGCCGCTCCGCGGCATGTGGGATCCTCCCGGACCGGGGCACGAACCCGTGTCCCCTGCATCGGCAGGCGGACTCTCAACCACTGCGCCACCAGGGAAGCCCTCAACCTTCATTTTTAATCTGCATATAGAAAAGATTAAATGTTAGGTGCTTAATGACTTTGGAAAAAGAAAACACATTTCCTGAATGTTTAATCTCACCCCAGGGCTTCTTCTACACCTATAAGAAAAACCAAGAATTAACAGCCGAGATTGGCAGTAGTAATGGTTATTTGAAACTCTGCTTCTATAAAACAAACGATCTCTCGCAATGCTTTCATTCTTCAAATACAGCACTTCTCTGGATGGAAAAGACGCCCAACCAAACCATCTGTCAGAGAAGATAGAGTTCAGCTGGAAAAGGCAGTTTGTTTTGCTGCACTTTTAAATTTTCTTGCTTCAAACTAGATGAACTATAGGGGAACAGAAAATACTCTGCTTCTTGGATGTAATAAATGATGCACAGAAATAGTGAGGGGGCCCAGGGTTGGTGTCATTTCTGTATAATCTAAGTTTGGAATACCATCATTCCACTCTAGAGACATTTTATATACTTCCTGTTGATTAAAGGTCAGCTATGTTGGAGGCCAGACACTTGCCTTCTTTTAAAACACTGTGGGTGTTAGGACAGTGTTTGATCTCAAAAGTGTCAAGTAGAGAGTTTCGTATGCTATTTGACGTATATTCAAACAGATCTACAGCCTATAAACTATGCCTTGTAAAATCCAGATATTTTAAACCATCTCATGAAGAAAATGAATGGAAAGGAAATCATGACACAAAGACTATCTTCTTTAAATCATCTTTCAGTGTAAATACAAGTTTAAAAGTACACAGTGCTGGGCTTCCCTGGTGGCGCAGTGGTTGAGAGTCCGCCTGCCGATGCAGGGGATGCGGCTTCATGCCCTGGTCCCGGAAGATCCCACATGCTGCGGAGAGGCTGGGCCCGTGAGCCATGGCCGCTGAGCCTGCGCGTCGGGAGCCTGTGCTCCACAACGGGAGAGGCCACAACAGTGAGAGGCCCGCATACCGCAAAAAAAAAAAAAAAAAAAAAAAAAAAAAAAAAGTACACAGTGCCATGAACAAAGATAAAGAATAAAAAGAGGCTATGGACACAAAAGGTGAAAAACACAAACAGCAGAACCAAAAAATGTCAAAACCTAAACGAAGCACAAATTTCCTCTCAAATACTTTTGGGAAGTTAGTATGATATTAAAATATAGAATTACATGGCTCTGTGTGGACAAAAGGTTTCTCTCGACTATTTGTTACATTCAAACCTAAGATCTAAAAGTTCAAATGACTAATAAAGGATGATTCCCTTAGTATAACAAGCCAAAACAGAAGAGTCAGATGAAAACAACTTAATAGTTATTTATATTAGTTTTTGATTCCTAGTGCTTAAAAACCAATGGATTTCAAAAAAAAAAACCAAACAGAATTCACCTGACCCTGATATTCTCCAAACTAGATATGGCTATCATAAAACCCACATACAACTATCCAATGAATCCCAAGTAGAAAAAATATACACATACATATACACAAATTACCAACTAATAAATAAATACATAAATGAACAAATAATTAAAAGAGATTAAAGACTCCTGTATACCCACACTGCTAGACTCCAGGAAACAGAGTAGTGGTTAATAGTGTTCTGTAGCACATTGGTTAAAGCATGGGCTCTGAGGCAGGTCCTTGTTTGGTATGTGAAATCTATTCTTTACCAGCTGTCTAACTGTGGGCAAGTTACTCTAAGTTTCTATGGTTGGTTTCCATCATATTTAAAACAGGCATAATGTTGCCCTACACTGCTTATCAAAATGTTTGTTAAAAATTTAAGACTTTTATTGAATAATTTAATAAAATCTCTATAAAATTTAATAAAATAACAAAATGTAATGAAAATTTAAGAAAATTTAATACCTAGAAGTGAACCCACACTTGTGTGGGCAATTAACCTACAACAAAGGAGGCAAGAATACACAATGGGGAAAAGATAGCCACTTCAATAAATGGTGTTGGGAAAACTGGACAGCTACATCCAAAAAAGTCAAACTGGACTACTTTCTCATGCCATGCACAAAAATAAATTCAAAATGGATTAAAGACTTAAATGTAAGACCTGAAACCATGAAACTTCTAGGAGAAAACATAGGAAGTACACTCTTTGACATCAGTATTAGTGATATTTTTTGGATATGTCTCCTCAGGTAAGGGAAACAAAAGCAAAAATGAGCAAATGGGACTACAACAAACTAAAAAGCTTTTTGCACAGCAAAGGAAACGATCAGCAAAATGAAAAGGTCACCTGAATGGGAAAAGCAAACGATATGTCTGATAAGGGTTAATAGCCAAAATATACAAAGAACTCATACAAGTCAACATCAAAAAAACAGACAACCTGATTTAAAAATGGGCAGAGGATCTCAACAGACATTTTTCCAAAGAAGACATACAGATGGCCAAGAGACACATGAAAAGATGCTCAACATCACTAATCATCAGGCAAATGCAACTCAAAACCACAAAAAAGGTATCACCTCACCCCTGTGAGAATGGCTATTATTCACGAGACAACAAATAACAAGTGTCGGCAAGGATGTGGAGAAAAGGAAACCCTCATGCACTATTGATGGGAATGTATATTGGTACAGACACTATGGAAAACAGCGTGGAGATTCCTTAAAAAATTAAAAACAGAACTACCACATAATCCAGCAATTCCACACCTGGGTGTTTATCAAAGAAAATGAAAACACTCATTCAAAAAGATATATTCACTCATATGTTCATTGCAGCATTATTTACAATAGCCAAGACACGGAAGCAACCTAAGTGCTTATCAATTAGATGAACAGATAAAGAAGATGTAGCATATATATATATATATACAATGAAATATTATTCAGTCATAAAAATTAATGACATCTTCCCATTTGGGAGAACAAGGATATGGACCTAGACGGTATTATGTTTAATGAAATAAGTCAGACAGAGAAAAACAAATTCTGTAAGATTTCACTTACATGTGGAAACTAAAAAACATAAGTGAACACACATAACACAGAAACAGAGTCATAGAGACAGAGAAGAAACAAATGGTTGCCAGAGGGGAGGGGTGGAGGGAGGAAATAGGTGAGGGGAATTAAGGGGTACAAACTTCCAGCTGAAAAATAAGTGAGTCATGAGTATAAAACGTACAGTGTGAGGAATGTAGTCAATAATTCTGTAACCTCTTTGGTGACAGATGATAACTAGACTTATCGTGGTGATTATTTGGAAATATATAGAAATATTAAATCACTCTGTTGTTTAAAACAAACTAACATAGTGTTGCAGGTCAATGAGACTTCAAAAACAAAAAGAGAGGGCTTCCCTGGTGGCGCAGTGGTTGACAGTCTGCCTGCCCATGCAGGGGACACAGGTTCGTGCCCCAGTCTGGGAAGATCCCACATGCCGCGGAGCGGCTGTGCCCGTGAGCCATGGCCGCTGAGCCTGTGCGTCCGGAGCCTGTGCTCTGAAATGGGAGAGGCCACAACAGCGAGAGGCCCGTGTACCAAAAAAAAAAAAAAAAAACAAAAACAAAAAGAGAAACAAACTCATAGAAAAAGACATCAGAAGGTACAAACTTCCAGTTATGAGATAAATAAGCACTAGAGATGTAACATACAATGTGATAAATATAATTGACACTGCAGTATGCTATATATTAAAGTTGTTCAGAGGGTAAATTCTAAGGGTTCTCATCACAAGGAAACATTTTTTTCTATTTCTTTAATCTCATATCTATACAAGATGATGGAAGTTCAATAAACTTTTCGTGTGGGACTTCCTTGGAGGTCCAGTGGTTAAGACTCCACGCTTCCACTGCAGGGGGTGCGGGTTCAATCCCTGGTTGGGAAACTAAGACCCACATGCCACACAGCACAGCCAAAACAATAAATAAATAAATAATAAATAAACTTATTGTGGTCATCACTTCATGATGTATGCAAGTCAAATTCTTATGCTGTATACCTGAAACTTACACAGTGCTCTATGTCAATAATATCCTAATAAAATTGGCAGGAAAAATTGAACAAAAATAGTGCTTGAGATTTAATAAGTCTTTATTAAATGTTAGCTATGATTATTGTTACTACTACTATAACATCATTATCCATGTCATCATAATTAGTCTCTGGCATGTTTTTAGATGGATTGTCAATGTCACCTGGAGATATAAATAGAAATAAATCTAGAAATTTAGTTCCGTATAATGCTTCAAGCATGACAAAGTCTTCTGATTAGAAGAAAAAGTAAGAAGAACTTTTCCATCCTTTTCGACCACAAGATCTACTTCTTGAGAGGTGATAATAATGGTAGACTCGTATTTAGATGAAGCTTCCAGTCATTTATTGAATGTGTATTTATTAAATGCTTACTCCATGCAAGACTGAATTAGGTGCTGGAGATTCACTAGTGAAAAGGAGCAAAGAAACGTCTTATCCTCTCTGAACTTATGTTCTGTGGATGGGGAGGGGATACCGACCACAAACAGAATAAATAAGTTAAAATATAGTATATTAGAAAGTGGCAACCGTTGTGCAGACGAAGAGTGCTTGGAAGAAAAAGTGGTGCAATTTTTAATAAACGTTTCTAGGGAAAGACTCATTAGGAAGTAATTTGATCAAAGTCTTTGAGAAGTTGAAGGAGTATTCCATGAAGACATAGGAGAGAACATTCCAGACTAATGGAACAGCATGGGGAAAGGCATGACTGAGGGACAGCAAAAACTCCAGGGTGTACATATGGAGCAACATGCAGTTCTACTACGGGATAGAACCTCCATCTGTGAGAGTACACAGTTACACACACACACGCACACACACACAATTTCATTTGGTACCTTCACCACAATCCAGAGCAGTACATCAAGGTGAATGCCATAAGAGAGAGTCGGAGAAGATGAGTTTCGACAAGGATCAGGGTGTTCACTTACACGGGTTCTTATAAACCATGAAAAGAACTGGCTTTTACTCTGAGCAACATGAGGAAAAATTGGAAGATTTTAAGCTGAGGAGTGCTCATTTAAGTCTTAGCCCAATCATTTAGGACAGACATATCTATTTTAATTAGCCTTGATGCAGTTATATGAATCATTTCCAAGAAAATAGGGTTGATATGATCCTAAATTGTAATGAGATATTACAGTGAATGAGGAATACAGAAAAAGCTTTAGAGAAAATGCACTAAATCAATTAGCAAATCTCAGTAAATATTTCACAGTGAAAAGCACTGAGTAGATGAGCTAGTACACGTCATGGGGAAGTAATAACATTTATCATGACCATAGGTACATCACAAATTACTAAAATTACCCTTTGAAGAGTGCTACAAACGTTGGTAATGAGATCCTAAAGAATACAGACACATGCAGTTTACCCAGCTGAATTCTGAATCACACCAACTACAAATGCCACAGTATATTCATTTTCTTAAGCATAATTCAAGACCCCAATGTCCTGCTGCTTCATTCAAACAGGATGTGAAATAAGCCAACTCTCAAATGTTATGGCCAAGATTTACCAACATCCCAAATCCTGGCTATGAATCAAGTCATCTATTAGGGTTTATGGTGCGCTTTAAATGCAGTAGAGAAAATAAGATGTTAGCCTCCAAAGATTTGAAGATACAGCCAATAAGATCTCTTACCCTACAATTTGAATTCTGAGCTAAATTACAGCGACGAAAATGGTTGAGGTTTCCCAGATTCCAGTAGTGGTATCTTGACAACTCCTGAAGGTAGGTTCATGAGTCCATATTCCCAAAACCATTTATCCCAGTCTCCTCTCTGTTTCTCCAAGACTCTGTGATTAAACCTTTTCCCACATCATATTTATTTACCAGTACTATCCATCATTTCACTTCTACCAGGCTAAGCGTATCCATCCATATTTTAAGATGTGACTTAAGTTCCAATTTTACGATAAAGCAACTCCCAATAGGAAGCCCTTCTCTTTTCAGCTCCACATATTTCATCATAGTTTGTGATTATATTTAACCTTATGCTTCAGTTTTATTGTGCTTTGTCCTCCACATGTTCTCTGATAAGCTTCCTTTAGCACAGTTACTTTGCATACACCATACTCACACCTTCTTATGTTCTAGCAAAGTGAGAGGTGCAGACAGCTCAGTAAAGATACGTGAATCTTTATGAGGAAGACATGGTCAGAGGTCTTGGCCATGATTCTACTTACAGTATAAGAAAAGTAAAAGTCAATCTTTTTAAAAAAGTCATCTTTCATGGGGGTAGCTACCCACGAAAAGGAAGGGAAATATTAGTATATATATTTTTTTAATGTAGCTTCAGTTTCAGCTATTGTGGATCAGCACAACTAAAACAAAAGTATAAATATATTTTGAAACAGAAAACTTTGAAACCCCAATTAACTGGAGAGTGTTTACTATAAATATAATCTTATAGTAATAAGTTTTAAATATGCTTTCATAGAATAGAGGAGAAGAATAACTACTCTAGTAGGTCACTGTCAACATAACAAACCCCAGTAGGAGAAGCACACAGATCCGAGATTCAAGCAAGGCAGATGTTAATATATTCCGTTAAACATTTGTCATCTGAGTGAAGAATATGCTCCAATGATCAAATATATTTAAGTTAAACTCTAATTCTTCTGCCCCAGCTGAAACTTTTGTTTTCTACATTTCAAATAAATTAGAAATCCACAGGAGGAAATCTCTGGGAAAATATTTCTGTGCTTTATGGACTGTTCACAATTAATAAATAAAATGAACTCTGGTCCCTGAAAAAATGGCACTTCGATGGCACATGTTTTTCCCCTCAATGCTGAAAACACCTCAGATTGACATGAAATACTGCTTCTTGTATTTCTTTTAAGACGTGTTCTTTATCTACACTTCGGTTCCATTAAATACTTGGTTGTCATGTCAAACCCACTTTTTCACCAAACTGGAAGTAATAAAATAAGTAATGGACTGTATGTTGGTATACCAGTAAATGTGGAAGAGAAGTGAGAGAAAATTACAGTGCCCACTGAAGAGCTGCTTGTTTATTAAGGATGGAATGCCACAAAATACCCCATACAAGGACCATTAAAGGAAGGAGTACTGTGCTGCAAAACCAAGGGAGAAGCAGCTATGAAGAATTCTAACAAAGCGTTAAAAGCTTCTACCACTTCTAAACGAACAAGCGAGGTCCCACAAGTTTGAATTGTTATCGAACTTTCAGTATCAAAAAAATGTAATAATAATTTCTGGGTACATGTAGCCAAAGCAATATTTATGATGACAGAATGATGGAATAAACACATTGACGCAAGCAGACATGAGAGTGTGAACGTGTGCAGACTCCTTGGGGGCAAAAGTAAAGAACTGGGTAGATTTTAAAACACAAACTCAACGTAATACCTAGAAATATATTCACAGTTTTAAGAGACAAATATGCAAAATAAGCCTCTCCCTTCCAGAGTTGCAAGCCCAACAAAAATATTCATCTCTACAGGTACGTGTGTATGGTGGGGAGAGTCTTTTTCAGCATATTAGAACATAAAAACACATTTACTCCTAACATCTTTAAGAGTACACAGCAATGATAAAATAGAAGCAGGACAATGATCACACGATCTTAAAGACACATCTTTCTTGAAAGCCACCATGAGTCAGAATTAGAATCCCCAACGATGTCTCATGAGTGTGAAATACGCTTTTGAATTACAGAGCGCCCCTCATCTTCTAATTACATGTTGCTTCTTCAGGTAAGTCTGCCCAGTCAGTGATAGTGACTAACATGTGTTGAATGCCCAAAATATACCCCCAAATCTACATCAGACACTGTCCCAATTTAGACTTATCAGACAGGCGAAACAACACTAGAAAGCTGACCAACGCAATTCTCCTTCTGTGCATAACACAGTGAAAGCTCTTCAGGAAGTGCTGCCTTCCTGAGGGGACCTGGGATACTGCATCTGCTGAGACTGCCAAGAATATGCAACACTGAGAATTTCCTATTGCTTTGAACATCTTATATAAGTGTATTCAACGTCACACATAAATGACCCTTCTGATCCCCTGCCATCGAGATTACAGCAAGAGTTCACAGCCTGCTGTAAAGGGAGCAGATAGCGATGGCTTGAAAATCACTTCAAGCTCTTACAAGAGCAGCGTGGAAGAGCCTAGAACGTCCAAGTCGGAAATCAAACCTCCTTCTGAAGGTCAGCTCAGCCAATGTGTAACATCCGACAAGTTTACAAACTTCTCCAAACCTCACTTTCCTCATCCACACATCAGGAATCATAATATCTTGCTCACATTACGCACACAGTCTCAGAATAACAATAGCAATACTCCAAAAATATGGTAACTTAAAGAATTATTTTTCTGACAATTTTTTTAATCTAAGGGTATTCCACTAGGCATATAATATTCAAATTACTGTTTTTCAAAGTCACTTGGAATAGCTCCTTCCTGTGCGACTATGTGATCTACTGGATACATATTTAGATATGTTAGTAGCTTTTATTTATTTATTTTTTTTTGCGGTACACGGGCCTCTCACTGTTGTGGCCTCTCCCGTTGCGGAGCACAGGCTCCGGATGCGCAGGCTCAGCGGCCATGGCTCACGGGCCCAGCCGCTCCGCGGCATGTGGGATCTTCCCGGACCGGGGCACGAAGCCGCATCCCCTGCATCGGCAGGCGGACTCTCAACCACTGCGCCACCAGGGAAGCCCAGCTTTTATTTTTAATATTTAGGATTCCTTGATTAATTTAGTTTGTCCTTATGTAAATTGTGTAAATTATTTATAGAGCTCCAAAATCACTTCTACAAGATAACGTACGTTCAAAGAAAAATATACTTCTTTTCCTGTCACCTTTCACATTATTGCCCTCTTCCTGTTACATATTGCCCCTCTTGAAAAAATGGTAGTATATAATACACACTTCTACTTTGTGTGTGTAACGTTTTTCTCTAACGTGTATATATATAGTATATATAATTATATATACTATATATATTATATAATTAATTATATATAATTATATATTATAATTATATATTATATATATTATAATTATATATTAATTATACATAATTTTATATATTATATATATAATTATATAATTATATATATATTACATTAATTACCTCTAAATACGGTGACCTGCATATGTAATATCATCCAGATTATAACCTTTTGTTAAAATTAGCTTCCTAGAGTTCCTGCTACACTGAGTCACATCCATCTATGCCCAGTTAGATAATATTAAATATCTACATTTATGTTATTTTCCTTTTGGTTTGTTAATCATAACTCTAAAATATTTCATGCATTCTTAATGCAATTTTATTCAGAAATTTACAAACTTGCAGCTTTAGTATAAATTGACATAAATTTAAAATATTTCTTGCTAAGAACCTATATTTTACATACTTTTTATTTTTGAAAATATCCATCATTTTTTAGGACTCTAGCAATAAGTTTTCTGCATAATGAATTTCATAAAATGGTGAGTTAATATTTAATGAGTTCCTTTTTAGTTCAGACTCTTTCATAATACTTTAAAACTTCAGTCATTTCATTTATTTCTTTGTTGAAATGCTCTACATATATGTTAGTGAGTGTTGCAAATTTAAATTCTTGACTTTAACTTCTCCCCCAATAATATAATGCAGTTCAGGCTCCAAAGTTTTTCAAGCAGGTCAGAGGCTCCTGTCATTCACTGCATGCTTATAGTCTAAAAGTTAAAAAACAAACAAACAAACAAACAACAACAAAACCTATATATAAAAGCAAGCCATTGGAACAAGCCAGTTAACTTGCTGTGAATTTTAAGCATGGGATACTTTTACAAAAATGTTATAGTGTTTATAAGAGTTCAGAAATCAAAAGTTATAAACCAGCTGTGAGGTACCTCATTTTATAATCCTGATCTAATTCTAAAAATAAAAATATCAAGCAATTTTATTTTCCTACTATAACTTATTTCAATATTTGACTAACATACAGCAAAATACTACTATATGAAATTTAATTTTTCTCAAGCAATGATGAAACTTGGCAATAAAATATCCTTTAAGGTTTTCAATATCTTCTTTGACTTCATAGTGTGCATTACTAAAAACTGTTATTCATTTTTAACTCCGTTTTGCAGAAAATATATTACTTAGGATAACAGCTTCTACTAGATTATTCTGTTTCATTGCAATACTTCAGGTAACCTGCTGTCGCCTGTTGCAATTCAGAGATTCCAACAATATGAGAAGCTGCAAATGTTTTCATTAGGCTATCTATCTCTTGTACAAATGTTTGAAACTGTACTGGACGAAGAGGTAAATAGCTGCCTTTCTTATCTAACATTTATTAATATCCAAGTACTTCAAAGACCAATATTGGCCTGAGCCATTAATTACAGCTGGCTTGGCCTTGCCTGTTACAGCTCTCCCATATGTGACTTCTGTACAGTTGTGATAAATGGGAGCACCCCTGGAGGGCAGCCTCCAAAGAGAATGTTACTCTTATCAAGTTCCTGGTTGCTGCCGCCATCATTTTATAAAGTCCAAGAAATGGAAGAAATCTGACGTCACACATCATCCACAGATGTTCACACTTTTCTCTCCTTTCTCCTTTTTGAAATTTCCTCTTCTTCTGCCCTATTCAATGCAATCCAGCCTAGTCAGCTCAGCTGCACAGTTAATCCTCATCAGGCAGCATAAGGATTCCTCCTGATAAACGATATTATGGTGAAAAATAATAATAATAATAATGGGCAAAGACTATGTCATTCTGATGACTGGACATGAGTTTAAAGTACTGCTTCCATTTTGACTCTTGAGGTCCCTCAGGATAGGCCTTACCCTTGGGGCCACTTTTCTTCTTAATAGGTTTTATAGACTTTCTTTCATTTGCTTATTCAGAAAAGTCATTGAGTTGCCTCTTCTCTCCCCCTATCTGAACCTCAAGTCCAAAGCTACTGATTGGATTTGAAGTTCAAACTAATGTAATTCACTCACCTGTCAGTTTAGCTCATGCTCTTGGACACCTGGCTGCACAGGAAGTCTCCTGCACAACCCCCTCCCAGCCTGGTACGCTCTGGATTCTGTTTCTTCCAGACTTGTTCTTCCAAGGTCTTTAACACTCTTTTGATCTAGCTTTTGGAGCTCTTGTCCTTCTGCTGTGCACCATCTCACTCTAGACTTTTTCCTGTGAGATTATATAACAAAAGGCTAAATGTTCATTCCACCTGTCAAAGTGAGTTCTCCTAGGCTTCATTAGCCCATCTTGCCTAGTACCCACAAACTGGGAACTACTATAGATACTAATCAGCTTAATAAAGATTACCCCGGGCCCTCTTCTAAATGCCAGACTCTGATCTCTTCAAAGCATTTCTACCACAAATGCAAATTCACAAAGGTTTTTTGAAACCTCTTCATTGATGATTCGAAATTAACAAAGCCCAGTCCTTGCCCTTAAGAGAGGTAGCTATCTGGAGAGAGACCAGTAAACAGGTAAATTCAAAGTATGATGGAGTTGAGAAAAAGTTTCTCATTATAACTGGAGGCCACTTAGCAGAAACCACCAAGACAGGAATGCTTAAAATTAGCTTTATTCCCAAGAACCACAAGTCAGAATCAATTTAAAAGAATATGTTTTGTTTTGTTTTGTTTTTCCATAGCGTTTGGAGTGTTAATAGAAGAACCTATCTCTAAGATATGAAGGAATTCTTACATGGCATTTTGGGGGTAGAATGACATTATATTATAGCAGTGGGTAATTTCCTCTGTTTCTTTTCTGCTCTGAGTGAGAAAGAGTGAGTGGCTTACATTGTTATCAGAGCAAGTTCTGCAGGACTTAGGTTATGATGCCAAGAGAAATCTTCAAGTAAGTTATTATTTTTCCTTCGCTAGCCCGTGTGTGTGTGTGTGTGTGTGTGTGTGTGTGTGTGTGTAAATTTTTCCATGTGGTATAAGCCACACTACTTACTCTTCTGGAGTGGTACAGTTTACCACTAAGGTCATCTTGGTTTCTACATTCACATCTCCCTGAAAAATGAAGGAAGGTGTATATGTAAAGCAGTATTTAAAGCAGAACGGGTAGTATGGAGGAATGGAGAGCACAAGAAAGAACTTTCCATCACTCAGGCTGGATAGGGGTCTTCTGCGATGGCCTCCCCACCTTCTCCCTTAGTTAAATTACTCTTGCTTGATCCATGGGGTAAATAAAGGAGAAATGTATCATAAATAGGGACATACACCATGGACAGGCGTATCTACACTTGCACTGAAGTACATTTTTAAAAGTTACACCACTGAGAAGAGGGGGTTTTCCATGTACTTTTAAGGTCTAAGGAGAGACAGGAATGGTTTTTTAAAAATACTCCATAGAGAATGATATTGCGTTCCTGAGAACCCCAAAGCTTTTGTTCCTGGATCATTTCCCCCATATCTGAAAAAGCTCACTTTAGGTGAAATCTTTCGAACCCCACCAATCCCAGCTTAGCTGCTTCTTCCAGCATGAAATGTGGCAATATAAACTATTTCACGGTGGCAGAATTCATTAAAAGTAATTATTCGATATCTCAGAATTAAAGTACCTTTATAGCCATCATAACCAACTTCTGTGTACAATGTTGTCTCTTTATAATGTGCACCTTCTCAGACCTGTAGATATATATTTTACTTTATGGCACCAAATTACTCTAGATGGTCATAATTTCCCTGGAGTTAAAAGTTTATTTAGAACATACCATATTTTCAAACAAACAGTCCACTAAGTTTATTCCCCAATAAATATATTTCATAACTATACCTCGATAAAGGTGATTGTTTAATATCTATTTCTATTTTTAAATGAAAATAATAAATTCTTACGCTTTTAAGTATCATTGTATTTGAAGCACTGTTTTCTATTAATTATAACTTGCCTTCACAGTATACAGGGGCATACATTGATGGACTATGGCCAAATACAGCACTGACAGCATGGCATCACTATTTTTTTACTTTTATTGACACTGAAGCTTCTCTTCAAATTCCTAGTTTGATCCTCAACCCCTAAAAATTAAGAGGTATTATGAATTTTTTAATTGAAGTATAATCAACTTACATTATCTTAGGTTCAGGTATATAACAGTGATTTGATATTTTCATGCATGATCACCATGATCACAAAATGATCACCATGATAAATCTAATTACCATCTGTCACCACACAAAGACAATACATGGTTTTTGACTATTTTCCCCACACTTTACTTTGCATACCCATGACTCATTCATACCCATGACTCACCAGACTCTCCTTTGTGACTTAAAAAAATAAAACTTGCTAACTTAAATATTTTTGTAGCAGAATGTTTGTCCGAAAATTATTTTTCAAGGTCCAGGATAAAAAGAACAGATGTGCCTTGCAAGTTCTCGATGTAAAACAGTTTCACGTTAGAAAATGGTGTTGAAATGTTCCATATTCACAAATCAAAACAAAGGTGAGGTGTTTCTGTTAAGTTCAAGAAGAGAACCATTTTTATTTACTTCTGTATTCCCTCCTGTCTCTTTACTTAAAAAAGAATGAAAAGAAGGAAGGAGAAAGGGAAGGAGGAAGGTAGGTTAGCGTAAGGAAGAGTGCCTGGGGTTACCCTCAGACTTTCCAAAGTAGACACTTAACTCCACAGACACTAAGGTGAATAAGCAGAAACATTCCCCCATTCAGAAGAGCTTTTTTTGGAGCATAATCCTGGATGTCTACATACATATGTATTTCTATTGACGGGATGATAAAGTTAGATTTTGCCAGGGGCAAAACTTAAAATTCATCCATTGGCTATGTCACGAAATTCTCGTGGTAGCTAGGGAAACAGAGGGTTAGGTGTGCCACCTAACACAGTGACATCCTGGGGACCAGGAGAACCCTGACTTCCTGATAAACTGCTCTCAGTGTTATCATATTATCTGACCTAAGATTTCCAGGTTAATTTGGAAAAGCAATAGATCTAACTTAAGAGATGCTGGATTAAAATGCATAGAAGGGTTTATTCCTCATGATAAAATCAAATGGTACTACTACCCAGTCTTCATGTATGAATATGTAATAACTTAACTCATTAAGATTTATTTTAAGTCATATTCATTCACTCAGTATGAAATCAGGAATTCTTCTGGCATTGCTTCATATACCTTTTCTGACTAGGTTATTTAGAGATCAGGAAAAATGAATTATGAAAGCTCTACTTGATTTCTATCAATGTACCCCCTAAACAGTGCCCCCATTCTCCTAATATCCCAAGCAGAACATCAAGAATTAGTGCCTGTTCTGAACTCTAATAACTGCTTCCCGTTTAGTAGCTTGACTTTCCCAAACCACTAGAAACGAAATGCTTTTTCCTAGTGTTTAAAGATTACCTGCCACAAAGTATGACCAGCCATAATTCAGGAAGTGCATTGTAAAGAATTGATTTTTCTTTAAAATTTTTCAGAGAAAAGGAGAGTGGCAGGTCTTTGATTTTAAAGAGCTCTGTAATCTTTACAGAATCTTAAAAGAAATTTTAAAACTTTGTTTTCCCTATTGTTAAAAATCGTTTAACTAAAACTTCCCTCTGTGAAAGTGGTTGGAGCCTTGGAAGACCTGGTCATCCTAAATGGATCAATAAAACATTTCCTCACTGCCATTTTTCTTCCTGGTGTGTTTCTTAATAATTTTCAGTACTACTTGGTGGAACACAGGGGAATATTTTGACCGAATAGCTCATTTCTGAGTTTGAAATGGTTCTCAGCTTCTTCATTATATGAGGTTGTAAGGACATAAAAAGTCATGAATTTATAATTTATTGAAGTAATTTTTTCTTGAAAATAAAAAAGGATTCTGCAAAGGCTAAGGTCTTCCATCTCTCCCTCAACTATGATTATTCTCTTTCCTCTTCACTAGGAGAATAAGTTAACGGTGGCTGACAGCAACATATAGCACTTTTAGGCTAAATAAGAGATGAAAATGAAATATAGTACACTCCTTAAAGAGATGTCTCCCATTTTACAAATTAGGTTAATCCCCCAGGATGCAGGAAAATGCAAGCATGACATGTATTCATCATCACGTATTGAAAGTTTCCATATTACTTAATAAAATTACAGGAAACAGTATTTTCACAGCGCTGGGTCCTGTCCACTGGTAGACTTTATGCTTTACAGTACCATTCATTCATCTAGTAATAGAAAATCTTCCTTATTGTTACAGAAAACCCAGGGTACTTTAAAAATGCTATATTAAAATTTCTAAATATTGTCTTATTTCCTTAACATGAGTAACTCACTGGATATAAATCTGTCTTTGATAATATGACAATAAATGTCCCTTTCCTTTTATCTATCCACTGGGAAATGCTCAACAATTATTTGCAAATTTTTAGAACATGTAACTGTTGGCACTTATTCCTGAGTCTAATAATACTTGAAGGTGGGGAGGACACTATTCTCTTTTCAATGTGTTACAAGAATCTAATTAACATATATAGACCAAGGTTATAGAGATAAAAATATACATATACATAGATGTACAGCACCGAAGTGAATGCCAACAAATTAAATACTTTAATTCCAATTTTGCAAATGAGGAGCTAAGGTTCAGAGAGGTTAAGAGATTCCCAAGGTATCACAGGTAGTAAAGAGAGAAAATGTCTTTTTGGTCACATACAGTCATACATATTATAATAACGATCAACTGCTCACCTTTATTAAACTGAGGTTAAATGATTTATTAAATATTTAAATAATATTAAGTGATATAAATGATATGAAATAATTTACTTCATGTGGCTGATTGGGAAAGCATATTGGCTATTTGCTTTTAGAGTTCATGCTCTTATGTGCTCCACTAGACAATTTCTCAGGTGTTCAGTGAGTACATGTTGTATTTCAGGCAGTTCCAAGGTCATGGTTCTTGCCGTCTACATGCACACAAGTGCACAGGCACACACATGCACCAAGACTGCTTATCAGTTTATAGGACACAAAGAGATCTAATTCATCATGAATAAAAGAGGAAAATATGTTAAAGAAGCCAACTGTTAAAGAATCTATTTTGATAATATCCATAAATAACAAAAATATCATGCATTTTAAAACAAACATGTATACTAGCATTTATGTAAAAAGAGGTGGCGAAAGATTTGGAATAGCTTTTATATACCACAGATGTCTCTGGAACAAAGAAAAGAAAAAAATGAAAACATTAATAGTGATGACCTATTAAGAAAATGATAGAATGCGAAATTGAGCATCAGACTTATCTTCTATGACAAGATGTCAGCCTGGGCAAAGCCATAAATTAGAATTCAAGAATCACTGATGCTGAGAAATAAAGTTTTACATAAAGCGTGGTCCAAAGACTAGAATCATGTTATAAATGCAAAATTTGGACCCCATTCCAGGTTCACCAGGTTAGACTTTACTTTATAACAATATCTCCAAATGATTCATATGCATGTTAATGTTTAAAAAACAAAGGTCTAGAAATAACTGTCTAATACAGTAGCTCCTAGTCACATATGGCTATTTCAGTTTAATTAAAATTAAATGAAATTGAAAATCAGCTCCTCAGTGACACTAGACACAATTCAAGTGTTCAGTAACCACATGTGGCTGGTGTCTACGATACTGGAAAACACATATATACAAGCTTTTCTACCATTCCAGAATGTACTATTGGACAATACTGATCTAGAGCATCTTTCTTAATACTTGGTAGGATACTTTTCTATAGGTAGTAAAAGATATTTTAGGAAAATAAGTCTTAGTAATCCAATAAGATTGTTTAAACCCCTAACTTTTCACCAAATGCCTTTATACATAGTACAAAAATACTCATCTGAACTTATTTTTTTTCACTCAGATTAGAAAACTGAGGGTCAGTTAAGGGAAGTGGCTTGCCCCACGTGCAGGTGATCATTCTCTCCAGAGATTCCCAGCCCTATTTCTATGTTTATTTCCTCCTGTCACCACCCCCTCACATTCATAAAGCCCTCATTTCCTCTTGCCCTGAATATCAGTTCTCAAGATACAGCCTACCAAGTCACCATGGCGTATCAAATAATTACAGTTAGACCTAAATCATGACCACCGCCTGCTCAGCCTTAAAGTTAAAAGACCAAAGGGAGTCATGGTGGAATTCAGATATATTCAGACAGATGAGAAGAGCTTTCTCTTGACTGGCAGTCAGGAAAGTGAGTGACAAGAGAAGGAACACTTAAGATACATCTTAAATCATACTGTGTTGGGGGCTACAGTATCTCTCTCCTCCAAAGGGCAGCTCGGTTTTGTTTGTTTGCTTGCTTATTTGTTTTTAATTAGAGCCTCAGGTTTTGCAGATAAGCAAACAAAGGCTCAGAATAAAATATGTGAATAGACTTCACATGGCTAGGAATTTTCAAACTTGAAATTAAACCCAGAATGTATCATTTTTAAATTAATTTTTTCTAGTTTTAGTGAGATATAATCAACGTAACATTGCACGAGTTTAAGGTGTATGTCCAACATAATGATTTGATATAGGTATTGCAAAATGATTACCACAGCAAGTTTAGTTAACATCCATCACCTTATATAGCTACAAATTTTTTTCTTGTAATGAGAACTTTTAAGATTTTCAGCAACTTTCAACTTTCAAATATATAGTGCAGTATAACCATAGTCGTCATAAAAACAGAAAAACAAACAAACCAAGAAAAAAACAAAGGGCAGCTCTGAAAGCCACCATTCCCAGGAACCACTACCACAATGCAACTTGATCAGACTCTATTTTGCTAAATCATAGAGAATGGCTTTTCATCTCGCTGTGTGCAATTATTCTACTTCATCTTCTCCACAGAAAGCTGTTTGAAATTATCAAACTGTTCTCTTCCATCCTTCAAAAACACCTGGACCAATTTTTGGGGACAAATCGACAAGCAATGTTGGCTGACTGGCAACTTCGTTGCTGGCAAATTGGGTCTGACACTCGAAGCTCCATAGGGCTTGTAGAAAGTTATGATAAAATTGCTTGGTTGCAACATCAAATGTAAAGTTGGTTGCAACATCAAGTATAGACCCAGACTGCACCATTTTTGTAAGGTCAGGATGTTAAGAAAATTTTTGAGAACTTGGAACTAAAACATAATTATAATTGTGTGTCGATCCTTCTAATGCCAAGACTGAGGAATTTCTAATCAGCCCACACAAGGATTATACAATTTAAGGAGAATGTCTCTTTCTTAGACTTACCATTTACTTTTGACATAGATCCAAAGTCTGTAAAGTTAGATGTTAATTGTAGAAGATAGATAAGTTACAAAACATTTCTGTCTGCTATAAAAGATAACCACAAAGGTTATCATTTAAATTCCCTATTGGATATTAACCAGTTTTGGATCTAATTTTGCAAACTTTGTATGCCATTGTTTTCCTGACTATATAAATCTCTCTTCCTCAAACGCTTTGTAAACCAGCTTTACCATCTTGATGGTTCCTTTATTAATAAGTTAAGTCCTGGACATAATGTTCCCTGTATATTTACATGAGATCCATGATTTCTTACTTGATAGGGATCAGTGCTGCTTTACAGGTCGTATATAACCTACAGCATCTCTTCTCATTCTCTGCCACTTCATCCGAGAAATGAGAAACCGCAGAAAATCGAGGTTTCACACAACCATTACACACATGACCACCTGCTCTTTGATGCTTCATGATAGGATTGATATATAATAGATCTAATCTTATTAAACCTACTGCCTAGAAAAAACTTTTAAATTAAAAGAAGAACTTTTAAACAAGCTGGAACATTCCCATGTTAATTCTCATCCACCTTTACTTCTCTGACAAGAACACAGACAACCAGAAATGACTTCCATGATCCCATGATCGAGTGAGTCTCCTTCTACCAACTCCCAACTTAGAAGTGAGGAACTCTGGTTTCTAATCTACTCCAGTTTCTAAAATCATCAGTTGGTATGACCTTGAACAAGTTAGCCTTTATCATTCTCAGCTGTCTTATCAGTAAACCAGGTGACTTAATCACCATAGTTAGTTCCAAGATCCTTTTCAAAGAATCACATCTCTTATAGGGGCAAAACTAAAGGAAAATTAGATTATATTGTTTAAAACGCTCAGAGTCAGAAACAGGGACACATAGCGCTTGTTACTAATAATTACCATGGATGGATTTTATGCTGGCAATCTATTGGTTCCCATGCTCAGGTCATTTAATATGAAACTGCAGCATACTCATAAGAATGGATATTTTCTCCTCAAAAATTGGCTTTAAATATAATTCAGCAGACAGTAATGATAGCAGTTCCATGTTATCATATTTACTTAATGTTTTTACCACCTATAGAACCTCTTGGTACTTTGTGACCTCTCTGAAACACCTTTTCCTGTTACAGACCAACTCATTCTAGAGTGTATATAACAATTATGGGCTTGTTATGATGCATAGCTCCAAACCAGCAATTTTGTATCATGATGCTTTTGTCCTGGATTTCCCCTTAACTAAAATCGCCTTGTGTGATGAATAAGCAATACAAAGCTGACATTTCTGAGCCCAAGCAGCTAATCCTAGATTGTATTTACCTATTTTCAAATATTTGCACCGTCTGTGATTCTATATTAGTTTTTTTGGATTCGCCATTATAGCTCAAGGACTGTAGCTCTGAATAAGAATGAAACAGTACTCCAAATGTAGAATGTATCAGAAGCATTAGAAGGATTTTAACCATGGAATGGAGGGAAGAAATCAGGAAAGGCAAATCCACATTCAGTTCTCCACCTTCAGAATGCAAACTTTGTTGATTTTTCTGCACTTATAAGGAATATAAAAATAAATAGATGTCATATATTTTACTGACCAACTCCTAATCCATGTTTGCTTTGGAGCCAGGATGAATCCATATAATCTCCCTGTCAAAATAAAACAAGAGCTCAGTATGAAAGCTGCTCTGAAGTTTAATCAAAGTAACAGAGAAAAAAGCTTTAAAGCTGGAAGCTCCAATCCAGTGAAGCTTGATTGCCCATCCCTTTGCCTCTGTCTGGTAGAGCAACCCAATACACATTAATAAAAACAACAACAAAAAGCACAGCCATTTTCAGCATCCCCTGCTTAAGAAACCTATTCATTGCTAGTCCTCAGAACAATTCTGCATGGTAAGCATCATCCCATTTCCAGATGAAGTATTAAATTCAGAGAGAGACTGGGTGACTTGCTCAAACTAGTAAATAGAGTTTAAACTGAGGTTAGATTAATACAAAGCCATAGTTCTTTCCACTAAAAAGAATTCTGTGTGACTCAAAACTACTTCTTGTTTATTTATTTAGCAGATAAAAGTTTCTCTGGTCTGGTATCAGAACTTGGGACTCTGACAAAATTACCACAGCTTCTAGAAGCAGCCCTGTCTTCCAAGAACTCCAGCGAATCAGAAGCCTGTTGTTTCTATTAACTTATCAAGAAAGCTCTAAAATTCACCTTCGTGCTTTCTAGGGTGCCAAGCGCATACCAAACGTAAAATAGATAGCTAGTGGGAAGCAGCCGCATAGCACAGGGAGATCAGCTCCATGCTTTGTGACCACCTACAGGGGTGGGATAGGGACGGTGGGAGGGAGGGAGACGCAAGAGGGAAGAGATATGGGAACATATGTATATGTATAGCTGATTCACTTTGTTTTAAAGCAGAAACTAACACACCATTGTAAAGCAATTATACTCCAATAAAGATGTTTAAAAAGTTTAAAAAATAAAAAAATAAATAAAAAGAGATTCATCCAATCACTCGTCTATTCATCAGTGAATTGCAATTTCAACTGCTGAAAGAGGATCAATGGGTCCTCTTTCATGCTGAGGGGAAGAGAAGAGGTTTAAGAATGCCTGTGTCTTCATGTACAGTGAGAGATGCTGTCGTTTCCTTGGAAAAGCGCATCTCACAGTTTACTCTCAGGATGGCTTTAGGACATTGGGGTGACTTCTTGCCATGGCAAGTTGGAGAAGATGCCTATGTGGTTCTGTGAAGTTTTGCTGCCAAGTGCCAAGAGTCTATGGACCACTGGTCTAGAACCAACACATCACACTGGAGAAACCAAGAAATGTCAAGTGAGTTTTGCCTACAGATTCAAAGCTTTTAAGAACATTAATTTAAAAAACAAATTTTACTCTGACATCAAATGCTAAGGAAGGTGAATGTGCCACCAAGAAACTATCAAAGGCTCTGTATCAATAGCTGACTCTGGCAGCATGACACATGAAAAATGGCCATCGCTGAAAAGACCCAAAATCAATTATTGCTTCTGATTCTAACAAACTGTGTGATCTGAGACAGGCCACTCACCTCTGCACTGACTGTCTCCTGATAGGAAAACAAAGGCATTAGATTCAGCAATCAGAACAGTTTCTCAAAATGTTATCATCATTTATGACTTTATGGCTATTTGAAGGAAGAATTTGGAAGAGCAAGGCCACTATGGACATCGCAGTAGTTTAGACATCAGGGAATCAGTCTTGGACAGAAACTGGATCTCAGAAATACAGAAGGGTAGAAAAAACTGGATTTGGATTTGGAGATGACACAGATGCAAAGGGAGACAAAGGAATCAAAATGACAATCCTGTAACGTAAGAAGCACTGATTCGGTGAGCAAACAGACACTTGTAAGGAGTGGCAGATGCAAAACACCCGTAATGCCACTGTGGCACTAACGTTCCGTAAACCTCATTTAGAATAATTATAAACAACCTCCACAGGTGTGAATAAGGGTGAGTCTCTTCCATTCCAACTCCAGGTTCAATTCACACCTACCTATCACTGCCAACATGACTGTCAAGAAACGGAATACGCTTAATTCACAGGATCAGAGAAAAGGAATTACTTTATGAAGATGATGAATATACCTTCAAACTATATTTTATCTTAAAACACGTTTTGTAGTATTCTAAAAAGAAACAAACCAGTGAAATGCATGGTCTTTTTCCTTAAAATCACTAAAAGCTAATGGAGTAGATAGGAAAATCTATTCATAAATTCATAGAACCCAGGAAATGTAAATTATATGCTAACCTAGCAAAACAAATGACCTATTTCTACATTTTAGAAATTCTACATGAATTTCAGATTTTTCTATAGATTTTTGACCTCTACTCAAAAGGTGTCTTGATTCCTAATCCTGGATTCTGTGTCTAGGTGAGAAGAATCATTATGCAAGTTTATGAAACATTGATTAAAAGGGTTGCTTTATTTTTTAAAAAAAGACTTTCTAGGGGCTTCCCTGGTGGCGCAGTGGTTGAGAGTCCGCCTGCCTATGCAGGGGACATGGGTTCGTGCCCCGGTCCGGGAGGATCCCACATGCCGCGGAGCGACTAGGCCCGTGAGCCATGGCCGCTGAGCCTGCACGTCCGGAGCCTGTGCCCCGCAATGGGAGAGGCCACAACAGTGAGAGGCCCGCATACCACAAAAAAAAAAAAAAAAAAAAAGACTTTCTAGCACTTGTTTCAAAATATGTGAAATGAAAAAAAAAAAAGTCCATGTCTTGCGTTAATTAACTCATATTAAAACCTTTCCTGGAGGTGAGATGTGACTAATGGAAGCGTATCTGAATTTTCACTTACGCCATTCCTCTTGCAAAAAGTAAACCCATGTACCAATAACAGGAAAGGCCTGCTTCTACCCTGTACAAGCATTATTAATGCAACTTCGAGTGGTCTCTCTGGTCCATTATTTGAAAATAAATTACAGGAGAGCCTGCCATTCAGGTTCTCAGTGATATAATTCAGATTTGTCATATTTATGTTTTCAGAGCAGAGACTCTCAAATGGAAGAAGAAATTGAATCTTCATTTAGATCTCAAAAGGGGGCTGGGGATAAAGATAATCAACATGGCTTGTTTCCTCACTTTTCTTCATTTGCTCTCTTGCAACCTGATACATAGGTTTTTGCATTGACCTGTGATAAGTATGATAAATGACAATAATATTCAAGTCAGATAATATACACCTTGGCTAGAGAATACACAGGCAGCTTGACTTGGCTCTTCCAGATCTGAAGTCAGTTTTGATTATGCACTTTTCTTAAATTTCAACTCAACATATCATCGGTTCCCATATGCAAAGAATTTCTAAGGAAATTCAATCCTTTCTGGAAACCAAACTTTTGTAAAGAGAGTATTAAACCATGAGCACTTCAAAGAAGATCCTAAACAGGTGAGCAGCTAAAAACAGTAGAAATCAGTCAGGTTGTTAAAATTTTTTACCTAATGCCTTACAATAAACCGACTGTAAAATATCCAGTATATTTAGATCATAAGTATGTATGTGTACGTGGTGTGTGTACATATGGTAATGAACACACACACACACATACACATATATTCAGCATTTTCATCAAGGTAAATGCAAAATTACCCTTGCAAAAGAATGAAATAATCTTCTCAGATGATTGAGAAGCATAGTAGCGATAAGAATAAAAATACTTACTAAGTGCTGCCTTGGGTCAGATATTGTACGATCCCTTCATACAGACTGTCTCTCACCCTTGCCGCACTCTCCCCATCCGCTTCCTCTAAAGGTGAGGAAAAGGTTTTAGAGGGGTTAAAGCATTTGCCCTACATTGCATGATAAAGGGAAGAAGAAGGATTCAACCTGCAATCTGTTGGACTCTGTTTTCAACCTTACATCATGTTGCCTTCTTCCCCAGAATATAATTAAATCTGAAAATCATTTGGCAATTCCAAAATATATTGTACAATAAAATGTACTGTTCTGGTTAATGGAATAAGCATGTTATCTGAAAGTTGGTTTAAAAATTATTAATGCTTTAACAATTTTCAAATAAACCACGGGAGGACAAACTTGAAAAGAAAATGAAAATCATTTTTTATTCTGTAGAAGATATTACCAAGAGTGCTGTTAACATCAATTATAGTTTAAAATAAAATGTTTATTTTAATCAGCTTTGGATACAAGTCAGTTTTCTGTATTTGGCCTGGCAGTAGGTGTTATATTTACCGTCACATATGGGTATGTTTGAAACCTTGGAGATTTAGGACAGCTTAACTAAAATGAATCTACAGTAGAGGAGCTCTCTCTTCAGTGTCCCATTCTTTCCACTGAGCCTACTTCCCAGCTTTCTCTACTATCCTGGAAATGACAAGCCCTCCTTTAGCTAATACGTAACAAATGATAAGGATGTCTCTATCAGGTCGGGGAGGGGGTGATAGGTGCACAATTTAAAAGCCTTGGAAAACAGGTGTTGTCTAGATGGAGAAAAGTAAAAGGAGATTAGTTATTGCCAAAAAGCTTGTGGATCAGGTCAAGCATAAACTTTAACACAAGAGTGTGCTGGGAATAATTGACACTGAGCTGTAAGACTTCTCAAAGCGAGGCAGCATACACGAGGGTGGAAACATTTCCAACTCTACGTGAAGACGTGTTTATGAAGAAGTTTATATTCCCTCCATTATTAATTTGCCCTTTTTTGGAGCCTTTACAGGTCTTCAGATGGGAAGAGCTCCACCCTTTGCTAGTTGACGTATGTCTTCGTACATACCCCCGTTATAATATTTCAGTAAGACGTGGACTTGATTAGAACACACGAAGTCACTCAGCAAGTATGAAAATATATGGAGGTAACTCTAATAGTCACAACATAAAAAATGTTGTCTGTATTTAAATATTGCATAGGAATAACTGTTGAAAAGTGTTTATTAAAAAATCTTTCAAATTACGCTGAGCCCAATATTGGGTCACTCAGTCTCACTCCCAGTGATGGTAGGCGCACCCACACTGGGCTCCCTGCAGGGGGTTCCACTACTATGCACATTCTCCTGAATGACTGAAATGACTGAAATCTCACCTCCTGAGATATTTCTGTAAGTCACACCCCTTTTTTCTTCAAACTTCCTCTTTCTCCATGCTAATTACCAATATGAGTGCATTACATTGAAAACAATATGCTTATTCAGCAGCTAATTCCCCTGTTAGTGAGAATTAGCCAATGTTTACTTTCAGCCTGGTCCCTTACAGAGAAGGACAGTAAAAAGTGAGTTTTGATTGAGTGGAAATAAGGCTGCTACAGAATATTTTGAAGTCTGCATTTCTGCCCAATCAGGCTAGATGCCTAACCCAATAATATATATTACATTATTAAAATATTTTTATGCATGTGCAAACTCATAGGTAATCATACACATATGTGTACTAAACAGTGCAATACTCAGTAAAATGTTAAAATATTATACCAGCTGTAGGTGATTCAGTGATCCTCTAAGCTTTGTTTTCCCCTAGGCTCCTGTTCCTAGACTATACATTTAATGAGAGCATTGGTATGAGACAAACATTATTCAAAAGCTTTTACATATTATTTCATTCAATCCTTACCACAAGCATGTAAAGGATCTGCAGTCACCTCCAGTCACAGATGAAATACAGAAAATGAGTTATCCTGCCCCCCAAAACACAGCAATGACTGGCCAAGCTGAGATATGAACTTGAATCTGTGCTTCCAGTGCATAACTATAGACAGTAGTAAAGAAATACTCCTGGTTGATGGCACAAAAGCTCACAGTCCTAGTTGCAACATTCTAGTTTTGTGTATGTTGGTAAAATGTAAATAAATCTAAAATATGCCTATAAGTACTAGAAGCTTAAAACATTATGTAATCATAAATGATTCAAGGAACGAAAACTGGGAAATAGCTTTATTTTTACTCAAACTGGGAGAAATTTGGTTTCAGTGTTTTGTTTCCAATGTAATGCACTTCATAAGATAATGCAGCATTAATATTTAATAATACGATTTTCTTTAACTTGTTTTTAATATAATCTTTCTTAAATGTGCAATTTGCTCAGTCTTTGAAATAAACAGAGAGATTAGAAGTTTATAAGCAAGGAATGTTTTGTGGTATGTTCTAAACGCAGTAGATAGAATGTCATGTGTATGCAATAAGATATACGTAAAATAAATATAATAAGAAATTGAGGGATGGTAGGAAACGTATAATATCTCCTAAGTTATAAAGACTTCTACATAGCACCTGCATCAAATGTCTTTCATAACCAAATCATATAGAATTCTTCCACCAATAAGACAGTATATATTTTATGTTGAACGCTCAGAAGTAATAAACCTTCTATTAAATAAAAATTTTCAACATGGTTTCTAAAAGCTATTTTTGAGGTTCTGCGTTAAAAACAATACTTTATAAACTAAATTATAACATGTTTATGTATTAATAAGGGAAAAAAGAAGAATAACTTTTTTATGAGTTCATTAAGCATACATTTGAAAATTTTAATCAGGTTTGCTAGACCAAAGTTGGAATAAAAATAGTGAATCCTAATTTTTTTATGAAAACTTTTTAGGTTAATATTACATAAAAGCCAAATGTACCATAGGTATTTTACAAAAGGCATTTTATACATTACATATTTAATCGCAATTTTTTTTTTTTTTTTTGCAGTACACGCGCCTCTCACTGTTGGGGCTTCTCCCGTTGCGGAGCACAGGCTCTGGGCGCGCAGGCTCAGTGACCATGGCTCACGGGCCTAGCTGCTCCGCGGCATGTGGGATCTTCCCGGACTGGGGCACGAACCCGTGTCCCCTGCATCAGCAGGCGGACTGTCAACCACTGCGCCACCAGGGAAGCCCTTAATCGCAATTTTGACCATGAATTATTTCATCAAGAGGCTGCTATGTGCTGAACTGTAAGTGACTGGATTTCTACCAGAATGAGTCTTGTTGTTGTTGTTTGTTTATTTTATGCATAACTAATGCTGCCTCTACAGCCAAAGAGTTGTTTATAAAAATACACTTTTTAGTCATACTTCAGAAAGTGAGGTTATGGGTTTTTTCCTTGTTTGTTTTTGTTTTTGTTTTTGTTTGATTTCATTTTTTTGGAGCTGAGGACTGTCAAACATTTTAGGAAATACTTTTCCCCATTGGACTCAGCAAAAGGGTGCCACCTGGTGGCAATGTGGGCAAATTCTAAACCAGGTCTAACTATAAAAATGTACTTGTTTAAGAAGCCTTGAAAGTCTCATCATACCAAGGGCAAATGATACAAAAATTTTTTTAAGTTCCTATGTACTTATCAGGGTATATCTGGTTCTTTTTATATTATTTTAATCAACAGAAGAGATATTACGTTAACTTTTAAATTTCAAGAGATATTATTTACATTTATAGTTGAAGCTTTAAACAAATTCTTTACTTTATAATCACTGTAAATTTGTACACACACATACATAATATTTGCAATTCTTCTGCATTATGCTAATTGGAGTGTGTTGAACTATAACTGTGTAGAGGTTAGAAGTGGAGCTTTTTTTAAATTAATTTATTTATATTTTTTATCTTTGGCTGCATTGGGTCTTCGTTGCTGCTCGCTTTCTCTAGTTGTAGCAAGCAGGGGCTACTCTTTGTTGTGGTGCACGGGCTTCTCATTGTGGTGGCTTCTCTTATTGAGGAGCATGGGCTCTAGGTGCACAGGCTTCAGCAGTTGTGACTCATGGGCTCTAGAGCACAGGCTCAGTAGTTGTGGCACATGGGCTTAGCTGCTCCGGGGCATGTGGGATCTTCCCGGGCCAGGGCTCGAACCCGTGTCCCCTGCATTGGCAGCTGGATTCTTAACCACTCTGCCACCAGGGAAGTCCAAAAGGTGGAGCTTTAGACTTAAATGAGCTTATTTTTCTTAAATGCCATAGACTAGGGCTATGTCTCATCTCTACCACTTATGAAGTCAAGGTTGATCAAGTTGCTTAGTTTCTTTAATCCTCTGTGTTCTCATCTCTAAAACAGGAATAACAACAAGACCTAACTGAAAAAGTTGCTTTGAGGATCAAACAGAAAAATGTATTCATTGAATGTTACCTTATCAACCCAGAGGACAGTACTCGGCACACAGCAAGCATTCAGGAAGTGATTTCGAAACCTAATAATAAGTTACAACTAGCCACTCAAGATTTTGTATCCCTTGATGTAAAATGGATATTGATTATACGCTAAGTGGGAATGACTGTTTCTACCAATAGCAAGGCATTTATTTTTAGACATTTTGTAAATATGGAGTGTTATAAACACAACAGAAGTACCTGTTATAAACATTTATTTAATCAATGAAGCTTTAAAGGCAAGACTACTGAGATGATAAAAGTATCTCCAATGATTCAGAACATTAATAAAAATATTCAGTTCCTGTTATTCTTGCTGCAGCTGCTCCCAGAAGAAGGGCTGCCTCTGGTCATGGCACCCTGTACCAGAGCAGATAAGATGAAACAGGGACGTCCAGCTCTCTAAAGGACCATCACAACAACCAAATTATGTGGTCCATAACCATTTCACCCAGAGGAAAGACTATGATCTTCCACGGCGCTGTAAGTGGAAATGGGCGTTTGACGGCATCAGGACAAGGCATCTTTGAGGTTTCATAAACGTCTCTACCACAGAAAGCGAAGGACCTTTCTGACAACATTCAAAAGCTTAAATCACTCAAAATCAATACCTACTAAGTGACTAGCTGGAACACGCCCCTTATTTAACCATTAAGTAGAACTTCATAAAGCTACAGTTTTAGATAAATTTGTGAATCTTTTTTTTTTGCCAGAAATATCGCAGAAACTTGAACAATCAATCATGTCTATATGGAGGTATTATATCTAGGACCACATGAGAGTTGTCTGACAACCGCAGAATTAGGTCACAATGACTAATACTGTTAATAAAAATGTAGTAATCTTAGAAGAAATAGCTTAAGCACTCACAGCAATCGTCCACATCATCTGGTCATCATTTCACATGTCAAGCTTTAGACAAAGAAGAGACTACATACAGGTATTTTCTGGGAGTGCTTGGAAAATCCCCAATGGGATGCTGCCATGTATATTTCAGTCTCTTTTCCCTTGAGAAATCAATCTCTTTCCTTTTAACTCAAGCGTAATATGCATACCATTGACATTTTCAAATCATGTCAGTGCTCAGAAAGGCACTTTAAAAAACTCAGTTAAAACAAGAGTTCTGCAAATGGCCACTCCCTGACTAGTCGAAGTGACCATAAACAAAAATGCACACTAACAAGAGAAACAAGGGATTCAAACTTGAATCTCTGTCTTCATATGAATTTTAAGTAGCAGATTCGTTCTGACAAAAGGCTTTGCTGTCCATATACCGCTTGTCCACCATTTACATATACGTTTTCAGCTTCTGTGTGCTGTGCTTGGCTTCTCCTTCCCCACCTCCACGAGCACTGAACTGTTTGCAGCACCTCAAGTAACCAGCTGGTGTCACAGGTTAGTGAGCAAAGATTTCACGTGGGGGGACTCTCACCTGACTAATCCTTCTTATTGGTAGCATCATTCCAAGAGCAGTAGAGAGGCTCAGTGGCTTGTTAATGAAGTTGAAGGGCTGTCAGTCTGAAAGAGGATATTAAATCCATGTTCCTCTCCTGACATTATTTTTATAATCTGCTAACCAGCTGTTACTTTGTGGTGTCTGCAGGAGGGAGCAGGGAAAAGAGGTATGAGGGGAAGGGACATATAATGGAATACAAATGTTTTAATAGTTTCATATTTATCGCAGGGTAGGGAGCAAAGAGGATGTTTAAGAAAACAACTGCTTTGTAAAAACTGCAACATTCATCCCAGTAAAGGGATGGGGAGCTTTAAGGCATTGAGTAATCCTCACCACCTGTGTGAAACATATGTGAGGGAAATGAGACGGGGAGGGAAAAGGAGAAGAGAGAGGCCACCAGCCAGGAGCAATGACCAGGACTAGAATATTAATAACGGCAGCCCTGGCGTCGCCTCCTCTGCCGCCCCCAACCCCCCGCCCCCGCCACTCAGGACGATTTGGACAGCTCCTCTTCACTAGTTCCTCAATGCTTAGAATATGCGAAGAGCCGAGATGCTACTGGAGCCTCGCTCACCCCCTTGACCCATGTCTAGCCGTGAGCTAGGAGTGTCTCTGCCAGAAATGCGTCGGGCGGCCTTCAACAGTGCACTCGGGGCAAAGGGACCATCTATGTACCCCGGCGCCTCCCTTCTCCAGCTCTCTAGTTATCCGCTGACCTAAGTGTAACCCTCTAGGTTCAGACTCTCTAATTCAGGTAAACGTGACAGCATTTCGACCGGGCTTCTCACAGCCGCCCTCTTCTTTGCCAGGGCACCTCGGCGCTCCCGACCCTCCAACTTCGGGAAAAAGCGACACCGAACTCCCGAGTCACCCCAATCCAGGGACAGAAACGGTTATGCTACAGATCCCCAAAGACCGAAACACAAAGGGGGTGGCCGGAGCGGAAAACCGGAAAAGCGATTAAAATAACCCTCAGCTGGCACAGGGCACCTCATCTCTGCAGACACAACACATCTGGACCCAACAAATCATTAAAGCCAGTATCTTCCCAGTTCCCCCTAATTATGCCTTTTTGCTCCAAGCTCCGTTCCAAGCAGACCACAGATGAGTGGTGTACCCTCT
Organism: Hyperoodon ampullatus; assembly: GCF_949752795.1. Taxonomy (NCBI): domain Eukaryota; kingdom Metazoa; phylum Chordata; class Mammalia; order Artiodactyla; family Ziphiidae; genus Hyperoodon; species Hyperoodon ampullatus. Next base: position 110,987,167 of record NC_136921.1, read on the forward strand.
TCCCCCATTGTGCGCCCCCGTCCCCGTCTCCTCAAAGGAAAAAAAGAAAGGAAAGGAAAAACTCTGCCGGCCTAAAGGTCATTTGCCTACTCGGGTAGCTTTGGCCAGCGCTCGTCTCACGAGCTACGTGAAGACAGGGCTCGAACCCAGCAAGTGGACGCCTCCAGGCGCGCAGCAATTCCTCCAACGTGCGTTACTGGGAGCCTTGGCCCCGGCCACCTCTCCCTCCCTCCCTCCCTCGGGGGCCCTCCCGCTGGGGTTCCCTGGGCCACCCCAGCCTTTACCTCTCTCCCCCCTTCCCCGCGGCTCTCCACCTTGCGCATCCTCTCGCCCGGCCCCGGAGCGCGCTCAGATGCTCTAACTTCCTGCCGAGTCCATGCAGGAGCTGAGGAAGAGCCTTGGAACTGGGGCGGGGGGAGGGTGGGGAGAGGGAGGCGTGGGAGCCGAGCCCGGGCTGAGGGGCGGGGGGAGCGCGGCTTGCAGCCTCCCTCCCCTGGCGGGCCTGGCCGCAGCTGCCAGCTCTCACCTGGTCCGCCGACTGAGCCTGGCTCGCCCGGGCCCCCGGGGTGGGCTGCTGCTCCGGCTTCATGGCTGTCATCGCCGGCGGCCCGCGTCGGCGCTCACTTCCTCGCGGGCACTTCAGACTCGGGGTCCGTCACTTGGCAGCGATCGCATGTCACAGGCGCCCGACGCTCTCCGAATTGGCGGAAGGGAAAGCGGCAGCGACGGGGTGGGGGGAGGGGAGCGAGAGGGAAGGGAAGGAGAGCGGCACCAGGCAGGCTCCCCCCTTGCAGGATCCCTCCTCCGGCCACCGCAGACCCTCTAACTCCCCCCGCCCCCCGCCTCTCACCACCCCCAAAGCGTTGAGAGCCTTGGAGACCAGACACCAGCAAGAGACAAGTTAGTGGAGCGGCGAGCGGCGGGCGAGCGGCACCTGACCGCGCTCGAGCTTTGTCTCGCAGTCCCGGAGGAGCCCGGCTCGCATTCTACCGCAGTCCGCGCCCCCCGCCCGCCCCCCGGGGCTCCCCGCGCAGCGCTCAGCCCGCCAGGTGGAGCAGCCGGGCGCCGCGCTCCAGCATCTCCCCAGTAACCGCAACGCAGGAGAGAGCCCTGCGCCACGCGCCAGCTCCCCACACGCGCGACCAAGGCTGCCGGGCTCCACGGGTCCCCTCACCACCCCCCCAATCACCCCGCAGGCTCCTGCTAAAACCCGGAGAAGCGGAGTGCCAGCGTGCAAAGCCCTCCGTGGCTCCAGCGCTGCCACTGGGCATGCTCTAGCGCTCCGAGAAGGCAGGGGGCATTGGGGTACTGGGGGTCCAGAGCCCCATCCGGGCCACCAGCACCTGTCCGGACCCAAGAGGGTGTCATAGCTTATGACCCGAGGCTTTGCGCCTCCTGATTTGGGTCAATGGACAGGGGTCCTTTAGCCTCCAGCCTGGATTCCCCTGCTAGCTCTCTGGTGAATGCCAGTGGAATTCCTAAAGGTTGAATAAAAACAATAATGATGATACTCTGGTACTCACACTTTTTTCTTTTTTCTCTCTCTCTTTCTTTGGACACGTAGAAAACCCTTCAAATTTTAAGTACCTTTGCAGCCTTCCCTTTGCTCAACACAACTCTCTCCCTTTCAAAGTTTGTTTATTGAGCACCTATCCTGTGCCAAACACACTCTCCAAATTCCCCGCCAGCAGGGAGTTTACGTTATAGTGTGGGTACCAGGAGCCCGGAGCATGGATACAAATCAATGAGTCAATGAGCTCTTTGGAGGCTGAATTCCTGTGGGTATAATAGACGATGTCCATCAGTTTCATCCATATGCGCTAGCACGTGGCTTTCCCGGGCTGCTAGAAAGGACCCGCCCGAAGCAGATGGACAAAAAGCATTTCTGAGTCTCAGGCACAGGCTGACCAGAGACAAGGCTGGAGGAGTTAAATATCCAGTATGACTGGACTTAGAACATGGGTCGTGAGGAGTTTTCAGCAGAAGGGACCTAGCATATGTGGGGGGGAGGGGAACGGAGTAAGCTTGAGTCATGTTTTATTGGCTAAGGACCAACTCCATCCTTGTCCGAGTCACTTAAGTCCAAGAACTAGCCACCTCCTAGCTGAGGGAATGTTGTAGGATAAAAGGAATTGAGCTCCTGCCCTGTTAATTCCTGAAACATGCATTGTCACACTTGTCCTAAGCATTAACTGTCCTAAGCCTTTAAGATTTTTTTTTTTTTTTAAAGAAAGCAATGTTCACCAGATTTGAGTAGATTAGAGAACAAAAATGACTTTCTCTACTAAAACGGTAGTATTTGACTGGAGAGAGAGCTTGCTTTTCAAAAACAGATAGTGAAGTACATATTACTAGTGACCTGTAATAGTGTGTTGGTCCATTTTGATAGAAATAACTTTGTGATAGGAATAACTCTGCTAGTTGTAAAAGTACAAAACACAATTTTCATATGAAACAATAGTAAAATAGCTGTTGGGCAATTCATCCATTAAATCTGACAATCCAGATTTTCCCTCACATGTAATATTTTGAGAGAAAGGGAGCTACATTAAAAGTATTTCTGTCTTGGGCTTCCCTGATGGCGCAGTAGTTGAGAGTTGCCTGCCGATGCGGGGGACACGGGTTCGTGCCCGGTCCGGGAGGATCCCACATGCCGCGGAGCGGCTGGACCCGTGAGCCATGGCCGCTGAGCCTGCGCGTCCGGAGCCTGTGCTCCGCAACGGGAGAGGCCACAACAGTGAGAGGCCCGCGTACCGCAAAAAAAAACAAAAAAGTATTTCTGTCTTTATATTTTGCTCTTCTGTTCATTATTTCAGTGTATTCATCCTTTGAATATGTTTCTATTTTGGACAATTGACTTGACTTGCAGGAATTTAGTTACGTGCAAAGATTTCTGTCCACATGGGACAAGTATAGACCAGAGGGAATTATCCTCATTCTATTTAAGATGACTTATTTGATTGAATTAAGATGTTCAACTTGCATCTATTTTCAGTATTCAGATAAAATTCACTTGGGTCACAATTCAAGATATTAGTTGTATGTTTCATGTATAATGTGTATTTGTGTACATGTATCATTTTTTTTGAAGGAAAGCTTCTTTGATTTAATTTGAGTCTGTGTCTTTTTGGTGGGTTCTTATTTTGTCTAAGATAAGAACATTATTTTGTAGCTGTTGGGATCTAAGTTAAGGGCATTAATTAAAACTTAATCACAGGTAAACTGATGTCCCCAACTTAAATACTCTATTTTTTGAAATGTGATGCCCTTGAATTACATTGTAGGATTTTCTACTTCATTTCTTATTAAAGAAAAAAGTCTACTGTTCAAGAAGAAAAAAAAAATAACTTACATTCTGAGAGAGAACATCTCCCGCTGAGTTTTATATGGTTTCTGATTATAGATTATCGTCTAAAAAAAAAACACTAATTTACAATCAAACATCTACAAAGTTTAAAACTACTCAGTTAGATATAATCCTAGTGCAGTGTAGAGAAGAGGACCTGTACCAGATTAGATGTTATCAGATTGGCAGTTGCACCCTAGCCCCATCACACATAGAGGTATGGGCCAGGGTTAAGTCACTTATGTCCTGCCTCTGCTTCCTTATATGATAACATTCAAAACTTTAGACTAGGTGACCATTAAAATGTCTTCTTTCGGGCTTCCCTGGTGGCGCAGTGGTTGAAAGTCCGCCTGCCGATGCAGGGGATGCGGGTTCGTGCCCAGGTCCGGGAGGATCCCACATGCCGCGGAGAGGCTGGGCCCGTGAGCCATGGCCGCTGAGCCTGCGCGTCCGGAGCCTGTGCTCCGCAACAGGAGAGGCCACAACAGTGAAAGGCCCGTGTACCGCAAAAAAAAAAAAAAAAGTCTTCTTTCTCTAAATTTCTTTGACTATATATTACTTTTATGGAGCAAAGACTATCATCGGAATGATAAATTATATATGTTTAAAACTTAGTGAGACAATTAAGTACTTATACAAATACAAAAAAAATCAGTAGATAAGTAAATTACTTCACAAAGGATCCTTAATATCCACCAAACTTTCCCCTGCTCTCTAGTTACACATAAGTGTATAGTAACAATTCTTGTCTTGATAATATTTTTAGAAATCTGAAAATTAAAATTAATTTATTTACAGATTATCATTTCTGAAGAGTAAAGATCTATTAAAGGAGAGTTTTATAGAGATTTATAAAATATTTTTGATGTGGACCATTTTTAAAGTCTTTATTGAATTTGTTACAATATTCCTGTTTTATGTTTTTGGTTTTTTGGCCACAAAGCATGTGGGATCTTGACTCCCTGACCAGGGATCGAATCCACACCCCCTGCATTGGAAGGCGGAGTCTTAACCACTGGACCACCAGGGAAGTCCCAGATTTATAAAATATTTTTGAGTACTTTTTTCATGTATTATCTTTGATGAGCTAGCTCATGGACAACCACTCATTTTATAACACTCAGGCAATGATAAAGGAGGTTTTCCTGCGGATTTCATGGAATGAAATCAGACTCTTATAACTACAAAAACCTGAAGAGATTGTTCAGCAAAATCCCCTCTATTTTGTTTTATAAATATCCAAACCTTGCAACATGCGGCCATATTATTCAGGAAGATTTCTAGGATTCAGACTCCACTATTCCTTTCTGAAAATTTTTACTGCCTCAAATCCTAGTTTCAGGTTCCCATGTAGACATAACCCACTATGTTGCTTCCTCAATATATTGATTTAAATTTCCCAAGTCGCTCAAAAACTTTCTCCTATACAGCATTGTGACCATTTGTGATGTCTTTCTTTCCTTGATATTTGATTCTTTAAAAGTGTGATGCCAATGCAGTACATTTCATTTTACCTAGAATTATTAATATGAATAATTGAGGATAGGTTATGAGATTTAGATAATAATTAAATTCATTGAAGATTATTGTTAAAACGCTTAAGCGTCAGTGGCAAACATGGGTTGTTCCAGAATACTTAGGTCATGTGTGCTGTATTCAGTCTTCCATTTCAAAGAGTAGACCCAGGACCATAAAATCCCACATGTACTCCAACAACCAGTAACAAATAAAGCCTGGCTAAACCCTGATGTGTTAGACGAAGACAAAGTCCCTTGAGAATTTATGAAGCCTGGTAGCCTTCACAGACAAACTCTTCAGTTTCAGATCAATTACTTAAGGCAAATAGGACTCTGTAAGGGCTGATTGCCTGAAATCTCTCCCTTCTTTTTCCTTCTCTCTTTCCTGAAGTAAATCTGCAATGTCACATAAAGGCCACTTTGATGGGGACTTCTCTAGCATTAGCTGGTCCTCTATTGAGTGTCCATAATGAGCAGAGCATCAGAAAGACAGTTCATGAGCTGTGGCTTCAGAGACCTGGCCTGAAACGTGCCCAATTAGCTTTCCGGAGATCAAGAAATAGCTTCAGTTCACATCTTCCGCTATCATTTGCTTTCGATTTATAAATCATCTCTACTCATCTCAGTCGGTTTCTTGAATTCCCCAAAGCGCGTATCATGTCATTGGGCAGAAAACCAGTATGCTGAGCAATCCTCAGAAATAAGATATATATTAGAAGTTCTAACCAGTAAACTATCACAAAAATATATTAATAAAAAAGGAAGAAAAAGAAGCAGCGTCACTACATATTTGAGTGATATCCATGCACACTGCTCATCCTGTTGTTCTAAGATGCTCTTGGCATTAATTTAACTAAACTTGTTGTCAGTCTCTGTCTATGATAGGAACTTTCCTGTTGTAAAAATTCATAGCCCAATTATGATCTCTGGTGGAAGCAGACAGAGTTGCAATATCCTGAGAGCCATTCTTGTTGCTCACTGGAGACTGGAAGATATTGACAAACTGCTCATTCGCACTGAGACCCCGGGCTGTACAGTCCCCTTGGTTGTTACATTAACACACCTCGAATCTTCCTTTACCCCCAACAGCCCTTCTGTGACATATCATATATAAAGGTATTAAGACAGGAAAACAATGATCATGACTTTTCCCATGTAATAATTTCTCTCCAATGTATAGCTGAATCACAACACCAAAACATCTAGAATGTGGGCAATTTACCTGTTATGATTATTTTTACCTAGATGCTTTCAAGGGATCTGTGTTGATTCATTTGATTTTTTTAAAGAGTAATTATTTAATGAATTGGTTGTTAGCATTGTAAAAAAAAATACCTTCTCTTTCTTTTTGTTGATTATTTTTTTCCTGATCTTCCTATTTCTTTAGAAATGAAATCAACTTTCCTGAATCAGATGTTGTCCACAAATGACAGAAAGATTGTCAGATGTGGAAGAGTACTTAGAAACATTGGCATAACGTTTCTTCTTTTCAGATAATAAGTCTGTGATAGATAAATTTCTCTGAACCTGGTATTTCTCACTTTCTAACCAAGGCTTGATTTTCTAATGATTCAAAATAACCTCTTTATCTTTTGTCCTTGAAAAGTACATTATAACTGAGACTTCTCCTACACTCAGACTTCATAATGGTTACCTAACTTCTTTCCTTATATAATTCCCAGAATAGCACAAAGCACGTTTCCCATTCAGAGAAATATTTTATAAATTGAAAGAGAAAACTTTTACAGTGAGATCTTGACTAATTTTGGAGAGAAGAGAGAATTTCCAGCTTTTGTGCCAATTTCACCATGCTAAATGTATTTTTAAGAATTTAGCACTAGATTCAAACTCCCTTATGAATTTTCCCCCTGAAAACAAAAGATAGTCTAGTCTAAGATTTAGGTGAAAAGGCTCCAGACGATCCACTAACATTAAAGGGCCCCTGGCATTCTTCTCCCACTACTACCACTAGAGTTTCTACCACTAGAAATTCTTCTTCTATCATCTCCAAAGGAAACTGAGGCCAAGTCCTTGGATTCCCAGCCAGTCCTTTCACCCCAGAGTCATCTGTTTAGATTTTACAAATATAGTTCCAGGATATCTTGGGGTGTGACCTCTATTGAAATGAGGCACATAAAATACATCTCTCATTACTAACCACTATTTAACTCTGTTTAACCTATTAGCCTAGATGGGTTGCCTGCTATTTTTGTAGATCACTTCTTATATCCTATATTCATCTATTTATCTGTCAGCTATATCTATCAATATTTGGGAAGATAATTGAGTCACCTAATATCTATCTTATCGGGCTTCCCTGGTGGTGCAGTGGTTGAGAGTCCGCCTGCCGATGCAGGGGACACGGGTTCATGCCCCGGTCCGGGAAGATCCCACATGCCGTGGAGCGGCTGGGCCCATGAGCCATGGCCGCTGAGCCTGCGCGTCCGGAGCCTGTGCTCCACAATGGGAGAGGTCACAACAGTGAGAGGCACGCGTACCGCAAAAAAAAAAAAAAAAAAAAAAAATCTATCTTATCAATTTAAATATTTATTAACTCTGTGTATCTTTATTCAAATCTAAAAAGGAGAAAGAGGAAGAAGAGATCAAGGAAAAGTGGGAAGAGAAAAAGAGGGGAAAAGACAAAAGATGATTTCTAAAGCTATTAGGGATATTTGGGTATATTAAGTCTTTTGTATTTTTGTTAATGTTTTCATAAGAATTGTGAAATACCTTAATTCCTTTTGGTTAAGTCTTAAGTATAGCTCCTGCCATTGTTTTATTTTATGTATTCATACAATTTTAGAAAGCATAGTCCAAATTTTAATTTCCTTATCCTCTCTAGTTGATTTATATTTGATATTTTTCAATCAATATCAAGCCTATATTTTCTTGTAATGTTTATCATTTTTGCACTTAACAATTGACTACACATGTCAGTGGAGGAGGTAGAGAGAATCTATACTAAATATCACAGTTTATACAAATCAATGACTAGAGAAATACCATTTAATTAGCTATTTTATTGAGTCAGCAGTGTTGATATGAGTGTTTAATCCTACTTGATAGGACATCAAAATAGCCTCATAGAATGGATGGGCAGTCTCTCTTGTGGTCTCCTACCCCTCCCTATGGAGAAGCCATCCACTCACTTGTTCATCTTCCCAAATGAAGTTGATGTATTAGGACTCAGCTCCTCTCACATCCTTTCCTAACTCAACTTCACAGAGACACTCCTCATTAACACTTCTTCTAGTGTATACCTCACTGCACAATAAATTTATTTATTCTGTACTAGCTTGATCAGCATTCTAATTGTCACAAGAGACATTTTATCTTTCTACTACACTGTAATTTGTGGGGGTGGGGGAGAAATCCTGTTGGGGGCAGAGGTACAGTTTCTGTGTGGGTAGGAGTCTACATCAGTCTCGTTGCTTAAGTAAAAGAGGTTTTGGAGGAAATACACTTTGAAAAAAATAATTCTTCTCCTCACCACTTCAATAGTAAGCCCTCTCAGAATCTCCTATGAACTTATTTTTTATTTAATTTATTGAACAGTGTCACCCAGGGAAAATATCTTTTCTCTGTCTCCCTATTCTCTCAGAATATTTTACCTTTTTCTATTTAACATGTAGGAATTATATAATCTTGACAATCCTCTGATCTGCTGAGTCTGGATATGGGTAAAGGCTCACCAGATATTGCTGTGTTTCAAAACATTAAGTGAAAGCCAAATAAACTTGGAATTTTCCACTGCTTATGAGCAGATATTATGTGTTGTAAAATAAATAGTATTTTACAGTGCTGAGCCTCCAGTGCTGAGAACTCACAGGGAAAAATGAATTTGGAGATAAGCGTTATATTGGCAATACCGCTCTTAAGGTATTCTATCTTCCCCCTATGATATAAATCTTATACTGAATTTGAGGAAGGAGGAGCTATACTGGGTAAAATTATGAGGAAATGTTGACATTGAATACAATGTTTTGTCATCTTAATATAGTTGGAATTTCTATAGCCTGTTTCATATAATGCCAAAACTACCACAAGGTCAATAGAATCTTCTAGAGTTATGCCCAACCTCAGAGCATTTTTATTTTTGTTTTGCATCCTTTGCACACATTTTAAACAAGGTTGTTTGTCTGATTTACTAGTCTTTGGACCACATATTCAAAAAGAGGGTAATAGGAATTACCATAGGGTGAGATACACAAATAATAGCAAGAAGGGAAAATATATAACCTTATAAATAGAAAAGATTTGGAACTCCACTTAAAATGATAGAACAACTTAGTACCACTTAGTGTGGTGGGGGGAGGCGAAAAGGGGCAAGCATCCCTCTGCAACTCAGTAGGATCATAGAGTATAACCATATTATAGCATAGTAAAGTTGATGGTCAAAATGAGGATTCAAAAAGAAAAAAAAGGAAAATTGGCTTGGCATACTTTCTTTAAAAGACAAGGTTATTTTGGGAAGATGGACTGTGGTGATGCCCGCATGCGCTTAGGCTGGATGAGAACTAGACATCAAAACAAAAAGCACAACATTTACAACAAATCCAGATAAGAAAACACCTCTACTAATCCTTAAATACCAAAAACCGAACAGCCTGAGTGCCCTTGGTATTTATATGGGAGAAAGCAGAGGGAAGCAGTAGGGCAAATGACATACCTACAATCCCAAAATATTCAAGGAGAGAGCCCCAAAATAGTCAGTGGATATCCACCAGAAAGCACAGTGTGTCAATATAAAAATAACTAGGAGAGGTTTTGTGCATTCCAATAATGAGTGAAAGGAAAGGGACTCTGCTGGGAGTCGATTTCCCTTCGATCTCTCCCTTTTCTGCAGGTCTCACTAGCAAGAAATGGTCTTTTGTTCTAGAGTATCTTTTAAAGAATACTTGTATAGCAATTATCCTGGAAAGAGAAAACAGTGTCTCCCTCTGGAACAAAGGGAAAGCATATTTTCTTCCCATTATAAGAGATTTGATTTTCTTAAGCTTAGGATTCCTCTTCTATAACCCACTGTGTGAACCGACATCCATCTGGGTCCAATCACTCACCTCCATGGGACTTGGGGACAAAGAGCTCACACAAATATGATTATGTTTATGCTCTTTGCTGTACTAAAGTAGTAAAGATCTTTGTCTCTGACCCAAGAGTCTCATATTTTTTGAAAATATCCATAAAACTGGTAGGTTAACTTGTTAGCTTGTAAGCCTTGTAAAATCTCAGACACTTCATAGCTCTTACAAAGCCAGGGTCAAAGTCTAAGGTGGCTAGAGCAGCCGAGATCCTTTGAACTTTTTAAGTTGACTTGCCAGGGCTTCTTTCCAATACAGGACCCCATGATAAGGAAAAATTACTAGAAGTGGAATCAAAATTGAGCAGAATAAAAATAATAGAGATGAAGGAAACAGAAAATACAGACAAAAGGTGAATAGATCCAGGAAATCTAAGAGCACAAGCCATATATATATATATATATGTGTGTGTATATATATATATATGTATATATATATATTAGTACTATCTGAAAACAAAAAGGATTTAATTTGAAGTTAGAAAACCTGTCTGAACTTTTAACTATCTAAAAGTTCAAGAAAACTAAATTCATATATAAAAATGAGTAGACAAAAAACTATCACACTCAAATTCCATTTAAAGATTAGCCTTAAAAACAAACTTCCTACAAGAAAGAAAGGGAATAATATCCCAGCAGATCAAGGATTGGCAAACTATAGCCCACTGACCAAATCCAGCCCACTTCTTATTTTTATAAATAAAGTTTTATTGGAATATAGCCATGCTTATTCATTTATACATCGCCTATGATTGTTTTTAAGCTGCAATGACAGTGTTAAGCATTGTGACAGAGAACAAATGACCTACAAAGCGTAAAATATTTACTTTCTAGCACTTTACAGGAATTGCACCAACTCCTGCTATTGACAAAGAAAGTTTGCCAAAAAAGTCATGCTCAAAAAATTTTCAAAACTATAACACACCATTGCAAAATGAGCTAAAGGAGATTAAGAGAATCATACAATATCTGAAAAATAACAATCAGAATTTTTAAAACTCTGAAATAAAGGGACAGAACTCAAGAAAGAAGTAGAAATTGTTTAAAAGTCATTAGAAATAAAGACTACTCTGGGAGTAATATAAGAGCAACTAAGCACAAGACTAAGACCTCAGACCCCCCCAAAGGCAAGAAACTCCCCACGTACCTGGGTAGGGCAAAAGAAAAAAGAAAAAACAGAGACAAAGAATAGGGACGGGACCTGCACCAGTGGGAGGGAGCCGTGAAGGAGGAAAGGTTTCCATACACTAGAAGCCACTTCGCGGGCGGAGACTGGGGGTGGCGGAGGGGGAAGCTTCGGAGCCGCGGGCGAGAGCGCAGCAACAGGGGTGCGGAGAGCAAAGCGGAGAGATTCCCGCACAGAGGATCGGTGCCGACCATCACTCACCAGCTCGAGAGGCTTGTCTGCTTACGCGCCCGGGCAGGCGGGGCTGGGAGCTGAGGCTTGGGCTTCGGTCCGAGCGCAGGGAGAGGACTGGGGTTGGCGGCGTGAACACAGCCTGAAGGGGTTAGTGTGCCACGGCTGGCCGGGAGGGAGTCCGGGGAAAAGTCTGGAGCTGCCGAAGAGGCAAGAGGCTTTTTCTTCCCTCTTTGTTTCCTGGTGCGTGAGGAGAGGGGATTCAGAGCGCTGCTTAAAGGAGGCTCCAGAGACGGGCGCGAGGCGCGGCTAACAACGCAGACCGCAGAGGCGGGCATGAGACGCTAAGGCCCCTGCTGCCGCCACCAAGAAGCCTGTGTGCGACCACAGGTCACTCTCCATACCTCCCTTGCGGGGAGGCTGTGCAGCCCGCCACTGCCAGGATCCCGTGATCCAGGGACAACTTCCCTGGGAGAACGCACGGTGCGCCTCAGGCTGCTGCAACGTCACACCGGCCTCTGCCGCCGCAGGCTCGCCCCGCCTCCGTGCCCCTCTGTCCCCACCCCCGGCCTGAGTGAGCCAGAGTCCCCGAGTCAGCGGCTCCTTTAACCCCGTTCTATCTGAGTGAAGAACAGACGCCCTCCAGTGACCTACACGCAGAGGCGGGGCCACATCCAAAGCTGAACCCCGGCAGCTGTGCAAACAAAGAAGAAAAAGGGAAATCTCTCCCAGCAGCCTAAGGAGCAGCAGATTAGATCTCCACAATGAACTTGATGCACCCTGCATTTGTGGAATACCTGAATAGACAACGAATCATCCCAAACAGAGGAGGTGGACTGTGGGAGCAAGATAGATTATTTTTTCCCCTTTTCCTCTTTTTGTGAGTGTGTGTATGTATGCTTCTGTGTGAGATTTTGTCTGTATAGCTTTGCTTTCACCATTTGTCCTAGGGTTCTGACTGTCTGGGGTTTTTTTCTTTTCTTCTTTTTTTGTACTTAAAAATTTTTTTTTTCTTAATAGTTATATTTTTTTATTTTAATAACTTTATTTTACTTTATCCTACTTTATTTTATCCTCTTTCTTTCTTTCTTTCTATTTTTTCTCCCTTTTATTCTGAGCCGTGTAGATGAAAGGCTCTTGGTGCTCCAGCCAGGAGTCCGTGCTGTGCCTCTGAAGTGGGAGAGCCAACTTCAGGACACGGGTCCACAAGAGACCTCCCAGCTCCACATAATATCAAGCAGCAAAAATCTCCCAGAGATCTCCATCTCAACACCAGCACCCAGCTTCAGTCAACAACCAGCAAACTACAGTGCTGGTCACCCTATGCCAAACAACTAGCAAGACAGGAACACAACCCCATCCATTACCAGAGAGGCTGCCTAAAATCATAATAAGGCTACAGACATCCCAAAACACAACACCAGACATGGACCTGCAAACCAGAAAGACAACATCCAGCCTCATCCACCAGAACACAGGCACTAGTCCCCTCCACCAGGAAACCTACACAAACCACTGAACCAACCTTAGCCACTGGGGACAGACACCAAAAACAATGGGAATATGAACCTGCAGCCTGCGAAAAGGAGATGCAAAACACAGTAAGATAAGCAAAATGAAAAGACAAAAAAAAAAAAAAACCACACAGCAGATGAAGGAGCAACGTAAAAGCCCACCAGACCTAACAAATGAAGAGGAAAGAGGCAGTCCACCTGAAAAAGAATTCAGAATAATGATAGTAAAGATGACCCAAAATCTGGGAAATAGAATAGAGAAAATGTAAGAAACATTTAACAAGGACCTAGAAGAACTAAAGAGGAAACAAGCAATGATGGAGAACACAATAAATGAAATTAAAAATACTCTCGATGGCATCAATAATAGAATAACTGAGGCAGAAGAACACATAAGTGACCTGGAAGATAAAATAGTGGAAATAACTACTGCAGAGTAGAATAAAGAAAAAAAAATGAAAAGAACTGAGGACAGTCTCAGAGACCTCTGGGACAACATTAAACACACCAACATTCGAATTATAGGGGTCCCAGAAGAAGAAGAGAAAAGAAAGGGACTGAGAAAATTTTTGAAGAGATTATAGTTGAAAACGTCCCTAATATAGGAAAGGAAATAGTTAATCAAGTCCAGGAAGCACAGAGAGTCCCATACAGGATAAATCCAAGGAGAAACACACCAAGACACATATTAATCAAACTATCAAAAATTAAATACAAAGAAAACATATTAAAAGCAGCAAGGGAAAAATAACAAACAAGGGAATCCCAATAAGGTTAACAGCTGATCTTTCAGCAGAAACTCTGCAAGCCAGAAGGGAGGGGCACGACATATTTAAAGTGATGAAGCAGAAAAACCTACAACCAAGATTACTCTACCCAGCAAGGATCTCATTCAGATTTGATGGAGAAATTAAAACCTTTACAGACAAGCAAAAGCTGAAGAGTTCAGCACCAGCAAACCAGCTTTACAACAAATGCTAAAGGAACTTCTTTAGGCAAGAAACACAAGAGAAGGAAAAGACCTACAATAACAAACCCAAAACAATTAAGGAAATGGGAATAGGAACATACAAATTGATAATTACCTTGAATGTAAATGGAATAAATGCTCCCACCAAAAGACACAGACTGGCTGATTGGATACAAAAACAAGACCCATATATATGCTGTCTACAACAGACCCACTTCAGACCTAGGGACACATACAGACTGAAAGTAAGGGGACGGAAAAAGATATTCCATGCAAATGGAAATCAGAAGAAAGCTGGAGTAGCAATTCTCATATCAGACAAAATAGACTTTAAAATAAAGACTATTACAAGAGACAAAGAAGGACACTACATAATGATTAAGGGATTGATCCAAGAAGAAGACATAACAATTGTAAATATTTATGCACCCAACATAGGAGCACCTCAATACATAAGGCAAATACTAACAGCCATAAAAGGGGAAATTGACAGTAACGCAGTCATAGTAGGGGACTTTAACACCCCACTTTCACCAATGGACAGATCATCCAAAATGAAAATAAATAAGGAAGTACAAGCTTTAAATGATACATTAAACAAGATGGACTTAATTGATATTTATAGGACATTCCATCCAAAAACAACAGAATACACACTCTTCTCAAGTGCTCATGGAACATTCTCCAGGATAGATCATATCTTGGAGCACAAATCTAGCCTTGGTAAATTTAAGATAATTGAAATCATTTCAAGTATCTTTTCCGACCACAATGCTATTAGACTAGATATCAATTACAGGAAAAGACTTGTAAAAAATACAAACACATGGAGGCTAAACAATACACTACTTAATAACAAAGTGATCACGGAAGAAATCAAAGAAGAAATAAAAAAATACCTAGAAACAAATGACAATGGAGACACGACTACCCAAAACCTATGGGATGCAGCAAAAGCAGTTCTGGGAGGGAACTTTATAGCAATACAATCCTACCTTAAGAAACAGGAAACATTTCAAATAAACAACCTAACCTTTCACCTAAAGCAATTAGAGAAAGAAGAACAAAAAACCCCAAAATTGAGCAGAAGGAAAGAAATCATAAAGATCAGGTCAGAAATAAATGAAAAAGAAATGAAGGAAACGATTGCAAAGATCAATAAAACTAAAAGCTGGTTCTTGGAGAAGATCAACAAAATTGATAAACCATTAGCCACACTCATCAAGAATAAAAGGGAGAAGACTCAAATCAATAGAATTAGAAATGAAAAAAAGGAGAAGTAACAACTGACACTGCAGAAATACAAAAGGTCATGAGAGATTACTACAAGCAACTCTATGCCAATAAAATGGACAACCTGGAAGAAATGGACAAATTCTTAGAAATGCACAACCTGCTGAGACTGAATCAGGAAAAAATAGAAAACATGAACAGACCAATCACAAGCACTGAAATTGAAACTGTGATAAAAAATCTTCCAACAAACAAAAGCCCAGGACCAGATGGCTTCACAGGTGAATTCTATCAAACATTTAGAGAAGAGCTAACACCTATCCTTCTCAAACTCTTCCAAAATATAGCAGAGGGAGGAACACTTCCAAACTCATTCTATGAGGCCACCATCACCCTGATACCAAAACCAGACAAAGATGTCACAAAGAAAGAAAACTACAGGCCAATATCACTGATGAACATAGATGCAAAAATCCTCAACAAAATAACAGCAAACCGAATCCAACAGCACATTAAAAGTATCACACACCATGATCAACTGGGGTTTATTCCAGGAATGCAAGGATTCTTCAATATATGCAAATCAATCAACGTGATACACCATACTAACAAATTGAAGGAGAAAAACCATATGATCATCTCAATAGATGCAGAGAAAGCTTTCGACAAAATTCAACACCCATTTATGATAAAAACCCTGCAGAAAGTAGGCATAGAGGGAACTTTCGTCAACATAATAAAGGCCATATATGACAAACCCACAGCCAACATCGTCCTCAATGGTGAAAAACTGAAACCATTTCCACTAAGATCAGGAACAAGACAAGGTTGCCCAATCTCACCAATCTTGTTCAACATAATTTTGGAAGTTCTAGCCACAGCAATCAGAGAAGAAAAAGAAATAAAAGGAATCCAAATTGGAAAAGAAGAAGTAAAGCTCTCCCTGTTTGCAGATGACATGATACTATACATAGAGAATCCTAAAGATGCTACCAGAAAACTACTAGAGCTAATCAATGAATTTGGTAAAGGAGCAGGATACAAAATTAATGCACAGAAATCTCTGGCATTCTTATACACTAATGATGAAAAATCTGAAAGTGAAATTAAGAAAACACTCTCATTTACCATCGCAACAAAAAGAATAAAATATCTAGGAATAAACCTGCCTAGGGAGACAAAAGACCTGTATGCAGAAAATTATAAGACACTGATGAAAGAAATGAAAGATGATGCAAATAGATGGAGAGATATACCATGTTCTTGGATTGGAAGAATCAACATTCTGGAAATGAATCTACTACCCAAAGCAATCTACAGATTCAATGCAATCCCTATCAAACTACCACTGGCATTTTTTACAGAACTAGAACAAAAAATTTCATAATGTGTATGGAAACACAAAAGACCCTGAATTGCCAAAGCAATCTTGAGAACGAAAAATGGAGCTGGAGGAATCAGGCTCCCTGACTTCAGACTATACTACAAAGCTACAGTAATCAAGACAGTATGGTACTGGCACAAAAACAAAAACATAGATCAATGGAACAGGATAGAAAGCCCAGAGATAAACCCACGCACATATGGTCACCTTATCTTTGATAAGGGAGGCAAGAATATACAGTGGAGAAAAAACAGCCTGTTCAATAAGTGGTGCTGGGAAAATTGGACAGGTACATGTAAAAGTATGAAATTAGAACGCTCCCTAACACCATACACAAAAATAAACTCAAAATGGATTAAAGACCTAAATGTAAGGCCAGACACTTTCAAACTCTTAGAGGAAAACATAGGTAGAACACTCTATGACATAAATCACAGCAAGATCCTTTTTGACCCACCTCCTAGAGAAATGGAAATAAAAACAAAAATAAACAAATGGGACCTAATGAAGCTTCAAAGCTTTTGCACAGCAAAGGAAACCATAAACAAGAGCAAAAGACAACCCTCAGAATGGGAGAGAATATTTGCAAATGAAGCAACTGACAAAGGATTAATCTCCAAAATTTACAAGCAGCTCATGCAGCTCAATAACAAAAAAACAAACAACCCAATCCAAAAATGGGCATAAGACCTAAATAGACATTTGTCCAAAGAAGACATACAGTTTGCCAAAAAACACATGAAAGAATTCTCAACAGCATTAATCATTAGAGAAATGCAAATCAAAACTACAATGAGATATCATCTCATACCGGTCAGAATGGCCATCATCCAAAAATCTAGAAACAATAAATGCTGGAGAGGGTGTGGAGATAAGGGAACCCTCTTGCACTGTTGGTGGGAATGCAACTTGATACAGCCACTATGGAGAACAGTATGGAGGTTCCTTAAAGAACTAAAAATAGAACTACCATACAACCCAGCAATCCCACTACAGGGCATATACCCCGAGAAAACACTAATTCAAAAAGACTCATGTACCAAAATGTTCATTGCAGCTCTATTTACAATAGCCAGGACATGGAAGCAACCTAAGTGTCCATCAACAGATGAATGGATAAAGAAGATGTGGCACATATATAGAATGGAATATTACTCAGCCATAAAAAGAAACGAAATTGAGTTATTTGTAGTGAGGTGGATGGACCTGGAGTCTGTCATACAGAGTGAAGTAAGTCAGAAGGAGAAAAACAAATACCGTACGCTAACACATTTATATGGAATCTAAGAAAAAAAAATGTCATGAAGTGCCTAGGGGTAGGACGGGAATAAAGACACCGACCTACTAGAGCATGGACTTGAGGATACAGGTAAGGGGAAGGGTAAGCTTTGACAAAGTGAGAGAGTGGCATGGACATATATACACTACCAAACGTATGGTGGATAGCTAGTGGGAAGCAGCTGCATGGCATAGGAAGGTGGTTTGTGACCACCTAGAGGGGTGGGACAGGGAGGGTGGGAGGGAGGGAGATGCAAGAGGGAAGAGATATGGGAACATATGTATATGTATAACTGATGCACTTTGTTGTAAAGCAGAAACTAACACACCATTGTAAAGCAATTATACTCCAATAAAGATGTTAAAAAAAAAAAATTTGGACCAAAAAAAAAAAAATGAACCAAAGAGAAGTGAAGAAAGAAAGAAAGATGTTCAAGAGAAAGCAACAAATATTGTACGTGGAAAGGAAGATCCAACATACAGATTATGGGAGTTCTTGCGTGGGAGAACAAATCAAGGGGTGGGTAGGGGGAAGAAATACTAAAAACAACAATTTAAGAATGTGATCTGGACATTGAAAGAACAATTTAAACTACTTATTGAAAAATCATATAGTATGCCTGTTTTTATTAACGCAGTGCAGTCAATACCAAGTAAAATTAAGGGATCTTAAAGAAAAAAAAATATTTATTTGGGCATCTAGGCAAAAAACACTTAAAAAGTAAATAATATTATATTATCATTAGATTTTTCAACAACAACACTTTATCTTAGGGAGAAAAATAAAGTTACATACTTAAGATATTCAAGAAAATAACATGTGAGCCAGAGATTTTTATGTATTTATAAATATTTATATTTATATTTCTTAGAATTGAAATGGAATTTGAGACTCTGCTTATCTTATTCTCCTTTCTTCTCTCTGCCTTTCACAGAAGTCAAACCTGCATCACCCCAGAGGGCTCCCCTGCCTTTTCAAACCCCTGGCTTTGTTCCCTCATAGGGATCTCTTCCAAAAACTCTCTTGCATATCTAATCATACCTGCTTCTCAGAGGGCCTGGGCTAATACAGTCTAGAGATGACTACCTAGTTGTAATCAGTTGTCAGATAAATTACAGGCTGTCCAGTTAAATTTGAATTTCAGATAACCAACAAATACTTTTTTAGTACAAGTTGTCCTGTTTTGATTTTGGGACATACTTATACTATAATGTATTTGTTGTTTATTTGAAATTGAAATTTAACTGAGTGTCCTGTATTTTTATTTGCTAAATCTAGCAACCCTAGTAGCAGTGATTATCACCTACACCCATATTGTCATCATACAAGAAACGAGAGCTTCTTAGAGACACAGCTGAACTGAATCTGGGATAAGAAATGTACCAGATAAACCTGGAACATTTTGACATAAACTAGCATGGAAGTTATCAAAGACTATTAGAACGACGTTAAGAGGAATTAAAAGCCAACATTAAAATGGCTCTACCTAGCCAAAGAAAACACTGAACTTCCATAAGCATAGAAATTACAGTGGATGGGTATCCACCAAATATATTTAAATCTTAATTGGTCCCTTTCTGAGATGATAGGAAACCAATTTATTCTCATTAAAACTACATGAAAGAAAAGAATCAAACCTTGATTCTGCCTTTTTGGAACTATACCACTGGGTAACCAAATTGTAGATGAGAGGAAGCATCTCCTTATACATAAAATTATTCAAGCAAATGCATAAAAATAGTGGATAGGGCTTCCCTGGTGGCGCAGTGGTTGGGAGTCTGCCTGCCGATGCAGGGGACACGGGTTCGTGCCCCGGTCCGGGAGGATCCCACATGCCGTGGGGCGGCTGGGCCCGTGAGCTATGGCCTGCGCGTCCGGAGCCTGTGCTCTGCAACGGGAGAGGCCACGGCAGTGAGAGGCCCGCGTACCACGCAAAAAAAAAAAAACAAATAGTGGATAGAACTCGAGTGTTACCATTTTGGAATCTCTAATAAAACAATGGATTGATGTGTTAAGCATCAGTGTGTCTCCTGAAAAAAGAGCACAGCACCACCGATAGTCTTGCCAAAGACATCAAAGCTGAGTGTGACCAAGGGTTCTGCTCCCCACAATACAGAAAAGAGAGCCTGAAAAGCTGCACCATGAATATGCAATTAGCAGCTCCACCCTGGAGCAAACTCAAGAAGAAAAGATACATTTTAAGTAAGACAAAAGGGAGAGTTTGGTGGGGGGAGGATAAAGGGATGACTTGATTAAAATGGAGTTTTAAAAAAAATCAAGTTGAAAATTGATGACTACAGTGCACACTTAAGTGATAAACCATAAAGAAAAATAAGGAAAGGATTACTATAGAAGTCAGTGCAGTGTTTACTTTTGGAGGGAGACAGAACAGAGCTTCTTTTGGAGGGAGAGGCTTCTATTGAATGTTTCAAAGAATGTTTTATTCTTTGATGTGGGTGGTGGTTAAAATAATATTTGCTTTATAATAATTTTGTGTGATTTCCTGTAGTTTTATTTTAAAATAAAAGTTTAAAAAATGCCTAATAGAGTTCTTGGCCCTTAGTAAACACTCAATAAAGGGTGGCTATAAAAGAATACAAAATAAATGGGCCTCCCTGGTGGCGCAGTGGTTGAGAGTCCGCCTGCCGATGCAGGGGATACGGGTTCGTGCCCCGGTCTGGGAGGATCCCATGTGCCGCGGAGCGGCTGGGCCCGTGAGCCATGGCTGCTGAGCCTGCGCGTCCGGAGCCTGTGCTCCGCAGCGGGAGAGGCCACAACAGTGAGAGGCCCGCATACCACAAAAAAAAAAAAAAAAAAAAAAAAAAAAAAAAAAAAAAAAAAAAAAAAAAAAGAATACAAAATAAAAGATAGGACTGCATTTAGAACAATTCCTTCCAAATTGTGTTTTTTTGTTGTTGTTGTTTTTTAAGTGATGGTAAAGCTCCAGCTCTCAGTGGCATGCTCCCTTTAATGTATGTACAGCTACAAAATCCTCCTGCCTTTATGAATGTGTTTATGGCCTTGACAGTGAAATGCTAAGTTTGCTTATGCTTTTTGAACTCCTCAGCTTGAGCAAACACCAAGATAGACAAAAGAGGTTGCAAGGAGAAAGGCGTTGATCTTTTGCTGGGGATCCTCTTTGGGATCTTCCTTGCAAGGCCATTAACTCATTTGCCTATTGTTCAATGCTGTATCAGTTTAGCTTGTGTTCACACCATGGAGAAAACTGGAGGTTGAGGTCTATTGTTCAATTCCAAATGTACGTGGTGAAACAATGAGTCCCAGTCCTAGCCCACTCTTTCTTATTGACTGCAGAAGTAAGTCTGTGTGACATAGAGAACAATTAATGCTCTTCTTAGCAGGATTTGTGTCTTCAGGTGGCTCCACCTCTTCCCTTCCCAAACTCAGTGGCATGCTTGTTTAAAGGGCTATTTTGTCCTCAGCCTGCAATTTTCTAGCTACAAATGGGTGTGTAGTTGCTATCCAAGGTGAGCTGCAGTTAGCATTAGAAAGACGCCTTCTCCTCACTTGGGTCCAAGATTCTTTCTTATGCAGCACCTGTCTTGGAACTCTCTCTGCTTACATGCCAAATATTGGCACAGTGGTCTGTGTCTGAGGGTCCAAATGGAGTTCTTCCATCTGTGAAGAACTGCTAAAATATCTGAATTTGTACATCCCCGAAAAGACACTCCCTCCAAAGGCACATTCTCTCCACCTAAAGACATTTGCAAACTCATTTAGATTTCTTGAAGAAGCCATCCCTGCCCACTCCAGCGAAAAGTGATTTCTTCTGTTTTCCATTCCTAGAGTACTTAATTTCTACATCTTGCATTTGTCACATACCATTTATTTCCTGATACCATTAGCTATCATGCTAGCATTATAGCATCTTTCCACTCTAGTACTCTATTGAGTCCATTCCCATTTTCGAATTTTTCCTGTGAATAATAATAATGGTTAAGATAATAACTCACATTTATGGACTGCTTAATGTAAATCAGGCACTGTCTAATGGTTTTAATGCAACAACTCTACAGGGTAGATGTATCTCTACCTCCATTTAGAATGAAGTAGACCAAGTCTTTTGATATCCAAGGTTCCAAACCTATTTAGAGGCAAAACAGGGATTTTAACACAGGTAATCCTATTGCAAATATCCTTAATAATGTCTTGTCTCAGATCAAAAGCCACAAGGAATATGTGTCTATTTCATTTAATTCACAATTTTCATAGAGTACCTGCTATGTTGATTTTTGCCTGGCCTGAAGTTGCTGTTTAATATACTATATACTGTACATGTGTGTATAATATGTATATATACCCAATAAAGAAGGCAATAGACATATAGTTAGATAAATCTATCATAGCACTAGAAGTATTTTGTATGAGTTTGTCCAATTTATCTAGCACAGAGGGATACATAGTAGTTATTCAATGGACATTTTTCTCTTCTCAGAATTATGTCTATGCTTCCCATGATCCTTATTATAACTATTCATTTTATTCAGTCTTCCTCATTCAGATATATTATTTTAAAATCCGTATCTAAATGAGAGGTCCTGTATTTTATAATCTGTTCCCAAGTGCTTACACTAATAATAAGAATCTTTGGTAGAAATTTTCAGATACAAGCTTGGAAATCTGTGGGGAAAACTTTTCATGTATTCTCTAATGAGAATAGATAACCAGTCCTCTTTCAGCAACTCATTGAACTAGACAAAAAAATCAGTAAAGACAGAGATGAGCTGAAAAATGGCATCAACGCCTTGACCTAATTAATATTTATGGGACATACACTCAACAACTGCATGCTACTCTTTCTTCCTCTTCTATATATAAAGAGTGAAAATTTGCTTTTTTAAAAAGTCAAGTATCAATTGGCTATAATTTTAATAAAAAGCCCAGATAAGAGTGTTGGCCTAGGGTGAAAATTAAAGTTTTTAAAAGTCAAGATTCTGGACCCTTAACCATTCTGCATAACAAGAGCTAATGACTTCTTGTTCTGAATCCTAACCTGTACATGGGGAGGCAACAGTCGATCCACGTTAGACTGGTCAAAGAATAAGATACAATTCATAGTAAAGAGAAATCATAGGAAGAGGCAAGGTCATTACCCCAACATTAAAAGTATGGGTCAGAGTGAGGTGTACTGGTCCCAGGGTAATAATGTTTATTTCCTTTGCATTGGTATTTTTAAGAAAATGTTTGAGTTCCCCCAGAATTGTGAGGGCTTGTACAATATTTTAATGAGGTTCTCACTTTCCTGAACATAACTGAATGAGCCAAATAGCTTTATGTTAAAAAACTTGTCCTGTTTTAAATGTTAATAAATATACCAAGTGATTCTACTCTAGGCTGTACACAGCCCTTATGATTCTCTGGTCTCTTGCAGCAGAAAGGGTCTCAGCCTCAAGGGTCTCTGCATTTTTCCCACCACTTTGTTTGATAAAGTGCAAAAAGGATCTGGAACCAGGCTATGAGAAACAAAGACCATCTGCCTGAGACTTGTGAAGATCTGCTGAAGGAATGTCTGGATTTCCAGAAGCAGCATCTGATTGTCTCTCTGGCCTCTGCTTCTTACTTGTTCTGTGATAAAAGAATAGAATGAAGGAGACGCAAGAGGGAAGAGATATGGGAACATATGTATATGTATAACTGATTCACTTTGTTATAAAGCAGAAACTAACACACCACTGTAAAGCAATTATACTCCAATAAAGATGTAAAAAAAAAAAAAGAATAGAATGAGATGTGCTCAGGGACCCTTGGGTAACTGGGAAGATTGTTCAAAACTATGCTGATCCTGTGATACCATTATGCCCTCATATCAAATGAGTGATCTGAAGTTCAGAAGGCTAAACTCTACTGAGGCGTGGCCATCCTCAGCAGGATCAAGTCTATTGGATTCGGCAACGTATTTGGCACACTTAGCATCCCCGTGCATTTTAAACCTATTGTGCTTTCCTTACCATTAGAATTCATAGCCTTGTGGAAATTACTCTGTATCTTGGGTAGTGCTCGGTTCACTGATCAGATCCATTCATTTTCTGCCTTTATTTCACCTCATATTTTATTACTGTTTCAGTTCTGTTGAGCAGGTCTGTACTACCCAGGCATCTTACAACACCTTAAGTAGCTTCTTAGCCTGGGAAGTGTCATTGTTGTTGGTTTAATAATCATAATGAACCACCACTTCCAGCTGCCTTGTATACATATATTCGTTAGTTTCAAAACTAATACCTCAACCCCTAGCTTCTGAAAGGAGCTAATTTAATCTGCCCAGCCACGCGCTAGCAAAAGACTATCCTAGTAAGTATCAACGATGCAGCCCTCTGCCTGCTGTTCCTCTACTGAAGTAGACCAAGGACTCTCAAGGAACTCATATTAGGGACCTGGAGGGCTGTAGCTTTGCTTCTTCCTGATGGTGTCACAGTCAGTACTCCCACGGAGCAGTGCTGATAGAGAAAGTTGTAGAGCCCACTCAGAAGGGTCTGATACATAAGCGGATCCAGAGCAGGGTGCCCCAGCCAGCTCTCTTTCTCTGGGAGATTCTGAGCCCTCGTTTTAGTTCACATGTTTCAGCAATAACTCTCCTCTTTGAAACAGCTGACCTTCTGAGCTGGAATTTCTAACCTTGCCTCTATTGAAACCAGCAGTGTTGGCTTCCATCTGGTCTCCATCCCTATACCTCATAATTCCTTGGGTTCAGGGTACCTCAGGAACACTGCTCTGTTCCCAGCCTCTCACTTGGTCTGTATTTAGAACCTTGGGCTCTGGCTAGCAGAGACTTTTCCTGAATTCTAGAATCTAGATTTCTACCACCCTTGCTTGAGCCCCTTTGTGGCCCCGCTTGATTAACTGATCACTGCAGAAAGCAGTGAATGATTTCTGCAAAGCCCAGGATTATAGGCAGTTGATGAATATTACACAGGCCAGAGGAGCACAGCCTTTAAGGCAGAAACAATGCACTATTACCTGAGTCTGTTGATAGAATAGGAAATCCTTCAGAACAAGAACTATGTGTTATTTAGCTTATTTAGCTCCTTACCCACCATGAGCTCTAAATGAATGTTGGATGAATAAAGGAATACAATAATATACCTGCATACAGCACATCGTGGTCTCAGTCTTCAAGAAGCTTACAATCCTTAAGTGTTTCTTTCCAGAATCTAACATATTACTGTGTAGATAGTATGCATTTAAATGTTATTAAAACCCTGTCTTATAACAAAATACTTGGAAGCATCTTTCAACTTCTTCAGCTAGAAATGACTGTGGGTAAGGCAAAATCTTACCTCTACCCCGCCACCTACGTGTGGTTATTTAAACTTATTTCCCTCATCCCTACAATACAGCCGAGTCTCCATCTCAACAGTATGCTGGAAGGATCAATTAAGATAATATGCACAAAGCAGCAAATACAGTGTCTGGGACATAACATGCCTTCTGGAATTTTCCTTTGTTTCCCTCATAAATGTTAACTTTCTGGGTGTTAGTCTGAGAATGCTCCTGAAAGAAGCTAGAAAAAAATTCTCTTCTGATTTACGTTAGTGATTTCCATGTTGGGAAGGACCTATGAGAATCATCTAAGGAACATTTCCAAGCCACCCAGCTTCCAGCCGCCCCCCACCCCCCAATACCACTGTAATGTGTAGATGGCAAAATATTTCCAAGGGGTTTTGATACCCTTAATCACTTCATTGAATATCCATACTTTCTTGTCTTTCTTTCAACAGTTTTCATTCTTAGCTGAACATTAGAATCCATTGGGGAAAATCACAACCTCTGGTGGATTTTTAGGGCTATCTGGTAATCTTACAATACTCTGCTATTCCATTTATTCTCTACTTTCAAAGACAAATACTTCAATTCTCCTTTGTGCTCGAATGTCCAATAGGTACCTCGAAATTATCACGCCCAAAAATGAACTCCTGATTTATCTCCCTCTTATAATCTACGCCACTGCAGTACCTGGCAGCTCTGTCCTTCTAATTACATGGATTAGAAAACCTGGAGCCATCAATGACTCCTCTCTACACTTCTCTCTCCTCTCACACACCATATCCAATCCATCGGCAGATCCTGTTGACCATTAAATAGATCCTGGTTTCAGCCACTTCTTACTACTTCCACTGGTAGAAACTCAGTCCAAGAATCATCTTTCGTGTGGCTGGTTGCAAAAACTTGCCCTTATCCCTTCCTACAACCTTGCTTCTCTTCAATTTCCTCAGGGCAGCCAAAATGAGCTATTTAAGAGAGAAGCCAGGCCATATCATTCTCCTACTCAAAATTGTTCAGTGACCTCTTGTCTCAGTGAAAGCAAAAGCCAGATTTCTTACAGTGACCCCAAAGGCTCTCACTGATCTGACCGCTTTGCTGTCACTACCTCCGAGCCATCATTTCCCATCATTCCGCCTCTGCTCTGCTCGTACTTCCGCAGCCTCACCAATCCTTAAACAGGACCCAAGATTCCCTGCTGTTTCCTTTACACAGAGCACACTTTTTCTAAAACCCATAGAGCTCACTGTTAACTTCCTTCCAGTCTCTGTCAAATGCTGTGAGGCCAAGAGGATCTTTCCTATCTTCCCTAAAATAGCATCCCTGTTACTCTCTCTGTTACTTACTCTGATTCATTATTTTGATTTAAAAAACCCATCACCATCTGCAATGTATTTATTTATTTGTTTATGTACTTATGACCTCTCTTCTCCTGGTCTAACAAACCGCACACCTCGAGGCCTTTGTCTATTTTGTTCACTTCCATGCCCTAGGTACCCAGCATAAGGTCTGCCACTTACAAAGAATGTAATAAATATATATTATGGTACACAAATGCTCTGATCTCTCCAGTGGGATCCAGCGTCCTGGAGCTTAGATTTTTCTGGCCTAGAACCATTTGTCTGGGGCAAAGAGGTTCAAATTAGAGCCAGTTCACTGACCAAGCTCACTGTCTTGATGGTCAGAGATTGATGACTGTATCATTAACACAGAATCATCAGGTTATTTTGTAACAAAATAGTCTCAAGATCTTGTTTATTACTTTCTCAGATTTATCTTCCAATTAAAGACTATTCAGTTAAGACCTCTAGATGTATCTACCCACACTTGCTTTTCACCTCCGGGCTGCTTTGAAACTCAATTCCCTCTCCTGCCTGACAAAGCTTAATTTATTAAACCTTTGATACTCGGCCCAAAATGTCCATTTTATAACCAAACTTTCTAGATGATTATGGCTAGATTTACAACCAGATCCTTACTATATATTTCACTGTCTTATAGTAGTATTTGCCTGGCCTTTTAAAATGTGCAGCTTTTAAGGGGTGTGTGTGTGTGTATACGAGAGAGAGAGAGAGAGAAACTGAGACTGTCTTCCTAGAGTCCTTCGACGATTTACACTAAATAACTTAAAAATTGAAAACACAATCTATGAACTTCCCTATTATTTTTGTCTCTGACACCATCTTATAACACAAATTTTATAACAGCCATATATTTTTCACTTATGTGATTAAAATTTTTGAACACCAAGTCTCCTCAGTCCCTTTCCAAATACAATGTAATATACCATAAGTTAAATAAGATAGTTGTTCTGTTGTGTTTGCAGGTATTTTCAAGTTCTCGGTTACAATTACTGGCCTAGTTGCTATTTCAATTGCTACTGTAATGTCTTTGCAAACACCCTCTTGGAAAACAAAATTTTCTAGAAAGAATATAACTCCCAATCATATTTGAAGGAGGAATAAAGACAGATAAATAATAAATCTGTGTGTATCACAAATGGGTAGCAGTTTGTTTTCCTTTACCATCAATATGAAATTCATTTTTTCTACTACCTGGAAGTTATGGATAATTGTAAAGACATTTTGCCCAGATCCAAGTAATAAGAATTTACTATAGATTGTGAATCAAGGAAATACACATAAATTAAACATAATGCAACAAAGTCATGGAGCTTAAATCTTAATAAACAGGTATCAATCCAGGATTCCGATAGCATCTATAAATGCATCTCTAGATGTGAAACGTAATAATATGTAATGCTTCCCACTGCTTTATAAAAACTTTCAATTAAAAAAAATTAAATGACCTTGGTATTTTTACTGTGGTATGGCTCGTGCTCTAATTAATAAAAAATACATTTGCATTTTATTTTTCCAAATGAAATATATAGCAACCAATTTCACACATAAGAGTTATTTTACTTGTGAATGGTTATATCCATATTCATCTTATCTTTTAAAACAATGTTGAGTGAAAACACTGAGTCAATATAAATGCAAACTGTAAATGTGTTCCAAAAGAAAAATACTATTTGTACTAAATGCACGTGCAACTGTTTCAACACAAATGCAAATCACCCTTAATTCACAATGCCACTCTTTAACCAATATAATGCACAATCAATTTTAAGTACCAAGCAGAATGCTTTATAATGATGCTCTAGGGAAGACGCACAATTTTTCATTTCATCATCAACACAGTTAAGTTGTATCACCAAATAATCTATGAACCTCTGATTAACCAGATGCCATTTTCCACCCTCTGCTCCAGATTAAAATGCAGTGATGTGTTCAAAGAGTACTAAAAAAAAATTTGATAAACCTTTTTCTTTTTCCTCCAGATAGCCACCCCAGACCCCCATGTAGAGGGGAAATGAAGCAAGGCAAGCATTTAAGTACATAACTTTTGGAAAAGCAAATTAGAATAGAAAACCTATCTGTTCCACTTTTCGTAAGGTTCATCTGAACACAGTGTAATGGATACCAGTGCCTCTGCCAGTCCCTACATCATATCCTCTACAGTTTTACTCTTAAGCTTTGAATGTCTGTATCTCTATGCTGATAACCCTCATCTCTCAGTGTAAGTCTGGCCTAGCCCCATGTGACACTGGAAGGAATGGGCAGCTGAAGTCCCATAGTTAAATAGAACTTTGACTTGGTTCTTTGTCTGATAGTCTAACACACAGTTGTGTCTGGAATGTAATTGGTATCGGCTCTAAATCACAACCTTCTCTAAGCCGTGCTTTATTTACCTATCTGGATTTCCAGTCCCTTGATCTGCCTTCCTAGTTGGAGTCCCATCAGCCGCTTTCCCATTGGGGACATATTCTACCTCCTCCATTTCCTTTCATTGTGAATGGACTTCTCTCCAAACGACAGTGCCAGTCAGGGTCTTCTTAACTGAAACCCACCTTCCCTTCCTTGCCTGGCCCACCTGCTGTTAGACCTTCCTTGAGGTTGATCTCGGGGCCCCTTCCAACACCTGGCCTGGCCAAACACACTGGACAAAGTGGTGTGGAGCGCTCATTTCCTTTCCTCTGATGAGAGCCTCTGCAGCCTGGGTAGTCGGCCACTCAGCGCTGCCCCGTCTTGCACTCTCCCACCATCCTCTTGGCTAAGGGGCTAGCCTGCCTCGAGGCTCCACCCATTGCTGTGCAGAAACCCTGCTTCCCTGCCAGATGGCTCAGTCAGGTAGATGTGCTAGAGCAAATCAAATCACTGGCCAGGGTTGGGATGCTTTTGCTGCACTTCTTAAAGCTCTATTTATTTATTGTATTCGTTGTAATGCTATCCCTCCCTATCAGAAAATGAAAACCCGAGTAGATGCCTCTCACATATGAAGGCGATGCCGGATATGCCCTTTGAGCTTATTTTCCATTAGCACAGAGGACCTCCTCTTCCCACTCCTCCCCCTCCCTCCAACACCCGCATGTGGTTTGCGTGCATGGTAACTGCTCTGGCTCTGTTTTGTTGAAAGAGAGTGAGGTCATCTGGACCGCGGAAGGCAGGAGCCACCACCTGCCCCTAATGCTAAAAACGCTGAGTTAACTGAACCTCGGACCAAATTTATTCCACATCACTGAGAAGGAAAATCTCTTTAAATGAAAATATTTAAGCATCTACTTTGAGTGGACAGATTTCTAGAATTATTACATTGTTCTCTTCTTTCTTACACTGGGGATTTTAAATATGTTGACTTTGGTCAACATTCAGAACCTCCATTTCTGTGCTATGCCCCCAGAGACTGTTAGCATAGATTTTGGCTCCTGAAATAGGTGTCCTCACACTGTCTGGCTCTGTAAATCCCTTTATCTGCTTTATGGTTTTGCCATCTATCCCTTTGCATGTTTTGCCTTTGCTGATTGCTAGCAGCATTTCCTCTTTTAATCTGTTTAGACCTGGGAGATGAGCTAGCCTTGTTTGGTAGAATAGGTCATAACATAAAAATACATTGGTTCTGGCTGAGTGCCTGAGGACATCTCTTGAGAATGTATACGTGAGCTTTTAGGGAGAATAATTTTTGAAATATTATGGCCTTACTTTCTTGCTCATAGCTGCAACTCTACCCAGTTGACGTGTCCCTGCAAATACTCTGAGAATACATAAGAGCTAGAAAAACATTGCTATTTGTTCCAAATAACTTCATGGCATATCTACGTTGTCACAGAAATAGTAAGACAGAACTCACACAGGTGCACTTTTCCTGTCATAAACTCCAACGTATTTTCTCTGCGAGATAATCTAACGCACATAGGTATGCTTAAAGGGATCTGGGTATGTATAGCATTCACCTTAGAGTTTTTGCTGCATTGTGATTTGTGTTCACATTTTTTTTTTTCTTTTCGGAATAAACCAAGTAGCTGCTGTTTTGTACCCTAAAGTTTCTCATCCGTGAAATACTCCTCAAAGACACACCTCTCGGGCTTCCCTTGTGGTGCAGGGGTTAAGAATCTGCCTGCCAATGCAGGGGACACCGGTTCGAGCCCTGGTCTGGGAAGATCCCACGTGCTGCTGAGCAACAAAGCCCATGTGCCACAACTACTGAGCTCTCGCAAGCCGCAACTACTAAAGCCCACGCACCACCTAGAGCCCGTACTCCGCAACAAGAGAAGCCGCCGCAATGAGAAGCCCACACGCTGCAACGAAGAGCAGCCCCCTCTTGCTGCAACTGGAGAAAGCCCTGCGCAGCAACGAAAACCCAATGCAGCCATAAATAAATAAATTTATTAGAAAAAAATAAAAAGGACACATCTCTCTCTTTTTTTCTGTCAGTCCTTTCCATTCCATAAAAATAAATAATTAAAATGATCTTCCGTGCTTAAGTGCTCAGCCTCTTGCTTCTTAAAAAACTCTCCTGGTGGAAGATTCTAAATGACAGTAGGAGGTCAAATTAGCCAGCCTGACTGCTCAAGGTAAAGAGGGGAGTGAGAAAAGCTTTGCGACTCTCCCGCACATTCATTTATGGCATAAGAATCACCAACCGTGAGAAAGGCTTGCCTTTGATTGTTGAAATGGAAGTCAAGAAGCCTTTTTGCGGAATGGTCTGGGATCATGTGTAAAACATGAAAGACTGAATACCCAGCCTCAAAGATTCACAGGAAGTTATCTCCTGGGCTAGGCTGGTGGCTCGTTATCACCACTCACATACACTGGGACTAAAAGGACCCTCATTCAGTATGTTCAGGTCAACCTCCTCAGGAGGTGAGAGAACAGAAGTCCATTGTACTGGGGACCAGAAATGATTTCACCGAGCTGTAAAGTGTCCTGTTGTAAATCGTGAACAGTTTCAAGGGGCAGGCCATTTGATCTAGCAGCACTCTCGCGATGCTGGAGACTTCTTTTCTTTGGGGGCATTAAAAATGGAATATAAAACCTGAGTGTTTTTTTTTTTTTAAATAAAACAGAGGAGTTGGGTGCTATTGTTAAAGAAAGCCTTAGTCAATCCTTTCTCCAAACCTGGCCAGTGTACTCGGAGGTAAATGGGGAATTCTTGCAGGATGCACATATTTGGAAGGAAGGAAGAAAGGAAGGAGTCAAAGCTCTGCAGAAGGAAAAAGAAAAACCACGACGTTCTATTTGCTCTCATGACCAGTCTCCTCTCCTCTCCACAATCTCTGGAGGGTGCTTCGTTCTCAGCATGGTAGGGAGAAGGGACATGAATACAGTGAGATGTAGCCCAAGAATCCCCTCCCAGGGAAGCTGTAAAGGGGTACGAGGCCTCAGGGAGTAGGATGACCTGCCCTACAGCGTGCTGAGCCTCCCTACGTGACTTCTTCGTTCTGTCTCCAGCATCTAGCGTACTGCTTGCCTGGTCAGTCTGGTGCCTGCCTGCCTATACGACAAGTAGAAGGCTTCATCGCTGTCCTCTTCCTCGACATTCTCACCCCGCCACAACTACCGCTCTTACGCCGGGTTTGCAATGAAAGTGCAATTTCACAAATGCGTGCTGACTGCTCTAGTCTGTGTTTACTCAAAGCAGAAGCTTGGAAGTTTCCTTCTCCCTTCCCAGGCTCCACGATGGCTTCACAAGTCTCCTCTCCCAGAATTCTCCTTTAATTTGATATAAAGCCTTGTCCTATAATGCACTCATCCTGCTTTATTATGAGTTTAAATTTTTCCATTAGTAAAATAACAAAATGTAATGCAAGGGAACCACTATTCACACTGTGGTGTGTTTCCTTCCAGTCATTTTTTTTCCCCAAAATGCACTTATCCTTGACCCTGCAGATGTGGTAAATATTTTATTATCCATTACCCTTTTACTCTGATCCTTTTTGATGAAGGCTCTATTTGCATCACTGTGTCTTCCTTGTATTTTGAGTTA
This sequence comes from Hyperoodon ampullatus, assembly GCF_949752795.1. Lineage (NCBI taxonomy): Eukaryota > Metazoa > Chordata > Mammalia > Artiodactyla > Ziphiidae > Hyperoodon > Hyperoodon ampullatus. Next base: position 111,019,451 of record NC_136921.1, read on the forward strand.
CTGGGGTTAGCGTACCATAAGTAGAGTAGATAAAGACTTTGAAATCAGACAGGCAGGTTTAAACTCTGGCCTTAATAAGTAAGGTGGGTGAGTTGCGCAACTAAGTCTTCCTGACTTACTTTCTCCATCCAAATGCAATTACAATAACATATATTTCATATGATTGTTTTGAACATCATCATTAGGGCGATGTGTACTGTCCAGCCAGCTGCCTAATGCAGAGCAGACATAATAAATGTCATCCCCTTTCCTTATGTCTAGAGGATAGGGCTAAAACTGTTATACTTACTTAGGGTAAGTGTATATACTTAATATATATGTATAGCATTTATATTAAATTATCTATTGAGATATTTTACTGTATACGCAAGCACAGGACAATAAATCAGTTATATTTTATAAGGATTTCTGTGAATTGTATTTAAATCTACATATCAAATAATTATTATTCTTTATCATGGCTCACAAAGGAATTTTTTCATAACCTTATTCCCATTTTTCTAGCCATTTAACTGAATTTAAGATCAGTACCCTCAAAATCATACCAAATAATAATAAAATTCTCATTTTTACTAAATGTATGTGTTTTTGGATGAGAATAATTTAATTTTCTTTAAAAGGTTCATCATAACCAGTTGTTCATTAACATGGGGACAAGCAGTTCCTGGAGTCTGATGAGTGTTCTTTAACAGCACACAGAAGATCATCCATCAATTTGGCAAGCATTTATTGATTGTCAAGTATAACAAAACACAGGGCTAGGTATTGCGGACAAATACAAAATAGCAGGCAGACATCTTTGCAGAAAGACCTGATTAAAAAACAAATAGGTAAGCAGTTCAGTTCACTTGTTTCCCAAAAGGTCTTTACTTATCTTAACAATTGTAGGCGTTTATAATAAAAGCAGCTCAGGCCGTGAAGTAAGCAAAGCTTCATACTCCCTGCTTTACCACTTAAGAGTAGCATTTCTGTAAGCAAGTCACCAATCATCTCAGCAGCATCCCTCATCAGCAAAATGAGCTTAAGATAATAGATACCCACATGCCTAATAAAGTTCTTGGCATTAAGTAAGTTGCTGCTACTTAATTCATTTTTTCTCATTTTTTTCTATTGATTACACCTACTTATAGAGTTTTTATGAAGATCAACTGAGAAAGCCTATCTAAATGCCTGTGTACATAGAGCTTGGAATCTACTAAGAACTCAATGTTAATTCAGTTCCCTGATCTTTAAGTCCCTAAAGAGACATGTCCCTTGCCAATCTGTATTTTTAAGGATTATCCATTAATATCACTTTTCATGTGTGAACTTATGTTTACATGTTGGCATTGAGGAAAGCAAACTATAACATTAATGGATTGTTTGTTAGTTTCTGTATTTGAATACAAAGGAAGTAATGCACTGCACATTGACTTTTGTGGAAATGTTACTGGATTCTTTAATAATGCTTCTAGTTCTTCTGACTCTGATGCTGTTTTGAACATGTCCCAGATTTGTCCACATGGAAGGGTTTAATGAGTGTGTATTCAAAATATCTGATTATCTACTGGTTTGAATAGACAGAAAGTTTCTTATAGTTCAAGTAGGTAAGAATTTTCAGGTTTGGCTACTTATTCTTCTATTGGTGATGTATATAGTTCACAGTTGCATTTAGAAATTTTCCCATTTACCAAATGGCATCCAATTAAGCAATATTTTTGATCCATGGAAGCCCTGCTAACCAAATGAATACCAGAACAGTAACTATAGGCAAATCTACATGAGTTTCATCTTTGTTCTATTTGTTTCAACTGCATGGTCATTTGTTTGGTCTCAGCATTTATCCCCTGTTTGTTATTTGCTAATTGCAGACACATAGAATTGCTCATTGCAAATTTCTAGACTCACATATTAATTAATACATTTAGAGGGCCTACTATGTGACAGACCCTGGGAACACAGATTTGAATAAGATAGTTCTTCATCTCAGGGACCTGTCACGCCCTCTGCCTGGAATTGCTGTCACCCTTATTAGTAACCTCGAGAACCCCTGGGCATCCTCATTTAGGTCAGGCTTTCTCACATTTCTAATGTAGAACAAGGCATACAATGGTAACGAAAGGCATTTCTTTCACATTGCCGGGGTTTAGGGGAAGGTGCCTGCCTGGTCCAGGTCAGGTAAACATGGCAGGCTGACCTCTGTACCCACTAAGTACTTGAATGTGAATGCCAGTCCCAGGCAGAGGCCTCTATTCCAAACAATGTTGCACAGTATTTACAAGCAATTGCCACAGACTTTTCTCCCTGTACATGCTCTTGTCTTCCACCATCTTGGATTGCTGGTTTCATAGGACTTAGCTTTGGTACTGATATCATGAAGGATATTTTCAGTAATTCTGATCACAATCTTTGGCTCATAAAATGGGTGATTTTTGAAGTTTCTCTCTGTTCAGATTTTGGAATCCCTCACAAACTCCTGGAATAATTCCTTTTTCCTAATCCTAGCTGATGAATTCAAACTATAGGATAGTTTCCAACCTCCCTTTCAGAAGAGGTAGGTTGGAGAAAAGAAAAAGGAAGCTGAGGGTGAAGAATGTGGAAATGAGAGAAGGTTATCCCTGAGTAGAGATTTTAGGTATAAGTCAAAGATGTAAATGGGGGAAGATGTTACATATCTATGAAGCATATCTAAATTGGATGGGCAATTAGTGGGGTTTATTTTAAGAATCATTGGCTAAAGTCTAAGATAGAACATCTTAAAAACAATTTGCAGTCATGTTCTTGACCCAGAATCAATTTAAACCTTTGCCTTATTTTCATTTATACATAGATGATAGAAGGAAATGTTGCCTAAGAAACCACATCTCACTTGAGTTGTTTACCTTCTTGTCCCTTTCACATTGTCTTAACCTCAGGAGACTTTCCTTGCCTTTTGTGGACATGCAAGCAGAAACCCATTGGGGTGACTACAGTCTGAAGAAGGAAGCTTTTGCACTCCGGAGGAAGAGAGAAAGATGAAACTCTGCAGGTGAGAAGTAAGAAAATCTAGTAGGAGACAATTATTACAATGTGAGTAAGAAATAATGAAGAAATGCTGGACTGAGACAGTAACAATGTGGTAAGAGAGATGGGATGCATTTGAGAGTGATTAAGACAGTGGAATTGGCAGAACTCAGAGATGACTGGATGTAGAGGGTAAAGGGAAGGAGGAGTTGAGAAGGGCATTTCAATTCTACCAACCCAGCTAAGGAATAGAGAATGCAAAAAGGGAGGAGAAAATAAGTTTAATTTGGGGCACACTGACAAAGAGAGATGTGTCACAGGCAGAGAGAGGCATGAGTCTGGAGCCCAGGAGAAGGCATGGCCAGAGATAGAGTCAGTAGCGCTGACTCTGATAGTTCAATCCTTGAGAGGAGGTAACGTGTAAACGTGTAGACAATTTGTAGGGAGGAAAAAGAGCAAAGTTGAGGATGGATGGTGGCTGTAGACAATATATTTCATAAGAAAGCAGAGGTAGGAAAATGAGGATGAAAGATCTGAGTCATTGTAGAATCAGAAAAGATTATGCCACAGAAGCTGAGGGAAGACAGAGTTTTGAGGAGTGAGACATCAACTGAAGTTTGGGAAATGCTCAATATCTTCAGAAACTTTAAGTAATTGTGACTTGAAGGAGTTTTAAGAGAGTTATGGAGCAGAAGACAGACAATGAGCCAAAGGATGCCTGGAAAGTGGAGTAGTCGCCTCTTCACAGAATCTCGAAGGAGAATGAAATTCCATCTGAGTCAGCTAGCTATAAGGAAGGCAGGTTCAAGGAAATTTGATATCTTTGGCATGAGAGTGGAGGATATATAGATAGGAGAGTTTTGACGGGGCAGAAGATGAATGATGAAGATGGTTTAGAGATTCCAAAGCAAGTTGACTTGCTAAACAAGAGAGAGAGAGAGAGAGAGAGAGAGAGAGAGAGAAAAGTTGGAGAAATCTCCCAGGATAACAGGAACAGTGAGAGAGAAAGAGGTCTATAAGCTAAGTACCCGAGACCACAGTGGAAATCCAGAAGACACTTAGAACATAGCTTCTCAAACTTTAAGGATAATAAGAATTACCAAGAGGGACTTCCCTGGAGGTCCAGTGGTTAAGACTTTACCTTCCAGTGCAGGGGGCGTGGGTTTGATCACTGGTCGGGGAGCTAAGATCCCACATACCTCGTGGCCAAAAAAAAAAAAACAGAAAACAAAAGCAATATTGTAACAAATTCAATGAAGACTTTAAAAATGGTCCACATCAAAAAAAATCTTTAAAAAAAAAGAATTACCAAGAGATTTTGTTTATATGAATATTCTGATTCACTATGCCCGGGTTGGACCTAAGATTCTACATTTTGAACAAGCTGTCAGGTAGTGCCAATACTACTGGTTCTCTGACTAAACTTTGAGAAATAATGACATAGAGGAACGCAGACTCAGGCAAATGGGCTTTGGGGTGTAATCAGAATACGTGCAAAATAAGGACATAGTTTGATGAAAGACAGAAAACATGTTGGTTAAACATGGCAAAGAGGAACAACAAGAATGCATTTTATGAATAGTTCATGTATTCATTAAGAATGTACTAAATTCTCAATTAATATGCATATGCCTCTCCTTGCAGAGCACAGAACGAGGCACGTTAAGTCCAGTCTCAGATAGTTTAAGGATATTATGATATGTACAAGAAAACATAAACAAAAAGGATGCTAATTAATACGCAGACATGTAAGTGCTTCAGAAATAAACAGTGGTCAAAACCTGTTAGAGAGGGCTTCCCTGGTGGCGCAGTGGTTGAGAGTCCGCCTGCCGATGCAGGGGACACGGGTTCGTGCCCCGGTCTGGGAAGATCCCACATGCCGCGGAGCGGCTGGGCCCGTGAGCCATGGCCACTGAGCCTGTGCTCCGGAGCCTGTGCTCCGCAAGGGGAGAGGCCACAACAGTGAGAGGCCCGCCTACCGCAAAAAAAAAATAAAATAAAAAATAAAAAAAAAACCTGTTAGAGGTGGTAGGTAGACAGCTCGAATATTTCTTTGAATTAATGTCTTTGGATCAAGACTTCATGAAAGATTTTCACCTTGCCACTCATTTTGAAACTAAATAAATATTGAGTGCATTATCATCCACCTTATCTATGTTCATCTTTAAAAGAAGACATGACACATGTGAAGTACCCATCAATTTGCAAATAGGAGAGGAGAAAATGAGGCTGCACCTTGAATGGAAGGGATCCTATCTCTTTAAACCTCTTTATAGTGGAGAGTCACATGAAGCATGGATTTGAAACTATTTGATCCAGACAGAAGAGACACAAAGAGCAAGTGTCATGAAGAGAGATACAATGTTAGACATTCAGAGATTACCTAGTGCTTTTTTAGGCATTTCCTCCTGCTTACAGAATCTGGGTACCCCTCGTCCTCACCACCACTTCCCCTTTGCTGTGCCTCCACTCTCTCAGCCAGTGGACAATGCATCCTGAGTGCCATTCTTATCTCCCTGTGGTGGTTGTGCACGTATCAGGTGCTCATAGCTGTCCAAGGACTCTGAAGCACAAAAATATTAGTAAGAGTTCAAGTTCAAGTTCAGTGTCTTTAGAAATTTTCTAGCTGATTTGGAAGAAAGGCATAAGCATAAAACTACAGTATAAATTTACCAGCATCACCCAAATAGTCTTCTTCAGAATAGTCTGCAGAAGAAATAGTCTTCCGTGAAATTCTTCTAGAAAATATAGACAAAAAGGAGTCTGATGCTGATAAGAGTTTGTAAAATACCATATATTAGAACTTCTTTTCTTCAATATAAATAGGAGAGCAGGCACATTTTAATTGTTCTGAGAATCACTGCAGTTATAAATCTGGTTAACTTGGTTTAAACCAAAGTTTCTGACGATTTGGTTTTGTTTTTATTTGTTTTTATTTTTTTGCGGTACGCGGGCCTCTCACTGTTGTGGCCTCCCTCGTTGCAGAGCACAGGCTCCGGACGCACAGGCTCAGCAGCCATGGCTCACAGGCCCAGCCGCTCCGCGGCATGTGGGATCTTCCCGGACCGGGGCATGAACCTGTGTCCCCTGCATCGGCAGGCGGACTCTCAACCACTGCACCACCAGGAAAGCCCTGGTTTTGTTTTTAAACCATTGGATTTTTTATATCATAAAAACTGTTCATATCTCAAGGACTTAGTATTCCTAAGAGGACAAATAAGGGAATATTACTGTAAAGATTAAAAGTCGGTTTAGTACAATTGCAATTAGGGAGATCACTTCAGAAATCTAGGGAAGGCGTCAATGAGGAGTTTGAGCTGGCATTGAATGATATGAGTATTTTGAGCATTGACAAAATAAGATATTCTGGGTTGGGATGCAAGTTGAGAGGATTAACAGAATAAATAAAAATGTAGAGGAGGAAACAGTTCAGAGTTCAGGTGTGTTTAAATGACAATGAGAAAATCAATATGCCTGGAGAGGAAGGTTTTGATTGAGTGAAAATCAATTTGGCAAGGCTGATTATAAAGACCCTTGCATTTTGGGTTAGGTTCTATGAAGATTGAAATATGCATTAATTGCATCCAGAGGGGAACAAATAGGGAATAGGTCTCTAGCATTCTGACCAAACCATTTTTTAAAATTTTATTTTATTTATTTATCTATTTATTTTTGGCTGTGTTGTGTCTTTGTTGCTGCGCGTGGGCTTCCTCTAGTTGTGGGGAGGAGGGGCTACTCTTCGTTGCGGTGCTCAGGCTTCTCATTGCAGTGGCTTCTCTTGTTGCGGAGCATGGGCTGTAGGTGCACAGCCTCAGTAGTTGTGGTTCGCGGGCTCTAGAGCACGGGCTCAGTAGCTGTGGCGCACGGACTTAGTTGCTCCACGGCATGTGGGATCTTCCTGGACCAGTGCTCGAACCTGTGTCCCCTGCATTGGCAGGTGGATTCTTTTTTTTTTTTTTTTTGCGGTATGTGGGCCTCTCACTGCTGTGGCCTCTCCCGCTGCGGAGCACAGGCTCCGGATGCGCAGGCTCAGCGGCCATGGCTTACGGGCCCAGCCACTCCGCGGCATGTGGTATCCTCCCGGACCGCGGCACGAACCCGTGTCCCCTGCATTGGCAGGCAGACTCTCCACCACTGCGCCACCAGGGAAGCCCCATTTTGTAATTTTTTTAAAATTTCATTGTTTCTGTTTTTGAAAATAACACAAGCACACAGTGAAAAATTCATAACATAAAAAAAATAAACAGAGGAAACTTAAAATCACTCATAACCCCATTGACCAGAAATAGTGCAGTTGACATTGGGGGTATCCTTTGCCAATTTTTCCTAAGTGTACACATGTTCACAGACTCATTTTACAAAAATCAGCTCACACTATGTTATAGTGGCTGTAAACTCAACTCCTAAGAGGCAAGTAAGTTAATATAAATGTGTGCAGCAGGGGCGAGTAGTGAGGTGTTAAAGATGCAGCCTTTCACACAGACACCATTACAAATTAAATATATGGAATGTTCTTTGCTTCCACGAAGAAATATACTAGCTCCTTAGACTGCACCCCTTTTATTTGAAACATACTGGCATATAGGTCCGTTTTTAATTTTACCACATTTGATGGAAATATAGATATAAGAAAAAAATATTTTTTAACTCTAACATTAGGAAAACAATAGATACATGGTACCTTGACTCTAGGTCTCAGTGTATGGGAGGCAAAGACAGACAGTGAAGGGTGCTGAATGCGAGAGCTCTCCTCCCTCTGAGGGTAAGGGTACCACTGGGCAGCGGCTATGCTGCTGAGCAGAGCAGAAATGGGGCTCAGAGTTGGCAGATCTTCATGGTTTTCAAGAGAAGACAGAAATCCAGTATTTATGTGATATTTTCTGAATTTTTTAAAAAATAGGAATTAATCATTTTAACAAGAGAGTCAGAATTCGATAGGGAAACAAAATACACTCAGCACTCTACAGTTGGTGTCTTTTGCTGATACAACCCACAAAACAAAACAAAACAGAACAACAGCAACAAAACTTCCTGGTTCTTTGCAGTTAGGGAGTGCTACTACCGTGCATCACCTCGGGCAGAAAGATCTTGAAGTCCCCGGGTAATGGGCATTTTTATTCACTAGACTTTTCCATCTTTAGATGCGACCTGGCACAATATTTACATGTGCATTAGCATATTATGAATCTTTCATTGTAAAAAGACTCATTTGGAAAGTGTAACATTTCAGAAATACGCTTACTGAATGTATATTTTGTTGATTTGAATAGGTATTTACCCACTGGAGGAAGATCTATTCCCAAGTGCCACTTAGATTATTTTAAAGAACTCCCTACTGAATATTGATGCAACTGTGTACCTTGCAGAAGTGGGAACAAAGCTGGCTGTGTGGAACCTTGGAATCACAGTGAGTAATTAGCACAATGTCTGTAATCAGGGAAAGGTTAGATTAAGAAAAAAGGAATATAAATGTCTGTGACACAGGAAAAGGAACAAGAGAGAGATCATCTGAAGAACAAGAACAAAAAGAACAGTTGAACTTTAAGTGTAAAAACCAACTCATAAAATATATACTGTATCTCTTCCACTTCAAATATAAACTTTTCTCTTACCTGAAAATGCCTATCCAGTTGATACCATACTTTCATCTATTTATATCATTAGTATTGCTTTTAAATAAATATACTTCAACTACTCCAGGTTGACAAAAAGAGAGCATTCATATTCAGTCAAGATTGCCTAAGCACAGAAAACACAAAATAAATTGAAATGTATGAAGTGCTATATAATTTTAGTAAATAGCAATGGTGGTGTAGACTAGCATAAAATTATGAAAGACAGAAATGTTCAACAAATGAAACTCTTTCAACAAAACTTCGTATTTGGTCATTGTAAATAGATGCAATTCCAATCCGGAAATAAGTACCTTTTATTGATTCTAATAATATGACTTTTTAAAAGTTTAATTGAAATATTAAAAAAATTGAACTATGGATCCATTGCCCTTAAGTGTCTCACTATTTAAAGAAACAGACAAATAAAACATATGTTTAAATCTTATAATTGACATCCAATTTTTCTGATTTCCCAGTTTGTATTTAATGTGTTTCATTTTCTTCAGATTGGAGATGTCGTTTTGTTCCCACATTGACAAGAACAATAACAGGTCAGGTTTTAAGGCACCTGTCAAGATGCAAGTTCTTATCCTTTATCGTGTCTTTTCCTGTTTAGAAGTAGTTTGAGAAACCTTAAACAATATCTGTCACAGTTTATATTTCATACCCAGGAATGATTTTAATCAGATGAGGTAGGGGGAATGCTTGTTTATGGTCCCAAGACTTTTTTTAAATACCAATATTTTACTGATCTCATTAGTTCTACCATTTAAACTTTGGACTCTTTACAATGCACAGCTTTATAAATTAGCCAACTAATCTTCACTAATGTCCAGGTTAATATTTGGGAATTTTTCCATGGTGACAGTAGATAGGGAAGCAATTGAACTTTTGACAGGAGAAAAGTGGAGAGAGCCTTTCATATTGCTGCATGGAATTGGTGGGTTTATCTATAAAATAGAGGTTAGGATGAATTATCTCTAAGGCATCCGTGGCTCTCCTCCTGGTAAGTAGATACAGGATGAAGTCTCTAGAAAGTCAAAGAACAGAATTAGAGCCACTCTACAATTACTTTTCTAATCCTTTCATTGCCTGTTTCACTACATACTTAATGTAGTAAAATTTCCATTACAGAAAGGAACAAAAACATATACTTACACGAGTAATTAGTTCTAATTCTAGACAGTATGAAATTGCATATAAAGGAGGATTTGATCTAGTCTTGAGTAGTCACACAATAATGTCACATAATAAATATCCCCAAGGAAGTGTTCTTTAAGTTAGATTCTGAAAGAACATCAGAAGTCAAGGGAAGCTGAGAGATGATCCAGCCCAAGGAAAGTAAAAAAAAGCTGCATGTGTGAAGATTTAGACCAATATGAGTCTTGGATGTCTAAGAAATGTGAATTAAACCAGTGCTGCTAGAGATCAGATAATGAACACAGGAATAGCAAAGATGTGGCTGGAGATGTGTGTAGGGGTGAATCAAGGAAACTCATTTGAGGCCATATTAAGAATTTTGGAATTTATTCCAAAAATAATGTAAAGTCACTGAATGGTTTTAAGCTGGAAAAGGGAATGATCAGCTATTCATTTTATATATCACTAGGTCTGTTGAGTGCAACAATAAGGACCTCCCATAAACCAAATCTCTTTAGGGATGTTACATGTATTCAAATATTCGTATTCATAACAACTCAGTGAGGTGGAAAACATTATTATTTCCACTTTACAAAAAGCTTGAGCAATTTGCCCAATGTAACATAGTTCATCAGTGAGCAATCTGAAAGCTAGCAGTCTTAACCTTTATATTTATTTGGTAATAGAAAGGGATGGAAATTAGTTTGAAGGAGTAAACCATCTAGGTGAGAGAGAGTGTTGGTTCAGACTACTGTGATAGTAACAGATTAGAGAGAAGTGGAAAACATCAAGAGATTTTTAGGAGATAGAATCAACAACAATTGGTGTTTGATTGGATGCAGTAGGTGAGGAAGAGAAAAGGATAAAGGGTACCATCCAGGTTTGGGGCTTGAGCAACTGGCTAGATGGTGGTGGCCATTTATCAAAATAGGAACTTATTCCAGAGAAGGGACAAGTCTAGTGAAGAAGACTTTTGCGAAGGCAGAAGTTATTATCATGCAAAATCATCTCTGAAAATCTACCCTAGAGCAGGGGTCCCCAACCCCTGGTCCACAGACCAATACCCGTCCGCGGCCTGTTAGGAACCAGGCCACACAGCAGGAGGTGAGCGGCAGGTGAGCGAGTGAAGCTTCATCTGCCGCTCCCCATCACTCCCCATCACTCGCATTACTGCCTGAACCATCCCTCCCATTGCTTGCATTACCACCTGAACAAACCCTACGCCCAGTCCCCCACCCCGTCTGTGGAAAAATTGTCTTCCACGAAATGAGTCCCTAGTGCCAAAAAGGTTGGGGACCGCTGCCCTAGAGGATTCTTGCACTTGGGAATCATGTTTACTGAATATTCCAGTATTTTGTCTCTCCATGTTCTCCCACTTTGCCCCCAACATGGTTATTCTGAAGGTATTTGAGGCAATCGGTACATTATGAGAGGACCAAAGTGGAAAGAGGGCATTTGAGTTCTTTTTCCTTCTGTTAATCTCCCTTGCCTAATTGTTCCTATTTATTTTATATGTCCACCAATGTCTTTAACATGTTCGGGTCAGTCTTCAGCATCATATACATTGAGCTTACAAAAGCTTTTCAGGAATCGATGGAGGAGTCAGTGCTCCAAAGGTGAAATATGGACACATTTTGAAATATGGACACTGGCAGTTAGTTTAAGGCAGTTCATGTTAAAATATTGAGCTCATTGGCCTAGAAGGACACAGATGGAAAAGCTGGTGGGAAAAATTGCTATTTTGACTTCCCACCTCCGTGGTAGCAGGCAGTGAATTTCCAACTTCTGTAATTCTCTTTTCCCTTTTCAGTGATAAAAGTTCATTTAGTTGACTTTGCTGTACCTTGTAAATGAAATAAACCAAACAATCTGCTCTCTGTCATGACCAAACATCAATCAAGTAATGACCAAATACTGACTGAGTGCCTACCTGGGCAAAGTCAATACACTGGGAAGTCGGAGGAGCTACAAGAAAGTGGACAAGCGTCTCTCACAGAACTTTCTATCCAGCTGGTGAGACAATATATGAACATGTTTAAAAAAGGATGAAAGATTCAGCTGGCCAGGGTGCCCAAAATGGGGCAGGAGGCTGTGGCGACCCAGGTGTGGGTCTCCCTCCCCTGGCCACCTGCTCTCTTGCCCCGCCCCCTTTTCTCTCTTTCTCTCTCTCTTTTTCCGAGAGTCCTACCCTACACCAGGGGGGTTGGGTGTTGGAGAATCTGGTAAAAGCACCACTGTGAAGCAAATAAAGATCCTGCATGTTAATGGGTTTAATGGAGAGGGCTGTGAAGAAGACCTGCAGGCTGCAAGGAGCAACAGTGATGGAATATAGTACTCCTAGATGATGGCTTCAATTTCTCATCTTCCTGGCTAGGTCCCGTCCCACTTTGCATGCTGGAATTGCCCATCTTAGGAACTTCTAATAAGAACACTATTCTGTTGTTGTGGGGGAAAGAGGAGGAGACGGGGCCCTACCACCTAACGTCTAAAGATGACTGAAAACAAACAAAACCCAAAAAAAAAGAACAAAAAGGCTACAAAAAAGTTAATCCCTAATTGAAGAAAATGTAGTGTATCAGCAAGCCAAGGCATCTACATAAAAAGGGATTGACAGTTTACAGTACCTGAAGTTAGCATTTGAGAACTATGACTCATCTTTATTGAAAAATCTATTGTGTACTAAATGCTATGCTAGACCCTGAACCCTACTAATACCTACTAACAGTCTACTCTTCGATGTGTGACTTTGTTCTACAAGCAAAAGTAAGTATTAATACATGTGATAAATAAAAATTCTCTTCATGTCTCAGCAAAAAAAAATAAGGATGAATGATTACAAGGAGGCATAAATAAAAAGATAGAGTAGATAAGAAAAGGTTAATTAGACCATATATATGTTCTCTGAGTTCCAAGAAAAAACAATCTTATGCATTAGAAATTTTGTAACTGCAAGGATTTTCAATATATGCAAATCAATCAATGTGAAACATCATATTAACAAATTGAAGAATAAAAACCATATGATCATCTCAATAGATGCAGAAAAAGCTTTCAACAAAATTCTACACCCATTTATGATAAAAAAAAAACTCTCCAGAAAGTGGGCATAGAGGGAACCTACCTCAACACAATAAAGGCCGTATATGACAAACCCACAGCAAACATTATTCTCAATGGTGAAAAACTGAAAGCATTTCCTCCAAGATCAGGAACAAGACAAGCGTGTCCACTCTCGCCACTATTGTTCAACATAGCTTTGAAAGTCCTAGCCATGGTAATCAGAGAAGAAAAAGAAATAGAAGGAATCCAAGTTGGAAAAGAAGAAGTAAAAATGTCACTGTTTACAAATGACATGATAATATAGAAAATCCTAAAGATGCCACTAGAAACCTACTAGAGCTAATCAATGAATTTAGTAAAGTTGCAGATGCAAAATTAATGCACAGAAATCTCTTGCATTCCTATACACTAATAACAAAAGATCAGAAAGAGAAATTAAGGAAAAAATCCCATTTACCATTTCAACAAAAAGAATAAAATACCTAGGAATAAACCTACCTAAGGATGCAAAAACCTGTACACCGAAAGCCATAAGATACTGATGAGGGCTTCCCTGGTGGCGCAGTGGTTGAGAGTCTGCCTGCCAATGCAGGGGACACGGGTTCATGCCCCGGTCCAGAAGGATCCCACATGCCTCGGAGCGGCTGGGCCCGTGAGCCATGGCCACTGAGCCTGCGCATCTGGAGCCTGTGCTCCGCAACGGGAGAGGCCACAACAGTGAGAGGCCCGTGTACCGCAAAAAAAAAAAAAAGGATACTGATGAAAGAAATCAAAGACAATACAAACAGGTGGAGAGATATACCATGTTCTTGATTGGCATAATCAATATTGTGAAAATGACTATACTACCCAAAACAATATACAGATTCAGTGCAATCCCTCTTAAATTACCAGTGGCATTTTTCACAGAACTAGAACAAAAATTTGTTCAATTGGTATGGAAACACAAAAGACCCCGAATAGCCAAAGCAGTCTTAAGAAAGAAAGATGGAGCTGGAGGAATCAGACTCCCTGACTTCAGACAATACTACAAAGCTACAGTAATCAAGACAGTATGGTACTGGCATTAAAAACAGAAACATAGATCAATGGAACAGGAGAGAAAGCCCACAGATAAACCCACACACCTATGGTCACCTAATCTATGACTCAGGAGGAAAGAATGGAGAAAAGACAGTCTCTTCAATAAATGGTGCTGGGAAAACTGGACAGCTACATGTAAAAGAATGAAATTAGAACACTCCCTAACACCATACACAAAAATAAACTCAAACTGGATCAAAGACGTAAATGTAAGGCCAGACACTGTAAAACTCTTAGAGGAAAACATAAGCAGGACACTCTTTGACATAAATTGCAGCAAGATCTTTTTTACCCACCTCCTAGAGTAATGAAAATAAAAACAAAAGTAAACAAATGGAACCTAATGAAACTTAAAAGCTTTTGCACAGCAAAGGAAACTATAAACAAGACAAAAATACAACCCTCAGAATGGGAGAAAATATTTGCAAACGAAGCAGCTGACAAAGGATTAACCTCTAAAATATATGAGCAGCTTATGCAGCTCAATATCAAAAAACAAACAACCCAATCAAAAAAATAGGTGGAAGACCTAAATAGACATTTCTCCAAAGAAGACATACAGATGGCCAAGAGACACATGAGAAGATGCTCAACATCACTAATTATTAGAGAAATGTAAATCAAAACTACAATGAGGTAACACCTCACACCAGTCAGAATGGCCATCATCAAAAAATCTACAAACAATAAATCATGGAGAGGGTGTGGAGAAAAGGCAACCCTCTTGCACTGTCAGTGGGAATGTATACTGATACAGCCACTATGGAGAACAGTATGGAGGTTCCTTAAAAAACTAAAATAGAACCACCATATGACCCAGCAATCCCACTACTGGGCATATACCGAGAAAACCATAATTCAAAAAGACACATGCACCCCAATGTTCACTGCAGCACTATTTACAATAGCCAGGACATGGAAGCAAACTAAATGTCCATCAACAGAGGAATGGATAAGGAAGATATGGTACATATATACAACGGAATATTAGCCATAAAAAGGAACCTAATTGGGTCATTTGTAGATTTGTAGAGATATGGATGGACCTAGAGACTATAATACAGAGTGAAGTAAGTCAGAAAGAGAAAACTAAATATCATATATTAATGCATATATGTAGAATCTAGAAGAATGGTATTGATGATCTTATTTGCAAAGCGGAAATAAAGACACAGACATAGAAAAAATGTATGAATACCAAGGAGGAAAAGGGGGAAGGGGGTGGGATGAATTGAGAGATTGGGATTGACATATATACACTATTGATACTATGTATAAAATACATAACTAATGAGAACCTACTGTATAGCACAGGGAACTCTACTCAGTGCTCGTGGTGACCTAAATGGGAAAGAAATCCAAAAACGAGGGGATATATATATACATATAGCTCATTCACTTTGCTGTACAGTAGAAACTAACACAACATTGTGAAGCAACTATACTCGAATAAAAATTAATTTAAAAAATAAAACTTTTAGGGAACTCCAAAAAAATAAGTAAATACATTTTAAATAATGAAATTTGGTAAGGATTTATGGAAGACAAAGCTTTTGAGCTCAGTCTTACAATACATATAGATCTTCGCTAGGAGAGAACATGAAAGAAAAATATGGGATGATATTCCAATTATGAGCAGCTCAAGAGCAAAGTGTGGGGCTTCCCTGGTGGCGCAGTGGTTGGGAGTCTGCCTGCTAATGCAGGTGACATGGGTTCGAGCCCTGGGCTGGGAGGATCCCACATGCCGCGGAGCGACTAGGCCCGTGAGCCACAACTACTGAGCCTGCGCGTCTGGAGCCTGTGCTCCGCAACAAGAGAGGCCACAACAGTGAGAGGCCCGCGCACTGCGAAGAAGAGTGGACCCCGCTTGCCACAACTAGAGAAAGCCCTCGCACAGAAACGAAGACCCAACACAGCAAAAATAAATAAATTAATTAATAAACTCCTACCCCCAACATCTTCTTAAAAAAAAAAAAAAAGAGCAAAGTGTGGTGGTGTAGTAAATATATCAACAAGATTACAAGTTAGGAAACAGTAAAAATAATCATAGAAAAGTGCAAAGCAGGAACCTTTGATGTACCTCCATTTTCTCACCTTTAAAATAGGGGAATTGGATTAAGAGGTCTCTGTGAAATCTGTGACATTTAACATTAATTTAACATTAGTTTTTATTATAGAGAAAATGTTATTTTTACTTCCCCAGCATTATATGAAACTAAAAAAGGTCGAGTGTTTGGAAATACTCAAATTACAATTTAAATATGACAATCTAGGATTCAAATTTTGGCAGATCCATTGTTTTCCATATAGATAGATATGTTAATAAGAAGATAGATAGCTGATAGATTTACAGATGGAAATATAGATACAGTATAGATAAATAATTAGTCTTCTCAATAGTGAAAATAATATGTAATGGTGCTGTGTATAGTAACTGGTTATGTAGGAGACACTGAAAAAATTTTGGTTACATCCCTTACTATCTATGGATGAAACAGCCATGGGTTGGCGTCATGAAATCTGAGTTCAAATCTCTGCTGTGCAATAGACTCTCTAAGTGTCTGAAAAAAAAATGTTTTGAACTTGATCATTGTTTACATCTATTTCAGTACCACCAAATATTTTGGAGAAAAATAAAAAGTCAAAATACATATGGGGCAATAGGCATTGTGTAGAATGCATCAATTGAAGATGCTGAACAGCTAGAGAATGCTATAGTTACCCCTAGTATTATATTATTTTTAAATTTTAACTAGGAAAATATTCCCCTCACATCATTCGCCTCCTGATGCTATTGATAATTTATAATTTGTTTTCGTTGTGCTTTGAGATTCTTGGACACTAGTTAGGTTGTATAATATTTTCACTCTACTGTGCTAATTAACACTATAATGAATAATTATCAGCAGCTTCGCAATTGTCTCTAGACAAAAAATAAAATTGTTTTTATTTTATTATTTTTATAGATTATTAGAAGAGCAACATAAAACACACTACCAGTTTTCATGACAAAATCTTTCATCTAACTAAGAAATGCCATGCAGTACATTTCAGGGATAAATGCCACTTATAAACATGGTATTCTAATGCATATTAAAGTTTCACCTACTAAAGATTGGAGTAGCTATCAGTAGTCAATGCATAATGGATAGAAATGATTAATGACTCTGTGAGATAAGGGATAATTAGATTTGGCATAGGCACCCACCATTTAAGCAAATTGATATGTGGAATGCATAGCTGAAAGAGATACAGACAAATGACACTAAGCTTCGATGATTCAAATGGGTCTCCAGGGAACGGATGATCCAAATTCTTTTTAAATTTTTCCCCAACAAGTCAACACGACCAGCAAGGTAACCACGGATCTTATTTCTCCGCCTGCATTGGTTGCCTCAGCAACAGAGTGACAGACTCTGAAGCCCAAGCAAGCCACTTCACACCTTTCTGTCCACTGGGGCATTTACACTTTTCCCAGAGCTCTGTCATTTCCTCAAATAATGCTCTGCAGTTTCACTATTCCTGAACACAGTGACTTCGGGGATCAACAAAAGCTCTTGGCAAAATTATGAAGAAGGGACAATTTTTTATAACATGTCCCACAAATCTCCCTCTGCCCAGGTCCCCAATGCACACACACCAGTATACATAGGCAAGCGTACCCTTTGCAGGTAATGGAATGCTTTGGATCCTCTTCATTCTTAACAAACCGTTTATGTCCCTCTTCCTTTGTTTGGGCTTTCTAATTAAATCAAGGAATTAATCTATGCTAATGTGTTAATGCTACACTCCTAAGTCTCAAAATATCAGTAGAAACACATTGGTATGTCAGAGTCAGAAGTGTTTTCCTAAATCTCAGGAATTTCCCAGGTGAAATTTAAAACTGACCCCCATACACAGTGGGCAGGGAGAAACCAAAGAAAGAGGCAGACCCTCCAGACTGGTAGGTGGCAGTTTTTATAAGCAAGGGAACTTACATGAGTCGTGTCTTGGGTGACCTCAAGACAGGTAGATCTCCTCACTGGCCCACTAGAATTTTAAGAATTTATGTAGAGGCTTTATGGGGTTGTCATGTATACAGTCCACATGGTCTTATTAACATATGACTCTCTTAAGGCTGCATCTTCGAAGTAGGTCCTAGAGCAGCAACAGTGGGCAGAACGTATTTTCTAAGGACAGGGGAGGAGGAAAGGATTCTCCATTGACCGAGTCCCGAGTCCAGCTCCAAGGGCCAACCAGTAGTCATGTCCTCTCAATGACTTCCTCCAACAAGAAGAGAGGCATGTCGAGGGCTTCCCTGGTGGCGCAGTGGTTGAGAGTCCGCCTGCCAATGCAGGGGACACGGGTTCATGCCCCGGTCCGGGAAGATCCCACATGCCGCGGAGCAGCTGGGCCCGTGAGCCATGGCCGCTGAGCCTGCGCGTCCGGAGCCTGTGCTCCGCAACGGGAGAGGCCACAACAGTGAGAGTCCCGAGTACCGCAAAAAAAAAAAAAAAAAAAAAAAAGGGAGGCATGTCGAAAGTAATATTACTAATTCTAGTAATAGATACTAATATTAGATAAAATGCAAATATTATGTGAAGGAAATTTTATTAGTTAAATTAGACTTTCATCAATGTTATCAGTATAAAAATACTCACTCGTATTGAAATATGCTTTTATTTTTACCTAGCTGGAGTGAAATGAGTGGCATCATAATTAAAAAGCAGTCTCCTGAGCAGGTTGGGGAGCAAAGGTGGGGGGTCTGACGGCACGAGAGGATCTAGACTGTGAATATAATCCTTTGAGAAAAAAACATTGGTGGATGCTGATTGATAAGTGGTGTTTATTCTTCATAAATATTTATCGTTTTAAATGGATTCATGTAGACATAGCAGAACGTATGAATGGGTACTGTTAGGATTTAGGGTGAGGTTTTCATTAAATCAAATGTTTGCCCATTATATATATATATATATATATATATATATATATATATATATATTTGTCTATGTTTTCAATAGGGCAATACACAAAAGGAATAATAGCTATAGAAGAACCAAACCGCAATTGTAAGGGCTGCATAAAAGCCTGATGTCTTAACATGCAGCTCTGGTAGAGTCTAGATTTGAGTAGCCTACACGGGACTTTATATTTTGCCTGAAAGTCTTTACCTCAAGAACTTATCACCCTCAGACTGTCACACTGATAAAGGAAGTAGAGAGGAAATGAGCATAAGATGGCCAGTTCTGGAAAACTAGACACTAGTGGCTCTTCCACCTACATATAAGCACCACAGAAATAGAGACGAGATAGAAGAAAAATAGAGGCAGAAAAGATAGATGTGTATGATTTAGTGCACACTCAACATTAGTGAGAATGACTTAATTATGGTTTCACTGATGACTAATCAGATTAAAAGTATCTTCCTGGGGCCAAGGTGTGGGATTAGGACTGAGGAGTAAAATCCAGGATGCTTATGGAAAGAAAAGGGCAGAAAATATGACCAAAAATATACGTTTTGAAAATATTGAAAATAATGAGCATTTGAGGCGTTTGTTTGAGCGTCTGAGGAGATGTTTGGGGGCAAAAAACATTCAGGTCACTTAGATTAAAAAAGAAGAGGACACATATACATAGTGTGGCTATATATATATATACATATATTTATATATAATATTACAATACTATATATAAGTAATATATCTAAACATATATACAGCCTATAAAACATAACATGTAAAATATATAAAACAAAAGACAAAATATAGCATTAATAAATATATATCAACATATATAGTATATATAAACACATGCAAACTATTATAATATTTAATATAAATACATACAATTATTTATTAAGTATATATACATACATATACTTATATTGAAAATTTAGTCCACAGTGATACACACAAACACACACACACACACACACACACACCATGCATACGTAACTTAGTCACTTAGGGAAACATATTTAAATGTATCTGCAGAGTAAACCTATGAAAACAACCTATACTAATCAAATCAGTTGTGTTTTTATTCATGAAATAATGAACCATGAATCATGAAACATGTGAACAAAATATTAAAGCAAATACCAGGGTGAGGAAACATACAGCTGACTTGGCAGAAATAGGAATGACGCACAGAAGAAAAGAACATCTACAAAACAGATTTAGTGTATTCAGAGGAAAACAAGCATTTATTTCATTTATAAAAGAGATTGCTGTCCAAACAAAAGGGGTATTAATAGAAAAAGAAACTACCTAGATATTATTAAAAGTCAGCGTATGGAATGAAAATCAAAATAAATAAAGCTAAGAATCTAGCTGATCTGAAAGATAAGAATTGGATAAATGCCCCAGAGGACAAAAAGAGAAAAAAAGACAAAAGGAAGTATAGTCTGAGGAAAGATTCTTGCCATAGTACACCCAGGATTCTCGGTCTTATTCAGTAAGTGCTGCAGATGAAAAGAACTGTGACGACAAATGGAAAGAAACAATGAAATACATGTTTTACAAATATTTTCTTTAGCTAAAGAAAAGGACACATCTTCATATCATAGACACTTTGAAATGCTGATTAGAATGAAAAAAGACCCATATCCTGAGAAGTTTCAGAACTTTAAGAATGAAGAGAAATTCCTCAATGTGCCGTAGAGAGAAAAAAATAGGTACAACATACAGCAAGCAGCTGGTTGGCAGACTGACTTATCCGCACACTGTGTGCTAGAAGACAATAAAAAAAACAACCTGACAGAAAGAAAATCTACTCAGACAAATTACCAGTGAAGCATAAAGAAAAAGATGAATCCAGATTTTCAAATGTTCAAGGATCTCATATGAGAAATGACTCCTTGGGGACGGTTTTGGATTCCCTTGTGTGCTGACCAGATTCCTCCCCTCCCTGTCACCCCTTTCAGGTCTGAAGCGTGCATTCCCCCTGCTGCTGGGATTACTGGTGGCTGACAGGTTGCAGCTGATTTCCTCCCCACCTACCTCCCGAATATTGTCCTGCTGATGGGAACCACCCACCGTACACAACATCACGCCCCTTCCTTGCTGTAACCCACACCGGTGATGCCTACTCCCTTGGCCCAATTTGGGAAAATTCATCTCAGCTCAGGAGCTCCTCCTGGGATCAGTTGAAGACTTTGTTATGTTTTACAGCCCAGCCTTTCCTTTTACCCAATCCTGCTTTTTTTTTTTTTTTTTTTTTTAACGCCCCCTTCCTCTCATCCCACACCAGGTCGATCCTTAGGAGTAAGGCTCAATAAATTTTCTGAACACAAATCTCTGTCTCACAGTCTGCTACCTGGGGAACCAACCTGCAACAGAAACCTACAGAGCAACATATTTTTAAAAAGCATTTAAGAAAGAAAATGACAAGATGATTACGAATTAGTGGTCGCTGAAAATGTATGGAAAAAATGTAAGCTCAAAAGAAAATAAAGGAAACGTCACTAGATGCAGATGCTTGGGATATTCTCCTTTGAGCATTAGCATGTCAGTATCATAGGATTGCATTTCTTTCTCTACGGTTTTAATTTCAGTTTTTGGGTTACGTAGTTATATAATTTAAAATATTTACATAATTGAAAAACTGCAAATATTGATTTTACCACACTTTTATTTTTGGAATCAACCCAAAGTAAAACTGGAACACAACTACTTACATATCAAATGTGAAGTTTATAAACTTTAAAACTTTAAAATAATAACATAAACTTTAGGAGAGGAAGGAGAAGAGACATATATAGTTGGGTAAGTCATTATATAATTAATCTTTTGAAGAATGGAATCAAATAATACCATCTAAAATTAATAAATCATGAAAAATCAAAATACTTATTTTAAATACACAAAGGAAACTATCCAAAGAAACAAAACTCAGAAATTATGAAAAGAAATTAAGGATCCAGAGTAGAAATGGATATGAGTATGTGAGGAATTTTGTACTCTTAATTTGAGATTTATCTATACATATTTTTTAAATTTTTGTAGATAGTTATTTAATTTAAAATATAACTTTAAAAAATTAAAGAGCACCCTTACGATCAAAAGACTGGTAAATAAATTATAGTGAAATAAATTTTAATGGCCACTTAAACCTCTCAATTTAGATAATGCTCATAACTTCTGAAAGTGCTTTCACATCTTGTTGAAGCAAAAATCATTTATTGATCACTTCTGGGCAAGCCATTGCTTTCCCTATTAACTTATTTATTTTCATCCCTGACACAGGTAAGGGAAAATGTCTTTTTATCCTTTGGACAGTTAAGGAAACTAAAATACAAAGAGAGTAAGTTAATTGTTTTACCTAAGTTCATAAAGCTAATCCTGGTGGTACTCAAGCTCTGTTCTCTGTCCTCCCAACCCCAGGCTCTTGAGGTTAGCCTCTCTGCCCAAACACTGGGACATGGGTGATAACCAAAAAAGTTAGTCTGGAGGAGCCAATATTGAGAAATGGATAAAAGTAGATGGAAGGAAAATTGGGAAATAGATAAGTAATTAATATAGTCTATCTGACTTTTATTTACGAGATCCTGTGGTAGATGCTTACACAGATTTTCTTTCATTAATCCTTACAATAATCCCTATGAAATAAATAGCATTGTTCCCAGGTAACATATAAGGAAACTGGGGCTCAAACTAGCTAACTGTCTTTTGAGAGTCTACACAGCCAGACAATGGCAGAGAATTATCCAGTTCTCAATTTTTTTTTTTTTTCCTAAGCAGAGTTTCTGAACCTCAGCATTACTGAAAGTTTGGTCTAGATAAATCTTTCTTGTAGAACTCTCCTGTGTATTGTAGGATGTTTAACAGCATCCCTGGCTTCTACCCACTGGATGCCAGTAGCATCCTTACCTCCATTTGGACAATCAAAAATATTTCCATGTGTCCACAAGGTGAAAGGTGAAGGGATCAACCCCAGCTGAGAACCATTGCCCTGCAGGTATGGATTATCTTCTTAAGCTATGTGAGGGAACATCCCTCCAAGGGGATTCTAGTTCCTTGAGTTCAGATTATTTTAAACTTTCCCTTTGTGCCTTACTGTGAAATCCTTATTGTCAGTGTTGAGTTGTATCTGAGCCCTGTGATTCTGGAAAGCAGCAATGGTTAAGCAATCCCTCCACCCCTTCGTGTTGAGGTAAAAGACTGTTGCAAGGAACCAGCAATCCCCATATGATTTAGGTAAGACTACAGATGTTCCTCTTGTTTACCTCTGACAAGGTCAGAGGCAGAACCTCCAAATTCTCATTCTTTGCCTTGTAAATGATTAGATGAACTGTTGAGTCCCCACTGATCAATCAGAACAAAATGTTTGTAACCAAACTCTGGTTATGTTTCTCTTCTTCTCCCGGGCCTCTGTATTTTGATCCATCCTTAGCCTGAGCCTGTATACAACCCCTCCTTAAGATCCCATCTTGAGAATAGTTCAGATGGCAACATAAAACAGTCTCCGATCTACCATCCTTCCATCTCACCCTTGCTTATTCACTTCCTCAAACCTGTATTTTTGCAGCTTTGTTTACTCCTCCTTATGAAGAGAAGAACCTTTCCCACCAACTGTTGAGAAGCTGGCAGACCTCATGGTTACATGTTCTTCCTACTGCAATAGCCCCCTTCTTCCTACTGTAAAAGTCCATCCCCCAGTTCCTTTGCAATAATGTTTTCAAAAAAAAGTTTCTCTTTATCTAGATCCAGAGTTGTTTATACTTGACATCATAATAACATAAGCAAAACAAAACAAAATGTCCTTGCCTTGATGTCTCTGCCATTTAGAACAGAATCAAAATGCTGCCTTTAATCATTCTCAATGGTGAAAAACTGAAACCATTTCCATTAAGATCAGGAACAAGACAAGGTTGCCCACTCTCACCACTATTATTCAACATAGTTTTGGAAGTTTTAGCCACAGCAATTGAAGAAGAAAAAGAAATAAAAGGAATCCAAATCAGAAAAAAAGAAGTAAAGTTGTCACTGTTTGCAGATGACATGATACTATACGTAGAGAATCCTAAAGATGCTACCAGAAAACTACTAGAGCTAAACAACGAATTTGGTAAAGCAGCAGGATACAAAATTAATGGACAGAAATCTCTTGCATTCCTGTACACTAATGATGAAAAATCTGAAAGAGAAATTAAGGAAACACTCCCATTTACCACTGCAACAAAAAGAATAAAATACCTAGGAATAAACCTACCTAAGGAAACAACAGACCTGTATGCAGAAAACTATAAGACACTGATGAAACAAATTAAAGATGTTACAAACAGATGGAGAGGTATACCATGTAACTGGATTGGAAGAATCAACATTGTGAAAATGACTCTACTACCCAAAGCAATCTACGGATTCAATGCAATCCCTATCAAACTACCAGTGGCATTTTTTCACAGAACTAGAACAAAAAATTTCACATTTGTGTGGAAACACAAAAGACCCTGAATAGCCAAAGCAATCTTGAGAAAGAAAAGCAGAGCTGGAGGAATTGGCCTCCCTGACTTCAGATATATTACAAAGCTACAATAATCAAGACAGTATGGTACTGGCACAAAAACAGAAATATAGATCAATGGAACAGGATAGAAAGCCCAGAGATAAACCCACGCACATATAGTCACCTTATCTTTGAAAAAGGAGGCAAGAATATACAATGGAGAAAAGACAGCCTCTTCAATAAGTGGTGCTAGAAAAACTGGACAGCTACATGTAAAAGAATAAAATTAGAACACTCCCTAACACCACACACAAAAATAAACTCAAAATGGATTAAAGACCTAAATGTAAGACCAGACACTATAAAACTCTTAGAGAAAAACATAGGCAGAACACTCTATGACATAAATCACAGCAAGATCCTTTTTGAACCCCCTCCTAGAGTGATGGAAATAAAAACAAAAATAAACAAATGGGACCTAATGAAACTTAAATGCTTTTGCCTAGCAAAGGAAACCATAAACAAGATGAAAAGACAACCCTCAGAATGGGAGAACATATTTTCAAATGAAGCAACTGACAAAGGATTAATCTCCAACATATACAAGCAGCTCATGCAGCTCAATAACAAAAAAACAAACAACCCAATCCAAAAATGAGCAGAAGACCTAAATAGACATTTCTCCAAAGAAGATATACAGATGGCCAACAAACACATGAAAGGATGCTCAATATCACTAATCATCAGAGAAATGCAAATCAAGACTACAAAGAGGTATCACCTCACACGGGTCAGAATGACCATCATCAAAATATCTACAAACAATAAATGCTGGAGAGGGTGTGGAGAAAAGGGAACCCTCTTGCACTGTTGGTAGGAATGTAAGTTGATACAGCCACTATGGAGAACAGTATGGAGGTTCCTTAAAGAACTAAAAATAGAACTACCACAGGACCCAGCAATCCCACTACTGGACATATACCCTGAGAAAACCATAATTCAAAAAGAGTCATGTAGCACAATGTTCATTGCAGCAGTATTTACAATAGCCAGGACACAGAAGCAACCTAAGTGTCCATTGACAGATGAATAGATAAAGAAGATGTGACACATATATACAATGGAATATTACTCAGCCATAAAAAGAAATGAAATTGAGTTATTTGCAGTGAGGTGGGTGGACCTAAAGACTGTCATACAGAGTGAAGTCAGAAAGAGAAAAACAAATAACATATGGTAACACATATATATGGAATCTAAAAAAAAAAAAAGGTTCTGAAGAACCTAGGGGCAGGACAGGAATAAAGACGCAGATGTAGAGAATGGACTTGAGCACATGGGGAGTGGGAGGGTAAGCTGGGACAAGGTGAGAGAGTGGCATGGACATATATACACTACCAAATGTAAAATAGATAGCTAGTGGGAAGCAGCCGCATGGCACAGGGAGATCAGCTCAGTGCTTTGTGTCCACCTAGAGGGGTGGGATAGGGAAGGTGGGAGGGAGACGCAAGAGGGAGGAGAAATGGGAATATATGTATATGTATAGCTGATTCACTTTGTTATACAGCAGAAACTAACACACCATTGTAAAGCAATTATACTCCAATAAAGATGTTAAAAAATAATGCTGCCTTTAACCTAAAGTATGATATTAGCTAGAAACAAAACTATGTGGAATATATATTGTAAATATATATCTGAATTAAAAAAGTGAAGGCATTTCATTCAATGACTTCAAAGGTTGCTAATATTCTCAGCCCTCTAAGTGGGTTTGTTTGGGCCCTCAGGCCAGAAGCTAGAAAAAAATGCTGCTCAATTACTGTCATCT